>NC_091122.1:59579975-60779975 GCF_040183065.1 Periplaneta americana
TAACTGCCCAATTTCATGCAGTTAAATGATTTAACTTTCTGTTAGCATAGAAGTATCCAATATGGCTGGTGAGTTAGATACTGAACTTATAGATTATTTAGAAAATGATATCCATGAATATATAAACAGAGGGGATGATTTCTATGATTTGACAGACCTGTCGTTCATACAAAGGTATAGGCTATTTTCCGCCAAAGCCTCACTTTTTGTTTTCAACTTAGATCCGTTTGTTTGTTTATTCTCATTAATTAACTTATACTGCAAAATAATTTCCAGCAGAAGGTTTCTTTTGAACGAAGAGAAATTAGTCCCACGATTTATTTTTGTTCCAGTGTTTTCCATTTCATAACAGCAATACTAATACGCCGCTCCACGCTATTGTGATAGAGATGAGGAAAGAAGCAGAAATCAAACCTGAGAGAATAGAAAGACTTCTATCCTCTCTGAATCAAACAACGGAAACAAGCGAGAATCGCAATTGTCAGAGTTCAGAAAACAGAAGTGAGCCAATATTTGATTATAGGTTATGGTTAAACTCTAGAATCTCTGGTCCTAACAGAGAGTTAACAAACAGAATGTTACAATGTGAAATATAAAGTTGAAGAAACGCAATATTTTTAACAGCAATTCATACTTTTAACTTACAGTTAATTAACGCTATGTTAGGTGCATTTTAACAAAGGCTGAAGAAACCGGGCCTTAGGGTGAGTGGAGTGAGTACCACTACAAGTGGACGGTCAGAAACTCAGCCCTTCTTCAAAATGACAGAGATGGAGGGTAGGATTCTTTCTCTGTTTAGATAGACTGGCATAGTGGGGTCCTGCAGAGAGTGCCCCAAACACGTGTTATTTTCGCATATATCTCCTTCCACCCCGCCATTCATCTCTTACATAACTCAGATCTCAACACATGGCACTATCATCATGGAGAGTCAGCCTACATTCCAGGATGAAGGCAGGCTCTACCGATCTAGGAGTGCTGCTTAACTTCCAGGAACGAAGCAAAATATTCAAATATGCGTATCACAATAGGAATGGGAATCAGTAAAATTAATTTATCTTATTAATGTTCTTCGATAATCAAATGCTGAAATAATGTTAACATTGAATATTAGGTGGGGCACTGCCCCAAGTGCCCTTTTATGGGCGGACCGCCACTGAATGCAAGTTTTTATGTGCATTATTAACATAATTTCAATTCTACATTTACATCCACTTCAATAAATGATAATAATAATTCTAACACTAACGAAAGTCCACCGCTGCGATCTCGTGGTAGCGTATTCGTTCCCGAACCCAGCGGGCCGGAGTTCGATTCTCCGCTTGGTGAGGTTTTTTCGGGGTCTTTCCCTAACTCCTATGGATGAATATCTGGTAACTTTATCAGGCATATGGAACCCCACTCATTCTCGCCACTTCCTCCCCCCCTCATCATCCTTTCCTCATCATTCTAGTTGTCTTCTTGGTTTCAGATCGCAACTGAGGCGGCCCTCTGAAGCTCCTGACGCTCTGGGCCGGCCTCCATGGATATGCCAAAGCATGGTAGTTGGTGACCCAGCAGCGGAACCCACTTCCCTTCCGACGGGAGGGCGGCCTACATCTCAGACCGTTTGAGGGGCGAATGTGGGGGCTGTTGGGGTGGAATGGTACACGGACTTAGAGGGATGGTGGGACTGGTCGTTGGGGTGTTGGGGGTTAGGTCGGTTCGGCGTGGGTGCGGTCGTTGGGCTACAACTCATCACAGGGGCCCACAATAGACCTCAGGTCGCGGTGCATAGGTATGTCCCCCTTTCGGCCTCATGGAGAGAGAGAGAAAAAAAAACACTAATGAAACTTCGAAATCTTCCCATACCACACATGGGACTGTTATCTCATTTGCGTTGTGTTATTCATAATCAAATGAAAGTGAGAAATGTGTTAATATTTCAAAGAACAGCACTTTTTAGAAAGGAACTAAGTCAAAATTTGCTACATTTTAGGAGAGCAAAGGAACTTATTTTTATGAATAAGCTAAATACGAGTGTACCAGTCCCGTACTATAAATATCAACTTGATTTTAGAGATACAGGAGAAGATTTGACTAAGTTTCTTCCTTTGCAAATCAATACTTCATGGAAGTATTAATCATTTCATCACAAAAATGCAAATTTTGACTTAGTTTCTTTTTAAAACGTGTGATTCGAATATACATGTGGTACATATAAATTATAGGTTAAGGTACACATATTTTATCACCTAATTATGTATTTGGGTTAGCCGCAGTACGTGTACTTAAAATCAATTTGTTCTTCATAAAATACTACTTTTTACTAAATTTAAATATAATAATAATAATAGTAACAATATTAATAATATTTAATTACAAATTGCTTTTAGAGAATCCAGAGGTTCATTGCCTTCCTCACATGAGCTCGCATCGCACAGTGTGCAGTTTCTTAATCTTGATGGACACAATTAATAACTTCTCTTCTATTCAACAGATTTTCATGAAATTTTATGCAGAAATTTAAGGTAGCGTATTTGTTTCAGTATAAACTTTGATTACGATTGTGTAAAGGGAACTATCCCTTTATAGGGGTGAATTTAGGCAAAATTAATAACTTCCTTCCTATCTAACATATTTTCATGAAACTTTATGCAGAATTTAAAGGTAGATTTGATCTGAGTACAAACTCTGATTACTTTTGTGTAAGGAAAACTACCCCTTTATAGGAGGTGAATTTAAATAAAATTTATAACTTCTTTCTACCTAATGTATTTTCATAAAACTTTATGCAAAGCTTGAAGGTAGCATATTCGATATGTATACAAACTCTGATTACGTTTAAATAACAAAAACTACCTTCTTATTGAAGTGCATTTAGACAAAATTAGTATGCCTAACTATCAACAGAATTGAATTTATTAAAAATTTGTTTGATATAAAATATATTTGTTACCACTGAACATTTACTTTCAATAAAAAAATGTTGAATTCATAGTATATGTTGTGAACTGTTGAAGTGCATCCATATTTGTGTTAAATACACACGATAATGTTTGCAGAATCGCTAGATGAGTTCATTTATTCTGGTTATGTTAGGGCTTTGGGTAGTATTTAAAAAATTTCTTGCCACTTTATCGCGAATAGTGGTCCCTTCATCCAGGTGTCATTCTATCAACTAGAAGACCCATTTCACTTTGGAATTCTTCTCTAATTATTTTCTTCCTAGATTCGCAGATATACGCAACCAAGCAAACAATATTTCATACAGGTAATAATGTCGGAATATAAATATATATTTGTTTTAACAGCACACAGCAGCTCGTATTTTATAAGTCAAATTGAAGTCAGAGTTTTTGGAAAAAAATATGTAAATATCTTTCATACGAAATAAAAGCCGTATTAGGGGGTTCTAATTTATTAATTTCGCTATATTACATATTATATTTAAACACATACCTGGATTTACAAATTTCATATGAAAGCAAACAAGTTGTTGTTATCTAATGCCGGGCTTTGGCAACGAAGCCATTAGCGTTCTTGCTCTCCAATATTTCTCTGTAGTGGATCCATCAGGTAGAACTTCACAGGTTATGAGAATGAAAGCAAACAAAAAAAAAAAAAACAATTCACTGGCACTTAATGTGCTTTCGACAAAGTGCTCTTTATAGCGACAGCGACAGAGGGGTGTGGAATAAACAGTCTGCTAGCCTAAAACAAATAAATATCCGGTAAATATATCGGACAGTATTTTTACAAGATACCTTATACAGTCACGGACATTTATTCATAAAAATATATAGTGAAATGAGCAAGTCGAAAAATGAATTTTCTCCACTAGAAAACTGCATACTGTGCATCGGTTCCTATCCCAAGCAAGATTAATCCAGTCCCTTCTATCATATCACACCTCCCTCAAATCCATTTTAATATTATCCTCCCATCTACGTCTCGGCCTTTCCAAAGGTCGTTTTCCCCTCAGGTCTTCCATCTGACACTCTATATGCATTGCTGGATTCACAGATAAGCCTACATGCTACACTATCTACCGAAAAGTAATTGGGCACTGTGTTTGCCCCTTCAGAACCTCGTGGTACAACCTCTTGTTGCTATAGCAGCAGCCACCGTATCAGGCATGCTCTCCACTAGTTTGGATAGGATATCCACTGGAATGTGTCGCCAGTTATCTTGCAACATGGCACTCAGTTGGACAATGGAATTTGGCCCCATGTTTCCGCGGCTACTATGCATTGATATGTAGACAATAATGTCGGTTGGACTGGCCTGAACAGAGTCCTGATCTCAATTCCATTGAATGCCTTTGGGACAAATTGGACCGGCAATTGAGGTCTTGGGAGATGCGGCCAACTTCCATTGTCATATTTTCATACCGGTAAGCAATATATCTGATATGGTTGCTTCTGCTGAGATACTCTCTCTAGTTCATGTGCAGTCATAACCTCACCATGAAAAGAGATCTCATACTATTAGGCCTATTTTGTTTTCCACTGTAGAAAAATATGGCTGGCGTAAAGTGACACACTTCTTCAATCGTCTATGAATACCACTAATATGAAAGAGCCACTTTCATGAAAAGTGTCACTTTGCAAAGTGTCGACTATGAATACAAGCTGTAAACTTAATCTCACTGGATTCCCCTTCTATTCCTCTTCGCATTCACTATATTGTCCTTCATTCTCCTTTTCCTTCTCGTCTTTCCCTTTCTCTCATCTTTTTCTTTTCTCCTCGTTTTCGTTATAATTCTCTTGTTCACTTTTTTAATTCCCTTGTTCTCCTTGCATTTCATATATTTTACTATAACCTTTATTATACCCATTATAATCATCTTGTTCTCCATGCAAGTCTACACCTGTGGAGTAGCGGTTAGCGCGTCTGGCCGCGAAACCAGGTGGCACGGTTTCGATTCCCGGTCGGGGTAAGTTACCTGGTTGAGGTTTTTTTTTTCCTGGGGTTTACCCTCAACCCATCTGAGCAAATGCTGGGTAACTTTTGGTGCTGGACCCCGGACTCATTTCACCGACATTATCACCTTCATCTCATTCAGACGCTAAATAACCTAAGATGTTGATAAAGCGTCGTAAAATAACCTACTAAAAGAAAATAAGATTCTCCATGCATCTGACATGTTTTACTTGTCTTGCCTTAATTCTCCTTGCATTTCCCCTTGCTATCTTTTAATTCCCATTGTTAATATTGTATTTCTTTTGAAATTCTTTTATTCCAACTCTTCTCTTTGAATTCGTCTTATTCGCATTGTATTCACCTTGTTCTGTTTTTTCTCCCTCTGATCTCTTCGTTCTCCTTTTATTAATCTCATTCTGCCTGCATTATCTTGTTCTGATTGCACGTCCTTTTCCTCATTGTATTATATTTCTACATGTCTTCAACTTTCCTCCCCGTCTTCGCCTCGTTCTGCTTGTATTATCCTTGTTCTCTTTGTTTTACTTCTCTTCCACCATGAATACTCTCTTAGCCATTCCTCTTCCTATTCGCGAAAAATTTTTCTTCTCTAATATTACAGGCACTAAAGTTAGGCAGGCTCTTAAAAACATTAGATCTACAGCGCAAGGCTCCGACAACATAAACATTGTTTTTATTAATAAATTAATCGATATCGTGCTTCCTGTGATAACACATATTTTTAATTCTTCCATCATTACTTCTACCTACTCAAATCTCTGGAAAAAGGCTTTAGTGCGTCCAATACCTAAAGTAAACACACCAGCATCTCCTAAAGACTATAGGCCAATCTGCATTCTTCCCATTCTATCAAAGGCTCTTGAACGTATTCTCCACAAGCAATTAAGCGAATATCTGATTGAATTTAATATTATCGACCCCTTCCAATCTGGATTCAGAAGCGGGCATAGCACTTTTACTGCTTTCTTGAATTTAACTGAAGATATACGAAACGCTATGGATAAACGACTAGCAACAATATTAATTTTATTAGATTATAGCAGAGCATTTGACTCTGTTGACATGGATCTACTACTGTAATTAAACTGCGACTGTTAAATTTTTCTGACAGCGTTATCACCTGGATGCACTCCTATCTCACTGGCCGCCAGCAGCGTGTTGTCTTTAATAATCGGTTCTCCTCCTGGCAGACAGTAGAGTCAGGATTTCCCCAGGGTTCGGGATTGGGTCCACTGCTTTTCTGTCTCTATATTAACGATACCACAAGTCATTTAAACATTGCAAATATCATATTTACGCAGATGACGTTCAATTATACATTCCCGTGAGTCCTTATAGACTAAGCGACTGTATTAACAGACTCAATAAAGATCTTGAATCTGTTTCATCTTGGTCTCAACAATTCGGAATTAACTTAAATACAGATAAATCACATGCTATCTTATTTTCGAATAAAAGATTAATCCCCGATATTAATAAGCTGAACCTTCCTCCTGTGACTCTGAATAAAGCGATCATTCCATTCAGTACAACTGTAAAAAACTTGGGAGTTCATTTTGAATCTAACCTTACCTGAGACACACATATCAAACATACATGCAAGAAAGTATTTTCCACTCTACACTCATTAAAAAGATTGTACCACTATCCAGCTAAGTTAAGACAGACGCTTGTACAGACTCTTATTATGCCACATTTCGATTATTGTGATGCTTTATTCGGTGATCTCAGGATGGATTTATCTCAGAAACTGCAACGTGTTCATAATGCGTGTGTTCGTTTCATTTGTAATGTCCGCTACTACGATCACATTTCGCTTTCTTTCGATAAATTATTGTGGCTCAGGTTAAATGAGAGGAGAAAGTTACATTCCCTTTCTCTCCTATACCGAATTTTGCACACCTCTGCTCCCTCCTACTTATTTGTCCGATTCCACAATTTTTATCGTTATCATAACTTAAATACTCGGTCACAATATAACACGCTAGAAATACCACTCCACACATCATCTCTGTAATCTTCATCTTTCACTGTTGCTACTTCTCGTCACTGGAATTCTTTGCCGCTGAAGTCAAGGGCTGCCGAACTTTAATTTCTTTTAAATGCAAGTTAGAAAAATATCTTATGGTGAGTTGCCAGACCTAACGTGTTGCAAATATTTAATGCACTGTATAACACTCTTTTATTTTTATTATTTGTTTCTTATTTTTATTGTGTAATCATGTAAATTGTGTTTATTTATCACTTAACACCAATATGTATCTTACTGTATTGTTTTTTTTATTATTATTAGCCTATTCTTTTATTGTGTACATTTTATTCAATTGTCGGTTTCTGGTTTAATTATGTGAATCCTACTTACCGGTACTTGTAATCTAATACTAATATGTATTCCAATGTGTTTATTTTTATTTTTACTGTTTACATTTTTTTATCGAATTATCGGCTTCTGTTTTTGTGTGATTCGTATTTGATTCTAACAACATTAATATGTATTCCAATATGTTTATTTTTATTTTATGAAATAAATTTTTATGTAACTACCTCTTTTGATCTCATTATGTACCTAAATCGCATCATTATGTAATTAGGCCTACTTAATTACGATCCGGTTGTATGTTCAAATATGTAAGCAAGTTTTAATCCTTACGGCCTTAACTCTGCCAGGTTAAACAAAGCCATTATTATTATTATTATTATTATTATTATTATTATTATTATTCTCCTCCTTGCATTCTCCTTATTGTCCTTATATTCGCCTTGTCCGCCTTGTGTTTCTGTTGTTTTTCTAGTCTTTTCCTTGCTCTCCTTGTTTTTTCCTTTCTTTCCTTGCACTTCTCTTTTACTTCTTGTATTCCCTCTCTTCTCCTTGTATTCCCTTACTCTCCACGTATTCCATTTTTCTCCTTCTTCAATCCCTCCCCCTTTTTTTTTCAAAGACCTATGTCGCCCTTGAATTCCCCTTGTTCTCTTTGTATACTTTGTTGTCTCCATGTATTCCCCTTTCTCTGTTTGTATTCATCGTTTACTCCTTGATTTCCACAAGTTCCCTTTAGTGTCAACTTGTCCCCCTTCTACTCCACTTAATCTTCTTGTATTCCCTCCATTCGACTTGTATTCTGTTATATTTCTATTCCGCTTGTTTTCCTTGCATTCTCCTTGTTTCTCTGTCATACTCGTTGTTTACCTTGCATTTCCATTGTTTTGCTTGCATTCCCTACGTTACCCACGCATTACCTTTGCTTTATATGCGTGCTCCTTGTTCTCCATGTAGTTCCCTTGCTTTCCTTATATTACAATATAATTGTTCTCCTTGTATTCTCCTTGTTTGTTCTTTTATTATCTTCATTAACCAGATATTGCTCCTGCTCTCCACGTATTCCCCGCTTAATCCATGTATTCCACTTTTCTATGTACATTCAACTTCTTCTCCTTGTATTTCTTTCTTCGCTTAGATTTCAACTTGTTCTCCTTGTACTCCACATAATCTTCTTGAATTGCTTGTATTCTCCTTGTATGCCCTCTGTTCGACTTGTATTCCCATATGAGTTATCTTTGTATTCCGCTTGTTTTTCTTGCATTATCCTGGTTATCTTTGCACTTCCCATGTACTTGTATCTCGGTTCTCTCCTAGCATTCCGGTTGTTCCCTTGTGTTACCTTTGTTATCCTTGTATACCGCTTGTCCTCATTGTATTCCGCTTGTTTATAATCTATTCTCCTGGTATTTATAACGTTCACCGTGATTGTTCTGCTTGTATTCCCTTTGTTCTCCTTGTATTCCCCTTTTCTTGCGTTTTTCTTTTTCTCCTTGAATTAACATGGTTCTCTTTGTATTCCACGTGTACTATTGTATTCCCCTTGTTTTCCTTCTACCCCTCACTTTCCCCTTTTATTCTCCTTTTATTCCCTCTATTCTCCTTTTTTCTCCCTCTTTCTCCTTTTAATAATCTTATTCTTGTTGCATCTCCTTGTTAACATAGAGTGTTTTTTCTCCATGTATTCCCCATTGTCTCCTCGTCTTCTCCTCCTCCTGCGTGTATTACTCTTGTTTTCCTTCTCTTTCATTTGTTATCCTTGCATTCCCCTTTTTGTTCTTACATTCGCCTTGTCCGCCTTGTTTTTCTCGTATCCACCCTGTTCTCCTAGTTTCACCGTATTCTCCTAGTATCCCTCGCTGTTTCCATCGTATCCCCTCTATGAACTCTTCTCCTCGTATGCCTCCTGTTATCCTGGCATACCCCGCATTCTCCTGGTATCCTCCGTCTTCCTCGTATCTCCCTGTTCTCCTCGTAACTTCCCAGTTCTCCCTGTATTCCCCTTGTACTTCTTGTATTCCTCTTATTCTCATTGAATGGCTTCTATTCTCTTTATATCTCATGTGCTTTCCTCGTGTCCCACCTGTTCTCCGCATATCCCAAGTATTCTCCTCGATTTCCCCTGTTCTCCCTGTATTCCTCTTGTTCTTTCTGTATTCTCCTTATTCTTCTTCTATCTTACGTGTTCTCATGTCCCCCTGTTCTCCGCATATTCCCGTATTTTCATCGTATTTCCCCTGTTCTCCCCGTATTCCCTTGTTCTTTTTGTATTCCCCTTATTCTCCTTCGTATCCCACTACTTTCCTGGTATCTCACGTGTTCTCGTGTCCCCTCTGTTCTTTGCATATCCTCGTATTCTCCTCGTTTTTTCCCGTTCTTCTCGTAATCTCCTTGTTCGCTTCGTATTCCTCTTCTTCTCCTTGAATTCCTATGTTCTCCTTGTATTCTCCATGTTGATCTTAGGCCTAGCGCGCACGAGAGATATTTAGCCGCGGCGGTAAGAAAATAGCTCTTTTGATATGAGTGGGCGCATGAACGGTGAAAAAACCGCTGTTCTCTGTCTACTGTAGCTCTAGCTGGCAACACTCAAGAAGAAAACATGAATTTTGTGGAAAATCAGCAATATTTATATTACGTCTTCGGAAACAGCGAAGAAAGAGAATGTGGGTCCATCCCCTCTTAAGCCAAAGACCACTTAAGGGACAGATTCATTGTACAGATACGGAATTAAAATTTGGAGCGAATCTTGATGGGAGTCCACCTGTATGTAGGCCTAGGCAGCAATTTCGCAAGACTATTCACAAGTACCATATATACAGGGACTCTTGTTTACTGTACAGCATGCGCAGTGTATTATAAGCGAAACTTACACAATAAGGGAACTCCAAATTTTATTTCCGTATCATATCCTAAAAAACTTTCTGGATATTTTAGAATGAGTAAAAATTCATTCAATGTATTATTAAACTTCATACAGCCACACATAGCTTATCAGGATACGAACAATTATGAGAAAGGCAGTCGCACCAGAAGAAAGACTAGCAGTTAACAATATTTATATTTGGTTTCAATCGTTACAATTTACATAAAACATTACATACGAGTATATAAAGCAAGTTATTTAATATGTTTATGTTAATGCAGTTCGAATAAGTCAGATTAACTTGATGAGAGCACTGTACTGTCACTAGGCGACAATGAAAAACCACTGGGTATAGCCTACTGCAGGACGGCGTTGGGTACATATATTGAAAAATACATTGCTGTAGACGACGTCTGTTCTGTGTTGATACCCTGCATGACTGGGTGACCTGGCTTAGCTATTTCGTTGAAAAATGAATTTTTGTAATACTTGAAAAAATTCCACTTTTACTGTCAATATTTGTTGTGGTGAAAGTTTTCGAAAATTCGGCAATAATGAGAGCAAGAAAGATTTATCTTTATCAATTTCTTCTGTTCTACTATCCTTCAGAATTTGTAGGTGGGATTATTTGAAATTAGGCTTCCTAGACATTGATTTCTTTTGCCTCTTTATTTCCTTACTTGTCGAAGACTTTTCATTGGTTAGGATAATATTTCACAACTGCATCATTAAGCGGTTGTTTTGCAGCTCGTGTGCACACTAACATATTCTGACACGTGTTTCATAATATTGCGCTGTTGGCGCTCAGCTCGGAAAATAGAGCATGTTGCGTTTTTAAAACCGCTGCTGTAAAATATCCGCTCGTGAATTCACATCAATTTCAAGCAATGTGTTCTATCAAAGCGGTTTTCTAACCACGGCGGATAAGCGGACGAAAAACCGTCCGTGCGCGCTAGGCCTTACAGTCCGTCATATGTTAAATTAATCTCACCAACTGGGCTTCCTTAGCTGCCGCCCAGCCATGGTCAGTAGTGTTTTACGAAGGGAAGTAGCTAATCTATCTCAACATCTTTAGCCGGCGTCATCGAAGCTAGTACGTCAATATGTAACCATAAATATTGATGCTTTTGTTCTCCGAACATCACCAGAAACACATTTAGGCAGCCACAGACTGGCACTTTATAAACCAAAGAAATCTTAAACTCGTATGCATTAATGAGTTGGGTTCGGATTTACTTGACCTAAGAACTGTGCAAGTTTGGAATTATGCCCTAAAATACCAAAACTTGGAAACATTACGCAAAAAAGATTAGATATTGCCTAAATTCACTTATAAAACATTTTATTCGCCATTCCAGAAAATTATTGCATTAACTTCTTCCATTGACCGTGGTAGACTGTTCAGCCTAATGAAATAGAAGGGGTGAAAGGGGAATGAAAAATGTTTGAAGTCTGCATTCTGCTTGATAAGTTCCTTGACAGTTTTGTTAACAGGGTCACTGACATGAATTACTTCTTGGCAACAGCGGAGTTGCAAACTTTAAGTGTCACATGTTTGGGAGGGGTGAAGAGGTTGAAGATGAGCCCGACTAACAAAAATCTGGTCATATTTTTAACATTATTTTGTCCTTTGTGTCTTCACAACTTGCTGCTGGCGAAACCAGATGCCTTCAAACATTATTTAACCACAATATACAGGTGTTTCTACATTAGACCGACAAACTTTTGGATCGGATAGATAACATTCTTTCTTACACTTTTCGTTAAGAAACCCTTGATCTCGGACGCTTCTTTACATTGCAAGAGAGGTTTAATGCTACCATCCAGTTTGTTTGCTACGTCAGTATTATTCTTCGACCGCGTTTGTTTATTCCGCGAGCTCGGTATCATGCATTAATCCAATTTGATTACTACCTGTGGTTCGTGAAACCCCTGTTGACTATGAAGAAGATCTTGCAACACGCATTGTCTGCTCAGTAACTGAAATCAGGGAAATGCTTCGCGTCTTTGAAAGAGTACGACAAAGTATGGCACGTCGATGCAATGCTTGTCTGGAAGTCAATGGGCGTGTGTTCCAGCACTTGTTGTAGTCATCAGATATAAGGCAATGGACCCATCCTTGTAATTGAGACAGGGATATCAAAAACCCACTAAATCCAATTTTTGCCAAATTGAGTTATGGACTGGATGATGCTTTTCAGTTTGTCCCGCATGCGTGGAAGGCAAGAATACACTAATATCGACATTCATTTGCATTCTGGGGGCTGTTTTAAAACTCGTGGTAGTCAGAACTCCACTTACTCCATGGAATAAGAGAGTTTTTGCATTCCAAGCTTAATTTCTCGGTAGGTGGAAACACTATCGCTCAACTACCTGAGTAAAGTGATACGATCAATGACGTTATAGTTACCTACCTAGACGCCCAGCGAGCGTTGCTGTGCTGTACAAAATTGAAACCCTTCGGGCATCGACATCATTGTGGCAAGTGTGGCATTTAACAGGTGATAGTAATAGTGACTGCGAGTATATCCAGTGTGCATTTGATGAATCTATCATAATGATGAATTTTTGTAAGGCTTATAACTGCACAAATCGCTTCAGGAAAGGCTCCGGCATCACTTTTCTTGCGTAAATAACGATATTTAAATGCATCTAATAGTTTAAGCTGCAATTAATGCAGGCAATAAACAGCACTTTTATGTAGATTTAATTATTCTGTTAGCTTACACTAAAACTATTTCGGCAAACATATTGCTGCTATTTTTTTAATATGATACAAACATTATTATAAAATGTGTTATTTTTAGCTTTCTCCCTAAAAAAAAGCAGAACTACTGTTGCGATTGGTTATCTGCCATTAGAAGAGATAATTTTATTCGAACAAATTATCACAACATAAATTGTATTCTGAACATTTCACAGAAGATTGCTTCCGGAAATCTGGCTTGTAAAAGAAAATGTGACAGATTGTTGTTCAGTAACCTGTCCGAAGACAGGTCGTGATACCAAGACGGCTCCACTTATAAGGTAACTAGGTCAGGAGATAATGGGGTAGGGTGGCAAGTTCCTTTCCCTCTCCATTGCATACATCGCCGACTAGCTACATGTTACACTAGTCAGACTTCAGATGCATACAAACAATTGTTCATCCTCCAACACATATCGTCAAGTGAGATGTACTGCCTGATAATACTGTAGATGTAGGCCTACATATCAGCCAGAACCTCAATCAGAGGATGTGACAGAAATGCAACTATAATAATATAAAACTTAAGAAGCTTGACTAAAAAACTGAAGGAAAAACAACCTGATTAACGAAAATTTGCATGACATTGTGAACAGTAATTTTTTTCAGATCTGACGCTTGATTTAATAAAGAGAGCTACAATACCCCATAATAATAATAATAATAATAATAATAATAACAACAACAACAATATCCCTAAATTATTATTATTATTATTATTATTATTATTATTATTATTATTATTATTATTATTATTGAAATTACAATTTAATGCATTTTGAAGTAAGATTTAGTGGATTGATTAATAGCACTCGACGTCATAAAGTCTCTTTACTTTTTTTAGGATAAATAGTAGGTCTACATTTTCTTCATTCGTGTCCGTTTTTATTGTCACTTTGTTCGTCACAATAACACTGGTATAGTATTTAATATATGAATACCAAGAGGATTGTTAGTTTTGAAAAAAAAAAATATAATTATAGAGCATATACTGTAGGTACTTCATTTCTTCAAGTACAGTAGGCAGGCCTTCGTAAGAAACTTTATTGACGGAATTTAATCCAGTTATATTGGTTTCATAAATCGTATTGTGTCATTATTTTATTATAGTAAGGATAAATAATAATTTCACAGTTTATCATATTTTGATGTATTATTAAGGGTCCGGTTACCTATATTTGTGATATTTGAGCTAGAAACTTAAAGCCTTCTAGCTTGAGTTGCCACAGTAATGGCGTCGTGCGCAACGTTCTATTTGACCTGTCCCGTATGGTCTGCGCAGCCACTGGTGTAGGGCCTTGGATACGATACGGTATTCAGAATGTCACAAAAATCTATGAAATCCATGTAAGTAAGACTATTAACATTCTATGTATTTTAGTTTAATTCTGCTACATAGTTTGTATTTCAGTGTTTAATTAATAGTCCATAGTATTTTGTTGTTTAATTCGTAAATAACTATTGTATACATGTAACTCTCATCTAAATCAAATTGTTGAATTCTTTGTAAGTTCATGCATATGTATATACACTTTTTGCTGGTTGAGTGGAAGAGAAAGCCTAACGGTCTTAACTCTGCAAGCTAAAATAAATCATTATTATTATTATTATTATTATTATTATTATTATTATTATTATTATTATTATTATTATTATTATTAAAGGCACAATATCGAGTCGATTAACTTTCAGAAACCCAATACAGATGCATCATTCCCCAGTCAACTAAGTATAATTCAGCATTCAGCATTGCCATTGAAATAAGAAAGCAAAAGGTCTTGCAAAATTTAATGCAATCAAACTCTGTTTGCGGACAGTAATAATCTAGAATCTAGATGCACAGGAAGAACATGAGGTTGAGAAGAAAAAAAACAGAATCTCTAACATGAATGAGACTGTGTTAACATTTCAATATTTTTTGTGGTTTTATTTGTGTATTTTGATGTGCTTTATGGTAATTTGTGATTGTCTGTCTCATATATTTGAAATTTAAAAAATGTAGCAATGTTAATCTTAATAATAAACTTCCATTTTCTCATATATTCCAATGTTTCATAAGGGAATTAAGATATACTTATCTTTTTTTCTTCACATGGCTCATATTTATTAACTTTTCTTATTTCATACACTGTGGAAATCAGAAAACCACTAACTCCAGCAGTGTTTATTTCAAATTGTAGCGTAAGATAATGTAAAAATTTAGGTTTTGAAGTATTTAATTGATAAAGAATGTAATTTTACACAATATTAATATGTAAATGTGTAATATTTAAAGTTAGTAAGAGAAATAATAAGTTTTTTTGTCTCTCCTGTAAAATTTAGTGTATTGGAGTTAAGAAGTTTTTGATTTCCCTGTCTCAATTAAAGACTGAAGTGAGTGTTTTTCCTTTACATTCGTTTCGATTTGTGTTTTTGTGTATGTTTGGGTCAATAAATTGTGCCTGTAACACTAATGATTTGTTTACTCACTTTTCATGTAACTAATTAGGTACTTCAATCCCTTCTTGTATGATGGAACCATGCAATGACATAAGCCTCTTGCTCTGAGAGGAAGTGTCGCAGCCCATCGGTTCCTGAAAAATAACTGTTTGAAAGAAGGTTATTTATCCGATCCCAAAGTTTGCCGGTCTAATTCAGAAACATCCTGCATATTTCTAAGGAATGCATATCCAATAGTATATTGCGATATAAGCGTGATAAGTGCATTATAACAGAATCGAGGTAAGTTAAAGAAGACGAGACTAAGTCTCCATTTCCGAGATTCTGTTATGCACTTAACACATATATTGAATATAATATTTTCCGATCTTAATAAAGGTAAATAAATTATTATTAATCATGTTTAATTTTGGAAGATAACATTTACGTGTGATCGCCGTTTGCTTGTTATTTTTCGATAGGCGTCATTCATTTTCTACAGGTGATATTCATTTGTTATTATTCGAAGATTGTGAAAATATTGTAATAAAATAAATTATAGAAAGTTTAGTTTTAACTACTAGGGAAATAAACACTTATTGAAATTATCAAATGTCGAATTAACCTATTTACATTGTATTACTATTTAAAAACGTTTTGACTCCTACAGAGATTTCTAATCTACATTTTCTATCAGTACGTAGATTACCACATTACTGACATAAAGTAGTATGATAAAAAACGGTGAAATTTCAACTGTCTACTTTCACTTGTTCCAGAGAAAATGGGGACACAAGCACAGAAATATAATTAAAAAAGAAAAAAAAAAAACAAATACACAGACGAACACGTAGGAAGAACAAAGTCGCAACATTAAAGTTCAACTCCTATTAAGAAAACGCAGCCAACATACTATAGAACAAAGTTTCAGCTAGAGAAATAATAAAAGAAGAAGAAGATTTCTAAACCAAAGAGTTTGACATTAATATTCTCGAAAAAAGTAAAGATTTACTATTATTATTATTATTAATACAATACATAACTGCATCAAATGTACCTACGTTATATCAATTACTTTAGAAAACTTAAAAATACGTTTTAAATATGAAATGTGAAAAGAACAATATTTAAATTCCCTTGCGGCCGGTTGACTACTTGTACATTTAAAATCAGATCGAAGGTTCTCAACCCAAGTACTACATATCGATTTTCTTATCTATAGCTTTTACTCACTGACGCTAGTTTCATTTTTTCTTTCTCTATGGAATTCGCGTTGATTGCTCAACGCCTAGCAATACTCTTCAACAATGCAAATAACATATTGGACCGCCATTATGAGTTTTGATTTCATTTAGAGCAAGCAAAAATAGCAATTTATGGAGAATACGTGAATTGAGGAGCTCGGTTCGATTCCCATGGGACAAGTAGGATAAACCTCTTCCCACTGAGGTAAGTTATATTACGATTCCTGTTTGAAAACTGCAACAGTAAGTAGGGAATAAAAACATTTACGTTTTGTAGCGTCAATGACGATTATATTAATAAATGTATATATTTGTGGCTGTTATTAAGCCTCGATTGGACAGGCACATTTAAGAACACTACCGAATCGCGACGAAATTTAAAAATTACTGAGGACAATCAGGTTTTATGGTTTTAATAGCTACATTACATTGTTTTATGACCATCCTTCCTTATCAATAAATACGAACAAAATAATTCGTATAATGCAGTGCTTCTGAAAGTGTGGAATTCTGTGAATCGTTAATTATAGGTATTTAAATAGAATTTTAAATATAATTATAATAATATAAAATAACTATTAATAATTATTGTATTTCATTATTATTAATAATATTAGAGTTCTAAAAAGGAATATAATATTAATCAGTTTCACATTCTGGATTCTCCGCGTATTTGTCCATGAAAACAAATTACCGAAATAGGCTAAATGCAGCATCAAAATGAGGCTATAGCTTTCCGCCGTAAAACCAGATACAAATTATAAACAAATTTGTAGCCTTAAAAAGGAACATATTCATCCCACTATCAGAGTAATTAAGTACCGGTACTGGATTTTATATAATCACGTATGTTAATTATTAAATTAATTAAATTGGATTAATCTTGCACAGGATAGGGACCGATGGCGGGCTTATGTGAGGGCGGCAATGAACCTGCGGGTTCCTTAAAAGCCATTTGTAAGTGAATAAGCTAATTACACTGGTCAACAGTCATTTTGCATCAGGCATGACACTAACAGATTCTTACTAATTTCGACCTCCTGAATTCAAAACTAACAAGCAAAATGTTCCATCAGTTCGGGTTTTCGAGATGCACAATATAAATAATTTTCTATGCATTTTATTTTAAAAAATCATCGTATTTCGTGTATAATATTTTGTTTTACAAATGTGACGACCCATTATGTGAAAACAATATTAGTATAAATATGTAGGTCATCATGTTAGAAGCACTAGTAGAAACGGAAATTATTTTATTGCCCTTTTAAGGGTATATGTACGAGAACGACCACAAATATTATCAGAAATTGCAGGCTCTAAATTTCTAAAATTTTACAAGAAAATGAACTCACAATTGGACAAAAATTACAAGGTACCGCAACAAGACTTATTTTATTCATTTTTATTTTATTTATTTATTATTTTGCTAATAATTGTAACAAATTATAAAATATACAGAGAAACTTTAGCTCGCCCCTGAAAGAGTAGAACTCGTGCTCAGGGGCGGATTCCTGAATTGAAATTAATAATTATACAATACAATTATAATTAATAATTATACAATACAATTTGCAATTATGGTATATAAATTTAAATTTACAATTTTTCAATTTTTATAAAATCCATACATAACTTTTTAAATTTAATACTAGAACTATTAGAATTGACAAGATTAGGATATTTAAATATAAATTTGTTATAATTATATTCTTGGGCCTAAATTACTACTATGATTAAATACTGTAACAGTGTTGCATTTTGGTTCAAACAATCTTAAAGAATTCATACCTTTTGTTTCATAACTATGAGAATACAATTCAAAATTATTTCGATTTTTATGTATGAATTTTATTAATACAATATAATAAATTTCTCTTACGTTAAGTACATTAAAGTCTATAAACAAATTCTGAGATGGAAAATCAATAGGTTTATGAAGACATATTTTAATTATTTTCTTCTGTAATAAATAAAGTGGATTAAAATTGGATTTAAATGAGCCACCCCATCCTATAATTCCATACATAATTACCGATTGAAATAAAGTTAAATATATTGTACGTAATAAATTTATTGTCAAGTAATTCCTCAATAAAACAAAATAATATACTATTTTACGTAATTTATTACAAAGGTAATTAATGTGTTGGTTCCATTTTAAATGATTATCGAAAATTATGCCTAAATACTTAACTTTAGAGGACTCTTTAATAATCGGACATTTACACTGTATAAGATAACAATCAGAATTATGTAATTTAATACTTAATATAGATGTAGGAGGTTTGTTACATTTTTAGATAATGAGAATGGAATAATGATGGTTTTATTTTCGTTGATAGAAAGATAATTTATGTCAAACCATTTTTTTATTAATTTAAGTCCATTATTTGAATTATTATATGCATCATGCCAGGTTTTTCCACCAAAAAGTAAAACTGTGTCATCTGCATAAGAATAGTGAACGCCATTGTATTGTTGTAAGTCAATTTTTAATAAGTCATTAATATATATTAAATATAGAATAGAACTTAAATATCTGATAAAAGTGTAAAAAAGGTTACTAATAATATTTTTCAAACCAGTTTTATCAAAGTATGGAAAAAAAAGAAAAAAATTCTGCAGTTGCATCTTTTGGTAATCATAACATTGTAATGGTCTCTCTGACATCTTTAATATTTTACCTGCCTGTAATAAACACTTATTTCTGAAAAGTAGACTACTCTCAGACATGTAGAGTTGTTTATTTTAATACAATTAATTTTTTATTTGTCATATATAGAATATATTTAAATTTACATAATGTTTTGTGGCCTAATCTTTCTGTTTTTAAAGAAATGGGCATTTTTGTAGTCTATCTTTAGCATTAATGCATGTTAAATCAGTGTACAAAATTTCTGAAATCTATCTCTAATGGTTGTGGATTTACGAAATAATATATATGAAAATTTTCAAATTTTTTGAAAATTTAATTTAATGTAAAAAGTGAATTCTAAAAAATATTATTAGTAACCTTTTTATACTTTTATCAGATATTTAAGTTCTAATAAGTCTTGTTGTGATACCTTATAATTTTTGTCCAATTTTGAGTTCATTTCCTTATAAAATTTTAGAAATTTAGAGCCTGCATTTTCTGATAATATTTGTGGTCGTTCACGTACATATACCCTTAAGAGTCTATTTGAAGGGGGTGAAACAGGTTCGCGGTATGAATTCCCTTGAGTTTACCTGATTTTACTTGAGATGTGTATTTCTTTCACTGCTAGCTTTAATGACATTACTATAGTTTATATTTTTTAATAGACCACCCTGTCAAAGCCACTTGTGGAAGAGGAAATTATTTTATTGCCTTTTCGGTTCCATTTGGAGGGGGAGAAACAGGTTCGCCATATGAAATCGCTTCAGTTTACCAAGAGATTTCCGAGTATTCTGTGTAAGACGTGTATTCATAGGCGAGAGAGAACCGTTTCCTTGGGGGCAGGGGGGGGGAGCAAAGCAAAATCACAGAATCCCAATATAACGAGATTATGGGGGACATCATTTATCTTCTCCCCACATCATAACTTCACCTTGGTACAGTATATCAGAATATGATCATTTAATAAAGGTACAGTCGCCTTGGTTGGCAAGTTGGTATAGCGCTGGCCTTCTATGCCCAAGGTTGCGGGTTCGATCCCGGGCCAGGTCGATGGCATTTAAGTGTGCTTAAATGCGACAGGCTCATGTCAGTAGATTTACTGGCATGTAAAAGAACTCCTGCGGGACAAAATTCCGGCACATCCGGCGACGCTGATATAACTTCTGCAGTTGCGAGCGTCGTTAAATAAAACATAATATATAATAAAGGTACTGTAAAATAAAATAAAATTGTAACAAAATATACAGACAATTTTACTTTTTTTCCTCTTGTAAGGAAGAGGGAGTCTAAGGATTGCACTGCAGCCTGAGGCTTATTGTGCTTACTACTCCTGTTCTGTGAATGATTGAATAGCCGAACGACCGCACTCTTGTACAAGTATAGCACATCACACCGTGAACTTAACCCGGGCTATTGTATGGATGATAATATGTGAATTAATGATGGCGAAATGAGTCCGAGGTCCAACATCGAAAATTACCCAGCAATTCTGCTTCAGTTGGTTGAGGAAAAACCCCAACCAAGTAACTTGTCCAAACCGCTCATTCCATGGTCAGACGTACTAACCATTACTCCACAGCGGTGGACCAATTTTACATTTACTTTATCTGTTTATTTAAAAGAACAAGATATCATATGAAATGTGAATTCTAATTATTTTATTTAATCTCGTCTTTAAGTTTAACTGGGATCACTTTTCCTTTCTCTGCATTGTTGTGCAGTATGTCACTCATATTTCTTCAAGTGGCTGCTAGAACACCTGCAGAGTTCTAACACATTAGTACAGACTGTTACAAAAAAAATACATTAATGTGCTTCCATTCCTCAGATGATGTATAGAAATTCTTATACATTCAGAAATTTAAAATAAATATATATAGTCCAGACCATGGTCTGAAGACAATAATTCGTCAATTTAAGCACAGAAACTTAATCATAAACAAAAACAAGAAAAATCTTTTGAATTCAACATTTTCTAGTATTAATAGAAAAAAAAGAGGTCGGCCAAGTTTGGGGGGGCAGTGCCCCATGCCCCCCCCCCATAACTCCGCCTACGCGTGTATTTCTTTAAAGTATGCTTTAATTATAACATTCAAAGTACGAATGGTTTATATGTGCGGATTTGAAGGTTGTAGCATAGCTTCTTGGAATGCAATTAGGCTACACAAACTTTTGCTGCTTTCTGTGCGAATGGGACAGTGGCGCTCGAGATAAGCATTATAAAATTAAAGTATGGCCGACACGACAATCACTACAGCCAGGGAAGAAAAATATTATACATCAACCCCTTGTACCTTAAAGTAAAGTAATTTTACCCACCTTAGGGTTAATTAAGAATTTTGTTAAAGGAATGAATCATGAAACTGAAGGATTTTAACATGTCCAGGAAAAAATTCTTGTTACTAGTGACTCAAAAATAAAAGAGGGAGTTTTCAATGCACCACAAATTAGAGAAATAATGAAGGACAATAACTTCATATCTTTGTTGGAAGGAAATGAGAGAGCCGCCTGGATTGCATTAAAGGAGGATGTATTAAATTTTCTGGGTAACTGTAGAAGTGAGAACTATGAAGAACTAATGTAAAATTTACTGTGGGCGTTTGAAACTATGGGTTGTAAGATGTGCCTGAAAATTCACTTCCTTCATTCTCATATTGACTATTGGTTATTTCAGTGATGAACATTGTGAGCGTTTTCATCAAGAAATTTAAACTATGGAAGAAAGATACTAATCTTGAACATTGGAGTACCAATATGCTAGATGACTATTGTTGGACTTAAGCTCTTGATGTACCTGATGCCCAGTTTAGAAGAAACTGCAGAAAAAGAAAGCTGTATCTTCTGAACAGTGAGTATTTAACCTTATATAAAACAGTATTTTGAATAGATACATATTCGAAAATTTCTCAAAAACCGTAACCAACAACTGTTTTTATTGTCATATTCATATTCAGGAGGTTCAAATTATTTAGAAAGCATGTATCACATGCCCAGCGCAAAAAAAGTTAAAATTTTTTATGCAGTGTTATTAAATACTACTCCCTCTGTTCCAAAATATGATATAGAAAGATGTCATTAATTCTGTTCCACAATATGGTATACATTTGTTAAAGTTCTCATTAATATAATGCAACTTTAATTCAGGTTAAGGTTATGTTTTATTTAACGACGCTCGCAACTGCAGAGGTTATATCAGCGTCGCGGAATTTTGTCCCGCAGGAGTTCTTTTACATGCCGGTAAATCTACTGACATGAGCCTGTCGCATTTAAGCACACTTAAATGCCATCGACCTGGGCCGGGATCGAACCCACAACCTCGGCATAGAAGGTCAGCGCTATACCAACTGTACCAACAAGGCCGACACTTTAATTCATCTTCTGAAATTTAGTCTACTTTATTGATAAATTAGCATAAGTAAAACGTAACAATTAGGTACATTTCATTCTGTGTGATGTCAAATTAATAAAAGAGAAAACAAACATTGTTTTGAGAGAGGAAAGTTAACTGCAATAAATTATAACCCGTTTTGTACGACTGTTGTCTTACACGTTCTACTCAAAATTGACTGGATGGTGTTACGTTTTCTGCAACAGGAATATCGCAACAGGTGTTCATTTGATTTCTGTTCATAATGAACTATTTAAATATTATAGGTGAATGCACTAAAGAAGGTTAGAAACATTCACAACTTCAATGTATGATAGAATACCACACCGTGAAACATTTCGTGCGCATGCGAAATAATCAAATTTGTTTTGTTTGTTACTATATCACATTTTCGAATGGAGGGAGTACCCAAAACGCTCATTGAAGCAAATAAGTATATTAACGTTATTGTAAGGATTAATTTGTTTTGTTTTTCTTTTAACGATCTCATAGAAGTTCATAGCAGGTCTACTATTTATAACTAGGAACGACACTTTGTCCCAGTTCGCCACGAGGTTCACTAGTACTGGTGTATAGAGTACCTGTGTTTACTAGTTGATACGAGCAGTACAGCGACAGCACGCTACTGTTTGGTGGTATAGATCGGCGGAACAAAAATGCAACGTTTCTACAAGTTACCACTGTCGTATAATATGTACGCGCGTAGCATAAGCCTTGATTAGTTACATGTTTACAATATTACTTACACACATTTACAACAAACAGGAGTTAGTCAAATTACACACAAGTATTTGCAATCGAGTTATGTACATTATTCTGATACAAACTGCAGTCCGAAACAATATACTGTATAACAATGTGCATTTTTAAGTGTGAAAAAGAGAAATTCCTTTTTTCACTAAAAATATGCTTGTACTGCGAGAGAAAGTTTGCTCAACATCGCACGATGTTATACATACAGTCAATAAAAAATGTCTCCGTACACCAGGCTCACATATTAACATTTGTGAAAAAATCGATTAAATATATAGTAAAAAAATAAATTTTATTATTACGTAAATATACTCTGTTTACGGTTAATACCTACGGGAAACAGCGCAGTTACCTCTGTACATTTTCTTGTAAACACGACACAACACAACTCAGAACTAAAGGAGAGTAGCCTACATAAAGTCTCCGTACGGACAGCACTGGTGTAAGAGAACCTGTGTTTGTTGTTGTTCAGAAAGGTACAAAGTCAGTATAGACTTGCCTGTGACTATAGTAAGGTAAGACGCAGAAAATCTGTGACTACAATGGAAATACCAATACCAATTAGACAGTTAATTGTTAAGTTGAGAAAGGAGGGACAGTCGATAAAAAATAGCAGAAAATGTAAGAAAAACCTCCCTCTTCAGTACAATATGCGTTTGAAAGGTACAATGAGACAAAGTAACTGGTTAGTAGAAGTCGATCAGGACGACCCAAGAAACTGGAATCCAACCATAGAGGGCAGTATTGAGATCCGTCAGAGAAAATCCGAAGATAATTGCACAGAGACTGGGGGCCATGGTTAAAGAAGATTATGGTGTAGAGGTGGTATCTCAGACTGTACGAAATGTCATAAAAGACGAAGGTTACCATGGCCGAGTTGCCCGAAAGAAGCCCTATGTGAGCAACGTCAACAAGCAGAAGAGATTGGCTTTCGCCAAGGAGCATGTTAACAAACCGCAGGACTTCTGGAATTCAGACATCATCTTCAGTGATTCGGATGGTATGGAGAAAGCCAAGTGATCATTTACAGAGCAAGAATTTGTGCCCTACTGTAAAACATGGAGGAGGTAATGTTTTTGTTTGGTGCTGCATGAGTGCTGCAGGTGTGGGAAATTTGGTTTTTGTGGACGGGCCTATGGTCTGGATACAATATTTGAATATCCTGAAGGAAAACCTAAACGACAATTCTGAAAAACTCAACATCAGTGAGACATTTATCTTTCATCAAGACAATGACCCTAAACACACTGCCTCAAATGTGAAGCTCTGGTTGTTGTACAGTACAAAGAACAGCTCCATACTCCTTCACCATTCCCCGACTAGAACGCCATAGAACATTTATGAGATGAAATAAAACTAAAGCTGAAAAAAGATAAGATAAGAAGCAAGCAACAATTGAGGAAAAATTCTAGAAGAATGGGGCAACATTGAGCCAGAGAAAACAAGAAAACTAGTTCAAACAATCCCTAAAAGCATGAGGGATGCAATAAAAACAAAAGGAGGTCCAACTGTTCACTGAATGAAGAGTGGTTGGTGATTTGAATGCACATAAACTGTAGTGTACGGAGACTTTTGTTTTATTATGTTTTTGGTTTTCAGTTTAATTTAATGTAATTTACACGTTTGTTTGTTTATTTTTCAAACTAATGTATATAATTCCGTTAGTATACATCAGGATAATCTATACAAACGGAACAACACGTTTTCGTCTTACTTATGTATATGTTAATATGTAAAAGAGAATGAGTTGGTAGGTTGTACGGAGACATTTTTTACTGACTGTAGGTGCATCTCAAAAAGATTAACAATAGTTGCACTGTTTACTTTTTCTAGTATTTCTGATGCCAACAAAAATTTCTTTCCTGGTTCATTGGAGGACATCACTCCTACAACAACGTTAGCTACCATATCGTCCCACAGCATCCGATGTCTCATCTATAGATACAAATATTTTGTTACTACCTATAGCTGTCCGAATGGGATCAGAGTTTTTTCATATACAGACGATAAATAGGTTGTACGCATTGATGTTATACTAGGCAGTTTTCTAGACGTGTATTTTTCCATAAACCGCTGAAAATGTGGATTACTGAGCTTGTGTATTGGACTATTCGCCGATATCATCTCTCGTACAAATCATTATAAAAATCAAAGTTTGTAAACCGAGCAGATGAGAGAAATAACGGCAAACGTTCACTATACTTTTCGTTTCACAATGCTTTCGCAAATCTTTACGAACCTTCAGTTCTGTTTTGCACACTTTACAGCTTATATTATCGCTCTCCACACTAATATACTCACTTCCAAACGCAGTTGCAATTGCATTCAGTTTAGAGCTCTTGTCTGACTACATTGTATTATGTTTACACTACTGCACACAGAGTCACGATCACAACCACCTTGCCATTAAGTAACAACGGCACCAGTAGTACTGTAGGAACTGTAGGTTAGCCACTACAATTAAAAACAAGAAGTAGGTAGCGGCAGAGAGCAGCATAGGTTCGAATCCTAAACAAATCAAACGTCCGTACGTTCGTGCTCCGGTGCAGCACACACAGGTTGCTCTTTCCTTTCACAGTGCAGTACCTTCGAACCCATGGCCTCCGTGACGTCAATATAGGCAAGCAACAACCAACCTAAAATCCGTCCATGCTGGGACAAAGTGTCGTCCCTGTTTATAACGAATGTGCACTTTAAAATAAATTGAAAATGCAAGCAGTGGCGGCTAGTGCATATATATTTTTGTGGGGCACCTCAATAATTTATTTTGAATTCCGTTCTTCATGCAATATAAATAGGTCTACGTTCATTTCATGCAAAAGTCACGATTAACAAATTATTTATGTTAAATAAATCTGGACTAGTTACGATGCTATTTTAAACAATAGAGCCTCACCTCAACCACTTCCCTGATTAACCCGAGTTAACTCGGGTTGCTAACTTGTGTCAAACTTTATTGACCCGAGTTAACTCGTTTGAGTCCCATTTTCGCTGCTAAGGATTATATCCCGAATATATACGTTTCCTCACTAGATGGCTACAGAAGTTAGTGATATTGCTATATCTGGTGGTGTTTTTTGTACTTCTTCCTTGCGAGTGGAATTCTATGCTCATATAGTATTCACACACAGTAGTGAGTAGATGCTAGTTAGTTTTGGCGGTTTCTGTTTGTGTTTAGTGTTTTTTTATGCTGTTTTGTGCAAAGATGGATCAAGTTAGTGATTCCGGAACTTTTGATCAGAAATATATTCCTTTAGAAGATTAGGAAATGAAACATTGATATCATAAGACGAAGTTATAGACCAACAGACAAATTCAGATCAGTTGATGTCGCGTCTTTTCGACAATGGTTTGAATAGAAGACATCTGGCACCATTTCTTCTGCACCTCCGAAGTCCCCATTCCCTGAAATTTTAACATTTTTCTAATAAAGATAATTCTCAATTTTTTAAAATTATTCTTTAATAATGACCTCATCAACATTACATTCGAGGAGACGATTCGGCATGCTAATAAGTGTTCACAGAATGCTGAAAATAATTCGTGGCGGCCTACTACAGACTGAAATACGTGTACTTTTGGGCATAGTGATACTGCAGAACATTATTCACAAACCTGAAGAACAGATGTACTGGTACAAATATTCAATGACTGCTATACCATTCTTCCTAAAACGCTCTCATATAGGAGAGCAGATACTGCTGTCCGGGATGCAATGTGCCACTGTGCGTAATACCCTGCTTTCGAGTCTATCATACGGCAAGCAACATTTAACGCCTTGATAACAGCACTGGTATTGTACCTCATAAATTAATTCATAAAAAAACATAAGTTGGTAAATAGTTCAGGAGAAAATCAAAGTGGGACAACTACCAGAGCTGGAATCAAGGTGCACGAGATAACTCGGGATAATAATTCAGGTATGAATGTATGTCTATTTCATAGTGATTTTTTAGATATGTAAGAAAATTAGTGATGTACAGTGATTCTCCAATATTAAATGACCTCTTTACGAAAATAAAAAAAATATGACACTTTTTTAACAAAACTGGTAAAATATATAGCAAGGGAAGAGGTTAGATGTGTTGTCCTTTCGTTGTACCTATTCCTCCTTCCTTGATCTTGTAATTCATGAGATACTTGTCCACATAACTAACACCGGTAATATGTTCACAGGTCACATTATTTACACATTTACATTAAATTACACTATTAACTTATTTGTACAAGAAATTCATTCGTCTGTTTTTCGGTCGCGCAAATCGATCAATAGTTTTCTTGTTGAAATGTGACAAAGATTCTTTCTACTACTGTCAACATTGAATACTGGTAGCATTATTTAGATGGTCGCTCAACAATGTATTTTTATCTAGTTCCGGAATGATATTCACTAAGCCTAGAAAAATACCGCGATTTTGTGATTCTTGTGTTTCGTCATGTCCACGCAGTGCGAGTTCAAATATACCGCAGAATTTAATGCAGTCAATCACTTTCGAAAGAATGTGCCTGTTTTTATCTAGGCCTATTTCTTGATTGTGACGTCTTGCAGATTGCTAATACGCAGTGTCAGGTTGAGTATTACCTATGTTGACGTTGCCTGTAAGTGCCAAGTCAGTAGCATTATTTATTTACAATTTTGAAGATTCGTGCTCAGAAATCCTTTCAGATAAATGTTTCAAGTCGGTTACCCTACTTTTATCCAAGTACTTTCGCCTCTGAACAAGATGCATGGGAAATAAACAATTTTTTACTGGACATTCACATAACTAGGAACATTTTTTTCCTTATTGAAATGCCGATTAGTGAGTTTACCCAACCGCTTATTCACTAACTGAGTTATATTTAAATCGGCCTCTCGGGTCCCAACCTTTTTATTTACAATTTTTCTTCATATCGCTTTGGAAGAAATTGTGCGTTCATCAACTGATTTACTCTGTTCATTGTTCACAATATTATAGCCTATTGTAATTAGTCCAGGGAAAGGGATTTGGAGTATTATAAAGAATGGTGAAACGTAGTATAGATATTTGTAGCTAAGTGACTGTCAAGCGAGCTGCGTCACAAAGCTTGGACGAGTACAGTCCACTTCATGCAAACTTACACGCAACGTGCTGTAAACGTATTTCAGAATAAACATATGGAATAATTTAATGACATATAGTGGCTTACATACATAATCTGCATTTCATTTTCAACTACATGTGTTTTTCTTGGCAACGCACAAGACACCAATAAACAACATTACAAATATACAAATATACATAATTAAATATCAACCTCTGCATCCTTGCGTGTCAGTGGAAATGTTGATGGTTGATAGACAGTTGTCTTCTGTATGCAACTCACCTCTGTATATGGGCTATTCCATCTCAAATCGACCGAAATATAGAGAAAATTGACCTTGCAATTTTTAAACACAATGAAACTTTTTCTGTCCGTAGACAACTGTGATATAATGCTTTGTGCAAAGTTTGAAGCATCAGAACTTAATAGTCGACCTGGTTGGCGAGTTGGTATAGCGCTGGCCTTCTATGCCCAAAGTTGCGGGTTCGAATCCGGGCCAGGTCGATGGCATTTAAGTGTGCTTAAATGTGACAGGCTCATGTCAGTAGATTTACTGGCATGTAAAAGAACTCCTGCGGGATAAAATTCCGGCACATCCGGCGACGCTGATATAACCTCTGCATTTGCGAGCGTCGTTAAATAATACATAACATTTAACATCAGAAATTAATAGTGTTTAAATTAATAATATTTAAATTTATCGTATTTTCATAAAATTAGGAACTTTAAACTGTTGCGGCTCCGAAACCCTTTCACCCAATGATCAAAATCATGGTTTATTTTGATGCTGAGAAGTTAAAGTTTATATTGACATGTAAACAGTTTTTCTTACTTTTTATGGAAATGGAGAAATTTAGATTTTTCTTCATTAAGACGCCTTTGGCCACGAAAAAATGTTTTTAAAATATATGGTTAGATTCCGCATTGAAAGTACAAATAAACACATATTTTTTACTGGTGGTTCGTTGATAAGGAAGTATTGAAAATATCAAATAAAGAAAATAAATAGTACGCGCGTGAAATAACCAGCTGAGTCGGGAGATAGCCGAGGGAAGCAAGGCCAGTAGACGTAAACACGAAAGTGTCGTCTAGCAGCGCATGGCTGGGCTAGCTTTATCACAGGATTTCATAAACACAGGAGTAAAATGACGAAAGAAAGAAGACTGCACCCAAACATTTACTCACCAAATGTTGCTATTTCTTGCAAAGGACTTCCAGTCCCCCTTCTGCAGAAGAATATTTTTTGTCGCAAGTTTTGACTTGGAGACAGGAATGCAGGCGTGTGTCGACAAAGTCCCTTGTACTGTGCGTGCGCGTTCGAATCTGGGCACCAGCTCCTTAGCCTCCCTTGCATAATCTTCTTTGCTGACTTTGCAGAATGTTACTGTGGTCCAATTCGCTGCTGCCCACTGAAATAATTCTAACGGAGTGGTGATTTCGTATTGAATTGGACGTTGGAGACTGGCTGTAGCTTCTTGTCGTTTTATTGTTCCTCCAATTCCGTCACACGATCCCTTTCCATGAGAAGTAGCAAAGAAGTGGCATTCTACCTTTATACCAAACTCTTCTTCATGGTAGCACAGATTGATAAATTCTTTTTGTTTTTATATTGAGAAGGAGCACCGTCACTGAAATAGAATATTTTCTCCACCTTGTCATACTTCTGTTTCAGAAAATTAATTAATTGTTTTTGAAAGAGATGGACTGCAACAGTATCATGTTTCAGGCAATCGGATATAACTACAAAAGAGTCACATTTGTCAGTGTCATTGTTCCTATGATAAACTACAAACGGATGTACCGTTGCCTGATTGTTGTTCCAATGGAAACCAAGTACTTCATCTTGAATAATGAAAGCATAATTTTCAGAGAAGTCTAGTGTCATTAAGAATTCCCAATGCTTTAGATTAATTTTTGTTTCTTCATAAAACATTCTTTGTTGCCTCGCAATAAATGAATGTTTCTTGAGTGCATCTAACTTTCCAATTAACACATTTATAAATTCATCTGTAGACTTTTCCAGGCTTTCTAATGTTGTTTTGTCTGTAGCTACCCACTGTTTACATGAAATTGAGTTTATCAAAGCTTCGTCAAAAACAGACTGTGATTGTGTTTCTAAATCTAATGTTCCGGGACACTCAGCACACTTATCAAATAACATGACGGTTGTGGTGGATTGCAAATGATTCTTGCAATACAGTCTTGGTAGGATTTTACAGGTAGGCCTAATTCTCCACTTTTGGTTAGTTCTGGAAGTTTTGCACTATCTACCATTAACTTTACATTCTGATGCAGCATGCAAACGCAAACAGTATATGTACCACACGAACCGGCTAAAATACAATGCTGTGGCCTTAATTCGGCGAATTTAGAAAATCCAATTTTAATACCAGGAAGTTGTCCTTGAAGTTTCTGTAGAGTTCCGAAAGATTACAAAGCACCAATTTGTTTTTGTACCTGCTTCTTTTTGCCATGTTCTCTGACTTACAAAATCCCTTTTTCCAGGCATAGTTCTAATAAATTCTTCTGATTCGTAAAACTTTTGAACTAATTTTGTTGTCATAACCGGAAGTCCGTGACCTTTTTTGCTTTCTGGAGTACACATAATTAGACCTCTTATGTTAAAGTCCTTCGCGATGGAAATCATATGTCTGATTGCTGCGAAGTTACTCTGAATCTTCCTAACGGACCACGAAGAAGGGAGAACGGTGAGGATTTGAATTTTAGTTTTTCTGTCCTGGGCCAAGCAGAACGCTGTTTTAAGGTTCTCCAGGATTTCATTATCTGGTTCGTTTGTAGAATCACTACTTGTATCACACTGATGGAAAACCTTTTCTTTCAGTGACGTCTCTATCTGTTTTAGTTTAGTTTGGGGATATTTTTTTCTGACATATTTTCTTCTTTTTCACCGGACTCACGCCAATCACAGTGAGTGTTTCGTTTAAAGTAGTAAGGGTTGCCTTGTCAACACATTCCGTTTCACTCTTACCCGATTCTTCATTATTACTGTTGCTGTTACTACCACTACTCTCAACTTGAACACTTTGAACACTACAAGTTGACTGAACACTTTATTTTATGACTTCTCTCGATTGAATTGCGTTATCTAAAGAATGTGATTTATTTACTTTCAATCTGCAATATGTACATAATCGAATTATGTTTTGGTACTTTTCAGCTATGCTAAATTTTTCTGCAATCGAACGGGATACTTTCCGAAGCCCTTTAACATTGACTCTTTTGTGACGCGTAAGTTGAAGGGGATTGAAGCAGCGGTTACCTGAGTAAGATTTGTCCTCCATTTTAAGCAGCCTGTGAAATAAATTTTGTTACAATGTAGAAAATGTTTATATTACGGAAGCACTCACGAAATACACGCATTTAACTCAATAATTTGATCGATATTGTTTTGAAATACTTTATCTTACCGCAATGTTTTCACAAATATGCCTTAGCGAACACCTTATATTAATAAATATAAACTTGAAGATACTGCGTCACAACACTTGCACTTATAAAATGACACGCAACTTGACTACTTTTGCTCGCGTATTGGAGACTGAACATGTCACATCGTTGTCTCAGAGGGTGGCATGACTCATCCTCCCAAGGCTCGCTTATCATCATCTCTAGGCCAGTGTTTGCGGTAGTGCGGCGTTCAAGTCTAGGCGTGTGAAAATAATTATTTAATACCCTCGAAACTTATTGCCGTACCACTAAGCAAACAATGCCAAATTTCTCTTAATAATGCAAGGTTTTTTCTCAATATTTTTTTACATTTTTACAAATGATCAAAAAGCCTAAAAGTAAGTAAAATCAGATTATCTATCTCTCTACACACAATCAAAATAAGGATTACTTCTTATCATAACCTACCAAATGTCAGTTTCAAAATGAGCTCTCGTTCAATGTTCTGCAGTAAAAGGTTCCAGAGTACTGAGCGCTGAAAGAGGCTTGTTTTTCTAAAATACGCTAAATTTGTCGCTCAACAATACGAAAACCGTTTGACTTTCGATAGTATATTTTTGCAAATGCACTCTCCTCAGCACCTTCTATAAATAAGGAAAAAATTAGAGTATAAAAAATGCGAGGTTTTTTACTGATCGATTTCATATGGAATAGCCCATATGTATGTTTTTCTGTCAGGAGCGTGTTAAATTAAATAACCTTATTCACAATATCATGAAAGATGACAATATGTATACAACATATACTACAGTATTTACAATATATACAATATAGTACAATATTTACAACATAGCCTAATATAGTATAATTAAATGTTTAACGAAATTTAGAACCAAACGAAATGACATTTTCAATTAATGCTATGTTTTGGTGATGAAACAATCCTGCTGTGCCTTGTTATAATAAATTGTAAATATCACTTTAAAATTTTCAAAAGACAACTTTGCTCTGTTGCAAGGAAGGAAATTTTTTAACATGGAAAAACTCCGTTCTACAACTGTAGAAACAATTGGAGAGTATTTGTAAAAAGATACGTCAATTTAATTCACATGTTGAATGACGTCATTGGGACACGTCTTTGTTAGTACATCTGAAATCCGACTAAGAATACTGTACCCGTCATTTTTAATCAAAACTCTGTTCATTTTTTCACGAACACGTTTTCCTACTTCACCTTCTACTGCACTCAGTTTACTTACAATAGTCCCCATAATATTTATTTGCTCAACTAGTTCTACTCCTGACTTTGCTAATTGAATAATGGCATCCGGTAAAAATCCAAAATTTGACTTAATATCCGTAACTTCTTTCTCAATTGTTCCATCATTTAGCAGTTCCTGGCATATTTGAATCGCAGCCGCATCGTCGGGATCGAAAGACTGATCCACTTTCTTCACAGATTGGAGTTGATGTGCGTAATAAATGCAAGCTTCTAACCATGACCCCCCATCTCGTAAGAACTGGACATGGAGGAAGCGACAATTTAGGAAATTGTTTCCTGAATTTTGATACTCGATCTGGAGCTTTTACAAATATTTTTTTTCATATTTGAATTAATCTGTCGACTTTAGGGTAGTTTAATCTCACTTCCTCTGCAACCTAGGGCAAGCGTGCGCTAGACACATTAGGTGAACCATGTTTTTATATGTACATTTCAACACTTTTGCTGCCTTTACCATACAAGTTCCAGCATCGGTAATGAACAGCAGAACATTTCCATGTTTTATATCTATGGCCAAAGCATTTTCATTGCATTGTCGAAAAGTTCACTTCGGTAGAATAATTTACACTTTTTAGAATCTCACACGTCAAAAGATATGGTTTTCCAGGTTCATCTGGGTTCATTGCACCAACAATGACATTAGCTATATGGCGACCAAAGGAATCAGTTGTCTCGTCAACAGAAACCCAGATTTTTTCATCCTGTAATTCACTTCTAATTTCTTTCAAGCAGTTGTCATGTACACTTTATTCACATACACTTTATGCAATATAGACTCATCCGGAATAGTTCTTTCTGTGTACTTTTCCAAGAATGTGTGCAGTTTATTATTTTTTAATTTGCTGAGTGGAATGTTCGCACAAATAAATGCATCACACATTTCTTCATAAAATGAATGCATTGGGGTACTGGAACCTTGCTGTAACCTTTCTTCTATTCTCGTCCAAGCTTCTTTGTTTATTTGTGTTCTCATGACGCTAAACATTGAAACTCCTATCACACGACACGTCACTATTACAAGGCTGGCAGAATAGTTGTTCATTCGTAATAATGAAAACAGTTTCTCCATACTCCAGATATATTCTTTCAATTTTGTATTGTATCTGCACTTCACTACTCTGAACTGCAAACCTGCACGTTGAGGTTCTTATGCGACAACTGTCCCGTTCACCTGTTGTTGACCTGTAGAGAGCTCCGAGTATGGCATGGAGGGGAGGACTTGGTATAAAGGGTTGTAAACAAATGACTGTGTAGATGCCAATACTAGCTTTTACTACTCCAAATTCCGTTCCCTGTAAAATTACGCATATACACACGAATCTTTCGTTCGCACTAAAACACGTGTGATTCACTCATTATTTTAGCTAAACACAATGGACCTGGAAAGTTGACATGACTGCCTGACAACAAAACTGGATGTCGTTGAAGTACTTTACATAGGGTGGGTGGAGTGAGTACCACTACAAGTGGACGGTCAGAAACTGAGCCCTTCTTCAAAATGAGAGAGATGGAGGGCAGGATTCTTTCTCTGTTTCAAAGAGTTTGTAATACATAACTAGAGACACCAACGGCGCTAGTTTCGCGTACAAAATTGAACCGCTCGCTGTTCGGCCGCCATTAAGAGAGTTGATGCTTCGTCAGGAGTGCAAGCAGTTCATGCTTATTGAGGAGTACGAATAAATATAAGTACATGTGAAGGGAAATAATAAGAAAATAGTGAAATCCTGCGCCGCAAATAATTGTTCGAACATAGCTACTATTGTAGGATGCCCAGGAAAGCATGCATATTTTAATATTTGGAAGAATGTTCCAAATGCAGTTCCTCCTTTGAATGTGTTGACAGAATGTCGGAATATTTCTTGGATAAAGTTTTTTCAGAAACACATTAATCAGGTTTATAAGGTTGATTTCAACAAAGTATGTAAGGGTTAGTTGCCGTCACATTACAGTGGATTATAATAGCAGAGTGCATAAGAAAATCCTCAGACTATATCTGTCTAAAACTGTTTTGTTTCACAATAAATGAATTAATCATGTAATTTTCGTTTTGTATAGTATGTACTTCCTGTTGTTTTTGGTTGTATTAAATGCAAAGAAATTAGTGAAAATATAGCTGAAGGCCTAGCTAGGCCCATTATTACCACTACTACTGGGTCTATTACGACCACTACTACTAGGTCTATTACGACCACTACTACTAGGTCTACTATTACTACTATTAGGCCTATTATTACCTCTACTACTAGGCCAACTATTACCACAAAAACTAGGCCTACTACTACCACTAATATCAGGCCTACCATTACCACTACTACTAGGTCTATTATTACCACTACTACTAGGCCTACTATTACCACTAATACTAGGTCTATTATTACCACTACTACTAGGCCTATTATTACCACAACTACTAGATTTACTGTTACCACTACTACTAGGCCTACTATTACCACAAAAACTAGGTCTACTACTACCACTAATACTAGGTCTACTATTACCACTACTACTAGGCCTATTATTACCATTAGTACTAGGTCTATTATTACCACAACTACTAGCCTACTATTACCACAAAAACTAGGCCTACTACTACCACTAATACTAGGCCTACTATTACCACTACTAGTAGGCATATTATTACCACTACTACTAGGTCTACTATTACCACTACTACTAGGCCTACTATTGCCACTACTAGTAGGCCTACTATTGCCACTGCTAGTAGGCCTACTATTGCCACAAAAACTAGACCTACTACTACCACTACTACTACACCTACTATTACCACTACTACTAGACCTATTATTACCACTACTACTACGCCTACTATTACCACTACTACTAGGCCTATAATTACCACTACTACCACTAGGTCTATTATTACCACTACTGCTAGGCCTACTATTACCACTGCTCCTAGGTCTACTGTTACCGCTACTAATTATTGTATTAAAAAGTCTGTACTGACCTCTAACTTGAATAGGTTGTTTTGTGATAAAATTTATTCTCATTATATTTTAAATCAGTTTCCAGAATTTTTAGGTTCCCATATTTCACCACTAAATATTTTCTAAGCCCCATATACCTTCCTCTTCCTTTGCATGAAAGGACTGAAATATAGATCATTTTAAATATTACAGTAAATATCCATTATTATGTCCTTAAAACAATACTAGTAATGCTGAAAATTAATGTTGACATTACCATTATTCAATATTTCACATACTTATCCCGAGTTTATTTTTTAGAATATCGCCAAAGATGAATCATTATAATACTTTAATAAATATAGCTCTCCTCTGCATTCATGTTTATTTCATCACGACTAGTCCTTTGTAAAAGATGTTTAAAACAGTGTCTATCACCAGGCTACATCAATGTATTGTGGTACTGTTTTCGAATTTCGCGCCGCAAACACTCCCTTTAATGGCGGATGCTAGCCGATTCAATTTGTGACATTTTTCTTGCCTGCCACTCACGGGTATGTGTCTCTAGTAAGTATTACAAACTCTTTGCTCTGTTTAGACAGACTGGCATAGTGGAGTCCTGCAGAGAGTGCCCCAAACACGTGTTATTTTCGCATAGAGCGTATTCCGAATCTTACCGGTGAGCAATCCGATGGCATCACGGTGTTCCGAATTCCACCGATGACGTCAATGATGCTCCACCGGTGTCGCACCGGTGCCATCAACTTGCAGAAGTGGTGGCAGTCTCCATCAGCCGCCATCAGTGAATCTGATTGGTTCTTGTATAGGGCGGGAATTAGCAGACGAATAACATCGTGCACTGTTGTGTCATGGCGGTGTGTTCTGCTTTAGTTCTGCTGTATTGTTTGTAATGAGCACAACGTAAAAACAGTATGTTAATGGCGTATGAGCGAACATGTCAACGGACCCGTTATTACTACCGGTTCAAGAAATAAATTGTTTATACTATCTTTTCTTTGAACGAGATGGGAGTACGAAAATTTCGCAAAATTTTGCTAGCGTAGCACAGACAACTTGTACAGTCGCCATGACAGCTATCGATCCTTCCAGAAGTTTTGTTCCTTATTTCGCTGCAACGTGACGTCATTGATGCCACCGGACCGGTGAGATTCGGAATCGCTAATATATCTCCTTCCACACCGCCATTCACCTCTTACATAACTCAGATCTAAACACAGGGCACTTTAATCAAGGAGGGTTAGCCTACATTCCAGGATGAAGGCAGGCTCTACCGCTCTAGAGTGCTGCTTAACTTTCAGGAACGAAGCAAAATATTCAAATATGCTCTCACAATAGAAATGGGGAATAAATAAAAATAACTTATCTCAGTAATGTTCTTCGATAATCAAATGCTGAAATAATGTTAAAATTAAATATTAGGTGGGGCAATGCGGACCGCCACTGAATGCAAGTTTTTTTGTGCATTATTAACATAGTTTCAATTCTACATTTACACCCACTTCACTAAATAATAATAATAATAATAATAATAATAATAATAATAATAATAATAATAATAATAATAATAATAATTCTAACACTAATGAAACTTCAAAATCCTCCCATACCACACATAGGACTGTATCTGATTTGCGTTGCGTTAATTCATGATCAATTAATGAAAGTGAGAAATGTATTAATATTACAAAGGATAGCATTTTTTAGAAAGGAACTAAGTAAAAACTTGCTATATTTTAGGAGAGCAAAGAAACTTATTTTCATTAATAGGCTAAATACGAGTGTACCAGTCCCGTTTTATAAATATCAACTTGATGTCAGAGATACAGGGGAAGGTTTGACTAAGTTCCTTTCTTTGCAAATCAATGCTTCATGGATGTACTAATTATTTCATCACAAAAAAATGTATATTTTGACTTAGTTCCTTTCTAAAATGTGGGATTAAAATATACAGGTGGTACATATTAATTATAGGGTAAGGTAGGCCTATGCATATTTTATCACCTACAGTAATTACATATTTGGGTTAGCCGCTGTAATGTGTACTTAAAACCAATTTATTCCTGATAAAATAATACATTTTACTACATTTAAATATAATGATAATAAAATAAAAATAAAATTAACTACTATTATTAAAATAATATATTTTACTACATTTAAATTTAATAATAATAATAATAATAATAATAATAATAATAATAATAATAATAATAATAATAATAAACTATTATTATAATAATATTAATATTGAATTACAAATGGCTTTTAGAATCCAGAGGTTCATTGCCGCCCTCACATAAGTCCACCATCGCACAATGTGCAATTTTCTTAATCTAGCTGGACACAATTAAAAACTTCTCTTCTATTCAACAGATTTTTCATTAAATTTTATGCAGAACTTTAAGGTAGCGTATTTGATTTCAGTATGAACTCTGATTACAATTGCGTAAAGGGAACTACATCTTTACAGGGGGTGAATTTAGGCAAAATTAATAACGTCCTTCCTATCTAACATATTCTCATGAAACTTAATGCAAAACTTAAAGGTAGCTATTTGATCTGAGTACAAACTGTGATTACGTTTGTGTAAGGGAAACAACCTCTTTATAGGGGTGAATTTAAACAACATTTATAACTCCTTTCCTACCTAATGTATTTTCATGAAACTTTATGCAGAGCTTGAAGGTAGCATATTCTATTTGTATACAAACTCTGATTACGTTTAAATAACAAAAACTACCTTTTTATAGAGGTGCATTTAGAAAAAATAGTAAATATGGATGAATTGAATTTATTTAAAATGTGAGCAGAAGATGCTCCTTTTTCTATTAAAAACTTCCTTGGCCATTGCTATCCTCCTTTTGACTTCCTGGCAGCAGCTCATGTTACTGCTTATAGTACATCCTAAGTATTTGAAGCTGTCCACTTTCTCTACTGCCTCATTTAGAATTTGAAAGTTTATCTTCTGTATTTGTCTTCCTATGACCATGCTCTTCGTCTTATTTGCATTTATCTTTATTCCATACTGTTCACAGCTGTCATTTAGTTCCAATAACATATCCATTAGTCTCATTTCCTCTTCTGCTAACAACGCCATATCATCAGCAAATATTATGCACTTTATTCTTCCTCCTACTATCACTCCTTCCATGTTCTGAAAACAGTTCTTTACTAAATTCTTCAAGTAGATGTTGAACAGGGTAGGTGATAAAAGACATCCTTGACGTACTCCTCTCTCAATTTCACTTCCTTCTGATATTTCTTCTCCTATCCTGACTTTCACTCGTTTCATATAAAATTACTGAACAGTCTTCTCTCTTTCCAATCCACGCCAATTTTCTTTAGGATCCTCATCAGTTTATTCCAAATTCAGTCTGTCAAAAGCCTTTTTTAGGTCCACAAATACTACATACACTTCTTTATTCTTCTCTAGGTATCTTTCGCCTATTGTCAGTAGCAATCCAATTGCATCTCTCGTACCTTCACCCTTCTTGCAGCCAAACTGCTCTTATTTCAACTGTTCTTACATTTTAGAATATAAACGTCGATTCAGTATTCGCAAGAAAATCCTCGCCGAGTGCGATATGAGACATAGTTGTTTTATAAAATCTAACTTTCAGTTTTTTTGGAAGCAGACTTGACGACAAAAGATTCTGAACCGAATAATAGCAGGCTTTTCCGTCATTTATTCTGCGTTTAATTTCTTCTCGAGTCCCATTTATATATTTAGTTATTGTTGCTCGAATATATTTGAAATTGTCCACCTTCTCAAAGGATAAATTTATAATTGTTATATTTCTATTTCGTGCTATGTTCTGGTCACGAGACATAATCATATAGGCCTACTTTGTCTTTTCGGGATTTACTTCCAAACCTATCTCATTATTTGTTCAATTAAAATTCCCGTGTTTTCGCTAACAGTTCGTGGATTTTATCCTAACATATTCATGTCATTCGTATGAACAATAAGCGGATATAATCCGTTCAATTCCGAACCTCTATGTTTTCCTCGTTTTTCCAATGGCATATTTTAGAGCAAAATTAAAAAGAGAAGATGATAGTATTTTACTTTGTATTACTTTGCTCTTCTTCATGACTGCATTTGTTACAGTGCACGACAACATACTTCATTAAACTTTCAGAGGTGAACTTGGTACGATATTCCGTGAAGCAGCGTTTGTACTGAGAAAAACTTCTTTCCACATCGCATGATGTGATCGGGGCGAACTTGAAATATGCTACGTTACTATTTCCATTTGTTTCGTTCCTTGTTAGTTTCTCTCTGATATCACACATTACGGAATAACCTGTACTTTTTGCTAGGACATTTTCCAACCTTTGTTGCACTCTTTCACCAATCTCTCCCGTTACCTGTTTCAGTGACTGTTCTAGTTCTTCTACAAACCTGATTGCTTCTTCCATGGTTAAATCGGAAGATTCTGTTTTATAGTTTTAGACACACATTTAAAATTATCACAGATAAACAAAATATCATCATGTAATTGTGGAGAAATCAGCATTTGTACAGTGAGAACTGCTTGGCTCGCATTGGCATCAAATTGATTGATCACAGCGACATTGTTCTCATAATGTTCAGCATAATATATAACCGCGTCCAATCAAGTGCCCCATCTAGTAATATATGGCTGTGGAGGCAAGGGAATTCCAGGCGCCATTTTATGAAATGTCTTTACCTGGGAAGGAGTTTTCAAAAATATTTTTTTAACATTAGAAACATACCTATCTATATCAGTATAGTTCTTTCTAATTTCTTCCGCTACGCGAAGTAGGCCATGAGCTACACACGTTACATGTATCATTCTAGGAAAAGATTCTTGAAGTTTTTTTGCTGCTTTTATCATATAAGCTGCACCATCAGTTACGAAGAGAAGAACATTTTCTGCGTTCATTTCGTCAGACCACAATAATCGCATTGATTTTTCAAACAGAGCTGCAATGGTAACATTATTTACTTTCTCTACCTCTTCGGATGTCAATAGAAACTTTTTTCCCCACATCTTCAGTTTGAAGTGCCCCAACAATAACATTAGCGATATTTATCGTTTCGTCTATAGATACCCACAATTTTTCATCTTTTAAGGTTTCTCTAATTTCACGTAAGACATCTTCATAACATTTTGCTAAATAACCCGTACGCAGAGTAGATTGTCGGGGTAGTGTTCTACCTGTATATTTTTGCAAAAACGATCTGACACATGGGTGTTCCAGTTTTTTAAATGGAATATTTGCCCTAACGAACATGTGGCATAAGTCTTGGTAGAAATCACATTCCATACCTATTTGGACTCGTGGGAATAGCTTCGACTTTCTTCGAAGTCAACAATTTAAAATATTCCGTGTGTCTTTTAGAGTTGTAGTGTTTTTGTACATGGTGTATTTTCTTCCTCTGTAGATCGACTTTACATACCTTGCATGTAAGTTTTTCACCATCCGTGGAAAAGTGCTGCGATCCGAACTCCTCAACAAATCGCTTCCAGTCTTTCATTGAAATTAATATGTGTACCCTTATAATAATAATAATAATAATAATAATAATAATAATAATAATAATAATAATAATAATAATAATAATAATAATAGAGAAATAGAAATGGACTACAAGAACGCCAAGTTTGTAGAATACGTTAAAAGTGATTCGCAGTGGAAAATGTTAAAGAAATACTGGCATATGTATCACAAAATTTTTACAGTTATTATTAAATGTAATTCAAATTCAAGTAACTGTTATGAAAATCTTCATCTATCTCTAATTTAACAGGAATATATTGTACGAATGAACAACTGACTTCGAAATGTTTGTAACTTTTCATCTATTTTACGAACTCACAATAGCAAAGGTCTCACGGGGGCCACGAACTGATCACAGGTCCTTCGAATAACAGCTAAATTGACATGTACTTATCTTTCTTCTTTGGTGCTCCTATTAACGAATCGGTCTAAACGTCGACAGAAATTGAAATATATTGAATCTCATATCTGATAACTAGTTTAGGTCACATAATCTTGTAGCTCACCATCGATTTCTTTTGAAAAAAGTGCATACATTTTATCTTTCCACCTTCGCATGTGGAAAGCTGCACTGTGTACACTACATTTTCGGCATTGCCTTCGAGAGCGTGGAAAGAAAAATATGTGCACATATAATCAATCAGTCGGAGTGTAATCAAACTCACATCCACAGCACACGAGTCCCTTTCCCTACTCCATCTACGCCGGTTATCACTAGCTGTGTTAGAACACTTTCCAAGGGTTCCGAAAATTTTAGGCGGCTTTTATAAGTCTTTCAGAACTTTCGAAACAATTCCAGGAATTTACAGTAATTCACTGATTCGATCATCGAAGTTGCTTGCATTATTGTACGCCTACAGAGACATCTCCTGTACCTGCCCGGAGAAAATGTTCAACCAAAGTGAAGTCTAAAAGCTTCATGCAGCCCTTGGAGTGAGACCCTGCAACTAACCCAGCCGAACATTTGGCTACATCAGGATACCAGACAAAGGAATGGGATACCGAACGGAATTAATGATGGTGTATTAAACGTTTCGCCAACAAGGTAAGATCTTGCAGCTGTCATCTACTTTTTAGGTCACAATTATTGAATTGGCATAAACTCCAGCAGTATTCCTGGTCCGCATTGCGGTAGTAAAAACTGAGGGTTTAAGATCATTTACCTAGAAATATAAGGCTTTTTCTTTCGGAATATTCATGTTAAATTATTGTATTTTCATAAAGTCTAGAACGGAAAATTTTCCTTAATTCTTGAAATTAGTTTGTAAAATTTTTTGATAGCTTGCATGTTCGAATGTGTGAAAATATGTAGATTTTAACGCCGATAAAACAGTGTATTCTTCAAAATAGGGTTTTGTGTCTTTAGGGGTTTAGGCAACACAGCTGTTACAAACCGCGAACAAAAGTATCAACCACAGATCTATGAGTATATAGAGATACGGAAAAAAAAAATGGATATCCTTTATTGTATAAGTTTCGCTTACAACACACTGCGCATGTGCAGTAAACAAGAGTCCCTGTATACAGAGTGTCTCATTTATCTCGTGCACCTATTATAACTTTTTTGTTTGGATAGGTATGGAATTTTTGTTTTTTAGCGTTGTGTTAGAACGAAGGGCTAACATGAATGTGGAGATTTGGTGCATGTAACTACATTATGGTGCAGGATACACGTGACGTTATCAATTTTTCAAATAACACTACATACTTTAATCATGTTACATTGATTACACACATTAAGACCAGTTCAAAAATATATCACAATGTCACCTTCCTAATGAATAACAACAAAACGAAACAAAAACGTACTTTCAGTGTAGATTTGGTACATGTAACTACATTATGGTACAAGATACACGTGACGTCATCAATTTTTCAAATAGCACTACATACTTAAATCATGTTAAATTGATTACACACATTAAGACGAGTCCAAAAATGTATCACAATGTCACCTTCCTAATCAATAACAACAACAACAAAATGAAACAAAAATGTACTCTCAGTGTGACAATGTTATGCTTTGAGAGTAACAGAAGATGTTCAAAATGGTGACCATTCACATTAATGCACATTCGAAGGCGTTCCCCGAAAGACCGTGTGAGTGCCCTGCATGTTGCTGGCTGAATGGACACACGAGCCTGTCGAATGCTTTGCTGCATGTCGTCTGGTGTTGTCAGAATGTTCTGGTACACACTGTCCTTTACAGTTCCTCAGTCAGAAAGGCGAGAGTAAGATTGTTCCAGTAACCTACACAAATTTACAATATGAATAACACTGGACAATTCTGTAAAGCATAGCCTATGGAAAGTGTTGTCTGAGCAGTAGTTGTGTTGTGGTAACCGTCATGGACACTTGCAATGTGTAGGCCTACCTGTCTTTAGTGTCAGTCCAAAGATAAGTGCATAGCACATAAAATAATCTTCACATGTAATTTCTCGTCCACGTCAAAAGTGAGTTCAAGTAGAAAAATTTTCACTCGGGTATACCAAGTAGCACAATCAAAATTACCCCATGCCTACCTGTGTGCTCCCCACTCCACACGTAATAAAAATTGAAGTTAAATTTTTTTCAGAATTATATAATTTATATAATTAGACTACGTATTACTATAATAAATTATATTGAGTTCACGATTTTTCCTTAGCATTTATTTGACAACTTCTCTTATCACTGCATAAATGAATAATATGGGAGCGTTAGTTTACTTAAACTTGATAGCAGTTTAACTTCATCTCGGTCCTGTTTAGCATCTAGGTATTGTGCAAACCGAAAATTAATTAATGGTATTTGTGAATTTAAAAATGGTGTCGTTCTAATAATCTTATTATTAATGTAGACAGAACTTCATGCTTATTTCTTAGTAATAATGTTAATTTTAAATATCTAGTATTTCAATGACATAACTTTAACCTTAAATCATCCTTGAAGACTAACTTCTTTGGTGTCATGTTCGATAAGAATCTTAGTTGGTCTTTTCACAATGATGAACTTTATAACGCTTTACTCTCAACAAGGGGGGCGAAGGCTAATTGGGATTTCCCGGTCTCTGATCGGGTCAAAAACCCTGATGGAACTGATATTTAACCCTTGCGGTGAATTTCGGTGAAGTCCGGAGGGCCTAATTAGTCAAATCCACTCTCCTCACCTCCTCGCTGGGGCCCCCTGGGATCTTTTAAGATGCGAAAGAGAGAGTGGTGTGCGGACAGCAATGGGAAGCTTCCGTACATATTTACCTCCCAAGAAGAAAGGATGTATAATGGCATGATGAGTCTTTCCCTGGTAAAAAATTCCGGACGTAAACTATCCCCCCAATCGGATGTCCGGGAGGGGGATACTGGGGAAAGACAATTCATGACGGAACAAGTCACAGAAGAAGGAAGTTCGACGAAGAATGAAAGGACTCCAGCGGTAACAAGTAAGTTGGAAAACTTGAAGCAATGAGTAGAAACAGAGTGAATGTGATGGGAATATCAGAAGGGACGTAGGAAAATAGTGGAGAGTTGATGAGTGATGAATAGGGCTGGAAGTTGATGATTTTTTTCTGATATATGTCTACTTTTATTTTGCATTTATTTTTTTTTTGTCTTTTATTGTTTACTGGTCATTTTTAGGAAATGTTCTACTTTTTATTGCATTATAACCCTTTTCTTCTTTTGAACGGAATTTATTTACAGTGTAATCGTAGTCTACATTCCAGAACCTGTCATGCAGGTATTTGTCTTATGGTTGTATCAACCTTAACTCCTGATCATGTGTAACGTGTTTGCTCCCATTCAACGCAACAGTACAAACATTACAGCCGCAGTACTCGCAGTCAGCGTATTGTACCTTACAAGTGAAGACAATATTGATAGAGAAAGTGCTGCTTCTATAGCAGTTTCTCAAGGCTTGTTGTCTGATTCTCAAATTAAGGAATGTTTGTCATATATTAATGATAACTTTTCAATTTTGGCAACAGCAATAACATGGCTAGAGAAAAGAGATAACAGCATTCGTTCAGCTGTCAAAAATATTAAAGGTTTCGAAGAACATTTGTAATAATGAGTAGGAAAAATTGGACATGAAGTTAGAGAGAAAATGAAAAAAAGGACTGGAAAACAACATTGGGTACCAGTCAATGTCTAAAGCCGAGAAAGTTCTGCAAGGTGAAAACACTGACTTCTTGATTAAGATATTTCACCAGCGGACGTTGGTCACTTTAAGTATGTGCCCATGACGTCAGTTGAAGTAGAGAAGAGTTTTTCAATATACAGGAATGTCTTTCAAAACAACCGGCGATCCTTCAAACCTGAGATCCTACGAATCATTATCGATATTATTATTATTATTATTATTATTATTATTATCATTATTATTAAAACTTGGTCTTTTTTTACATTTTGATGTCTTTTTTCACAAATTTGAGGCTTTTTATAAGTTATTTTCCTGTGATTCTTAGGTCATCAACTTCCAAGCCGTAATTATAAATAAATGTAAAAAGTATACCCTCCACCACAATGCATTAATTTGTAAGTCAATTAAATAAACATTTATTTTACAGGCTTGGCCACTAACTACGTGTGGATTTTTAAATATTTAATAACAACACAGTAATGTGATCAAAGTAAAATGTTTGAGGAAAGCAAACTTCAAAGTGTGTAATTTAGTTACGTTATTCAATGTTATATTGAGTTTACTCTGCTTAACAGGTACCGTGGACGCCAGGACAGCTGCATCATCATCTTCATCATCATCATCATCACCGTCACAATCACCATCATCATCATCACAATCACTACCGCCACCACCACCACCACCATCACCATCTTCATCAATATCACTATCACTATCACCACCACCACCACCACCACCACCACCACCATCACCAGTATCATCATCGTCATCATTCGCATCATCAGCGCCACCAAGAGCAGCAGCAAGAGGATCAGCATCTCCATATTTTTTACTACGTCTTCAAGAAAAGTTGAAGCGCAGAAGAAAAGAAGAGAAGTTGAGGAGAAGACAGAAGAATCCGTTTTGGCGGACTTACTACTGGTGTCGCCGGTGTTGTCGGTCGTGTTTTCGTTGGTGTTGTCCCTGTTTCAGGCGTAAGGAATAGTAAATTTTAAGTGTATGCAATGATGATTAGAGCTGGAACAATTCCTTCAAGACAAGATAGCAGGACAACCATAACATTCAATTTGAAAATACGTCATGGTGCTTAATTCATCTTAATAAAACTGCACTGCACGTTAGAAACGTAACTTCACATGCTAACTACTGTTCACTTAAGAATACACTATAATATTGTTAATGAATGGTACCTCGTTTACGAAAAAATTGTTCCTTCTCTACCTATTAAATTAGAGGCAGAAATAGTTAAAAAGTGACATACAGTAATTGTAGACCAATGTAAACTGCAATGTCGCCAAAAATATAATGATCAACCCCCAATTTTGTTCTCCTTGTCCTTCTGTTGTCCTTTTACCTTAATCTTGATCTCGTTGGATTCCCCTGATTCTCATTCTATTCCTCTTATTCTCTTCGCATTCACTATGCTGTCATTTAATGGCTATTATTCTCCTTATATTCCTCTCGTTCTCATTGTATTCCCTCAGTAACGCTTGTATACGGCTTGTTATTGTTGTATTCGCCTCTCTTCTCCTTGAATTTTTCTTATTCTCCTTGTATTTCCCCTTTTACTGCTTGCATTCACTGTGATGTCGTTTTATTCTAATTGTTAATATTGTATTCCTCTTGTAGTCTTTATATTCCAATTGTTCTCTTTGTATTTCTCTTATTCCCCTTGCTCTTCCTCTAAACCCCTTGTTCTCGTTCTATTAATCTAATTCTCCCCTCGTCTCATGTTCTCACTACATGAACTTTTTCTCCTCATATTCTTTTTCTCAATGTCTTCAACTTTTCTCTCCGTTTTCGCCTCGTTCTGCTTGTATTACCCTTGTTCTCTTTGCTTCCCTTCTCTTCCATTTGATTTGGTACATTAATATGGCATAACATATCGGAATGTTTATTTCTGTTAACTTTATCGAATGCTTTTACGAAATTCAATAAATGCTAAGTGTGCTTAGATAATACACTCTCCATGCATTTCTATTAAAATCTTCATAGTAAAATATCTTTCACAACATGATCTCCCTTTTCAGAATCCATTTTGTGCTTCAGTGATTTTGTCTTCATAAAGATATGATAATTTATTTTTGATTATGGTTGTATAGATTTTATAACCTGAATTGAGAAGGCTTATGCCTCTGTAATTTCCACATTGTTTCTTGTTTCCTTTCTTATATATGGGTATTATAATAGCCTTTTGCCAACTTTCTGGTGGTTTTGATCCTGACAAAATATTGTTTAAGAAGTATAAAAATCTATAAGTAAATTCTTCTCTCGCAATTAAAAAACCTCTCTCTATATTTGAACCATTTTCAGCAGGAGCTTTTCCGTTTTTGAGGGTTTATAATACTCCAGTGAGTTCGTCATAAGTAGTAACATCCGTTGTTGTGTTGTTGTTGTTGTTGTTGTTGGAGTTCGTTAATGTAAGAGGTATATTTTTCTGGAACCATATATTTTTTAAGTGATTAAGTAAAATTCATTTGGGATAGGGTTTATAACAACATTTTCTTTTATCTCTGAATTTATTTTCTTTAAAATGTTGAAAGTTTTGGGTCTTGGTAAAGATAAGACTCTTTCTAATCTTGAAACAAAATCATTCCATTTCTCTCTGTGTCGCTTTCTTGCTTACCGTTTACAATTGCCCGCTTTATTTCATATTCTACTTCATCTTCAAATTTTTTTTATTGTAAAAATCAGAGACAAGCTTTCCGTTTACCATTTATCACCTGTTTGATATCCTCATCCCATTTTAGTATACCTCTTTTTTTCTGCTGTCTAGAATTTTTTAGGCACATAGTTTCTTCTTCTATGTTATCTGAAATTTTGATATCTTGAAGGTATTCCTTTATTCTATATTCATAAAGCCAAGAAATCTACTTAAAATATAAGCTTATTATTTTCCTGCTTGGAATTTGTATTGCTTTTTCATGCCATGGTGATAATATTCTAATAAGGGATATAACTAAATAATAAAATTATCTGTCTCTAATTCGTTTACTTCAAAGTGTTTAATACAAACAACTGAATGCTTTGTTGGCGTGAAGACATTTTGTGGCAGAGGCCTAAGAGTAGCTTCTAGCCATATAACTTATCCTTTTCAGTTGAAAATTTGAGAACTGTAAGATAACACTCTCACTTATAGCACTCTGGTACACACAAGCACACAACATTTAGGAGACATCTGTAACTAAAAGAATATGGATAAATTAATTTCATTTTCTAATAAAAGTCTAAACTTCCCTTATTTCAGTTCCCTGAATGTACTTTTCTTTGACGTTATACCTATATTAGAAGTAACGTGCTTCATCTCTTGATTTCCTTTCAGACTTTACTTTTATAATTCACTTATTGTTAACAGTTTGGTGACGTACATATTGTCATGCTACTGTCCATCCGAGTGGTTATGTCACACGGTCGTCAAAACAAGGGAAATAACATGAAAGTTACTTATTTAAGGGGGCCTTTTTCTTTAAATTATTTTAAACAGTTACGTAAACTTTCAATTCCATACAGAAAATATTTGCAGAGGAGAACCTAACAACTCAGTCACTTGCTCATATAGAGAGGAGAGGAGAAACGAGTGGGGCAAACCGGGATATAACCATTCGGCCGGACAGTAGGCTACCTATTAATTCTTTTCATAGCTAGCAATCAGCGTATTACAAAGATTTCAACTTAGAATTATATTGCATTTTAGGTCGACCTGAAGGCTTTTACATGGTGGAGGTAGAGCAGTACAGCGAATTGTTGGCGACGGAGAAACTCACGGGTTGGGACGCCTACCTTCTATACCACCACGCCGATTATTGGGAAGGTACAGTAACTGTTTACATCCTGAAGTAGTGGCGCTTTCAGCTACCGTATATGCACAAGTTCTGGAATTTTAATTATTGCTGGTATAAGTAGGCCTATGCCTCGGAAATTAGAAATTAAGAGATTGCAAATGTTTGGGCACCTAAAAAATGGAAAGGGGAAGACTGCCAAAGAGAATATTAAATTTAAAAGTGAAAGGTAGAAGACCAATGGGAAGACCACGGGAAAGATGGATATATCAAATTCAACAGAACTTACAAGAACGGGGATCAAGTGGGATGAAATAAGTAGGAAAAAAGCTTGGGAAGACAGAGACGAATGGAGGCATATTTGGAACCGACTTTCCGAAAGGAGGACACGATGATGACTGGTAGCGAATAAGGCATTTGTCCAGTGGTGTCACTCAGCCAGTTCTCACCAGTCGCTCGATTCACTTGTTAAATTTGTCGCAGTTCGCAGAACCTGTTCTTAAATGTTTGAAGTTAAGATATTAGGTTCTCTACAGAAAGAAAGAACATTTATTTAACATTTTTAACACAAAATTCTCTAGCCTCTTACTAAGACAGTGACAGAAAAACATAATCATATCACAGTATTAACCCTTTCACTACCAATTTTAATTTTAAAGAAAATATTTTATTTATTAGCATTTACTAGTTGCTAAGCCTCTAATTAGCATGCCGTTTCAATATCCAGATGATATCTTGCACGGAGTGGCCTTGAGGAATCTGGGACATATTTGTCCCATTGGTGTTTCTTTGTGGGACATATGTGTCCCAGTGGTAGATTTTGAAGGAAGTCAGCTCTCATTCACCCAAGTATTTATTACAAATTCTAGTACACTGATTGCAAAAATACGGCTGAACTAATCAAAAGTAATAAATGGCATTTATATTAGAATTAACGTATTTTTTTCAAGGATATCTCATAGTCAGATAATGAGTGATAAGGAGCAAATCAATTTTTATATAGGGGAAGCTTGCGCATTGTATATAAAATTTTAGTTCTTGTTTCTTTTTTGTGCTTGCATCTCACGCATCGCCTTCTGGTGTTGCCTTCCACCGGTAAGTGATCTCCTACATTCAACATCAGTTTTGAAGCCGATGATGGACGATCAGATGTCCTCTTCCTTTTTATTTACTACTGCATTTCTTTTGCCAACAGCAAGAAGAATAAGGTATTCCAGCAACTGAATCGTTTTTGTTTGATCTCTTGATACAAGATCCAAAAATTGACAACAGACACCATAAGAATCTTGAAGAAGATTTTTCCCCACTATTTTTGCGATTTACTGTTGAAATCGTATGTGTCAACTTTCTGATCTGAGAGATCAATTTTTTTTTCAGTAGGTTATTTTACGACGCTTTATCAACATCTTTGGTTATTTAGCGTCTGAATGAGATGAAGGTGATAATGCCGGTGAAATGAGTCCGGGGTCCAGCACCGAAAGTTACCCAGCATTTGCACATATTGGGTTGAGGGAAAACCCCGGAAAAACCTCAACCAGGTAACTTGCCCCGACCGGGAATCGAACCCGGACCACCTGGTTTCGCGGCAGATGCGCTGACCGTTACTCCACAGGTGTGGACTTGAGAGATCAATACCTCCCATAATTTCATTATAGAATGCAATTGATTCTGGACAGGATAAGTCATCTCTACTTCCATCTTTCTTCTTTCGTAGTACTTGGATGTCATTAGCTCTATGGTAGTTGCTGAGTACCACTTCTTTTGAATCTTTCCATCTTGCACCAATAGTTCCAGAAGTGATTGCCTTGTGCTGATATTGAGCTCTTTCCAAATTTCCATCAAATTTTTACATGTTTCTTCTGTTAGATATGCATGTCCCAACTGCAGCGTACTGTATAGTGTCCACAAGTCTGGCAGACAAAAAAAAACTATCAAATGCGACCGTGGCGTCACTCTTCCTTACCAATTCCACACATTTTAGCACTACTCGTTCTCCAAGAGTTCTTCTTTGACCATTTTTTCTTCCCAATCCTTTTCGAAATACACATCTAAACCACGCACGCACACACACACACAGATAACCAGTTTTTCAATCACAGCGCGCCCAGATTTTTATTCCACACTTTATTGGTTTCATTGGTAGGTACTGCTTGAGGCTTGACCGTTCCTTGCATTTAGCCATGACTCATCAGTGCTTTGAAAAGACAATCTTCTCTAGCTTTCTCAAAAGTTTTCTTCAAGTAGCAAATTACATCATCTATATAATAGGATTTGAAGATGATTCCCCTTTGTCAGGATTTGCGCAATACAATTTCGAGAGCAACAACTGATATCTGTTTCGAGAAACAGCATTTTTATAGCCTCTATTCCTAAGGATGCAAGCGTTGACCAATAGTCGGAAAAATTAGGAACTCTGTTGTAGCACATCACTAATGTTACTCCTAACACAAGCAACACTTCTGAGTGGTCAGAGTCTGCTATATTTATTTTCTTCTCGCGTTTCAGAATGTCTAACCTTATATTTGTACACTGAACAAAATGCATAAGGAGACTGCGAGGAAAAATCTGTAATCAGACATCCGGATAATCGAATGATCTGTTTATACTTTGATTTAGTATTACTGGAGTACTATCAGCACTAACTTTTAGTCTAGGTTGGTACTGTGCACTCATAGGTGACTAAACATTTGTGGTGTCTGAAGAGGACATAGTTTTAGAATTTTTGTCACTGTTATCAATATTATCTCCATTATTATCATTATCATTATATCATAGTCACAATCATGATTAGAAGTTTCTACATTATCTTCATTGCAATTGTTCTTCTCTTCTACTTCCGAAGTAGAGCCTTCACCATCTGTACGCTCTCAATCATTGTCACTATGCGTGTAATCTACATCCACAACTTCATCATCAGAACTGAAGTCACAATCTGACACTGGTCGTCTACAGTTTTCTCGAAATATGGTATCAGTTGTTTATCGCTAAGAAAGGCATTCTGCTTGCTAGCAATCCCTTGTAAACATTTTCCTGGAGAAAGACATTCTCATTTCGGCGCCATTTTTTGTCCAGCTCAGCTAAAATAAACATAAGCTATAATGTACAACAGGTTATCAAATACCGCTGGGACAAACACCAGTGAGTTATATGTGTCACACTGAAAAATAAAACTATATTATATGCATTGTACCTGATATAAAAAAATGTAAGATGCATAAAACTGATGTGTATCATCACTAGAGGCAAATGCACTCACAATTAAACAAAGAAAATAAGGCACGTTCCGTAATTTCGAGGAAAAATTTATGTATGATCCTCTCCCGTTCAGAGGTTAGAACCTCTAAAACTGAAGTCCACAGCCAAATATTGGAAACTTGTGGAAATTCTGTAAATAGAAAATCTGTGTACAACCAGTGGGACAGAGTTCTACGCTGTTACAAATGGCTTTTGTCCTAACAGTGAAGTTTGAGCACCTTGCGGGACATATATACCCCAGTGGTAGTGAAAGGGTCAAATCTTTCCTTATCGAAGTGTGCAGGCAGTCAAGACAGGAATATAATATCGACGACCCATTTTGAGTTGTTTTACCTCAAAATTTAAAGTTTTGAGAAATCTGCATTTTTAAGCTTTATGTTGTGAAAAATCGCAGGATCGTTCAACTCAGAGGCGTGCGCAAGGGAAAGGTTAAAGGATTTGAACTCCCCCCCCCCGAACCTTTTGAAAAAAAATGGCATATTTAGATTTGAGTATTTTTATCCAAAAATTTTCACAAATTTTTCACTGTCAGAGTAACAAAATCTATATCCACATAAGACACAGTCCTCCTACACCTCCTTCAATATAATCCTTGTCCTAAGTGCTGCGGCACATTCGAATTATAACACTGTTATCTTTTTATAGAGAGAGACATACCGCCTCGTACCAACTACCAACCTTGTAATAAAATGAAGCTGACACAATATGAAATTGAAAAGGTTGTTTCGATAGCTCGGTAGTGCGCATGTTAAATATTGTGCACTGTCGATTTTAAACTCAATTTAACTCTTTGCATCACAAATTAATTTTTTATGTTTTTCATTTCATGGATCATAAAAAAAAGCTTCGATCAATCTTTTTCAACATTTTAACTCTGCACACAATTTCAAAACATAGATGGCACCTCCATGTATATTCAAGAGGTGGTTCCTTGGTGGAATATCTGTCATAAAATTTAGAAAGAAAGGAAACGGTGGTTCTTCTGAACAACCATTATGCTGTAAAGGGCTAACCTAGCAGTATTAACCCGTTCGTTAGAGTTCTGACTTAATTGTGAAACGTTCGCTTAACGTTTTGTGCATTTGAAGTTCATATTTTTAATGTAAACTTCACAATGCCGTTCTTGGTCCTTCGATATGTTTGAGCAAGAGAAAAGCTCAATTTTACAATGTTTTTAAAATAAAAAAGTCGCGTAGTGATTCTCGCGAGGATAGTGAAAATTTCACATTGGGAAATCTTACTTTGCAGCCGGAGCGTTTCGATGTTTTTTAGTTAGTTATTTAACGACACTGTATCAACTACGAGGTTATTTAACGTCGATGAGATTGGTGATAGCGAGATGGTATTTGGCAAGATGAGGCCAAGGATTCGCCATAGATTACCTGGCATTCACCTTACGGTTGGGGAAAACCTCGGAAAACCCCAACCAGGTAATCAGCCCAATCGGGGATCGAACTCGCGCCCGAACGCAACTTCAGACCGGCAGGCAAGCGCCTTAACCGACTGAGTCACGCAGATGGCTTGTGACGATGTTGTTGCTAACATTCTTCCTGGATCTAGTTTCACATTCCTCTGTGAAAAAACAGTTGCTGCTGATAATAATAATAATAATAATAATAATAATAATAATAATAATAATAATAATAACAATAATAATAATACAATTTAAAATACAGATAATGTGAATTTGTAAACAATTTTAATAATGACTCCCCCATTAAAAAAAATTCTGCGTATGCCACTGACTGAACTTAATCCAAATTCAAATCATATTCTATATATGCTGTTAGTTTCAAATAGTGTTTCTTAATTTCATTTTCACAGCAACATTAAGCTCTGAATTTCAGTTTTCTCAAAACTTTAAATTTTGAGTTGTTTCCCTTTTGAATTGGCTCGTGGATATCATGCCTGCAGGCTTGAAACCCATTTGCAATTACTTTGGCAGTCATCTACCAATAACCCTTTCCATTTGAGAGCTAATGCCTCATACACTACAATGAATCATTGCTTATTATTTAAAAACACAATTTAAAGGAATAATTAGACTTTAAACTACAAAATACACTATTAAGCACATTACTGCGATACTTCGTGTTCCTCTTTTAGTAAGGTATTCCTCCCTCAATTTTTTATTCCATTTGAATGAAATAGATTACTTTTTTCATTAAAAGAATTCACAATTCAGAATGATTTATGGCCACTGGGTCGGTAGTAGTCAGTATCATTTGAGCCGCGCTTATATTTGAATCTAAATCCGAGACAGAAAACAGTGTAGTGTACTGAAATGTGAGAACGTTCCATCAAGGTCTTTTAGGCTGCGATTACGGTCGAGGTTCCTTTGCGTTAGTTTCGTTACGGTAAAGTACGTTGAAGTTTGTCACATGCAAGCTCTGTGTATTTGACTACGGTTAACGTTAAAATGAACGATCGCATGACAGCGTTGATTCGATATTACCGAAGTCTAGCTTCCACAAACGCAAAGAAACGTAAGTTCAACGTCATCCAATCATGAATCAGAAGCGCTTCAAATATTTTCACCGCTTCTTTCGTTGTAGATACGCCATACTGCTACTCGGATATTAAATAAAATAATAATAATTAAAAATTACTTAATACGAGGAATTATCTTTGATTGAATATGTCACGTCACATGAATGAGAATGGTCGTGTTATAGGGGGACTTAGGTTCGAACCTGCGGTTAACTTATTCTTTTTTATCTTTTTAATCATTTATTTACATTATTTTAGATATGTTATTTTATTTTAACCCGAAATAAACGGGTTTTATTCCACAAATAATATATTCGTAATTCGCACTAGTCCAGCTATTTAGTATGGGAGACTTTACCCTGACCATAGTATGGCTTTGAATATTTTTTGTTTTTTAAATTTTGCTGCTACCTAGAGGACTCAAACTGAAGTAGCTAGATTGTAGAGAATGTAGCTAAGTAACTCTGGACGTAATTTCGGTTTGATTTTTACAAAGTGTGACTTCTGTAGACGAAACAATTTTTTTTAGTACCAAAACTAAACATTTCGTTCATTGATATATGTTTTCTAACACAAAACCAAGAAACAAAATAGCAATCACAAAACCCTGCTCTGGTTTATGATGGTGAATATTTTAAAATAGTTATGATTGTCAGTTTTTACAGCTATATTCCCACTTATATTCCATGTGTTCCAACTTACAAGAGGGTATATTCCAAAGTACATGAACCTGTTGTACCGTCGAAAACATTACATATCACTTTATTTTATTTTTTTCTCGTTAACAGATCTATAAAGCAAGAAAATACATACAGGAAGATGTAAAGGAAACTTCAATAATTATTTCAAGCATTTTTCCGTTTAAAGAATTTCATTTCTCAAAATTAAAAAAAAAAAAATCAAATGTGAAAAGTGTATCAAGGGACAACAGTCTTCCTTGATATATGGTTTTATTATTATTATTATTATTATTATTATTATTATTATTATTATTATTATTATTATTATTATTACTTTATTATTATCGTCATTCTATATTATTCTGTCGTAAAATATTTTTGTAATACTGGTAGGCCTATTTTATTTATGTTGTCTCAAACAAAGTTGCCATAAAATTCAATGTTTATCATAAACAGCTGACTGATTTCAGTACTCATTATGGCCGGCAGAGTGTGATAGTTGTCACGAACGTCGATCATAATACACAGGCTCTGAACGTTCGGTAGACGTTCAACGTACGGATGAACGCAACGTAAAGTCACGCAAATGGACGTAATCCCAGCCTTAAATGCTACTTTTTTAAGCTGATTTCGCACAAATCCACACTACACGAGCAAGAGTGAGTAGTTGGTAAAGCTAAGAGGTGTCCGTTGTGCGCACCTACACAAATGTCCAAGGACACGTACTTCACTGGAAATCCAGCATTCTCCAATCTTCTCTATTTTCCGTCTTTTTCTGAGTCTCTGCAAATGATCCATAGCCTATATCTTAATGTTATCTATCATCTGATATATTTCCCTGCACCGAACTTTTCTACCATTCACCTTTCCTTCCAGTACATCATTCAGTAAGTAGTTTCTTCTCAGCCAGTGACCCAGCCAATTTCTTTCTCCCTTCCTGATCAGTTTCAGCATTATTCTTCCTTCATCCACTCTTTCCAAGACAGCTTCATTTCTCATTCTGTCTATCCATTTCACACGCTCCATTCTTCTCCATGTCCACATTTCAAATGCTTCTAGTCGTTTCTGTTCACTTCGTCGTAATGATCAGATCTATGCCCCTTACATTGGCACATCCCACACAAAGCACTTCACTAGTCTCTTCCTTATTTCTTCTATCGGATGTCATGAGGAACAAAATAGGTTTTTACCTAAAATCCGAGGTCTAGTTATTACAGAGCGAATGAGGGCCTTATATAGGGTAAGTCCTACCCCCAGGTTGTCAGGAGTTAAGGCCGCCAGAATGGGATGGTGTCTAAGCATCAAGCCATTGGTCTTACGAAATAGGGATTGGATATGATCTCGAAAGGTGAGAGAGAATAAGTTAAATTGGTAAATGCTTAGTACATCAATCCTACTTGTTAGTAAAGCGAAAAATACTCGTCTTTTACGGAAAGACTCACTTCTGCCACTTTCTGCAACGACATATTGTATTTTCCCTGGACCAAAGATACAATACGGTATTGCTAGAAGTGGCGATGACATGCTGAATATGATAAAAACAACTACATGTAACAGTATGTGGCATTAGTATGCGCAGATGTATCTTCGGATAGCATAGTATTCTTTTAGTTCCTTATTTGTAGCACAGGACTACAACAAACAAGCGCCACTTTGTTCTATTCCTGGCTAGGTCGTTTTGGGATAATCCAAACAATATATAGATGTAGGCAGATATTCAAAGCGAGTCAGTTGGGTTTGTTCTGTACACTTTTCACAAACAGCATGATATACAAAATGGGACTATAAACGCAGCGACAAAGTAATGGAAGAACTCGATCTGAAACCAGTACTCCAATTCATACAGAAATATCAGAACAACTGGATGAGAAATTTGCGATTTATGAGGTCCCACAGAATCCCAAAAGCTATGCTTCACTATCAACTCTATGGGAAGAGCTCTCTGGGATGTCCCTTGGAGAGAATATTCCTAGGTATTTATTATGACATTGTAATAAGCTACATGGCCTAAAACTTGTAAGAATGATGAGGAAGTCAGGTTCGTAGAGGTGTTTGCGATTGTTTCTTGTTGTGCAGTAGCACAATGGAACAAGCGCATAGCTTGGTGGTTTTGGTTTTTCCACATCCATGCTGCATATGCAAGGAATTTCTCGCCATCGATTACAGTTAAAACAAAAATTTTATATGCTGACATACAATTCAGAATGTTACTGTTTTTACAAAATATGCTAATTTCGGGCTTTATGCTACAAAATCCTGAAAATATGGTACACTGCATGTTCAATAAAGTACTATATACAGGAAAACCTGAGATATGAAAAAATATTTACAATTAATTTAGAATATTCGTCATTACAGTCGTTCAAAACAAGTATAAATGATTTTTCATGGCTTGCAAATAGACAGTAACAATATGCAGTTGCATACGAATCCTCCCCTATTATATGTCATTCACTGAAAGCCTGGAATGCAATGACACGTGCTTAATGATCAAGTTTATTTTGTTTCTTGCAGAGTACCTTAAACCCATCCGAGAGTGGCAAGAGACCCTGCCAGATCCAGAACCCATTCAAGTTCCCATGCCAAAATGGCCACTTCTCAAGACAGCACGCAAGCGAGAACCCAAGCCACATCGCTCGCCAGGTCCCATGTCAAAATGGCCATTTCGCAAGAAAGCACCCAAGCGAGAACCCATGCCGGCAGGCATGCCACATCCCTCGCCAGGTCCCATGCCAGAATCCATGCCGGCGTCGACACCAGCTCTCATCTCAGCTGCCATGCCCGTTTTCATGCCCGAAGCCATTCCGGATCTCATGGCCACTCCCATGGCGCGTCCCTTGTCAGGTCCCATGCTAGATTCAATGCTAGATCTCATGGGAGAACTCATGCTGGCTACCATTCCAGAAGCTATGCCGGGTCTCATGCGAAAACCCATGCCAGATCCCATACCACCATGCCCAATTCGCATACCAGATGCTATGCAAGAACCATGTATGTTAGGTCCCATGCCGCCACGCATGCAGGCTCCCATGTCGGATCCCATGGCACCTCCCTCGCCAGATCCCATACCTGCAACCATGCCAGAATCCATGCCGGCTTCTACAGCAGCTCTCATGTCAGCTACCACGCCAGTTTTCATGCCCGAAATGCCGGCTCGCATGGTAACTCCCATGGCAGGTCCTTTGTCAGGTCCCATGCTAGATCTCATGGGAGAACTCATGCTGGCTACCATTCCAGAAGCTATGCCGGTGCTCATGCTAAAAGCTATGACAGTTCCCTCGCTAGATACCATCCCGGCTCCCATGCCAGATCTAATCCCGGATATCATGCCCGAAACCATGTCGCCTCCCATGCCAGCTTCCATGATAGAACCTATGCCAGATTTCATGCCACCACAGACAGTTTCCACATCAGATCCAAGCTCAGAAGCTATGCAATTCCCCATGCCAGAATCCATGGCAGATTCCATGGTGGCTTCCATTGCAGAACCCATGCCAGCACCATACGTAGAGGACCTATCGGCAGAAGAAGAAGACAAGGACAGACGAACGAAGAATGGCTGCTTTTCCTGCTTCAGATATGTATTTTCTAGGCTTTGCCGCCGTCTTTTTAGGCGTAAGTAGGATAAAAATTTTATATGTCTAAGAGCCATATTCAGATAGATCGCCCTCAGCGTGCTATGTTTCACTCCCCACTAGTCCATAGTTAAGCAATTCTGTTACACTAATAGTAAATTATGTATCAACCATTAAAAGTTTAATTTTGTTTGCCAGCCTTTTTCTTTATTCTAAAAATATGTCAATCTCACGCTCAGTTCCTTGCTTCGACGATAATTAAGTACGTGTGGTCACATTTTCTATTTATTTTTTTTGTTTTCCGATAATTACATAATGCTTAGAAATGCTAGGATCTGTATATTTTGAATTATCATTTCGATAACCATTTCACATATTAGACCTAGGGGTTTGTTACGGTATTTATTCAGTGCTTTTTTAAGTAATTAAATGTTGCCATAATGGGAGCGAGATTATTTAAAATTGCCAAAAATTATGACTGTTGATATCACATTTATAAAAGTAATTAAATTCATCGTATTGCTAAATGTGAAGTTCAACTGTATTTCAACTTGATCACATATTAATGTTGTCGTAAGAAGATAAGATGACGATGCAGCTTGACTGGTAATATCGTGAAAACCTCCATATGCTCAATTCTGATATCTCTAACAGATATGTATATTATAGTAGTTAATGTTAACAGATTTTATGTTTTACGCTATGTTTGTACTTACGTAATAATTATGAAGACTGTGATGCGATGATATCTGCTAACGTGTGTAAGTTCGACTGTCTTGATATTGCCGAATACGCACTGCTCTCGTATCTGCATATTGATGTGAACATGTTAGAATGAGGAACTATTTTAAACAGGTTCGAGAGTATACAAAGAATTATTATTGTGAACCAAATTCTGATTTATTATTATGCCATCTTGCAAATATTGCTTTGTTATATAGAACTCCTCAGCGGTATTAATTAATTTATCATTGCAACAAGATTTTATCATTTTAAATATATCAGTATTATGACCTAACTCGTGACCCGTTTCTATCAAATGAGTCGCGTACTTCGATTTTCTACGGTTCTTTTTAAAGTCAGATATGTGTTCCCCATATCTGACTATGAAATTCCTCCGTGTCTGTCCTATGCATATTTACTTTTGCGCGTTAAACATTCTAAATCATAGATTCCATTATTGTGTAATTTATTGTTTTTCGAGACCATTATTTAAATTATTGTTGAGCCTGTTATTGGGTTTATGTGCAATTGTAATATTTTCTCTATTAAAATAATTGCCTGATTTACTGGAAATACTGTATATTTATTATATGTTAATGTTGAATATGCTTTTTGTTTTCTCTCTCTATTAGTGGAATGGGTTGTAAACGTCTTCTGTTAGCTAGTATTTTTTTTTTGTGAATCATTTTCTTAATCGTATTGTAATTATATCCATTTTCATTCGCTATTTGTAGTATTTTATTGTATTCTTTTTGTAAGTATTTCTACTTAACGGTATTTGTATTAATTTATCCACTAAAAGATTCAACGTTCTTAACTTGTGAGACATGCGATGTACAGAATGTATTGGAATACAATAACTTGTATGACCCAATTTTCTATAAAATTTAATGTGAAACACAGATTTTCTTTTTTGTTTTGTTATCGTGAGTGAAGAATGGAGTGTGTATGTGTATGTATGTATGTATGTATGAATGAAGTATATACAACAGCTCCACCATTAGTTCCAGCAGTACTACATGCCTTGGTTTACATTTGACAACACGAATATATCTATATACAATATAAACAAGTCATGAATGCTTCCTTGCTAATATGAAACGTTTTATACTCACTAATCCTGAACTATCTAGTTATTATTTCCAGTGGTGTGGTGTGGTGTGGTGTGGTGTGGTGTGGTGTGGTGTGGTGTGGTGTGGTGTGGTGTGGTGTGGTGTGGTGTGGTGTGGTGTGGTGTGGTGTGGTGTGGTGTGGTGTGGTGTGGTGTGGTGTGGTGTGGTGTGGTGTGGTGTGGTGTGGTGTGGTGTGGTGTGGTGTGGTGTGGTGTGGTGTGGTGTGGTGTGGTGTGGTGTGGTGTGGTGTGGTGTGGTGTGGTGTGGTGTGGTGTGGTGTGGTGTGGTGTGGTGTGGTGTGGTGTGGTGTGGTGTGGTGTGGTGTGGTGTGGTGTGGTGTGGTGTGGTGTGGTGTGGTGTGGTGTGGTGTGGTGTGGTGTGGTGTGGTGTGGTGTGGTGTGGTGTGGTGTGGTGTGGTGTGGTGTGGTGTGGTGTGGTGTGGTGTGGTGTGGTGTGGTGTGGTGTGGTGTGGTGTGGTGTGGTGTGGTGTGGTGTGGTGTGGTGTGGTGTGGTGTGGTGTGGTGTGGTGTGGTGTGGTGTGGTGTGGTGTGGTGTGGTGTGGTGTGGTGTGGTGTGGTGTGGTGTGGTGTGGTGTGGTGTGGTGTGGTGTGGTGTGGTGTGGTGTGGTGTGGTGTGGTGTGGTGTGGTGTGGTGTGGTGTGGTGTGGTGTGGTGTGGTGTGGTGTGGTGTGGTGTGGTGTGGTGTGGTGTGGTGTGGTGTGGTGTGGTGTGGTGTGGTGTGGTGTGGTGTGGTGTGGTGTGGTGTGGTGTGGTGTGGTGTGGTGTGGTGTGGTGTGGTGTGGTGTGGTGTGGTGTGGTGTGGTGTGGTGTGGTGTGGTGTGGTGTGGTGTGGTGTGGTGTGGTGTGGTGTGGTGTGGTGTGGTGTGGTGTGGTGTGGTGTGGTGTGGTGTGGTGTGGTGTGGTGTGGTGTGGTGTGGTGTGGTGTGGTGTGGTGTGGTGTGGTGTGGTGTGGTGTGGTGTGGTGTGGTGTGGTGTGGTGTGGTGTGGTGTGGTGTGGTGTGGTGTGGTGTGGTGTGGTGTGGTGTGGTGTGGTGTGGTGTGGTGTGGTGTGGTGTGGTGTGGTGTGGTGTGGTGTGGTGTGGTGTGGTGTGGTGTGGTGTGGTGTGGTGTGGTGTGGTGTGGTGTGGTGTGGTGTGGTGTGGTGTGGTGTGGTGTGGTGTGGTGTGGTGTGGTGTGGTGTGGTGTGGTGTGGTGTGGTGTGGTGTGGTGTGGTGTGGTGTGGTGTGGTGTGGTGTGGTGTGGTGTGGTGTGGTGTGGTGTGGTGTGGTGTGGTGTGGTGTGGTGTGGTGTGGTGTGGTGTGGTGTGGTGTGGTGTGGTGTGGTGTGGTGTGGTGTGGTGTGGTGTGGTGTGGTGTGGTGTGGTGTGGTGTGGTGTGGTGTGGTGTGGTGTGGTGTGGTGTGGTGTGGTGTGGTGTGGTGTGGTGTGGTGTGGTGTGGTGTGGTGTGGTGTGGTGTGGTGTGGTGTGGTGTGGTGTGGTGTGGTGTGGTGTGGTGTGGTGTGGTGTGGTGTGGTGTGGTGTGGTGTGGTGTGGTGTGGTGTGGTGTGGTGTGGTGTGGTGTGGTGTGGTGTGGTGTGGTGTGGTGTGGTGTGGTGTGGTGTGGTGTGGTGTGGTGTGGTGTGGTGTGGTGTGGTGTGGTGTGGTGTGGTGTGGTGTGGTGTGGTGTGGTGTGGTGTGGTGTGGTGTGGTGTGGTGTGGTGTGGTGTGGTGTGGTGTGGTGTGGTGTGGTGTGGTGTGGTGTGGTGTGGTGTGGTGTGGTGTGGTGTGGTGTGGTGTGGTGTGGTGTGGTGTGGTGTGGTGTGGTGTGGTGTGGTGTGGTGTGGTGTGGTGTGGTGTGGTGTGGTGTGGTGTGGTGTGGTGTGGTGTGGTGTGGTGTGGTGTGGTGTGGTGTGGTGTGGTGTGGTGTGGTGTGGTGTGGTGTGGTGTGGTGTGGTGTGGTGTGGTGTGGTGTGGTGTGGTGTGGTGTGGTGTGGTGTGGTGTGGTGTGGTGTGGTGTGGTGTGGTGTGGTGTGGTGTGGTGTGGTGTGGTGTGGTGTGGTGTGGTGTGGTGTGGTGTGGTGTGGTGTGGTGTGGTGTGGTGTGGTGTGGTGTGGTGTGGTGTGGTGTGGTGTGGTGTGGTGTGGTGTGGTGTGGTGTGGTGTGGTGTGGTGTGGTGTGGTGTGGTGTGGTGTGGTGTGGTGTGGTGTGGTGTGGTGTGGTGTGGTGTGGTGTGGTGTGGTGTGGTGTGGTGTGGTGTGGTGTGGTGTGGTGTGGTGTGGTGTGGTGTGGTGTGGTGTGGTGTGGTGTGGTGTGGTGTGGTGTGGTGTGGTGTGGTGTGGTGTGGTGTGGTGGTGTATATAATACTGTTGACTATTGGTCTCATAGTTATTGGGTTTTATGCGTTTTAGGTAATGTTCTAAGTATCGGAATCTTTGGATCTTAGTTAATATATTTATGTATTATGATATGATATGACCTCTGTGGGGTATTTTAGTGCTGTTATAATGGTATATTTCTGCAGGATCAGTTTTTATGTCCTTCGTTTCACTTTTATTAAAAAATTCAATGACCTTGTCAAGATATTCATATTTTTTCACGCTTACAACTGCATTTTTATGAGGTTTGGTATGTACTAAATTATTGTGAAGTCATTATTGTTGTAATTTATTGACTTTTCCTTAATTTCTTTTACCTTCTTGAATTGTTTTATTGTCCTGGGATTACTTTCATAATCTTCATTATTTTGACTGCTTGATATCTAAGATATTCCTTATTAATATGTGTATAATTCTGTAGTAATGCTTCTGTTTCAATAATTATGTTATCCAAAGTTTTACAAAAATTATCGTGGGGGAAGTTATGCAACATCAACAGTCACAATTTATGACAGTTTAAAATAATCTTGCTCGCATTATGGCAATATTTTATTAATTTTTACAAAATTTAATTAATCATTGTCACTGATTTAATGCATTGTTATCACATATGGGCAAGTAATTCTTAAAATATAATAAGATGGTAACAACCTCTCTTAATTTGATCTTCGTCTTCGCAATTATATAAACACATTTTCATATGCACTATAGAGTTAATATTTTATATTGTTATGTATTACCTGATGATGCCCCAGGAGACGGAAATGAGAGTCATTGGTCTAAAGTGGAAATTAAAAAATATATATATTATTAAACACACAGTTTGTGAGAAGTTGTATAAACGTTTTCGGAAATCACAGCGCACTAATACATTAAGATGAGTGCAGGAAACCTTACTTTTATTAAAATGTTATTGTATTTTTATTTCGGGAAATTGAAAAGAGTGAACTATCTGATTATGGCTCTTAAGTCGTTTCATTGTAAAAGCAGACAGAAAGCAGCAAAAATTTATAGTAGTGGTAACAGTGACAGCAGCATCAGCATCGTATTATAAAATTAGTATAATGTTTCAATGTTGTTAAGTCAAGATTTCATTTTCCAGATAATATTAAATATTTTGTCATATTACAGGGTTATAGAAGTTCTCCGCTGTCTGAATTACTGACTGTGAACACCGCATCTTGCTAACCGAGAATTAACTGCATTCTGTTATTGCCTTCTCGTGCCATGGTAGTTCTGTAGCTAGAATTGCCCTCAGTTTCACACGCTTCCATTGAAGAATTTTTATTTAGCTAAATTCTATATTATTGTACTTTCTTCATAATTATTCTCTTAGTACTATTTTCTCGAAAATTTTATTGCCATTAGTCAATATACTAACTTTAAGTTTTTGCAATCCAGTAGCCCAGGGGTGCCGAACTGAGGCTCCCGGCATAGTCGCTATAATGTTATAGTTGCTGTCAAGGATGTAGCAGCGTTGATCGAAGATAGCCGAATGGTTCTCACCAGCGCGAGGGTAGGGGTAGCCTGCGAACCCGTGATGTTGAAAGATCAGTCGGCTCTGTTTCAACAAGCTATCCCCCCCCCCCAGGAATGAATTTATGTGAGAGAAATGCAGCGAGTGTTTTCGGTTGAAGGGAAAAATGCTTATTGGAATAATAAACGTACTTTGTGCATCAAATAGATTCATTTACATCTTACATTTTCGAGGAAGAAACTGCTTTCGTAGAAAGTTGACAGTGCGTTCCCTTCATAACAACTTCGTGAATGTTTATCAGACATTCTGCTACGAATGTGAGTCTTCGTTAATTTCATTAATGTTGTTGTTTTATATGCCAGACGTTTGACAAAGTCATTTGACCTCTTGTACTCCAATATGTTTCAAAGATACTGTCATGGTCAGCCACTGAAGCACAGATTTTGAGGTGTTCCGAATCCATTTCTGGTTTGAGTTGCACAATGTGCAGTTAGGAGTCTGATATATTCAAATTCTATTGGCTGTTGTCAATCTAAATGCAGCTAAGACGATTTGCGTGATAAATCGGAAATTAACTGTGGATTATGATATTTCATTAATAAAAATGCAGCTTCACAAATATAAGTCGTCGCGAACAGTGAAAACACATTTGCAACAAATCTACCTAACGTAGGAAATAGTTCTTGCCTGATAACTGCGCCTTGCCTCTTTTACGTGGAGGATGATCGTTATTAGGTTCTACGCTCTTCACTCATAATTTATTATATTTCAGATGTTAAACGTAAAGAATACACTATTAATCATGGTTCAATTTAATGACATTAACCTAAAATATACACAAGAGTATGAACACAATGAATGCAATTTGTTTATATTTCTCTGCATATGTACTGCTTTCTAGGCAATAGAGGAGGTTGCGCTTAGTTTGTGATCTTCACCACTACATTTTCCAACCCATGAATTCCATGCTTTCGCGTAATCTTCTGTCCGAACCCTACAGCTAGTTTTTAGATTCGTCTCCGCTCGCAGTTTCATGGTCGCAATCTGTTCGCTACAAGAACCGAAGACACCTCACCTTTCAGTACGCGGCTCTAGAGAGAGCCTCGAGCGCCGAAAAGCTTCAGTTCCGCAACCCTGCAGTAGCCTAATGTATCATTACAAAATCAGTTTTTTGATTTAAAAATAACTGCATCTTTAATACATATTTCTATTCAACTGCACATTTCCTTTATTAAATTGTGAACATTTCAAGTTGGCAGCATAGGTACTGGGCTGCATCAGTTCTAAGTTCTTCCGGTTGATGTTGACTTTACTACAGCGGTTACAGGATGGACTAAAGTGCAGACAGCTGTTACTGGACGTGTTACTGTATAATCAGGTATCACCAATTCATGTTAATGTTACGCAGGTCATGAAATAAGATTATGTAAGTACCGGAAAATTCCATCACCTTAATTGAATCTACCGTTAAACTAAATTTAAAAATCGGAGTTGCGCTCATGCGTGGGTTCGATTACCGCTTCTTGGGTTGATTATCTGTTTGCTATCTTTCAGAGGTTTATACCTACTGTAAGACGATTATCAGGCAATAAAATGACGAATCTCAGACCTCATCTCGCCAAATATCATCTCGCTGACAGCAATTATAATGAAGTGAAGTAAATTATATTTCAAATCGTCATCAAAATGTATCGTTTACTTTCTGTAATAATTTAATAATAATAGCCCCTTAAAAATAATTATTATAATGAATCATTTGTGTATTGAAGTGCCAGCTGAATGTTTTGTTGCCCAGTCAATGTATTACAGAATGATACACATGGCATATAATAATTTTATCAAGAATTAATAGATCCTTATTTGAAATTAAGATACAATAACTTTCCACTGTAAGACACTTCAGATGATTTCGCCATGGTAAATCAGTAACATTCCATGTATTCCTATGCATCTATCACTTTTTGTGACGTTGAAAGGAGTTTCTTGCAGTTCTTGCAGTGCAAGTATTGTTAAAGTGATCACTTCACTTCAATTTCGGATATTTTCATATGTAAAGGCAGTATTGTTCACTGCAATGCTAGTGTGGCATAGCTATAAGGTGGCCCATCTGCGCCGTCTTTTGTTGAACTACACTTCCCTTCGTGAGTAACACGCTAAACAGTTGCCTAGTTCAGAGGCTTAGGGAATGGATGTCGAAACAAATGCGAGCGTTCGACTCGAGTGTCCTAGTGCAGTGGTGGGCAGAGCTTGAGATGCAACCCGCCACACAGAGGAGAGTTTGTGTGGTAGGGGAATGTACTTTACCCCTTATCTCTACCGTGTGTTTAGCATGCTCTTATCAATGTTTTACAATTAAATTAATTGTATACATTTTATTATATGAAGTTGATATAAAAATAAATGATAATTACCTTAAGATCCATGCTGACTGAGCAATGTCTGAACTTTCATCTAAAGCATGTGAATACGCTATGAATTGGGAAATGCTATACTTTAATTGGCCATCCACCAGATATGAAATATCTTCTATTCTTCTCGCTATAGTTAATACGATGAGACAAAGTAATGTTTTCATATTGTTCCATTTGTACAGAGACATAACACTCGCCATACTTATTTTACATGTTTTAACAAATTCCCCTCCACTAAAAGGTTTCAATGATTTTACGACTTCCCATACAACTATGTCACTGGTAAGAATTTCCTTTTATTCTTGAGTCAAGGCATTCGCCTCCTCTATATTCTGATTACTTAATATTTCGGTTTTTAATTTTTCAAGTTGCTCCGTATGTTTCGGCCCTATAAATTGAAACAGAGAGAAATAGAAAAAATAGAGCAAAATGTTTTTTTTTTTAATTGTGAAAACAGAACAATGACCTAGCTAATATTATTTTAGTTTATTGTGTAGGTATTAAACTTCAAAATAGGATTATTTACCTGTAAATAAGCTATGATTTTTATGACATTGTTTATAATGTCTGTAGGCCTATATAATGTTTCTGTGCGTTCCTATAACGATTTTGTTGCATAGTAAGCATACCACGTTTTCTCCATGAGCACAACAGAAGAATTTTTCTTCCCAATCTACTTGCAATGGGCGTTTAAGAGTATTGACAATTGTAAAGACAATCCGTCACATCGACTACGCTTATAGAGGGGGGTTGATGTTGGTGGGAAGAACGTGACTTAAGAATTGCTTGCTTGGCTTGCTTTGCTTGCTTGGCTTGCTTGCTTTGCTTGCTTTGCTTGCTTGCTTGTTTGGCTCATATGTTCGCGTAGTAATATTAATTGTTATTGGGTGAAGTAAGGGACTATGTTTTGTCTACTTAAAGAGTGTATAATGGATGTTGATTAAGAATAAGATTTTCGTTAATTATGGTACAGTGTTTTAAATATTGTTTAGTTATATAGAATGCTTCGGCACTATTTATTAATTTAATATCTGAATATGTATTTAAAATTTTCAAAGTGTCTTTATTATGTCCTAATTCATGGCCAATATCATCAAATGTATAGCATATTTTGACTCTCTGCGGGTATTCTTGAAGTCACCCATATGACTTCAAAATTTCCGTGTTTGCCCTATTTATTTTTTACAGGTTATACATTCCAAACTGTAAATGCCATTATTATGTAATTTGTTATATTTCAGAAGTCCATTAGTTAGATTTTTTTGAGCTTGAGATTAGGTTTGTGGGATATATTTAATATATACTGTATGAGTGTTGCATTTGTCTTTTGCCTTTTCTCTTTTTTAGCGACATGAGTTGTAAACTTTTTTGTTTTATTAGTCTTTCTTTTTATCCTGAATTATTTTTTTTATAATTTTTGTATTATAGCCATTCCCATTAGCCATTTGTAATATTTTACTGTATATTTTTTTTTATAATTTCCTTATGGTATGTACATTAATCTCTCAATTACAAAATTGAACATGCTGAGCTTATGTGTAATGGGGTGTATTGAATTAGATGAAATGCAATGGTTTGTGTGGCCTGGTTTTCTGTAAATGCCAAAAACAAATTTTTTTTCTGTTTTATTAATGTAATGTCCAAGAAATTTAAGGATTTATTTAATTCATTTTCTTGAGTAAACTTTAAACTATTGTGTAGACTAATGAAAGAATTTAATTTAAAATTACCTATTTTTATGTTATCATAAATGATCAAAGTGTCAGAAACGTATCTTCCGTACAATTTTATGTTATGGTTTTGTATTATATCAACAATTTTTACGCTTTCTAGATGTTGCAGAAATGTTTCTGAAAATAATCCTGATAGCGGGCTTCCCATGGTTAATCCTTTGTTTTGTTTATAAATTTAGTCGTTGAAGTGGAAATAATTTTGTTTTATTGCTGTTTTTAAAACTATCATTATTTGTTGGAATTTTGTTTTCTGTATGTTAATTTTCTCTCATTTATTTTGAATAATGTCTAACGTTTCATTAATTGTGATGTTTCTACACAAATTTGCTATGTTTAAGGACATCATTCGTGTATTATTATTAATCTTTATTTCTTTTAAATTATTTACTAATTGTTTTGTATTAATTAAGGTGTATTTGGTTTCGAGTTGTAATGTCTGTTTTAAGAAATTCTGGAGAAATTTGCATAATTTTTAATTGGGTGCTTTAATACTGTTTACAATAGGTCTCATAGTTATCGGATTTTTGTGTGTTTTTGGTAATGTACTAAATATTGGAATTTTTGAATTTTCTTTATTGTATTTATGTATGTATGTTATTAGATTGTATAACCTGTGAGGAATTTTTTATTGCTGTTCTGATTTATTTTTGATAAGTTTATGTGGGATCAACTTTTATTTCAATAATTTCGTTTTTGTCTAAAAATTCTGTAGTTTTGTTGATATAATATTGTTCTTTTTCCATAATTACGACTGCATTATTTTTTATCAGCCTTTGTATGTATCAAATTGGGACGCAATTTTTGTTGTAAATTCCTTAGTTTGTTCTTTATTTCTTTAACCTTTTTGAATTGTGTAATTGTATTGGAATTATTCTTAAACTGTTTTATTATACTAGCAGCTTGACGTCTAAGATATTCTTTATTAGAATGTGTACTGTTTTGCATTAGAGCTTCTGTTTCGATAATTATATTATCTACAGTTTTTCGGAAATTATCCTGAGTGAAATTATGTTTGGATCCTAAATTTAATATATCTATTTCATCTTTTGTGAATTGGGTATTTGTTAGACTTATTATTCTACCTTGTGCTGTCGGTGTTGATGTTTGTTTCTTATTATTTTGCAATGATACATTTGTATCGTGATATATCACCTTGCTCCCGAATGTCAATATGTAAGTAGATCATATAACATATTATAACTTTACATGGAATTTTAATTTAATATCTTTATCTAATTCATCTATTACAATAGTAAATACTTGTTACAGATAAAGTTGAGCATACGATGGTTCATACATGAATATAAAAAACATCTTACTTGCCCCATCAGCAAACCGACTACGACATTTGACTTAAGATTATTTACGACTCAACATTTAGTGATATGTCTGCATTATAACTAACCGTATAACATACTATTGTTCAACGTACAATATATTAATGCACACGCTTACACATAATATGTTCTTTAAATATATAATTTTATTAATGAAAGTTCATTTGCTATAAGCATAATGTGTCCAAAAATGAGATAGTTAACAGTTCTCCATAATAGTATATTAATGTTATATTAGGACTCAACGTTTATGTTTTAGCAATAAATTATAATTAAATATATTGTATTCTCTATACTATCAACATACCACACAATTAAAAGCCATTTAGGCCTGTGATTTTAATATTTTGACCTGGTTTTGCCTTTATGTATAATTTGTATCTTCATTCTAATATTTTGTTCAATTGCACACTATACTTTATATTCTGCACATATTATTACTCCACTATGATACATTACTTTGAACATTTAGTCATATTCTTTTAATTGATTTTAGATATTTGATGTAAACACCATTGTACCTGATGATGTCCCTAGGAGGGTGAAAACGTTTGTAGAATAATACAACATTATGTAAATATATAAAACACTGAGTTAATTTGTTTTATATTTTGTGTTAAGCCGTAAGATTGAATGATTTAACGAATTGATATGTAACAACTACATAACTAGTAAGCTGAAATTTATATGATGGAGGCAAAGTATATTCCTCTGAGTGCACTCTCATTCTCTTTCTGTTACTCCAAAAAAAAAAAAAATCTTGTTTTATATAAAAAAGTGCCACATGATTAATCATCAAATAAATAAATAAATAAATAAATAAATAAATAAATAAATAAATAAATAAATAAATAAATAAATAAATAAATAAATGGTTAAATGAATAATGTAAAAGCAGATAAATCAAGTACTTAATCAAAACTAGGACATACATAACTAAACAAACAAATTCATAAATATAAATAAATTAAATGAATAAATAATAATATAAAGTTGTAAATTAATAGTTTAACCAAATAAAAATTGATAATAAGGAAACTAAATAAAATAAGGACTCGGTAAAATTGTGGTCTGCCTGAGACTGAAATGAGCGGGGTTGGGGCTCATTTCATTAAATTGAAAAAAAAAAAAAAAAAAAAAAGTTGCTCCAATTGTTTGTTTCGATTCACACCTACAATTTAAAAATTATAAATACTGATGCAACAACAACAATAACAACAATAACAATAATAATAATAATAATAATAATAATAATAATAATAATAATAATAATAACTTATGACGATATTAATATTGTCAAGTAATATTTTACTACAAAGCTTACACTGAAAATTGTCTCCGATCTTACAACAAAACAATTCATTTTCCCATTCCATACGAAACGTGCGTTTTGTAGCAGACGGTTTTGATAACGACATAATTCGATGCTTACACTTTCGCCAATACACTGGTATATAACAGAGCGGGATGACATTTGGCGAGATGAGGCCGAGATTCGCCGTAGATTACCTAACATTTGCCTTATAGTTGGGGAAAACTTCGGAAAAAACCCAACCAGGTAATCAGCCCAAGCGGGAATCGAATCCGCACCCGAGCGCGACTCCGGATCGGCAGGCAAGCGCCTTAGCTACGCCGGTGGCTCACCCTGTGTAACCTGGCTATCAGAGTAAATAAAGATATTCAGGCCTTCGCATGATCTATTTAGATTTTCATGAGCACAAGCTCATATCACAAACAATCCAGCCTGCAAAACCGTAGAATATTGACCAACGGGGATAGATATTCTAACCCATAAAGCCCTGGTCCAGTACCGCTGTCAGTTCTGAACTACACCAGACTACGACTTGGGAATTGGTTAAGGTGATCTCCCTCCCACTCTTTCCTATCTGGAAGAACACAAACAGGAGGTTTGAAATTCGCTTTTTTACTGTTTTATTTAATTTGTTACAGAATTTTTAAATAGTCATTTGGGCCGTATTAACCGGCCACAAAGAATCAGCTGCAGCTGATGATACCCGTTCCATGACAGCTCACTTCATACGTAAGCTGCTATGGACTTAATGCAGCTTCTCGCTATACTCTCTCCTTGTTAGGAATAGACGTATTGATTTTCATTTTTCTTATAATAATCCGAAGTTAATATATGCCACTCTTAATAATTAAATTGAACTACTGATATTTAACATTTTGACAAGGGAAATTAAAATATTAGTCTATCACATGTTATTAAAGTACAGTGTTCATAAGCCAATGCAAATATTTAATTATGTAGTCTAATATGTTAAGTGCGTAATACATCTACTTGATATTATATTGCAGAGGAAATTAACATTATAATCCTCGCCCATCTGAAGATATAAGCGTTGCATTTATTGTACTGTACTTGGTTTTCCTGTGTAATGTGTTTTATATGGAAGTGGCTAGTGATCAAGAAAAGTGGTAATGCTTCGTTAGCTATACCAACAGTGGGACCAGTGATGACAGTGCAACGAATGTTTCGAAATGTGTGTGGAATATAGGCCTATGTTAACTACAAGACTTTATTATAGCCAGTTTTATTATTTTATCGACTATACGATAAGAAATTGAACGTATCTGCGTATATTTCACTTCTACTTCGTACATCAGGTGATGAGTTTGCAACCCAACATTGTCAACAAAACGACATGCCGCCACAGTGAAGTACTGATATCGATCATTTTCTCCCATTGCGTTGGATTGGACTTGAAGGACCAATACATTTTCCTGTGGGACTATGTAAAGGATTTCTAGATTCAAGAGCATTGAAGAAGTTACAACTAATGCAGTGAACAGTGTTGACGCAACCAATGTTACAAGACATCGGGCTAGAGTACTTCAAGATATTTCAAGAACGGCCGACGGTGTCCGGGTTGAGATTCATTCAATGAATTTGTTAGGTTACGATAACTATCCTATAATATATGTTATTTTTGTTTAGTTTGTACTTAATGTTCAACAGTTACACACTAATGTAAGTTTGCGTTGGCTTGTGGACAAGCGTGCTTTGAACAGGAACTGTTTTAAAGTCATAATTGATTTTAGGGTATAATTAAAGCTAATTCGATTTCATAAATATCAGTACTGTTCTATCTACTTCTGAACTTTACTAAACCTTTTACATATGAGTTATTGGTACATTACCGTGCAGTACGAGTTTCAATTTTACGAATATTTAATTCCATGGATAGAAACTAAAGGAAATTTTATATTTGTATTCAAATAATTATTTTCAAATTGAATGTTTCGTTTAAAAACGGTTAAATATTACGAAAATAATATACAAATTAATTCAGGGAAGATGAAAGCACCTCGAAAATTTGCCAATACACCTTATTCCAACACTACAGTTACTAGGCCTATTTGGTCTCGCTGAAATTTAACCGAGCCTCTAGTGTGGAAATTCTAAAAAAGTCATTCACTTAACTAAATATGAATACTCCTTTTATATAGCCTATCAATACTATTCTTGTAGTATTTATATTACTGTACGTGCCGATAATACTGAACGTGGTGATTAGTCTAATAGGTAGGGGAAATCTAAGTAGTAGTCGAAAAAGTTGATTCAGAATACGCTCATCACTTTAAACATTATTGTTGTAAGATTAAAATAACAGAATTATATTCAAAATAAGCATTAGTTGTGAGCGAATATATGGGCTTATAATACATTTCATTATGAATAATATATTTCATTAAATATAATACATATTCATGCGGCCCACAGAGAGAGTTAGCTTGAAGCTGGGGGACCGGGTGCTATATAACCCAAGTGACATGCTCGTATTCTATCACTTTTAAGAAGTTTGGAGAGAGTATCTTAAGTTAAAAAAATATGTAAAATAAATTTGAAAATGTATGTGTGTATGTGCATATAATGTAAGAAGATCTACCTATGTGTGTATATTATATATACATATATATTGTATGTTGATACGTGAATGATAGCTATATGACCGGAGTTCAATGCTGTCATTCAACATTGTTGTAATGCACTGGAACCAAATAAATAAATAAGTAAATAAATGAATACATAATACGCGTACTGCAATTTGAAGAGAACTGGCACATGGCAAAATCTAAACCCGTGAAGAAAAACTACTTCCAAAGGAAATGGAAATATAATCATTTTGTTGTTGAAGAAGACGAAAGAATTGCTTATTTACTGTTCCCATCCAATTTATTTCTACTCATCATTTCAATATTAATCGACATTTAAACAAAGTCCATATTAAGAATTATGGAATAGAAAAACTTTCGGGTAAGTTCATTATTACGAACTGTATATTGAATATTTATTTATATACTGTCAAATTAAAGACACCACTCGTTGTGTTCATTTTGTGTTGAAATGAATAGTGACATTTCTATTAACTTTCAAGATTCATTATTTAAATGTTACAAAATTGTGTTCCCGTAGGTGATGATAGAAGGGAAGTTTTGGAAAATATAAAGCAGGTTCGACGCAAAGAAATCTCAAAGGAACTACCGACAGAAAATCTAGCATAATCGTAAACGTTGAAACGACATAACGCATTATAAATACAATGACTTATTACAATTCTTTTTGAAAATTACAGTGCCGCCACTGATGGACCTTACACACGCAAAGAATGTCAACAAGTCTATGCAGAAGTCGAAGATCCCCAATAGAAGTGGAGTGAGATTGACGTCATATTTCCCCTACTTACGGGTTCTGCAGGTCTGGTATATGGTATAGATACTGGTATGTACCTATAAAAATCGGTAACTTCAGTTACATTATTTATAGTAATTAAACTCGTGACAAAGCCAAAAATTATACAATTTTAATGGAAAATAAATCTTTCTGCTTCAAAATTAACTTTCGGTGTACTACCAGTACGACAGTATATTTTTAAAAAACTCTATATGAATATAATTGTGTTCTTTTCTTGTATCGTATTTAACTAATAAACTTAATCTTCACTATTCCTAACCCATATTTATCCTTCTGATCGGGAGTAGTGCATGTAAATATGTGGCCTAGAAGAAGTAAGAGATTTCTGTCATAATTTGTCTTTAGTTTTGATATGTTTACATTGATATGCATTTCTTTTTAATTAGAAATAATGTAGAGCACTTTATATATACCTTAATTTCATTTATGATGTTTACGTCCAAGTTTAGAGAATTCATAGTCTATACTAAATTGATAGAAATAGTTCATGATAACCCACAATATAATTAATTTCAATATGCATACACGAATTTGGGAGGTAACATCGTGCAGCAACTGTGTTAGAAAGAGAGAGGGATTCCCACACCAACATGGCGACGCGCGAATCCAGTGACATGATATTTTAACATACGGTGTTTATTCAATGCTTAAATCATTCATAATTCATTACGGAATACTGTGTTCTTTTCACTCATTTATGCTACAAATATGGACGTCTAATAACATAATCACAATCCATTGTTTAATAAATAAATCTAATTTTACATTACTATACCAGAAATAGTAATATTCACACTGACCAACGATGGTATTGCTATTTTCTCAACTGCTTATGATGAATTATTGAAGGTAGACTTCATTAATGATAATCGCTTTTAAAAAGCTACAGTTTTTCTGAAGCAGTGATAGCAATATTTGTTCAGAAATTTGTGAAATATTGCTTTTCTTCTTTAGACTTATTTTGGTCAAATATTGAATATTATGTTCATTGTACATGATCAGTAAAAAGTATAGAAGGTCGCTTGTAACTTTCCTAAGTCTGATGTTATGAAATAAGTCTACATAAGCATGTACACAAAATTTATACGGGTTAAAAAAGGAATATTCTGAACATGTGCTCGAAATTGCATTTTCCATAAGATGAAAATTTAAATTAATTTCTTTTTAAATTGTGCTAAAGATTCTATTGTTTTAATTGGTAAAAAGTACTATTTTTCCCGTCCTGGATTCTTCAAGTCTCAAAACGTAAATACTACAAGCACTTTTTTAATTAAAAGAAACACTTATTAATGCCTTTAAAATTTGAATACGCACCATTTGAATTAACTGCAATATTAACAAAAGGCTTGGAACTTAAAGAAAGTTAATTAAAAATTAGCAATGCTTCAATTGTTCATGTGTTGATAATAACATGACTCTCATTCACTGCCAAACAATGTACGAGTGAGTATGTCTGTTTTGTAAATTGTTTAATGTTTTAGCAACAGTGTTTGGTTTATCTGGTGTATCTCATTCCAAACTATTCTCTTTAACTCTTCCAGGTTTCGTGGTTGGTCGAGGTTAGGGGATCATAAGACCATTCTTCTTTCTATGCATCGTCCTGGAAATTCTTGGTTCCAGTAATTCACAACCTCCATTCCATAATGTGCAGGACACCATCTTACTGGGATAATGTATCGTTTTGAATTCCTATTCGTTCTCCAGGGAAAAAGCCTAGCTTATTTTTGCTGTTTAGTCTCCAGCTGTTTCCTATAGTTTTCAGACATTATTATGTGTGAATCTTGAGTTTTATTACTCTTTTGCACCAGATGGAAGTGTTAGCAGTGGAAATTGCGACAGTTCTTCAAAGAAATTATCAGTAGGTGAGGAATTAGGCAAGCATAAATGTCCCTGTACGGATAGTGCGTATGGTGTTCTTTGGGAAGTGGTAACATCTTCCTTAGCGAGAATTTCGTATCAATTTTCGGCTAGATCCAGATCTTCTCAAACATGTCATCCTGCAGTTCGTCAGGATGTCAATTCTCTCCCGTCATTAATTGTTAATCCATATAGCCCTTAGAATCAAGGCGAAGGATATGCCTAATTGATCTTCCATATTTGTATCGAGAGTTGTGCTTTTTCCTATTTGTCCGATATGAGAATCAAAATATGTAGTCTAATTAAGATTAGTTCAATGGAAGATGACTAGTTTCATACATGCAGGCAGACACAGATAGACGAACAAAGTGGCACTAAGAAGCTGTGTGAAGGATTGCGAACTCACCTAAGGCCAAATACACAAAAAGTTTGATAGAGACACTCACTCAGATCACCTAAGGAGGACCACAAGCGAAATCAGGGACAACTCGACACTTGTCGATAACTGTTTGAGGATAATCACTTGGCATCTTTACTAACCTGTAAAATGTATAGGCCTATACAAAAATTTGTGCATTTACTATATCACGTACATCCAGTCAAAGTAGGCTACAATAAACTAAAGTTATAGTGAGAGTCACATAAGAACAGTTCCTAAACAGCAAATATTGCCGACTTGTCAGTGTTGCCAACTGTTACCAGATATCACATGATTCTACGTACTAAATGACTTATTTACTTACAGTACTTTATGTTGGAAGGTTATTCTAAATAACTCAATAATTTGTAACATATTTTCGTCGGCAAACTACACGAGGAAGGGATCAATATTTCAAGTATTTTGTCTAGCAATACGAAATGCATTGGTTTGACTGAAAAATTGACTCATGAGACCTAACCTAAAAATATATTATGTTTGACCACATGAAATTATTAGTACTACCTGACTGTAGTCTTGAATTATAACCACAAGGCAACACATAAAATAACTATTATGTATTAATATTAATACTGATCTTAATTTTTAGTATGTTAAAATTTCTCTAGCTTCCAGTAACCGGCTCAGAAATCTAGTACAATTTTAATTTTATGTAACTCCAGTAGTGACAAATATTATCGTTATTTGTCTCAGCTACCAACATACCAATTACAAAATTACTACCATTTGTAGTATTTGTAAGTATCGAAATTCGAAACGAAGTTGGCAAAAGAAAATTCAACCTGCATACTAGAAAATCACCACAATTCACTAGCATATGTAGTAATGAGGGAAAATGGTTAAGTTCCACCCTTAGGGTATGAAGTAAGATTACTCGGACTATAGTACAGTAAAACCTCCCTAAAACGAAACGCGACCCTTCCACAAATTTGGTTCCGTTTTCGCAGGTTTTCGTTCTACAAAGGGTTGAGTTTTGGCAAAACTAAGAATAGATTACTATTGCAATATGCTCACTGTAGAAAGAACACAATGAAGAAATAATCTGAAATAAAAGCTATTACTGTACATGCAAAGCGAATTTTATTTTCATAATTATTAACTTACGTAATTGCAGCCCCTCTCTCTTTATATATATATATATATATATATATATATATATATATATATATCTCCCCCTCCCTTCCTCTGCCCTAGTTTCTTGGCTCACACATTTCTTTTAAAGTGCATTACCGTGACTTTTGAAGAGAACGTTGTAAGATTTCCTTCGCGTTCTGCATCAATTCAGAGTGTAAATTGCGCATTGATCCGCCGGTTGTGTAACTGAAGTTGTGTTTGATAGGAAATAGATTAACATGACGTTAGACAAATCAATCCTTGGATAGCAAGCAGCACTGTCTAAAAACAGTATGACCTTACGACCTTGACGTTTCATTGCTCCACTAAAATTATGAAGCTACGATTCCATGATAGAGCTGGTCATCTAGGCTGTTTTTATTGAATCCCACAGTTTTACTTTATTCGCAATGTTATTTAATATTGTATTGGCATAAAACTCACAAAAAGAAATGGAAATCTGAAATTAAATTGACACTACACTACAATTATTCACAGTTTTATTCTACTCGCACTGTCCTTTATCACTGTATTGGTTTGTTAACAGAGAACTGAGAATAAATGACAGAAAATGCAAGAGGTTTGGAAGAAGTAACGGTACAGGAGGTCAGTAACCTGCCCGGGTCCTTGACAATGAGCACAGAATAGTGACATGGTTAGAGAAGCTTCACCCCAACGCCTGACAAAGAATAGCGAAAGTCTTCCCGAGCATTGCATGTAGTCACACAAAAAAGTTATGAACAGTATTATTGCAAAATTAAAAATGATTTGAAAGAATTTAGCAACAGTTACGCTAAAAATTATGCGTTTTAGTCATGTTTTCTTTTACCTAACTGGTGCCCAAAAATGATTCCATTTTCGCGTTGGGCATTTTTCCGTTTTAAAGTATTATTTTACATAGCAAATTATTCAGTTCCCAAATTTATTTTTCGTTTGTGCAGGTTTCCTTTTTATAGAGAGTACGTTTTAGCAAGGTTTTACTGTATATTACATTTCATGACAGAAAAGAAAAGTGGTACTCACATTTGTGGCATAGGTTCACGACACCATGCCTTTTTCCTATTTTCCTTATTCCTTTATTTGTTTTGTTTTTCTTTATTCATGTCGATCTTTTTTTTATTACTTTGTTCTACTATGTAGTTAGTGTTATGTTAGACTTCTGGACACTTCTAGTGTTTCCTTAAAATTCCGCTAGGAAGCGTGTCCTTATTTCACAACGAGTTAGAAGAGAGATTCTAACACGTTATTTTATGCATATCTACAGGTATCGAGAATAACGATGTTCTGTTATTGGTTTTCAGGCCATGTATGCCAATTGTCTTATATGCAACGGTTTTTCTCATGGTATTTCTGAACAGACTTAGTGAGTGGTCGACCACCGGGAAGCACACATCGACTCCAGTGGCTTATTTGGAAGCGGAGTTGGAGAGAATGTGCCCGATTTCCGAGAATTACAGATGGAGTCCAGTGAATTACGTGGAAGCGGGGTTAGAGTGAGCCGCCCGCCTCCGACATGTACACATCGAGCAGAGTGGATTACAGGCTGGTTGCCGGCGTTCATCGATGTTACGCTTGCTGCGGGACGAGAACTGTCACGTATACATCGAGAGAAGTGGTTGATTGGTGAGCTCCAGGATAGACGTATTACGTCCGGAACTCAGTGATCGTCGTGGACGGTACTGTATGGGGATTATGGGACTGGAGGTAAGAACAAAGTTTGATGTACTCGTATTTTCTACTGGTCGTGGTGCTGTGTGATACCAACCGGGTTTGTGAGCACGTTATACATAATGCATATTTCTGGATTTTCCTGCCGGTTTTCTCCGTGAGTCGGACCGGACAATGCTGAGTGTCATTCCAAGATGGTACAGTGGCTCAAAGTGAAACTCGTACAATGAACTACCAAACGATATACAATATAATAAATAAGTACAGCCATTAAACTAAACAAAACTTACAGTTTATAATACTACTCAATATGACAATTAATACAATACATATTTAAGATTTACATCTTGCAGAAATACTGGAAAAATTAAATATTTGGACTCAAATTGAACGTTTTCTGTCTCAAAATAAAACTCGTACACACTCTGACTATAACAAAATAAAATAATCTTTTACCACAGTAAAATGTGAAAATATGCTACAACTTTGATTTATTAATAGGCCTATTTTCTTGCAAATCCTTTGTTATTGATAACTTCTTGCAATCTTTTTGGAATAGATTTTACCAAATTTTCACAGTAAGATACAGGAATCTTCGACCATTCTTCTAATATAGCTTTCTTCAATTCTTGTTTATTTTTTATGGAGTGCTGCTGTATTTTAACTTTCAATTCAGACCATAAATGTTCTATTACATTTATGTCTGGTTACTGGGGTGGGGTTTCTAACACTTTGAGGCTGTTGTAAGGAAGCGAAGTGTGTACTTTCAGAGCCTTATGTTTCCAATCATTATCATGATAAAATTTGAATGTGTTATTTATCCCTAGTTTCTGTGTACTGAGCTTCACATTCTTTTTTATAATGTCTAAATATACATTCTGGTCCAGGGATTCTTCAATGAACTCCAAATTACCGACCCAACTAGCAGCCATACAATCCCATATCATAACTGATCCTCCACCGTGTTTCATAGAGGGTCTTAGATTTTTTCCTTGCGTTCCGTATTCGGCTTACACCACACATAAACCCTCCCATCTGAACCAAAGAGGTTCATCTTACTCTCATCAGTAAATAGAACCGTTTTCCATAATATACAATCCTTATTTATGTGCTCCTTAGCAAATTGTACACTCTTAGACAAAAAAATGACCGGGCTCCAGATTCTATGTCCGATTCGGAAGTCTTCGGGTGCATTCGTCAGAGCATGATACACACGCGGATGAATTTCTTCTGTCGTAAATGTTTCCGATACTCCACTGCCACCACTACATGATTATTATATAACATGCTACTTAAAGAGTCGTCGTCTCTCTCGCATAGCGTAATCGGTAGCATTGTGGCTTATATTCGAAAGGTTTCGAGTTCGAATCTCAGTCTATACTTTGTTTTTTTCCATTCTCATTTTTTACTTCTTGTGTAATGATAATAACCAGTATTGTGAAATATTTAACAGAAAGTTAATATTTACAAAGGGCAAGTCAGATACATAATAGCAATCTTTTCCCTTGTATCTTGTATTTAAAGAGACTAAACGAAATCTTCTCGGATAGAAATAAACAATAATAAACCTTAAGTAAAAGAAATCCTTCTCGGATAGGAATAAACAGACATTATCCTTTTCTTTGTATTAAACAAAATAAAGAAATACATCTCGGAGATCAATAAACAAAAATCAAAATAGACAAAAAAATTCAAGACTGGGTATGTAATCCCTCCGCATCTATAACCGCCTGCATTCTACGGGGTATGGATGCGATCAGGCGTCTCAGGTACTGTCGACGTGAAGATACACGATCCCAAGCGTCCTCGATAATGTTCCAGAGTGCGTCTTTTGTGGTCGGCCGACGTGGTATTGTATTTATCATCGCGTTCACAGTTTTCTTCACCTCCGACCACACATTTTCTAGGACATTCAGATCTGGTGAACAGGGAGGCCATTCTATCAGTCTGATATATGGCCTCTCTGAAAACCATCTTATGACCTAGGCACATGTGTGAACACGATGATTAACCTGTTGAAATATGATCTCATCATCATCATCAGGATGTATCATCCGTACAGAGGGAAGCATAACATTTTCCAATAAGACCTTGTATTGTTGGGCATTAAGATTTCTGTCGAGCCGCCATAGAACACCCAGGCCGTCACTGGATATCCAGCCCCAATATGGAACAGATATACGGCCACTGCGAAAGCGAGTTGCCACATGCGTAGGATCGTATCGGGATCCCCTTGAACGGTAGACATTTGCCTCCCGTAATTGTCAGAGGAAAAAGTAACTTCATCTGAAAATATTACCTTATTCCTCTGAAAATGCAAGGCGGAATAATCTGTGGTCATTATTATTATTATTATTATTATTATTATTATTATTATTATTATTATTACTACTACTACTACTACTACTACTACTACTACTTACACAAACTATAGTAACTGATCAATATTCCTTATGGAGAGGGGAGAAGATCCAAGAACTGAACATCTATTTTAATTCAAGGGTAATTAGGAAGAATTCACTGATATCACTGAATGTTTTTGTTTAATTGTTCAACTAATCCAAACTCCTGTGCACGTTAATAAATGTATCATTTGTTTCTAGCTAGAGAAAAAATAAAACGAAACAAATATATATATACACACACATACACGAAGGCGAATACGAACCCGGGTTTTCTGCGTAGAAAGCCAGAGTTTTACCACGGAGCTATAACACATACACAGTTCAAACCCTTGTTTGCCGAAATAAGAGTATGTTCTTGGATCTCGCTGGTTTCGTCCTTACTACTCTGATTTTAGTCTTGTGTATCAGGCGCACAGCCGAACGGAACTTAGTCAAATTTACGCTTCAAGAGTCCGGTCATTTTTTTTTTTTTTTTTTTTTTTTTTTTTTTTTTTTTTTTTTTTTTTTTTTTTTTTAAGAGTGTACTCTACTCTTCCTGTTGACCTCACTAACGAACGGTTTCTTCCTCGCTCCTGGTTGTGTTTTCTCAATACATTTCTAATTGTTTCAGGGTTACATTTCTTACCTAAACACTTTTCAGTCTCCAAAGCCAGCTTTGGTGAAGATAACTTTAGATTAGCCCTCACTTTGTTGAGTAACAACGTTCATCCCTACTACTAAAGATTTTCTGGAGCTCTCTCCTTGCTTGTTTACTACTGTTTTTCGTTCTTTAAAACGTTTTATAATATCCTGCACAGTGGAATGCAATCTTTTCACTAATCTGGCGATTTCTCTTAAAGACTTACCCTATTGATGGTGATGTATGATCGTCTCATGTTCAGATATAGAACTCTGCCCTTTTTGACGGCTCATGGTAGTCTTAAACAAGCAGTTCTCTTTCGGGGTGAAACACGTCTACACGGGAGCAAAACTTGAGTTCGAATGAGGGATTAACATAGTGTGTTCTGTATTTATTTCCTTTATGAATGTAGTGTACGAGTTTTATGTTGATTCTGGATTTCTGCGAAGACAAATACGTTATTTAGTTTACTTTTAATGTGCTCTTCTATAAAAGTAATGTTTTTAATATACAATCTTGAATACTGAAGGCATTAGAAAATGAAGATTTCAGTTCAGTTCTGAATACTAATTAATACTACACTGTATGAGTTTCATTTTGAGCCACTGTACGTAAGGATGGAGATTCGCGGAACTGATTTAGAGTAGGTCGCTGGGGTGTTCTCCTTAAGCGGAGTTGGATACTAATCTTAATTGGAGTGCTAATGCACGGCCTGGCCGTAATGTTTGTATGTGCTAACTTGATAGCATGGACGATGTGTATGACTATGGAAGACGGCTGGATACATTAGAGATATTAGTATTTGGTTTTATTGTAAACTAGCTGAAAGCACCTGACGTTGCCTGGGTTGTCCTTTTTGCTTCTTTTTTTTTTAAATAACCTGATTGTTAGACTTTTCCGAAATCTCAGAAACTCAACTGTAGACAACCAAAACGAATTGCCTATAGTAAGCTTTCCTCGACCATAAAGATGAATCTTTACATAGCGTCATTTACATGAATTAATGAACTTCTTAGCTAAATGCCTGAAAGGATTAACTCAATTTAAAACAACTGCAACGAAAGAAAACATTTCATCACGTGCCTTACTTTCAAATGTGTTTTAATTTGTATGTATGTATGTATGTATGTATGTATGTATGTATGTATGTATGTATGTATGTATGTATGTATGTATGTATGTATGTATGTATGTATGTATATGTGTGTGTTTATTTATTTATTCTGGCGTAGTTAAGGTCAACAGGCCTTCTCTTCCACATCACCAGAAATACAAATAAAAATAAAAAAATCAAACTATAAATACAGTAAAACCAAACGAACATAGGCCTATGTATATGCTACAGTCACACAAACTTAAAATGAATTACCATTGTCTTGAAGTTTAGCAAAATAAAATCACACCCCTCGGTCCCTATAGGCCCACTTAGCACTGTATCAATGTTCTACAGGTTTTACTTTTATCTCTGCCGGTCAGTGACCGTTAAATTTCAAGTAGCTATCTTAGTCATGGGAATCCACATATTAAAAAGCATTACAACTTTTCTACTGTCTCCTTTCCTCCCCCGCAAATATGACGTTGCACAGAGGCAGAGGTAAAATAATTATAAAATCCGTACATTGATTCTGAAGCTCTGCATTTCACGTAATGTCATGTCTGTGTGTGCTTTCGCTTGAATTTCAGAGACAGGGAATTCACTTGTTCCCAGTCTGAACCCGTTGGGGTGTCATCGAGAGCCAAAATTTATCTCTCTATCGATCATACCAAAGAATTAATATATACGTAGATATATAATTTAATTTATATTGGAAAATTTTTTACCCGTTGACCGCTGTATGCCTTTTTTTTTAATATGACTTGAGAAACTATAGCTCACAAATTCAGAACATCTATATATTTAATTTGAACTGTGGCGGCGGAAAATTTTATGAAAACTGTACATCCTGTGAGGTTGTGTGATGTCTCTATCGAAAGCTAATAATATTAATATTGCGGGAAAATCTAAATGGTTTGTAGCGAAGTTCATAAGAAGCTTTACATTAAAAAAATATGTACGATCGTCACAGTAAAGCGTATACCGTAGGACATCTTGCAGTCCGTTTCGTAGTGTTGTGCAGAGGGCCGTGGTTCACGTAATGCACTTTATCTTCATTTGAGTTATTAATACAGCTTTTTGAGGTTTCTTGAAGGTCATGAATAGTGTCAGTAATGTGGGACTTTGTGCATAGGAAAGGCTACGTTTAAAATAGTGAAATTTCAAACATCGTGTTTCCTTAAAACGTTCACAAAATTGTAGTTATCGAAGCCTTCTGTACATGCGAGATGTTGACGTCACAATATCATGCTTATCGAGATCTCGATACCATAATAATTGTTTGTTCTTCTTTCAACTGTCACGTATTTTTTTCTAGCTTCAATATAGTGCGTGTGTTTTTATCTGGCATTACTTAAAAGTAATAGTGTTGTTACGTTGTGAATTTAGTCTGTTCTCTTTTATTAGTTCATTATTATGAGTGTGGCTGGTCGACCAAGAAAATGTGGTAGAACGTTTAGAAGTGTAGTGCATTAAGAACTCATAAACGACTATGTAGAAAATGATGTTTGTAACAACGTTTTCAAGAAGTGAAATTATGCATGAAGACAGTATTACATATTACGATGTAAAAATTTAAAAAATATGTGCGTCCATCACAGCAAGAACGTATACCGTAGGACTTCTTGCAGTTTATTTCGTAGTGTTGTGCAGAGGGCCATGGTTAACGTAATGTATTTCACCTTCATTTGAGTTATTAATAGAGCTGTATTAGGTTTTTTGAAGGCCATGAATAGTGTCAATAATGTGGGACTTTGTGTATAGGAATTTTATTGTGATTTTCAATCTCTATCAAGCAACAGTTGCTGCCACAAGCCATTAGCATTATATTAATTCTTATTTTATATACAGAATACAGGTACAATATAAACTGGCAATAAATCATTTTTCAGCATAAAGACTAATATTCTGAGAGACGTACACCTTTTTTTTTTCTTTCTTTTTTTTTTTTTTTTAAGAGATTATTTCCACATCGCATAACATATTACATTGGCAACGTGATTATACAGTTAGAATTTCGCAATAACACATTTTCGGATATAAAAAACAATATTTTGAATATTTTAGAATTACTACAGTGTTATTTTCAGTCGCTTTACCTACATTCACATACTACTACGTTACTGTGTACGTTAACAGAAAACCACAATTCCAAGTCACACAGAGATTGTGTGCACTCGTTGTGGGTCTCTGGCGTTTCGTCAGCCCACGCGAGTTGTGTGGATATAAAGGGAAAAGTTGAGACGGTGTCGGGTGGAGTTCCCGGGTAGCTCAGTGTTAGAGCGCTGGTACGTTCAACCAGAGGTCCCGGGATCGATACCCGGCCCCGGAACAATTTTTCCCTTCAAATTATTCAAATCTGCTTTACAGGGAGCTTCACCTGAAAGACTAGATTTGCATAATATGTACGTTACTGTGTACGTTAACAGAAAACCACAATTCCAAGTCACACAGAGATTGTGTGCACTCGTTGTGGGTCTCTGGCGTTCCGTCAGCCCACGCGAGTTGTGTGGATATAAAGGGAAAAGTTGAGACGGTGTCGGGTGGAGTTCCCGGGTAGCTCAGTTTTAGAGCGCTGGTACGTTCAACCAGAGGTCCCGGGATCGATACCCGGCCCCGGAACAATTTTTCCCTTCAAATTATTCAAATTTGCTTTACAGGGAGCTTCACCTGAAAGACTAGATTTGCATAATATGTACGTTACTGTGTACGTTAACAGAAAACCACAATTCCAAGTCATACAGAGATTGTGTGCACTCGTTGTGGGTCTCTGGCGTTTCGTCAGCCCACGCGAGTTGTGTGGATATAAAGGGAAAAGTTGAGACGGTGTCGGGTGGAGTTCCCGGGTAGCTCAGTTTTAGAGCGCTGGTACGTTCAGCCAGAGGTCCCGGGATCGATACCCGGCCCCGGAACAATTTTTCCCTTCAAATTATTCAAATCTGCTTTACAGGGAGCTTCACCTGAAAGACTAGATTTGCATGAGTTACTAAGTATGAAGGACGAAACTGCTAATTGGAATTAGATTCAACAGTCTATAGTGCGATAATAGGCACAAAACAACTGAAGCCTGTATCGAAATGAACGGCCACCATTTTAAAAAATGTGTTTAAATATCCATATTATGATTATTTTTCATTTTAAGTTCATTCTCTATATTGTACGCTAATGTGCTGTAGACAGTATAATATACACTGCATAATGAATACGTTCGCATGGATAACTCAGTTCGTGAGTAAAAACACTTATCGTTAATACTGGACTGTATTTTGATTAAACAAAACCTAATGAAAATTATCACACTCAAATTCGCGATATTTCCTACTTTACGTAAATGGATGAACTACTTTTCTTCCCTGCTGTACCTAGTAAAGTGATTTGTTTGTATTTTACGCCAGTATGATCGAACTCCAGTCGTGGAAGGAGGTAGCAAACGGTGTTTCCGGGTCTCAATCATTAATCCAAAGGTATAGCCAGGTTAATATTAAAAATATTAGTAAAAATAAAATGACGTCCCTGTATATCAACAATGTTATTTAATTTCGTGTTATAATTTCCATGGCCTCGGGAAAGCCGATGTTGAATACAACAGACAATGGTAAAGAACAATTGACTAGAGAAGATTGCATTTTAGTATTACACATGAATGTTTGACCGTATTTATTTTTATTTTTTATTATTTTTTAATTAATTTAACGTCCATTGTAACAATTTTAATATAGCCTATGTTTTTCTCCTGGTTGTTAAGATTAAATGTGCAAATTTTGGCACATATCGGTCAAAGCGTGTAGATATGTATAGAGAACATATACACATAGGCATACATACTGTACTCCAACCAGGAGAAAGTCTCAGGGGAATGAGACGCAGCCGAGTAATGCTGTGAATGAATGTTGATGTCATAAGATGTCATAAGGTCACACACATGGGTACACGCATCTCCATTGGCTAACTATCAAAGCACAAACGATAACACTGATACACACATATTTATACTACCCTAATTACAAAATTAGATCACGGTTAATCTCCTGGAGCCGTATTCATAGACATTTTTAGCGCGGGCTTCCGGTGGATGATCAGCGTTTTTCGTATTCATAAACCAGTGTTAGCGATAGGATATGATTTGAATTCTGTACTAGTAACCAGTGGATAGCCGGGGCTAGCTTAGTACGCTCGTAGCGCGTGCTGCGAAATGTCCATGAATAGCACTCCTGGTCTTTTAATCTCTCCATACAGGAAATAACATATGCAGGAGAACCCATGTTTTTTAAACTGACGTTATAACGGTAATATTATCTATCTATTTCGCTCTAATAGATGACGCAATAGTAAGCACATCCTTTCACGATTAATCTCCTGGTTGGAGAACAGTACATACCCACATTCACTTTTATATACCGTATTTGCTCGCGTAATTTGCGCCCCCGCGTATTTTGCGCACCCTAATTTTTAAGGGATTATTTTGAACTTTATTTTTGCTCCGTGTATTTTGCGCACACATTTTACGTACATATTTTTTTCAGTGTAGTAGGGATTACGTACATATTTTTTTCAGTGTAGTAGGGATTTTCCTTCCCTACAGTCCACCGTAGGTCATTCACCAGCAACTGAAGTACCTGCTTCAGAAAGAAACCCCAAAGTCCCGCTACTTTAACAATGCTTGTCCTTGGTAGAGACAAGTTACCGGTATAGAAAATTAGCCCTACCGTAAATACTTACCTATACATATACTAATTGAGATAAACTCAGAACAGGACCTCTTATTTGAAAAATCCGCATATTTTACGCGCCCCAATTTTTCAGTGGTCAAAGTTAATTAAAAAGTGCGCAAATTACGCGAGCAAATACGGTATTAAGATGTTGTTCTCGTAATGTTAATTATTTATTTATGTATTAAATTCAATGTATATAGTTAACTGTGTTCCATTATGTTAATGTAGCCTACTAATGAGATAGGCTAACCCGGGAGGTCATTATAAGAAGGTCCACATAATTCCTGTAAATACGGAGGGGACAGCAAGCTTTACACAATATGTATTGTGTTTATTGCCTTGTGTGATCGTAAAACATAAGTTGGAGCCACGAGGTTCACTTACACAGAGATTACAAACACAGTCAACACAGATCTCATACAGTTCGAACTGTTTGCACTAGAAACAGTGCTCGCAATGGCTGCTTTTCTGAAAAGTGTCGAGATCTCCCAAATGCCGAGAACTCCCAAAACGACCTTATCTGTACCAGCAATATCGTAATTTAATCAATAATTCCGAAGTCTGAACATAGGTATCCCCTAGCGGAGACTTCCATGCCTACAAGGAATTCAATTACACTTATTTGCCGACAGGGGGCAGAGGCAGAAGTGGTAAGCTCATCGCCTGAAACGCCACCTAATATGCAACGAAAGTAATAGTGGGACACAAGAGAAAGGATAACTAATCCAAGACTCTAATTTAGGCTTGAAGGTCTTTAACGTGCCGGAAAACTAAGACACGGCAAGCACTACTTAAAGTTCCTAGCGGAGGACTTGAAGCTTCGGAACCCAGCCGAGTTTGGACTCGCAAACCTTCGGCCTAGAGGAGAGCGCTTTACCCCTACAGTCTTACTAATAAACCGTGTATAGTTTTTATACGAGACTTATGCAGATTTGAGACAGAAAACGTTACTAATAAACCGTGAATAAGCTATGGACGTATAAACAGGCTGTAACTATACAATGGGAATTGCTTTGCCGTAGTTGTATACATGAAACCCCTTGTTTAAGCGTTGTATATAGCGAAAAAATGGCCGCCCCTCTAACAGCTGTTCGTATCGACTGTCATTTTATGATGATGGTTACCTTGTAACCACAGAAGAACAAACCAAAGATCATAGAATTATTAGAATAATATTGCTGTAGCTTGTACTCTTTGACCAAAATGTAGTGTGGTAATCGATTAGAGCCAGTAGTACTATCGATATTTAACACGCCACACTAGAGCACTCTACCGGATGCAATAGAGAACCTCAGATATTCTATTACCTTTCGTAACGAAGTAATGACGAAACTATGACGTAGCTGTGTAACAGTCATACTGTTATACACGACTTATGTAGTGATTATTAGTAAGGAATTTACACACGACTTATAAACGAGCTACTCATTGTATAAGTATAAGACAGTTAAATGTCTGTATATAGAGTTTTTATTAGTAAGACCGCTAGAGTCTAGGGCAGTGATGTCAAAGCAAGCGCATTTTTCTGACCTTGACGTTGAGCGCGGGCATCAAGCGCTAAGTATGGAAACAGGAAGAGTTGTGTATATGAATAAGCAGCCTGTTGGATTAAGAAAACAGTGGTGCACAAACTTCTAACGGAACATGAAATTTTATGTCGTTATTTTTATATGGCTTCTTTCTGTTTGACATTATCTATATTGTCTGTAAAACAAAAGTACTAACACCAATTTCTTAATATTGCACTTGTGTTTTAAATGTTAATAACATAATAAAGAGTTAAGATGGAATATTCACATAAATTCCATAGAAGTACAACTATACTGTACTAAAATAATGGATGAAACACATCAATCATAAAGAAAGTGATATCCCAAAGAAAGGGATTGAGTATGACATCATAAGTTGAAATTGATATTGATGGTACCTTTAGTCTTAAAAATGTAATCAACAAAATAAACAAAACAATATTACAGTACAAAGCAAAGTTACTTAGGTGCTGTATATGTTTTAAGTGTAACTAATATTCCATAACAAAAATCTCATTGTATTATGTTTTTAAGGTGATATTGGTGAGCAACTTCCTATCATCAGAATATTAAATTATTTTCTCGAAATGTGCTGAAGCTATACAACACATAAGCACGTATCTTTTGCTTATGATGTAACAGTAGTTGCTTTGTTAATTCATTTCCTTACAAACAATTTCCATACGAATATTTTCAAAATTTTCAATACACTATCTTCAGTAATACGTATTTACGGCATATTAGATTTACGAAAACATTCTGTAAGGCTACTAAATAAATAGACCTATATCTGAAAATTTCCCTTTTCTATAAAGGAAGTTAAGAAAATATTTCTTTTTAACAAGAAAATCAAACTTGTAAAAAATGAACATTACAATTAAAACTTACATTCTTATAATGCACTCATACTTCTCAGACAAATCTAAAAATTAACGTGGATACAGTTTTAATAAGTTCTCTTCCCTTTATGTAGGGCCTATATATAATTATGTAGGTTGTAATGTAAAATTAGGTATTTTATTTATGTTTTATTATTATTGTGTTAAATTATATTATGTATTCTTATTGTATTGTGTATAAAATTGTATTGTGTATTGTATAATTGTATTGTGTATTGTAAATTTATTGTGTATTGCTTATCATTTTATTGTGTATACCACTGCCACCGGGTGCTTGAGCACTTGCAGTGTAAATAAATACATCTATTGAATCAGTGCTGGCCATCCTTGAATATAGCTTGACAAAGCGGTATGTACTACCTCTTTCGTCTGTCTCTTTCCTTTCCGCCGTAAAGCGCTCAGGCTCTCCTGAGCTCTAAAGCGCGCGCTTGCTCCTATGGGCATCAATTGACATGACTGGTCTAGGGCCTAGACCATAGAGGGCGACTGTATCAGAAATATAGTGACAATTATTATCCTTATAATTTTTACCATTATCATTACTATTATCGTCCCACGTTGCAGCTTCGTGGTCTGTGTTATGAGTCTAAAGCTGAGACATCTAGGACTCCAGGATGAAATCAAGTAAACCCGTAATTGGTGAGGTGGTGACTTGAGTACCCCAGCCATTGAAAGAAAAGAAGCCTGCGCCAGGTTGATATGAGGAGATTATTTTTTTCTTTTTCATTGCTTATGGTGCCTGTTTCTCTAATTTTGAAGAAAACCTAGTTAAAAAAAATAAAAGTACTCTATTATATAAATTAAAAATTCAGTTTGATTTTCTGAGTGCTACGATACAGGTTTCTAAGTTGGGGTAAGTGCAATCCCCACCTCACCAGTTACGTGACTAGAAAAATACCTCACCGCTTACGGGTTAACTGTGTTGCGATGGTTGCGTACAGGCATACGACTCAGGCAACAGAACACATTTACGCTGTGTAGTATACAGTCCTCTACAGCAGCCGCGGCGAAAATGCGACTCACGAGCACATTGTGGCTCGCAGTGCTTTTCTCTCGCTTCCTACCTACAACCCCCACCCTCTTACTCACTGGAATCAAACTCCGTTCTATTTGTATTTGTCTGGAACCTGCGAGTGGAGTATCGTCGCAATATCTCTCTCGAAACCATGTACCTCTATAAAAAAACGAAAGTTTCAAGTAAGATGGGAGGATGCATTCTTTTGCTGACAATATGATGAGAATATTAAATGTATGATTTGTTCACAAATATTACTAGGAAAACGGTTGTATAACATAAAACGGCATTATAAGTTACTACATGTTATTGATGAAACATTAAAAGGTTAAGTGTTATTATTATTATTATTATTATTATTATTATTATTATTATTATTATTATTATTATCATCATCTCTGTACGTCGATTCTTTTACAGCAGATGTACGAATAATGCGGTTAGATTTTCAATTTAAACTCACAGATTTATAATGTGACGTTAAATGAAAGCTAGATGTGAGGACTTGACAGATATTGAACGTTTCGAATGTTTGGAAAAAAATAAATATTTGAAGCTTCGTTCTTTCGCTTGCTCCGTTGAAGCCATGTTCGCTGTAACTTACGTTTGTGAAAAATTATTTTCAACAATGAAAATAGTAAAAATCAAATTTAGATCACGACTGACAGACAAATACCTTCGTGATCAACTACGATTGGCAGTAAGTGACATAATTCCTGATTTTGAAACTTTGTCGTAGAGACATTCTGAAGACAGTTAATTTTAGGTTGTGATAATGTGGCCTATGTTTTCTTGTTCATTTCTTTCTTCGTTACACGTCCTAAACATTAACTTTTCCTTCGGTTGTCCGCCTCCCTCCATAGGTGCTATGCACGTTGCAGCTTACACAGTGGCTCGGCGCACCATGGCCTTTTCGCCACGGCTGCTCTAGAGTTATATTCCTACCTTACGTAACATATAATATTTATAATAGCTGAATCATCAAATATATCAAGAGTAAACAATTTTGATGGAGGAATTAGGTCCACAACATTTCGTAGCAAGTGGGGTAAATATCATATGTAAATTACTCGTATGTTGCACAGAAATTAAAGTTATGAAACGTAAATTCGTGACACAACATTGCAATACGAAAAAAACATAAAGCTCAGATGAGAGAATTGAGGCGGTAGCCGGGAAAAAGGGCCCATAAGCAAAAGTCATGTTTGGAGAAAACAACGATTGAAAGATTTATTTGTATATCATTGCGATTTGGATGCACTTTTATCAAGATAACTATTTTCATACTGTTACAATATTATTTGTCTACAGGATTTTGTTAAATAATACATTCCGATTTTAATAGTGCTAATAAAAGAATATATTTTATTGAAGCATTTTATAGGCCCTTTTTCCAGAGAACAAGTTTATTTTATCAAAATATTTTCAATATGATTATATTCTAGCAGAAATTTAATATCAGCATTGAACGGCGCACATTACAGAGGTTTACAATTTCATAATCATTTTAGTAAAATTATATTTCTTACATATATCTCGAAGTTACGTCATAAATTGTACCGAATACGTAAGAATCAAGAATATCTGTTGGATACAGAATACAGATTACAGGATATTTAATATTAAATCTAGAATGGATTCATAGTCAGTGCAGTGTACACTTTAGTGCACATCCTGGATGGACTCACACTCATTTGAGAATCATCTTCATTGATGTTTTCTTCCAATCCAACTTTGCTCTCTTCATTAATGTTGTCAAGTCAGCTATTTGAAATATTTGTACTTCACATTCAGTTATTTACCAGTCTTTCTTTGTAATAATCACAGAATAACCCAAAGAGAATCTTGACATTTAGCTTTTGGTGTGGACAACAGTGGATCTTGCTACCTATGTGGAATGGATTGTAGATGTGACTGCAGTAAATCTGATTATATTGTTGTTCATTTTTATGAGAATCCCTTTTTTCCTAAAATGTTTCACATTTTAATATTTTCCTTTGTATTATTCTGAGTCTTTTGACAAAAATTTTGTAGATACCCAAAATCATTTGACGGCACACCTCTTGCTGAACCCACTTCGACGCAGAGAATATCTCCATGTATTTTCACGACTTACTTTTGGATTTTAAGTTACGTTTACGACCAGTAGATTTTTTATAGCAAGCCTGCCACTGTAGCATCCTACAGTCACTTTGTTTGCCCACTGTAAAATATTTCGAAGAGATCTTCTTGTTCATCAGCAGTGAACTTGGAGAAACATTCCTTCTGGCAGCAGAGGTAACGGGTGCAAAAACTTACCATCAACAATAGCACCTTTAGAAGTTACATACGTAATATGTTGTTTATTCATATTTCTGTCTTCTCGTTTCAAGTTCATTTTCATGTCCTATCTCCTCTTGTTCCGTTTATGTCCATTTCTTTCCATTTTGAAACAATTCAGATCGCACACAGATCACAACTGCTACACACAACACAATTATACTACTTGCAGTGCCTGCCGCAAGCTGACTGTGTTGATGTTTACTGCATTCCACAACTACGCAAGAGTGCATGGATTCAATCAATCAGAGCAGTGTATATTGGAGAGTACCGCATTCTTTTGATCCGACAAATGCCGCCGCGGCAGCCATATTTACTCCTGCGGAGAGACTGTACAACGCAAGACTTGCGTAGGAACAGAGGTTTTTAGTGCGATATTTCATTGTTATCTTGAAGAATGCCGTGTTGTTGTGCAGTTAATCAATGTGTAATCAATTGTCGATGTACAAAATTAGCACTTAGTCACAAACAAGAGGAGGAATATACTTCAATGATTAATTTCTCAATGACATAACATTTTCACTGTGGGCTAAAGCAGGGAGATGCACTATCACCTTTACATTTTAACTTCGCTCTAGAATATGCCATTAGGTAAGTTCAGGATAACAGAGAGGATTTGGAATTGTACGGGTTACTGCTTCTTGTATATGCGGATGACATGAATATGTTAGAGAAAATCCACAAACAATTAGGGAAAACACGGGAATTGAAGCAAGTAAAGCGATAGGTTTGGAAGTAAATACCGAAAAGACAAAGTATATGATTATATCTCGTAACCAGAATATTATTAGAAATGGAAATACAATATAAAAATTAGAAATTTATCCTTCGAAGAGGTAGAAAAATTCAAATAACTTTGGAGCACCAGTAACAAATATAAATGACATTCGGGAGGAAATTAAACGCAGAATTAGCATGGGAAATGCCTCTTATTATTCGGTTGAGAAGATTTTGTCATCTAGTCTGCTGTCAAAAAATCTTATATTTCCGGTTGTTCTGTATGGGTATGAAACTTGGACTCTCACTTTGAGAGAGGAACAGAGGATATGGTTGTTTGAGAATAAGGTAATTAGGAAAATATTTGGGGCTAAGAGGAATGAAGTTACAGGAGAATGGAGAAAGTTACACAACGGAGAACTTCACGCATTGTATTCTTCACCTGACATAATTAGCAACATTAAATTCAGACGTTTGAGATGGACAGGACATGTAGCACGTATGGGCGAATCCAGAAATGCATAGCCTATAGAGTGTTAGTTGGGAAGCCGGAGGGGAAAGATCTTTGGGAAGGCCGAGACGTAGATAGGAGGATAATATTAAAATGGATTTGAGGGAGGTGGGATATGATGATAGAGACTGGATTAATCTTGCACAGAATAGGGACCGATGTGGAGCTTATGTGAGGGCGGCGATGAACCTCCGAGTTCCTTAAAAGCCGTAAGTAAGTAATGGCATAATATTTATAATTGAAAACATCAAGGTGGGCAAAAGCGGACGTTAGAAACCATTCCAAACTGGTATAATACTGGTAACAAAAAACAGTTCTTGATTCTCAAGAAAGTTGTCATAATAAAGCGAACTTCAAATATCTTATGCTAGATAGATCCACGCAGGATGCGTTAGAAAATTTATTTTCTACTTTCCATTCCATAAATCCAACCCCCGATGCAAAATAATTCAAAACTGCATTACGATTTCTCAATTTTTCTCATAAACGGAGCATGGATATTACGCAGTTTGCGATTCTGAACAATTAGTTGAGTTTCTAAGTACAGATGTAAGTAAACCCGAAGCAGAAAGATCTAGTGAAGATGAATGTGAGCAAAAGGAAATTGATATAGGCTAAATTTTAATTTAATTGAAAACAGAAATATTAACTTGAGTGAACAACAAGCTCTTTACTACATGTTGGGATCAGTTTTGTTCAAAATAAAACAAAATAAGTTATAGGCATACTGTATCGTATTTGTGAAAACTGTTTTTCATCTCTAATAGTAATAACTGATAACAGGGATGAATCTGTAAATTTTATTAGCACATTAGTGACTCTCAAGTCGTACAAGGATATGTCACTTGTATATCCTTGTAAATCTGTATATGTAGAAAAATGTGTAACGTTGGTAGAAAATGAGTTTACAGTAAACGCAGTGATGTCAATCAGAGCGTATATGCGCTACGAGAACGCTTGCGCTACTGGAGCACGCAGAGCGCGCCAGCTACGAATACGAGCTTCAGTGAGGGGTGTACAGTGTGCAGTTGGCATTAATCATGCACCCAGCGAAGAGATCGTATAACAAGTTCCAGGTCGAATGAGCACTGCAGTTCCTATGCAAGGAACAGGAAGGATATATACAGTGCTTAATATGTGGTAAACATACGATTAGTAAGAAAAGCAGCATACAGCGACATTATTCAACATACAATGAACAAACATACAGAGATATCGAGGGGGAAGAACGATTAAAATTATTACATACATTACAGACTACCGTAAGTGCAAATATCTAGATTATTACTATGTATCAATTAATTTATTATTTTATTGAGGGTCCTTACAGGGAGTTATCCTCAATTATAAGTACACCAACATAAAGAAATACAAACAACAAATTAAAAATAAATGATTTATAAACATGTGCTGTAAACACAAAGTTTACAAAAGTTCAGTGTATATACTAATGTGATAAACTTCTAATTTCCAAATACGTAAACTGAATTGACAGATGTATAGGGCTACATAACAAAAAAATCAAGTACAGTTATTAAAGAGGTATTCAATTGAAGACAGTCCTGTATGCCTAAATAAATAGTGTTCAAATTTAATGTATGGGCTATTCCATCTCAAATCGACCGAAATATAGAGAAAATTGACCTTGCATTTTTTAAATACAATGAAACTTTTTCTGTCCGTTGACAACTGTGATACAATGATTTGTGCAAAGTTTGAGGCATCAGAACTTAATAGTGTTTAAATTAAAAATATTTTAATTTATCGTATTTTCACAAAATTAGCAACTTTAAACTGTTGTGGCCCCGAAACCCTTTCACCCATTGATCAAAATGCTGGTTTATTTTGATGCTGAGAAATTAAAGTTTATATTGACATGTAAACAGTTTTTCTTACTTTTTATGGAAATGGAGGAATTTAGATTTTTCTTCATTAAGACGCCTTTGCCCACGAAAAAAAATATTTTAAAATTATATGGTTAGATTCCGCATTGAAAGTACAAATAAACATATTTTTTACTGGTGCACCGTTGAAAAGAAAGTATTGAAAATATCAAATAAAGAAAATAAATAGTACGCGCGTGAACTAACCAGCTGACTGTGAGACGGGACCTAGCAGAGACAAGCAAGGCCAGGAGACAAAACATGTGATGTTTGTCTAATAGCGCATAGCTGGGCTAGCTTTATCACAAGTTTTCATAAACACAGGAGTAAAGTGACGCCCAACGCTCGCTTATCTCCAGTGCGTGCGGTATATACTGCTCCGTTCAAGTCTAGGCGTGTGAAAATAATTCACTTTGTCCGCCCCTGTGTCTTGCTCTTGTCTGTGTTTACGGCATCCCACTCCAGCACTTAAGCACGGGAAGGAATCGAACGTCCGTTATGCGCTCTTTCTTTGACATCACTTGAGTAAAGGATTTGAAGTCTTTAATTATTAGCACTTCAACTCATACGTTCCCAGCTTGTCATAATATTTTTGGAAAAGTCTTATCACTGTATTTTAGAACTAGAATGTAGGCCTATTTATTGTTAAGAAAATTGCCTGTTATAGCAAATGCACTACAGCAATCTGCTAAATGGTCGCAGTCGAAGTGTTGGTACGAGAACTGCATAGAAAATTGCTGATGTTATCCCTATTGAAATGGACATTATATAAATAATAAAGTGTTATCTCTAATCAGTCATCCCACTATGACAATAATGTTTATTAATCCTCGTCTCCTGTATTCAATAAACCACAACAACATGTATGATATCGCCTTTAATGACCTTCCTTCTAGCATTACTGCTTATGCATCTATGCCGAGCCAGGAGTAAATATGGCTGCCGCCGCCGAGAATGCGGTACTCTCTAATATACACTGCTCTGCATTCAATTAGCTACCCTGCCCTCTGTTTGCAAGATATAGAAACGAAACTATGTAAGCAAGTAGATTTTAATACGGAGAATCGAATTAAACATTGTCCCAAAAAAGGGCCTATAGACCCATGGGCCCTTTTTCCGGCTACCGCCTCAATTTTTATTTCAGTCAACACTGAGAATTGAATCCGAGAGTACCTAGTGATAGGGACACGTGCTAGCCTTAATAAACTAGAAGGCTTTATTCTATTTTAGGATAGTATACAGTAAGGATACGACTTACTTTTTGTACTAGGTTATTTAACGATGCTGTATCAACTACTGGGTTACAAATCTAGCTTTCAAGTATAGCTCCCTGTGAAGATGACTTGAATAATTTCAAGGGAAAAATTGTTCCGCAGCCGTGTATCGAACCCGGGACTTTTGGCTAAACGCAACAACGCTCTACCACTGATCTACCCAGGGGCTCTACCAGACACCGACTCAATTTCTCCCTTTATATCCACAGACCTCAAAGTGGGCTGACATGTCAAGCAACCAACACTGAGTGCAAACAAACTCTGTGACTTATTGTGGTTTTCTGTTAACGAACAGTGACGTATATTATGCAAACCTAGCTATCAGATATAGCTCCCTGTGAAGATGATTTGAATATTTTCAAGGGAAAAATTGTTCCGGGACCTTTGGCTAAACACACCAACGCTCTACCAACTGAGTCACCCAGGAACTCTACCAGATATCGACTCAATAGAGTTCCTGGGTAGTTCAGATGGTAGAACGTTGGTGCATTTAGCCAAAGGTCCCGGATTCGTTACCCGCCCCGGAACAATTTTTCCCTTGAAATTATTCAACTACTGGGTTATCTAGCGTCGATAGAACTGATGATAGTGAAATGATATTTGACGAGATGAGACAGAGGATTCGGCATAGATTACCTGACATTCGCCTTAGGGTTGGGGAAAACCTCGGAAAGAATCGAACCAGGTTATCAGCACAAGCGGGAATCGAACCGACGCCCGAACGCAACTCCGGATCAGCAGATAAACGCGCTACCGCTTGAGCTACGCCAGTGACCATGACTTGAAAATGCGTTGGATAGCAGCAGTCAAAATGTTCATCCTCACCATCAGACGAGGACTCGATACTTGATGCACAATAACTACTCGGAGCATCACTGTCTCCAAGACTTTCGATGGCGTCAATCTCCTCATCGTCATCAGTAGACTTCGTGGAATTGCCACGAGAATCGCAAGGCTTACTGCGCACGCGGTATAGAATGTATGAGAAGGGGGCGTGCAAAGGATGGAGTATGCCTCTGATGTAAACACTGAGCAGTATACTGCGGTTACAATAAAACATGTATCCTGCATTCAAGAAGTATAATGAATGATCATTGAAGTAGGAAATATCTAAACATGTAAATACACAATTATTTTATAGTGAGATATATTAAATCTTAAAATTTAATGTAAGATACTCGCATCATCCTTGAATATGTGCATTGGAGTGAAGAGTTACGAACATTTTGAGCAACTGCAAAGTAATCTCCTCCGATAGTCACTTAAACAGTTTTTATTTTGGGGAAATGTACCTTCAACATTACACGATGTAATAGGTGCATATTTGAAGAACGGAAAGTCACTACTTTTAGTACACCAACTTCAGACGTCTTGTCGTGACCTGATAGTACATTATTTATAATACAAAGTTGTGAATAGGCAGAATTTTTAGCAATAACGTTTCTCAACTTACATTTCAATTTTTCTGAAATTAGTGAATTGTTATTTTGGATAACGGTTTGTGATACTTTATCCACTACATTAAGGGCTTCTGAGAGTTGTAGTTTAGACGATTCTAACAGGATGATGTTTTTGGACAAGATTTTAAAATTAGAATCAATGAACAGAATATCTTCCAATAGCTGTTCAGAAGGCAATGATTTTACAGCTGCAACAGCGGCACTGTTTGTGCTATCCAAGGCATCAATTACCTCCAATATTTTGCCGTAATATTCTGCATAATAATTAACAGCGTCCAACCACGTTCCCCAACGAGTCAAGACTGGCTGCTGGGGTAAGGATATTCCAGGGGCAATTATTTGGAACAGCAACACTCTCATTGTAGTATGTTTGATTGAATTATCGTCTGCACTGAACAAATGTTAAGCTTTGACTATTCCAACCCAGTAATGCAAAAACAATTGCTTATATAGGTATACATTAGCTGTAGCTGCTCCATCTATTTGGACCGGTTTCAACTCTTAACATGAACTGCTTATACTACGAGACCGGACAGCCGCTCACCTCCTCTATACTACCGTACATCGGCAACCTGATTGCATGGTGCGTGTGGCAATTTAACGAAGTCTAGTCATCAGAAAGGTTCTGGTCATCGTTCGTCAACAACATAGTATCACAATCGCATCATTTTGTTCCAACAAAATTTTCATACTTCATGATCGGGTAGATTTAGACTTCCAGCAGCCGTAGTGTAGTAGCTAAGACCGCAAAACAAAGGCTGTTAATTGGTGAAATATTAGTGAAATTTTGCCGAAAAAAATTAAGAACTGGACTAAAGAGTGTCATAGTCTGCCACTACGTAGCATACGAGTTAATTACGAGTGGTTTGTCCGCAATAAATTATAACCCACACGAAAAGTCGTTTTGGGGTCAATGTTGACCCCGCGGTACTAGATGTAATTAAATCAATAGTTCGGAAACTGAAAATGGTAGACGAGAAATATTTTACAGGAATGTCATTAACCTAAAATAAATAAAAGTAAAAAAGGAGGAAAAATTTTTTAAATTTTTTTGAAGGAGATACGAACGATTTGTGTAATGTCTGGGGTCACCATTGACCCCACGGTAGTAGGAGGGTTAAACAAGAAATTTCAAACGCAGAATTTGTTTCGGTAATAGCAGATGAAACAACTGACATTTCATTTGCTTTCCAATTGGTTGTGTTCAGATATGTTGTTAAAGAATGGGCAACCAGTTGAAGGAATCTGGGAATTTTGCAATCCTTCTGGACATGACTCTGCATCAATTGCTCGATGTATTCAAGATGTCTTGGAAAAAGTTGTTATTAATCCAGACAAATTAGTTTCCCAGAGCTACGATGGTGCTAATATTACGAGTGGTCAACATGCTGGTGTCCAAGTTATTATTAAGCATACTTACAAAAATGCTCATTTTGTGCAATGTTACACTCACTAGGTCAATTTAATTGTAGCTCAATGCACTAGTCAGTAGTGTTCGTATTTTTTTTTCAACCTAAGCGATATTACTAATTTTTTCAGTAACTCGCCTCAGAGAATTGCCAATCTGGACGAAGGGGTTGGAAAAAATATTCCACATGCTTCTGCTACGACGTGGAACTTCAAAATTATAACTGTTAACACAGTATTTGAGAACAGAGAACAATTCAATACAGGGATAGAATAGAATCGATGTCTAAACAGTCTGTTACAATAAACCAGGCAATAGCAATTCGACGGATGCACGAGAACTCCCATTTTCTCTTCTGGTTAACAGTTTTCCACGACATTATGCCACACGTGGATATCTTATTTAATCAAGTTCAGAAGAGGGGTACTGATGCTCTACAAATGAGAAAGAATGTAGACACATTTCAGAAAGCAATGCAGAAGGGAAGAGAAGAAATGGAGACAGTAAGCATGGAAGTTGAGAATGCGGAGGTGCCAACAAAAAAAAAAAAAGAAGAACTGAAAATACTTACATTAATAGAACTGTGGCAGCTAAGGAAGTCTGCGACCATCGCAGAAAAGAAGATTTTCTTTTACTGCTCATTTTTCTGCCGTGTCTCTCTTTGATACCGAAAAATTTGAACAATATGAGAAACACTTCCCTTATTAACTATTTGAAGAAATAATGGATGTTTATGAACTTCTTGAAAATTGTTTTATTTTTTATTTTATTTTATTTTATTGGGTTATTTTACGACGCTGTATCAACATCTAGGTTATTTAGCGTCTGAATGAGATGAAGGTGATAATGCCGGTGAAATGAGTCCGGGGTCCAACACCGAAAATTACCCAGCATTTCCTCATACTGGCTTGAGGGAAAACCCCGGAAAAAACCTCAACCAGGTAACTTTCCCCGACCGGGATCCGAACCCGGGCCACCTGGTTTCGCAGCCAGACGCGCTGACCGTTACTCCACAGGTGTGGACCTTCTGCAAAAGGATCGCCTTAAAACAGAATTGCGGATTATCTACAGAAGATCAGATTTTAGGAATATGAGTGGCGCTGTTAGTCTTTTGCAATTTCTTATAGAAAATAACTTACAAGATACATTTTCAGAGACTTACAAGCTATTGCTCATTGTTATTACAATTCCTATGACAACTTCTGAGGCCGAAAGATGCTTCTCAACCTTAAAAAGGATAAAGACCTTTCTAAGAAGTACCATGACCGAAGGAAGGTTATATGCATTAGCAATGATTTTTATTGAAAAAAGCATGATTAGCAGTATTGAAAATTTTAATGAAACTAATTGATTTGTTTGCTTCGAAGAAAGAAAGAAGGGTGGACTTTATATACCAAAACTGTACATGAACATTGTTTTACTGTGTGCCAAATTCTTAAATATTGTCTTATTTTGTGTCAAATCTTTATATGCTTGTATTATATTGTCTTATTGTATGTAAAGCTTTAGATATTGTTCTATTATGTGCTAAATTTTCAGATAACTTATATTTCCGCAGATAAGACGAGGTATAAATTTCAAACACAGTATTATGGTTTCACCGTAGCTTATATCTGTCCTTCAAGACGAACCGCAAACTATCAAACGTCTATGAACATGTGTGCTGCGTCATTTGATGTGCTGTATGAGTTCGCGCTAAACTCATGGAAAAAAGTGAAAGTGGAAACAGTGATAAAATCCTTTAAAAAAATAAGTGCGAGGTTTCTAACGCTATGGATGTCACAGAGGATGATTTGTTACGGAATACCGATGAAGTAGAACCGACTCGCCACATGCAGAATGGGACCCATATGACGACGCTGTTAACAGTGAAAGTGAGGACGTGCTTGACCAGTTCTTTGCCTTGGACGACGAAAATTATGATTTCGCAGTATTTTAAATATACAAGTAAGTGATTTGTTCTATTTTGTAATGGTTTTAGTCTAGAATTTTAAGGTTTCCTTTTTGTATTTGTCAGATGAGACTACCCCCGTTTTGTGGATATTTTTATAATTCAACTGTCGTCTTATCTGCAGAAAAAACTGTATTTGTGTTATTGCGTGTAAAACCTTAAGATATTTTCCTACTGTGTGAAAATAGTTAGACACTTTCTTATTTTGTGTCAAATTTAACATACAGTCTCATTGTGTATCAGATCTTTTGTTTATATTTAGCTTATACATGTATAAAGGGTAGAAGGAAAATTGAAGTTCAGCCGTGACAAAAACTGAAAGATGCAGTATTCCTAATGGGCACTTTTAAGATAATACACTTTAATTTTTTTAAGTACAAACTATCAAATTGTTTTAGTAAAAGAAAATGTTTATTGTAGAAGCAAATAGTAAAACAAGATATTAAATGCTTTTACTTTGACAGTTTTAGGTATGAACTTTAATTTTAATCTTCATATTAATTATTGTTTAAATTTAGTTTCAGACTTTATAAAAATGAATTTCTCTTCCGGTAAAAATATTTGTCTTATAGTATTGGCAATTAAAGACACATAAGAAAAGGACATTTAATCAATAGTCTCTTTTGTTATTCATATACTATAATCAACCACCAATTCAATAATTCACAAGCCGCCACTGCCTTCATGTTTCATTTATCACTTCCTCATTAATGTTTAAATAACATTTCGCATTGCACTTACAAGTGAGAATGTCGGGCTTGGTTTTCTGAGGTATTTTCCTGCCGGAATAAGAAACATAGCCTTCTCCTTTTACCCTTGCATTCTGAATAGTAGGCTATTACGTTTATAAGTGTTTTCGTTTACCACTCCTTGTTTCCTTTTAGGTACAGGCTCGTCTTCGGAACTTTGAGACATTTCACTACGATATAGGTGTGTTGTTATTATTACAAAAAAAAAAAAACACTACACTAACCACAAAACACTTTTCAATCAGTTGGCCACAAAACTGCGAACACAAAATGTACCCGCAGTTTACTGCAGAAACCAGCCAAGCGCTGTCGCATTTGACTGTTTTCAGTACAAAAATGTACGTATACCCTCATAGAACAATATGCCGCCATTCACTCATTTCTTTTTTGTTTTGGCGTTTGACAGATTTCTGAAATAAACGATTCAAATGTCGTACGTCGTATATCGTATGGCACCCAAAGTATGTGGTCGCATCACTAGATGCCAATGTGACGTATAGTTATTGCATGAGTGTGGGGTTGCAGCACTACGGGGATAGCAGTGTGATGAAGTTATCGCACAGAATGATGTTACGTGTAAAGTGTAGTGCAGTTGTGAGTCGACAGCCGTGCTAAATGAATATGATCCGATGGTTTTCAGGGTGAGTAAGTATGTCTATTTTAATGCTATTCCAATTACGTGTAAGCACGAGTAGCATTATGCTGTGTCGTTTATGAATGTTTGATCGCTATTCTACCATATTGTACCCCACTAGCACACATACTGCCTTTCAAGTAGCACATGCATATAACCTGCCCTTTCGAGTAGCATGATACTGTGTCGTTTATGGGTGTCTAATCCCTATGCCATCGGTGTCCATTACTCACACTGTAATCATTATGCAACCTGCAATATATATTCTCCTCAACCCTTCTGCGTCTCCATAAAGCTCGGATAAGCATCATCCCCTGTTTAATATCACTAGAACACAAACGCAGTGAAGCACATCAAGAGTATGTCTATATCAAAGCCTTAAAACTATGACTAAGAGAGAGAGAGAGAGATTTAATTTAGAGTGGGAAGAAGATTTTTCTGCAGTATTGGCGACAATATAAACTGCTTTATACAGTAATATACCTTAGAGCGTCTCGTTTAGGCACAGTGAAAACGTAAGCAAAGTGCAGGTAACGTGTGGGGAGGGGGAGGACGAGCTGTGCGATAAACACGAGGGATGCACAAGGTTTTAGTTACATTTATGGCGGAGCATTAATTGAAATTATATTTTCCAAAAACACATAGAACAAAAGAACACATGTTAACAAACGAGCAATTGTAACGTTGAAATAATTCAATATAACAAATCAAATTTTGCTATTTATACAATGTTGCTTTCGTCCCGCGCCGTGGCGTCGTGGTCTAAGGCATCCTGCCTAGGACTCGCGTTACGGAATGCGCGCTGGTTCGAGTCCTCGTGGGGGAAGAAATTTCTCATGAAATTTCGGCCAGTGTATGGGACCGGTACCCACCCAGCATCGTGATGCACTTGGGGAGCTACGATAGGTAGCGAAATCCGGTTGCGAATGCCAGCTATAACGTCTCGGGGGGGATCATCGTGCTAACCACGAGATACCTCCATTCTGGTTGGATGATCGTCCACTTCTGGTTCGGCATGTGGACGTGAGGCCAGCAGCCGGCTGGTCGGTCTAGGCCCTTCATGGGCTGTAGCGCCACGGATTATTATTATTATTATAGAATGTTGCTTTCAAGCAGCATTTTCTACTGTCATGAATTTCAATCTCTGTATGACTAACGTAATATCGCCGTCTTCTGTGGCCGAATTAACAAAACTACAGTACTGTAATTATGTTTAGGAAATAATGTTGTCACTTCAGACCAATATACTACAGATTTTGTTAATTCTGTCGAAGAAGACGATAATATTATGTTAGTCATACAGAGAATGAAATTATAGTAAAAAGTGCTGCTTGAAAGCAATATCATATAAGTAGAAAAATTTGATTCGTTATATTGAATTATTTCAACGTTACAATTGCTTGTCTGTTAAGATGTGTATATGGTAACGTTATGCAATTTGTGTTCTTTTGTTTTGTGTGTTTTTAGAAAATACAATTTCAATTAATGCTCCGCCATAAATGTTGTAACTGAAACCTTGTGCATCACGAGGTTAATAATAAACTTCCATTTTCTCGTATATTCCAATGTTTCATAAGGGAATTATGATATACTTATCTTTTTTCTTCACATGGCTCATATTTATTTACTTTTATTAATTCATACACTATTGAAGTCAGAAAACCACTAACTCCAGCAGTGTTTATTTCAAATTGTAGCGTAAGGTAATGTAAAAATTTAGGTTTTGAAGTATTTAATTGATAAAGAATGTAATTTTACACAATATTAATACGTAAATGTATAATATTTAAAGTTAGAGAAATAATCAGTTTTTTCTCTCTCCTGTAAAATTTCGTTTATTGGAGTTAAGGAGTTTTTGATTTCCCTGTCTCATTATTTTAGACTGAAGTGAGTGTTTTTCCTTTACATGTTTTTCTATATGTTGGATCAATAAATTGATCCTGTAACATTAATGATTTGTTTATTCACTTTTCATGTAACTAATTACTTCAATCCCTTCTTGTACTATGGAACCATGCATTGACATAAGCCTCTTGCTCTGAGAGGAAGTATCGCAGCCCATCGGTTCCAGAAAAATAACTCTTTGAAAGAAGGTTATTTATCCGATCCTAAAGTTTGTCGGTCTAATTTAGAAAGATCCTGTATATTTCTAAGGAATGCATATCCAATTATAGATTGCGTTCTTAGCTCGGCCAGACCGTTATAACATAACCTAAAAAATATAAACAAGTGTTAGAAAAGTTTTAATTAGGGATGATGAAATAAACAAGAAAACTTTTGATTAAGGATGATGAAATAAAAAATAAACATGAATAATTTTAAAAGGAACAATTATTAAAAGTAGAATTTTCAAATTCGAATGTTTCAGTGGAACGCACTGTATATTGCGATATAAGCGTGATAAGTGTATTATAACAGAATCGAGGTAAGTTAGAGAAGACTCGACTTCGCCTCGTCTTCTCTATTTCCGAGATTCTATTATGCACGTAACACATGTATTGAATACTATATTTGCCGATCTTAATAAAAATAAATAAATTATTATTAATCATTTTTAATTTAAATAAATAGTTCGTTTTTGGAAGCTAACATTTACATGTGTGACCACCGTTTGCTTGTTATTTGTCGTTAGGCATTCATTTGTATTTATTCGAAAATTGTGAAAATGTTGTAATAAAATAAATTACAGAAAGTTTAGTTTTAATTACTAAGAATGTAGACGTTTATTCAAATTATCAAATGTCGAATTAACCTATTTATATTGTATTACTATTTCAAAAAGTTTTGACTCCTACAGAGATTTCTAATCTACATTTTCTATCAGTACGTAAATTACCACATTACTGACATAAAGTAGTATAATAAAAAACGGTGAAATTTCAACTGTATTTTCACTTGTTCCAAAGAAAATGGGGACACAAGCACAGAAATATAATTAAAAAAAGAAACAAATACACAGACGAACACGCAGGAAGAACAAATTCGCAACATTAAAGTTCAACTCCTATTGAGAAAACGCAGCCAACATACTATAGAACGAAGTTTCAGCTAGAGAAATAATAAAAGAAGAAGAAGATTTTTAAACCAAAGAGTTTTGAAATTAATATTCTCGAAAAAAGTAAAGATTTACTATTATTATCATTAATACAATACATAATTGCATCATAAAATGTAGCTACGTTATATCAATTACTTTAGAAAACTTAAAAATACGTTTTAAACATGAAATGTGGAAAGAACAATATCTAAATTCCCTTGCGGCCGGTTGACTACTTGTACAGCTGTCAAAAGAAAAAGTGGCCGCTCTCCTGAAACAAAGTTCCCTTCGGGTATCTTCGCTACAATTCGGAGACAGGCGATGTTACATGTTGTTGGACCACGTTGCCTGATATCTACAGCTATAATTGAAGTATTCTCTCTGTGATTCGATAGCGTAATAGTAGCGTTCAGGTCTCTTATTCATGAGGTCCTGCGTTCGACTACAACCACGTGCTTTTTATGTTCTTTTTTGTTCTGTTTTTGAGAGAGACAAACTATACATGATGGCTCCTTTCTCTTTTACGATTATTTTAGTAATTAACATCAGGTTCATTAATATATTATGCCATGACTTTATCATTATGATATTGTGGCTGCAAATGGAAAGAAAAAAGATTTTATTCTCAATAAAAATATCTTTCGTGGCATAAACAAAACAAATTTACTGGCGTCGGCCTTAAAACATTTAAACAATTAAGCGTTCAAAAAACAAAACAAAAAGCCACAATTCAATATTTAGTCTATCTTCCTCTTATCTCGATCATCTTGCAGTCGAGTGGGCATGGAATCGACTAGTCTTTGCAAACAGCGACTGTTCTTAGATCTACATACATAAGTGTTCTGCCCACTGGCAGGTCTTTCATTGCAAACCCAGCAATCTCCAATGTTTCCTATTTTCTGCCTTCTTCTTAGTCTCCGCATATGATCCACATATCCTAATGTCGTCTATTATTCTTTTCAACAAGAGACCCAACCAATTCCTTTTTCTCTTTCTAATCAGTTTTAGCATCATTCTTTCTTCACTCACTTTTTCAAACTCAATTTTATTTCTTATTCTACTTCACACGCACCGTTCTTCTCCACATCCACATTTCAAATGCTTCAATTCGTTTCTCTTCATTTCGTCGTAATGTCCATGTGCCTTCCCCATACAATGCCACACTCCACACAAAGCACATCAATAGTCTCTTCCTTAGTACTTTTTCCAGAGATCCGCAGAAGATCCTTCTTCTTCTATTAAAAGCTTCCTTTGTTCATGTTTGCAGTTTTTCTTGGGATGGATAGGCCTAAATGTCGTAACATCCCGTTGCTTTCCGCACATCACTATCTCTTTCGCATCTTATTAGATTCCAGGGGGCCCAAGCGTGGAGATGAGGAGAGTGGATTTGACTAATTGGGTCTTCCGGACTTTATCGAAAGTCACGGCAAGGGTTAAATATTAGTTCTATCAGGATGTTTGACTCGATCAGAGACCGGGAAATCCCAATTAGACTTTGCCCCCCCGCATCCTCGACTAGCTTCTACGAATCATCAGAAAATCTTAGAGTCTGATTGGGCCAATTTTTCCCAAAATGTTTCCACACTTTCGCCCTCGTAGCTCAGCGGACGAACGTCGGAATTTAGATATCAACGTCTCAGGTTCAATTCCTCGTTACTCCTTTTCATTTTATTGTGGTTCAAGATAGTATAATGTAATAATACAAAAAGAAAAATTAATACCAGTATTATGCAACTGGATTATTCCAAACCTAATATTAAATTTATGTTATTTATATCGCTAAAGAACTATTACAACTTGAACTTGAATATTATTTATACAGTATCACTAAAGAACGATAACAGAATATAAATGATAAATATCGGTTTGTTTAATTAATATAAGATATTATATAATACGTATTCAATTATCTAAATAAAATAACCTATTTTACAAAGAAAGATGGTTATTTGTGTTATAATAATTACTTACATAAAATACAGATTATTTATATTGCGAAAGAACAATAACAATATAAATAACTGGAATATTATTTTATAATGCTAATGAAGCAAACAGAATATAAATGGTAACTTGAATATTATTTATATCGCTAAAGAACGTTAACAGAATATAAAAAACGTGAATATTTTTCATATCGGAATTTCACAGATTTATTACAGATGTATTTAAGAAATTGTAGAAGAATAGTAATTAGTAACAGTGTCCTATTTATTCTTCTTGGAGCCAAATTTGTAACTATTAAAAGTGTGGTTACTATGTTGAAGTGTATGTGTTGCAATGAATGCTTGATTTGTTATGTATGTGAGTCAGTTATGGGATGCTTGATGTCGTCGCAATGTCGTAGTTATAGTTTGATTGTGTTTGTGTGACTATTGTGTATTAATTTATGATGTATGGTACGGAAAGCTGCATATTTGTGTTATAGAAGTGTTACGTATGTGTGTTGTTAATGTTTTTTGTATGTTTCAAATTGATACCTGATATTTGTTTTGCAATCGCAATGCCTAATTTACGGATTATTTATGTTTTGTTTACATCGCGTAAGCTAATTTAATTTTCTTTTTCATTTCTCTTTATGTTTATCTTTATTGTGTATAAAACTATAGCCCTAACATACATATGTAAAACAGGGCTAACTCCCATTGGAAATACAATAATAATAATAATTATTATTATTCATATCGTTATAAAACGATAACATAATACAAATGATGATTTGAATTTTATTCATATCTCTAAAGCACGATAAAATATAAATAACGTGATATCCATAACGAACGATAACTGAATATAAATGATAATTTGAATATCATTTACATCGCTAAAGAACGATTAAAAAATATAATGAAAACTTGAAGAAGGCCCGAACCAACAACCTTTAAATCATTAAAAAAGCACTCTACCGCTGGTCTACGAGGCGCAGATATGGAACACTTTCATAGTTCCGGAACTGCTTGTACAAGCACCTGCATCGTGTAACATCGCCGCGACCCGAAGTGGACTTTGAAAATATTCGCTGTTCACGAGTGCGGCCACTTTTTTTTTTTGACAACTGTACACTACATTTTCGGCATCACAGTGGGCCAGAATTCATATCTAGCAGGAAAATATTGAATTTTTGAATGTTTTAAATAACGTTTTCTCGCTATCTAGGCTCGAAGTACTAAAACTGATCTTCATAAATCTGTACGCCATCAATTTATACCGAGCGAAATGCCAACAGGGCTGGCTGGTAAAAGTCGCTAAGTGTAAGAACCCAAGCGCCGAGCGCCAGACGGTTTATGGCGGTAGTGATGTGAGGGTGATCTGTGTGTTGTTGATGTGGAGAAAAGTGTCTTTCTGTGATGGAAGTTTTAACAGAATGTTCGTACTTCCTATTTCCATTATTCATACTTTAATTGTATACGTGAAATGTTACCAGAGATGCGTTAAACATAGCTTTAAAATATTGCGGAATTATGTATTTACTTCATTTTAAATTAGAGATATAAAAAATGTTGCACCAGGTGTCACCTTAAAATCCACATCAGATTATAAAGCAATCCTTACAGTTTATTACAGAAGTTAAGATTTGCTTGCGTTTGCTTGCCTTTTTCTTATATTTGCGTTTTTATTTCAGATGTAGATCCCCATATCCAGTCCATTGTGACTCGGATGGACTTAAACGAGGTGTTGACTACTAAAAAAGGGTCTACTCAAACTCTCACTGATTTCGTAGTGACAAAATTAGAAATACAACATTGTTCCAAGGATATTATACGGTGTGTCGAAAAAGTTGTGCGCACATTTAGAAGTAATTTAGAAAAACGCCTGAAACAGTGCTCCAGGAAAAAGGACAGGTTTTTGCGTAAAGATTCGGAATGGTTAGTGAAATCAATGAACCATGGACATCCTCCTCCCTTCCCTCTACTTTTCCCACATACCCGGTCGATTACTCCAGACTCTTTCTTCTCTCCATTAATAAATTATTGTCAATATTTTAGTAAAACCTGAAACTTTTAAAAGGGGAATCATATACACTGTAAATTCACAGGGCTAACGGCTTCAAAGTTGGGTACCTGGTTCAAATAAAGTGCACTGGTACAAAATTTAATATGGAGACATGAGATAATTACTCTGCTTGCCATTAAAATTTCACTTTAATTCATGTGTCCCCAATTTAAAAAAAGGACATCAAATTTCCCCAAAGAGTTCTACAATAAATAAAAACTCGCCAAATGTCCAAGGATTTAATTCCATCCGTTTCAGGAGTAGGTAGACTTCAAAAATTGTTTGAAGAAAGTGGCATGAAAACAAGAATTAAACATGTAGAGTACGGTCTCTGAAAGATCAGCGTTCTTAAAGTGAATTAGTTCTAGTTACTCAATTGTCTTTGCGGGTTCAGAGAAAAGAGATGCAACATATGTTCTACAACAAATCACCACAAATTACTCCAAAAAGAGCATCAAAGTATACGATAGCCTATAATAAATCTCCAACTTTACCAAGACCATATACAGCAGAGAAAGCATTATAATTTTTAATAGATAACGTCACCAAACGTAAATACAATGTGCAGTGTTACCTATAGGTTTGCCCAAGAAGCCCAAGAAGCTAGACATTAGAGCATTAGAAAGTACTGTGAAGATTATTCAAGAAAATTTTCACGAATTCAAACAATGCAGGATATCTTAAATCATCTTCTTGTAACTCCTGATCCTATCATATCAAGTATTTATCCGTTTTAAGAAAATAAGAAGAATTCCTTTCCCGCTGAAGTGCGTCAAATGTTGAAGGAACTCCATACTTACAGTACAAGTGAAGACGTGCGTGTGACAGGAGGGAAGGATGGTGAAGCGGACGAAGAGGAGCTGCAGCTGGAAGAGGAGGAGGAGGAGGGGGAGGAAGAGAAAGAGGAAGGAAGATAAGGAGGACGATGATGCAGAGTTGCAGACGATGACTCCTCCTATTAGAGAATATTGGAAACTACAATTTCACGAAAAAAACAAGTTATATAATTAAGTACCTAGTAGGCTCCATGAAATAATTATTCAAACTCGCACTCATAGCTCATTACTACGGATAACAATTCCATACTGGCTTATTATTATTCCATAAGCTCTTAGAAATCATTATTTAGTAGATAGATAGATAGATAGATAGATAGATAGATAGATAGATAGATAGATAGATAGATAGATAGATAGATAGATAGATAGATAGATAGATAGATAGATAGATAGATAGATAGATAGATAGATAGATAGATAGATAGATAGATAGATAGATAGATAGATAGATAGATAGATAGATAGATAGATAGATAGATAGATAGATAGATAGATTAGATGGATGGATGGATGGATGGATGGATGGATGGATGGATGGATGGATGGATGGATGGATGGATGGATGGATGGATGGATGGATGGATGGATGGATGGATAGATAGATAGATAGATAGATAGATAGATAGATAGATAGATAGATAGATAGATAGATAGATAGATAGATAGATAGATAGATAGATAGATAGATAGATAGATAGATAGATAGATAGATAGATAGATAGATAGATAGATAGATAGATAGATAGATAGATAGATAGATAGATAGATAGATAAGTGCATTTATTGATGCATAATAAATTATACAAACTCATGTACACAAGATCCTTCGCACGAGCCCGTACGGCCATTCGTGCTATAACTATGCACAGTTTGAATCTTCAAAGAAAACAAAAAATAATACTGTACTACTAATAATAAAATAGTAAAACAACAGTTATTATTATTACTACCGTTATCATTGATTACCACTATTATAACTAATCTAACTTTATACCAAATTTCACAAAAATAATACAAATAAAATAAAAGGGAGATATGAAAAACACACACGCACAGTGACACACACACACACACACACACATATATATATATATATATATATATATATATATATATATATATATATATATATATTTATGTTCAGTATAAACAATTCAATTTCTTGTTGAAGCTGCACCAAATAATCCAAATAATAAGTATAAAGGTAATACAGTATATAAATAAAAACATACACACGCAATAAAATACAAAAGACACAGTTAAAAAAAACCATTATCCCCTAATTATATAATTCGCTCAATGTTAATATTACTCATTGCAACACTAATAAATCTTTCCCTTATCCATCGGCTCCCTCCCCCTCGGCCAATTCTCCCCTCAACTGTCGAACTTTTGCCATAAATTTTCCCACACTGTCACAGGATTTAACGTTATTTAATACAGCGTATGTCGCCAAGTGCCCCCTGCTAGATCTAATGAAGGACTCTGGCAGGAATCGTTTCCTCAGAGCTTCTGTGGCTTCACACTCCGACAAAATGTGGTGTGATGTCTCGCCTTTACCACAAAGAGGACATATTCTCGCCCCCTCTTCGTTGACGATTTTAAGTGCCCTCCAGGCTCCTAGACGAAACCAGATTAAACCCAGTCTACCATCTTTGCTACCTACATAGAGATATAGTTCGGCCCCCCAATTTGTTTTGATCATCGATTGATCTCCAGAGCAACCTTATCCCTACATTCCCCTTCTGTTATTTGCCTGTCTATATCCTTCAGGCGTTTCTTGACTATCCGCCAGACATTTCGCTTGTTCCTGCAATCTTCCCCGATTATAAATCCCATGCCTATTTCCTCCAACCCTCTGCGTAATCTACCCGCCCAGGTTACTTGGTCTCTCCTCTCGAGTTGCAAACAGAATCATTTAAAATTATATTCCATACTTATTTAATTTTTTCCCGCTAGATTTGAATTCTGGCCCATTGTGATTGCCTTCGAGAGCGTGGAAAGAAAAAATATGTGCACATATAATCAATCAGTCGGAGTGTAATCAAACTCACATCCACAGCACACGAGTCCCTTTCCCTACTCCATCTACGCCGGTTCACAGTGGTCTAGAATGCAAATTTAGCGGGACATATCAATAACTTTTCAGCTACCTAACAGATTTTTATGAAATTTTACACAGCAGTTAAGGTAGCATATATGTTTTGTATGCAAGCTCTCGTTACGTTGGTATAAGGGGAACTACCCCTTATAGGGGGGCGCATTTAGACAAAATTAGAAACTTTTCTCCTATCTGACAGATTTTTATGAAATTTTACAAGGAAGTTACAAGTAGCATATATGTTTTGTATACAAGCTCTGATTACGTTCGTATAAGGAGAACTACCCCTTACAGGGGGCGCAATTAGACAAAATTAGTAACTTTTCTCCTATTTAACAGATTTTTATGAAATTTTACACAGCAGTTACAGGTAGCATATATGTTTTGTATACAAGCTCTCGTTACGTTGGTGTAAGGGGAACACCCCTTATAGTGGTGGCGCAATTAGACAAAATTAGTAACTTTTCTCCTATTTAACAGATTTGTATGAAATTTTACAAAGCAGTTACAAGTAGCATATATGTTTTGTATACAAGCTCTGATTACGTTCATATAAGGGGAACTACCCCTTATAGGGGGCGCAATTAGACAAAATTAGTAACTTTTCTCCTATTTAACAGATTTTTATGAAATTTTACAAAGTAGTTACAGGTAGCATGTATGTTTTATATACAAGCTCTCGTTACGTTGGTATAAGGGGAACTACCCCTTATAGGGGGGCACAATTAAACAAAATTAGTAACTTTTCTCCTATTTGATAGATTTGTATGAAATTTTACAAAACAGTTACAAGGAACATATATGTTTTGTATACAAGTTCTGATTACGTTGGTATAAGGAGAACTACCCCTTTTAGGGGGCACAACTAGACAAAATTAGTAACTTTTCTCCTATTTAACAGATTTTTATGAGATTTTACAAAGTAGTTACAGGTAGCATGTATGTTTTGTATACAAGCTCTCATTACGTTGGTCTAAGTGTAACTACCCCTTATAGGGGGGCGCAATTAGACAAAATTAGTAACTTTTGTCCTATCTAACAGATTTTTATGAAATTTTATACAGTAGTTACACTTAGTACATTTGTTTTGTGTACTAACTCTGTTTACGTTGGTATGAACAGAAGTGCCCCTTACAGGGGGATGCATTTAGACAAAATCTTATGGGGGGGGGAAATGTAACATTTTAGGTACTATTGCACCTTTTGGACACTCGGGAAGCTTATTTGGTACATAATTAACAAGCTGTCATCTTGAATTCCCTGAATTATACTGTGGAAGCAGTTTCGGTTCACAGATATTGAAATAACTGCAACCGAGAAAAATTGCACTACTGCACCTCGAAAGAATAGTGCTCATAAATTATTACTTCCGCAAATCTGCGCACCTTAACACTAGATTTAAAATAGAGGTAAATAGTGGAGGAAGTGAAAGAAATCATTTTTGGACGAACCAAAGGGGTTTTTTTTCTCTCTACCTTAGCAAAGTCTGCACTCAATGGTTATATTTATATTTTGTCCCGTGTCCATTCATGCTAATTTTACATACTATAATAACATTAAATGTCACAAAAACAAACAGTGTTACATACCTAAAGAACTACTTGACATGTTGGTACCAAATATGAATCGAATCGTCCACTTACAACAGAGTTACAGCACAAGGCGCTTGCTGAGTAAGAATGCTGGGTGGCGAAATGTGGCATGTTACCGGCTTCTTATCTCGCTATGCAGCCACCTCCGCTGATTAAGATTATCAATTCAGTGTTACTCAGTTATATAGGAAAATAATTTAACGGTTTAATTTCATTTTCTTACAAGTCACTTTTTCTGCATTTGTCCTCCTAAATATGGATTTTAGACCACTGTGCGGTTGTCACTAGCTATGTTAAAACATTTTCCAAGGGTTCCGAAAATTTTAGGCGGCTTTTATGTCTTTCAGAACTTTCGAAACAATTCCAGGAATTTACATGGAATTCACTGATTCGATCATCGAAGTTGCTTGCATTATTGTAAGCCTACAGAGACATCTCCTGTACCTGCGACAGAGAAAATTTTCAACGAAAGTGAACTCTAAACGCTTCATGCAGCACTTGGAGTGAGACCCTGCAACTAACCCAGCCGAACATCTGGCAACATCAGGATACCAGACAAAGGAATGGGATACCCAACAGAATTAATGATGGTGTATTAAACGTTTCGCCAACAGGGTAAGATCTTGCAGCTTTCACCTTCTTTTTAGGTCACAGCTGAATTAGCATAAACACCAGCAGTATTCCTGGTCCGCAGGTCCCTCAGGTTTAAGATCATTTACTCTAGAAATATAAGGCTTTTTCTTTCGGAATATTCATGTTAAATTATTGTATTTTCATAAAGTCTTGAACGGGAAATTCTCCTTAATTCTTGAAATTAGTTTGTAAGATTATTTGATAGCTTGCATGTTCGAATGTGTGAAAATATGTAGATTTTAACGTCGACAAAACAGTGTATTCTTCAATATAGGGTTTTGTGTCTTTAGGGGTTTAGGCAACACAGCTGTTACAAACCGCGTACAAAAGTATCAACCACAGATCTATGAAAAAAAAATGGATATCCTTTATTGTATAAGTTTCGCTTACAACACACTGCGCATGTGCAGTAAACAAGAGTCCCTGTATACAGAGTGTCTCATTTATCTCGTGCACCTATTATAACTTTTTTGTTTGGATAGGTATGGAATTTTTGTTTTTTTTTTTCTTTAGCGTTGTGTTAGAACGAAGGGCTAACATGAATGTGGAGATTTGGTGCATATAACTACATTATGGTACAGGATACACGTGACGTTATCAATTTTTCAGATAGCACTACATACTTTAATCATGTTACATTGATTAAACACATTAAGACGAGTTCAATAATGTATCACAATGTCACCTTCCTAATGAATAACAACAAAACGAAACAAAAACGTACTTTCAGTGGAGATTTGGTACATGTAACTACATTATGGTACAAGATATACGTGACGTCATCAATTTTTCAAATAGCACTACATACTTTAATCATGTTACATTGATTACACACATTAAGACGAGTCCAAAAATGTATCACAATGTCACCTTCCTAATCAGTAACAACAACAACAACAACAACAAAATGAAACAAAAACGTACTGTCAGTGTGATAATGTTATGCTTTGAGAGTAACAGAAGAGTTCAAAATGGTGACCATTCACATTAATGCACATTCGAAGGCGTTCCCCGAAAGACCGTGTAAGTGCCCTGCATGTTGCTGGCTGAATGGACACACGAGCCTGTCGAATGCTTTGCTGCATGTCGTCTGGTGTTGTCAGAATGTTCTGGTACACACTGTCCTTTACAGATCCTCACAGGAAAAAGTCGTGTGGCAACAAGTCCGGAGAACGTGCAGACCACTGTACGTGAATTGTGGCGTCCACAGTTGTTGTGGCTTGTTTACATGTTAAGACAGCAAACACACAAAACACGACGTGTACGGACGTCAGTCGTCTTCCGTTTTGTGTAACTTAATGCACAAGATGAATGGAGTACCACAACAAACAGCACATTCTGATGGCATTCGCATTTTGTTGTTGTTATTGATTGGGAAGGTGACATTGTGATACATTTTTGAACTCCTCTTAATGTGTATAATCAATGTAACATGATTAAAATATGTAGTGCTATTTGAAAATTTGATGACGTCACGTGTATCTTGTACCATAATGTAGTTACATGCTCATAATCTCCACATTCATGTTAGCCCCCTCGTTCTAACATAACTCTCAAAAACAAAAATTCCAATTATGCTACTTGTGGATAGTCGTGCGAAATTGTCGCCGACATACAGATGGACTCCCTTCAAGACTCGCTCCACGAAAGAATTTCGAGAAGAATAAGTATTCATTGCGTGTGAGAATGCTTAGAGTTTCTTTTTTATTACGATTTTGTTGAGACGGGCTGTTCGCTCTTTGTAGCGCCTGTTCAGTCTGGTTAGTATTTTCGTGTAACTAATGGATCAGTCCTGGAAATGGAATGTGCTATAATTTTAACTATGCTCTTTCTGGTGTGCACAAGAAAGTCAGAAAGGCGAGAGTAAGATTGTTCCAGTAACCTACACAAATTTACAATATGAATAACACTGGACAATTCTGTAAAGCATAGCCTATGGAAAGTGTTGTCTGAGCGGTAGTTGTGTTGTGGTAACCGTCATGGACACTTGCAATGTGTAGGCCTACCTGTCTTTAGTGTCAGTCCAAAGATAAGTGCATAGCACATAAAATAATCTTCACATGTAATTTCTCGTCCACGTCAAAAGTGAGTTCAGGTAGAAAAATTTTCACTCAGGTATACCAAGTAGCACAATCAAAATTACCCCATGCCTACCTGTGTGCTCCCCTCTCCACACGTAATAAAAATTGAAGTTAAATTTTTTTCAGAATTATATAATTTATATAATTAGACTACGTATTACTATAATAAATTATATTGAGTTCACGATTTTTCCTTAGCATTTATTTGACAACTTCTCTTATCACTGCATAAATGAATAATATGGGAGCGTTAGTTTACTTAAACTTGATAGCAGTTTAACTTCATCTTGGTCCTGTTTAGCATCTAGGTATTGTGCAAACCGAAAATTAATTAATGGTATTTGTGAATTTAAAAATGGTGTCGTTCTAATAATCTTATTATTAATGTAGACAGAACTTCATGCTTATTTCTTAGTAATAATGTTAATTTTAAATATCTAGTATTTCAATGACATAACTTTAACCTTAAATCATCCTTGAAGACTAACTTCTTTGGTGTCATGTTCGATAAGAATCTTAGTTGGTCTTTTCATAATGATGAACTTTATAACGCTTTACACTCAACAAGGGGGGCGAAGGCTAATTGGGATTTCCCGGTCTCTGATCGGGTCAAAAACCCTGATGGAACTGATATTTAACCCTTGCGGTGAATTTCGGTGAAGTCCGGAGGGCCTAATTAGTCAAATCCACTCTCCTCACCTCCTCGCTGGGGCCCCCTGGGATCTTTTAAGATGCGAAAGAGAGAGTGGTGTGCGGACAGCAATGGGAAGCTTCCGTACATATTTACCTCCCAAGAAGAAAGGATGTATAATGGCATGATGAGTCTTTCCCTGGTAAAAAATTCCGGACGTAAACTATCCCCCCAATCGGATGTCCGGGAGGGGGATACTGGGGAAGGACAATTCATGACGGAACAAGTCACAGAAGAAGGAAGTTCGACGAAGAATGAAAGGACTCCAGCGGTAACAAGTAAGTTGGAAAACTTGAAGCAATGAGTAGAAACAGAGTGAATGTGATGGGAATATCAGAAGGGACGTAGGAAATTAGTGGAGAGTTGATGAGTGATGAATAGGGCTGGAAGTTGATGATTTTTTTCTGATATATGTCTACTTTTATTTTGCATTTATTTTTTTTTGTCTTTTATTGTTTACTGGTCATTTTTAGGAAATGTTCTACTTTTTATTGCATTATAACCCTTTTCTTCTTTTGAACGGAATTTATTTACAGTGTAATCGTAGTCTACATTCCAGAACCTGTCATGCAGGTATTTGTCTTATGGTTGTATCAACCTTAACTCCTGATCATGTGTAACGTGTTTGCTCCCATTCAACGCAACAGTACAAACATTACAGCCGCAGTACTCGCAGTCAGCGTATTGTACCTTACAAGTGAAGACAATATTGATAGAGAAAGTGCTGCTTCTATAGCAGTTTCTCAAGGCTTGTTGTCTGATTCTCAAATTAAGGAATGTTTGTCATATATTAATGATAACTTTTCAATTTTGGCAACAGCAATAACATGGCTAGAGAAAAGAGATAACAGCATTCGTTCAGCTGTCAAAAATATTAAAGGTTTCGAAGAACATTTGTAATAACGAGTAGGAAAAATTGGACATGAAGTTAGAGAGAAAATGAAAAAAAGGACTGGAAAACAACATTGGGTACCAGTCAAAGTCTAAAGCCGAGAAAGTTCTGCAAGGTGAAAACACTGACTTCTTGATTAAGATATTTCACCAGCGGACGTTGGTCACTTTAAGTATGTGCCCATGACGTCAGTTGAAGTAGAGAAGAGTTTTTCAATATACAGGAATGTCTTTCAAAACAACCGGCGATCCTTCAAACCTGAGATCCTAGGAATCATTATCGATATTATTATTATTATTATTATTATTATTATTATTATTATTATTATTATTATCATTATTATTATTAAAACTTGGTCTTTTTTTACATTTTGATGTCTTTTTTCACAAATTTGAGGCTTTTTATAAGTTATTTTCCTGTGATTCTTAGGTCATCAACTTCCAAGCCGTAATTATAAATAAATGTAAAAAGTATACCCTCCACCACAATGCATTAATTTGTAAGTCAATTAAATAAACATTTATTTTACAGGCTTGGCCACTAACTACGTGTGGATTTTTAAATATTTAATAACAACACAGTAATGTGATCAAAGTAAAATGTTTGAGGAAAGCAAACTTCAAAGTGTGTAATTTAGTTACGTTATTCAATGTTATATTGAGTTTGCTCTGCTTAACAGGTACCGTGGACGCCAGGACAGCTGCATCATCATCTTCATCATCATCATCATCACCGTCACAATCACCATCATCATCATCACAATCACTACCGCCACCACCACCACCACCACCATCACCATCTTCATCAATATCACTATCACCACCACCACCACCACCACCATCACCAGTATCATCATCGTCATCATTCGGATCATCAGCGCCACCAAGAGCAGCAGCAAGAGGATCAGCATCTCCATATCTTTTACTACGTCTTCAAGAAAAGTTGAAGCGCAGAAGAAAAGAAGAGAAGTTGAGGAGAAGACAGAAGAATCCGTTTTGGCGGACTTACTACTGGTGTCGCCGGTGTTGTCGGTCGTGTTTTCGTTGGTGTTGTTCCTGTTTCAGGCGTAAGGAATAGTAATTTTTAAGTGTATGCAATGATGATTAGAGCTGGAACAATTCCTTCAAGACAAGATAGCAGGACAACCATAACATTCAATTTGAAAATACGTCATGGTGCTTAATTCATCTTAATAAAACTGCACTGCACGTTAGAAACGTAACTTCACATGCTAACTACTGTTCACTTAAGAATACACTATAATATTGTTAATGAATGGTACCTCGTTTACGAAAAAATTGTTCCTTCTCTACCTATTAAATTAGAGGCACAAATAGTTAAAAAGTGACATACAGTAATTGTAGACCAATGTAAACTGCAATGTCGCCAAAAATATAATGATCAACCCCCAATTTTGTTCTCCTTGTCCTTCTGTTGTCCTTTTACCTTAATCTTGATCTCGTTGGATTCCCCTGGTTCCCATTCTATTCCTCTTATTCTCTTCGCATTCACTATGCTGTCATTTAATGGCTATTATTCTCCTTATATTCCTCTCGTTCTCATTGTATTCCCTCAGTAACGCTTGTATATGGCTTGTTATTGTTGTATTCGCCTCCCTTCTCCTTGAATTTTTCTTATTCTCCTTGTATTTCCCCTTTTACTGCTTGCATTCATTGTGATGTCGTTTTATTCTAATTGTTAATATTGTATTCCTCTTGTAGTCTTTATATTCCAATTGTTCTCTTTGTATTTCTCTTATTCCCCTTGCTCTTCCTCTAAACCCCTTGTTCTCGTTCTATTAATCTAATTCTCCCCTCGTCTCATGTTCTCACTACATGAACTTTTTCTCCTCATATTCTTTTTCTCAATGTCTTCAACTTTTCTCTCCGTTTTCGCCTCGTTCTGCTTGTATTACACTTGTTCTCTTTGCTTCCCTTCTCTTCCATTTGATTTGGTACATTAATATGGCATAACATATCGAAATGTTTATTTCTGTTAACTTTATCGAATGCTTTTACGAAATTCAATAAATGCTAAGTGTGTTTAGATAATACACTCTCCATGCATTTCTATTAAAATCTTCATAGTAAAATATCTTTCACAACATGATCTCCCTTTTCGGAATCCATTTTGTGCTTCAGTGATTTTGTCTTCATAAAGATGTGATAATTTATTTTTGATTATGGTTGTATAGATTTTATAACCTGAATTGAGAAGGCTTATGCCTCTGTAATTTCCACATTGTTTCTTGTTTCCTTTCTTATATATGGGTATTATAATAGCCTTTTGCCAACTTTCTGGTGGTTTTGATTCTGACAAAATATTGTTTAAGAAGTATAAAAATCTATAAGTTAATTCTTCTCTCGCAATTAAAAAACCTCTCTCTATATTTGAACCATTTTCAGCAGGAGCTTTTCCGTTTTTGAGGGTTTATAATACTCCAGTGAGTTCGTCATAAGTAATAACATCCGTTGTTGTGTTGTTGTTGGAGTTCGTTAATGTATGAGGTATATTTTTCTGGAACCATATATATTTTTAAGTGATTAAGTAAAATTCATTTGGGATAGGGTTTATAACAACATTTTCTTTTATCTCTGAATTTATTTTCTTTAAAATGTTGAAAGTTTTGGGTCTTGGTAAAGATAAGACTCTTTCTAATCTTTAAACAAAATCATTCCATTTCTCTCTGTGTCGCTTCCTTGCTTCCCGTTTACAATTGCCCGCTTTCTTTCATATTCTATTTCATCTTCAAATTGTGTTTATTGTAAAAATCAGAGACAAGCTTTCCGTTTACCATTTATCACCTGTTTGATATCCTCATCCCATTTTAGTATACCTCTTTTTTTCTGCTGTCTAGAATTTTTAGGCAGATAGTTTCTTCTTCTATGTTATCTGAAATTTTGATATCTTGAAGGTATTCCTTTATTCTATATTCATAAAGCCAAGAAATCTACTTAAAATATAAGCTTATTATTTTCCTGCTTGGAATTTTTATTGCTTTTTCATGCCATGGTGATAATATTCTAATAAGGGATATAACTAAATAATAAAATTATCTGTCTCTAATTCGTTTACTTCAAAGTGTTTAATACAAACAACTGAATGCTTTGTTGGCGTGAAGACATTTTGTGGCAGAGGCCTAAGAGTAGCTTCTAGCCATATAACTTATCCTTTTCAGTTGTAAATTTGAGAACTGTAAGATAACACTCTCACTTATAGCACTCTGGTACACACAAGCACACAACATTTAGGAGACATCTGTAACTAAAAGAATATGGATAAATTAATTTCATTTTCTAATAAAAGTCTAAACTTCCCTTATTTCAGTTCCCTGAATGTACTTTTCTTTGACGTTATACCTATATTAGAAGTAACGTGCTTCATCTCTTGATTTCCTTTCAGACTTTACTTTTATAATTCACTTATTGTTAACAGTTTGGTGACGTACATATTGTCATGCTACTGTCCATCCGAGTGGTTATGTCACACGGTCGTCAAAACAAGGGAAATAACATGAAAGTTACTTATTTAAGGGGGCCTTTTTCTTTAAATTATTTTAAACAGTTACGTAAACTTTCAATTCCATACAGAAAATATTTGCAGAGGAGAACCTAACAACTCAGTCACTTGCTCATATAGAGAGGAGAGGAGAAACGAGTGGGGCAAACCGGGATATAACCATTCGGCCGGACAGTAGGCTACCTATTAATTCTTTTCATAGCTAGCAATCAGCGTATTACAAAGATTTCAACTTAGAATTATATTGCATTTTAGGTCGACCTGAAGGCTTTTACATGGTGGAGGTAGAGCAGTACAGCGAATTGTTGGCGACGGAGAAACTCACGGGTTGGGACGCCTACCTTCTATACCACCACGCCGATTACTGGGAAGGTACAGTAACTGTTTACATCCTGAAGTAGTGGCGCTTTCAGCTACCGTATATGCACAAGTTCTGGAATTTTAATTATTGCTGGTATAAGTAGGCCTATGCCTCGGAAATTAGAAATTAAGAGATTGCAAATGTTTGGGCACCTAAAAAATGGAAAGGGGAAGACTGCCAAAGAGAATATTAAATTTAAAAGTGAAAGGTAGAAGACCAATGGGAAGACCACGGGAAAGATGGATATATCAAATTCAACAGAACTTACAAGAACGGGGATCAAGTGGGATGAAATAAGTAGGAAAAAAGCTTGGGAAGACAGAGACGAATGGAGGCATATTTGGAACCGACTTTCCGAAAGGAGGACACGATGATGACTGGTAGCGAATAAGGCATTTGTCCAGTGGTGTCACTCAGCCAGTTCTCACCAGTCGCTCGATTCACTTGTTAAATTTGTCGCAGTTCGCAGAACCTGTTCTTAAATGTTTGAAGTTAAGATATTAGGTTCTCTACAGAAAGAAAGAACATTTATTTAACATTTTTAACACAAAATTCTCTAGCCTCTTACTAAGACAGTGACAGAAAAACATAATCATATCACAGTATTAACCCTTTCACTACCAATTTTAATTTTAAAGAAAATATTTTATTTATTAGCATTTACTAGTTGCTAAGCCTCTAATTAGCATGCCGTTTCAATATCCAGATGATATCTTGCACGGAGTGGCCTTGAGGAATCTGGGACATATTTGTCCCATTGGTGTTTCTTTGTGGGACATATGTGTCCCAGTGGTAGATTTTGAAGGAAGTCAGCTCTCATTCACCCAAGTATTTATTACAAATTCTAGTACACTGATTGCAAAAATACGGCTGAACTAATCAAAAGTAATAAATGGCATTTATATTAGAATTAACGTATTTTTTTCAAGCATATCTCATAGTCAGATAATGAGTGATAAGGAGCAAATCAATTTTTATATAGGGGAAGCTTGCACATTGTATATAAAATTTTAGTTCTTGTTTCTTTTTTGTGCTTGCATCTCACGCATCGCCTTCTGGTGTTGCCTTCCACCGGTAAGTGATCTCCTACATTCAACATCAGTTTTGAAGCCGATGATGGACGATCAGATGTCCTCTTCCTTTTTATTTACTGCTGCATTTCTTTTGCCAACAGCAAGAAGAATAAGGTATTCCAGCAACTGAATCGTTTTTGTTTGATCTCTTGATACAAGATCCAAAAATTGACAACAGACACCATAAGAATCTTGAAGAAGATTTTTCCCCACTATTTTTGCGATTTACTGTTGAAATCGTATGTGTCAACTTTCTGATCTGAGAGATCAATTCTTTTTCAGTAGGTTATTTTACGACGCTTTATCAACATCTTTGGTTATTTAGCGTCTGAATGAGATGAAGGTGATAATGCCGGTGAAATGAGTCCGGGGTCCAGCACCGAAAGTTACCCAGCATTTGCTCATATTGGGTTGAGGGAAAACCCCGGAAAAACCTCAACTAGGTAACTTGGCCCGACCGGGAATCGAACCCGGACCACCTGGTTTCGCGGCAGATGCGCTGACCGTTACTCCACAGGTGTGGACTTGAGAGATCAATACCTCCCATAATTTCATTATAGAATGCAATTGATTCTGGACAGGATAAGTCATCTCTACTTCCATCTTTCTTCTTTCGTAGTACTTGGATGTCATTAGCTCTATGGTAGTTGCTGAGTACCACTTCTTTTGAATCTTTCCATCTTGCACCAATAGTTCCAGAAGTGATTGCCTTGTGCTGATATTGAGCTCTTTCCAAATTTCCATCAAATTTTTACATGTTTCTTCTGTTAGATATGCATGTCCCAACTGCAGCGTACTGTATAGTGTCCACAAGTCTGGCAGACAAAAAAAACTATCAAATGCGACCGTGGCGTCACTCTTCCTTACCAATTCCACACATTTTAGCACTACTCGTTCTCCAAGAGTTCTTCTTTGACCATTTTTTCTTCCCAATCCTTTCCGAAATACACATCTAAACCACGCACGCACACACACACACACACAGATAACCAGTTTTTCAATCACAGCGCGCCCAGATTTTTATTCCACACTTTATTGGTTTCATTGCTAGGTACTGCTTGAGGCTTGACCGTTCCTTGCATTTAGCCATGACTCATCAGTGCTTTGAAAAGACAATCTTCTCTAGCTTTCGCAAAAGTTTTCTTCAAGTAGCAAATTACATCATCTATATAATAGGATTTGAAGATGATTCCCCTTTGTCAGGATTTGCGCAATACAATTTCGAGAGCAACAACTGATATCTGTTTCGAGAAACAGCATTTTTATAGCCTCTATTCCTAAGGATGCAAGCGTTGACCAATAGTCGGAAAAATTAGGAACTCTGTTGTAGCACATCGTTAACGTTACTCCTAACACAAGCAACACTTCTGAGTGGTCAGTGTCTGCTATATTTATTTTCTTCTCGCGTTTCAGAATGTCTAACCTTATATTTGTACACTGAACAAAATGCATAAGGAGACTGCGAGGAAAAATCTGTAACCAGACATCCGGATAATCGAATGATCTGTTTATACTTTGATTTAGTATTACTGGAGTACTATCAGCACTAACTTTTAGTCTAGGTTGGTACTGTGCACTCATAGGTGACTAAACATTTGTGGTATCTAAAGAGGACATAGTTTTAGAATTTTTGTCACTGTTATCAATATTATCTCCATTATTATCATTATCATTATATCATAGTCACAATCATGATTAGAAGTTTCTACATTATCTTCATTGCAATTGTTCTTCTCTTCTACTTCCGAAGTAGAGCCTTCACCATCTGTACGCTCTCAATCATTGTCACTATGCGTGTAATCTACATCCACAACTTCATCATCAGAACTGAAGTCACAATCTGACACTGGTCGTCTACAGTTTTCTCGAAATATGGTATCAGTTGTTTATCGCTAAGAAAGGCATTCTGCTTGCTAGCAATCCCTTGTAAACATTTTCCTGGAGAAAGACATTCTCATTTCGGCGCCATTTTTTGTCCAGCTCAGCTAAAATAAACATAAGCTATAATGTACAACAGGTTATCAAATACCGCTGGGACAAACACCAGTGAGTTATATGTGTCACACTGAAAAATAAAACTATATTATATGCATTGTACCTGATATAAAAAATGTAAGATGCATAAAACTGATGTGTATCATCACTAGAGGCAAATGCACTCACAATTAAACAAAGAAAATAAGGCACGTTCCGTAATTTCGAGGGAAAATATATGTATGATTCTCTCCCGTTCAGAGGTTAGAACCTCTAAAACTGAAGTCCACAGCCAAATATTGGAAACTTGTGGAAATTCTGTAAATAGAAAATCTGTGTACAACCAGTGGGACAGAGTTCTACGCTGTTACAAATGGCTTTTGTCCTAACAGTGAAGTTTGAGCACCTTGCGGGACTTATATACCCCAGTGGTAGTGAAAGGGTCAAATCTTTCCTTATCGAAGTGTGCAGGCAGTCAAGACAGGAATATAATATCGACGACCCATTTTGAGTTGTTTTACCTCAAAATTTAAAGTTTTGAGAAATCTGCATTTTTAAGCTTTATGTTGTGAAAAATCGCAGGATCGTTCAACTCAGAGGCGTGCGCAAGGGAAAGGTTAAAGGATTTGAACTCCCCCCCCCCCGAACCTTTTGAAAAAAAAATGGCATATTTAGATTTGAGTATTTTTATCCAAAAATTTTCACAAATTTTTCACTGTCAGAGTAACAAAATCTATATCGACATAAGACACAGTCCTCCTACCCCTCCTTCAATATAATCCTTGTCCTAAGTGCTGCGACACATTCGAATTATAACAATGTTATCTTTTTATAGAGAGAGACATACCGCCTCGTACCAACTACCAACCTTGTAATAAAATGAAGCTGACACAATATGAAATTGAAAAGGTTGTTTCGATAGCTCGGTAGTGCGCATGTTAAATATTGTGCACTGTCGATTTTAAACTCAATTTAACTCTTTGCATCACAAATTAATTTTTTATGTTTTTCATTTCATGGATCATAAAAAAAAGCTTCGATCAATCTTTTTCAACATTTTAACTCTGCACACAATTTCAAAACATAGATGGCACCTCCATGTATATTCAAGAGGTGGTTCCTTGGTGGAATATCTGTCATAAAATTTAGAAAGAAAGGAAACGGTGGTTCTTCTGAACAACCATTATGCTGTGAAGGGCTAACCTAGCAGTATTCACCCGTTCGTTAGAGTTCTGACTTAATTGTGAAACGTTCGCTTAACGTTTTGTGCATTTGAAGTTCATATTTTTAATGTAAACTTCACAATGCCGTTCTTGGTCCTTCGATATGTTTGAGCAAGAGAAAAGCTCAATTTTACAATGTTTTTAAAATCAAAAAGTCGCGTAGTGATTCTCGCGAGGATAGTGAAAATTTCACATTGGGAAATCTTTCTTTGCAGCCGGAGCGTTTCTATGTTTTTTAGTTAGTTATTTAACGACACTGTAACAACAACGAGGTTATTTAACGTCGATGCGATTGGTGATAGCGAGATGGTATTTGGCAAGATGAGGCCGAGGATTCGCCATAGATTACCTGGCATTCACCTTACGGTTGGGGAAAACCTCGGAAAACCCCAACCAGGTAATCAGCCCAATCGGGGATCGAACTCGCGCCCGAACGCAACTTCAGACCGGCAGGCAAGCGCCTTAACCGACTGAGTCACGCAGGTGGCTTGTGACGATGTTGTTGCTAACATTCTTCCTGGATCTAGTTTCACATTCCTCTGTGAAAAAACAGTTGCTGCTGATAATAATAATAATAATAATAATAATAATAATAATAATAATATTAATAATAATAATAATAACAATAATAATAATACAATTTAAAATACAGATAATGTGAATTTGTAAACAATTTTAATAATGACTCCCCCATTAAAAAAAATTCTGCGTATGCCACTGACTGAACTTAATCCAAATTCAAATCATATTCTATATATGCTGTTAGTTTCAAATAGTGTTTCTTAATTTCATTTTCACAGCAACATTAAGCTCTGAATTTCAGTTTTCTCAAAACTTTAAATTTTGAGTTGTTTCCCTTTTGAATTGGCTCGTGGATATCATGCCTGCAGGCTTGAAACCCATTTGCAATTACTTTGGCAGTCATCTACCAATAACCCTTTCCATTTGAGAGCTAATGCCTCATACACTACAATGAATCATTGCTTATTATTTAAAAACACAATTTAAAGGAATAATTAGACTTTAAACTACAAAATACACTATTAAGCACATTACTGCGATACTTCGTGTTCCTCTTTTAGTAAGGTATTCCTCCCTCAATTTTTTATTCCATTTGAATGAAATAGATTACTTTTTTCATTAAAAGAATTCACAATTCAGAATGATTTATGGCCACTGGGTCGGTAGTAGTGAGTATCATTTGAGCCGCGCTTATATTTGAATCTAAATCCGAGACAGAAAACAGTGTAGTGTACTGAAATGTGAGAACGTTCCATCAAGGTCTTTTAGGCTGCGATTACGGTCGAGGTTCCTTTGCGTTAGTTTCGTTACGGTAAAGTACGTTGAAGTTTGTCACATGCAAGCTCTGTGTATTTGACTACGGTTAACGTTAAAATGAACGATCGCATGACAGCGTTGATTCGATATTACCGAAGTCTAGCTTCCACAAACGCAAAGAAACGTAAGTTCAACGTCATCCAATCATGAATCAGAAGCGCTTCAAATATTTTCACCGCTTCTTTCGTTGTAGATACGCCATACTGCTACTCGGATATTAAATAAAATAATAATAATTAAAAATTACTTAATACGAGGAATTATCTTTGATTGAATATGTCACGTCACATGAATGAGAATGGTCGTGTTATAGGGGGACTTAGGTTCGAACCTGCGGTTAACTTATTCTTTTTTGTCTTTTTAATCATTTATTTACATTATTTTAGATATGTTATTTTATTTTAACCCGAAATAAACGGGTTTTATTCCACAAATAATATATTCGTAATTCGCACTAGTCCAGCTATTTAGTATGGGAGACTTTACCCTGACCATAGTATGGCTTTGAATATTTTTTGTTTTTTAAATTTTGCTGCTACCTAGAGGACTCAAACTGAAGTAGCTAGATTGTAGAGAATGTAGCTAAGTAACTCTGGACGTAATTTCGGTTTGATTTTTACAAAGTGTGACTTCTGTAGACGAAACAATTTTTTTTAGTACCAAAACTAAACATTTCGTTCATTGATATATGTTTTCTAACACAAAACCAAGAAACAAAATAACAATCGCAGAACCCTGCTCTGGTTTATGATGGTGAATATTTTAAAATAGTTATGATTGTCAGTTTTTACAGCTATATTCCCACTTATATTCCATGTGTTCCAACTTACAAGAAGGTATATTCCAAAGTACATGAACCTGTTGTACCGTCGAAAACATTACATATCACTTTATTTTATTTTTTTTCTCGTTAACAGATCTATAAAGCAAGAACATACATACAGGAAGATGTAAAGAAAACTTCAATAATTATTTCAAGCATTTTTCGTTTAAAGAATTTCATTTCTCAAAATTAAAAAAAAAAAAAAAAAATCAAATGTGAAAAGTGTATCAAGGCACAACAGTCTTCCTTGATATATGGTTTTATTATTATTATTATTATTATTATTATTATTATTATTATTACTTTATTATTATCGTCATTCTATATTATTCTGTCGTAAAATATTTTTGTAATACTGGTAGGCCTATTTTATTTATGTTGTCTCAAACAAAGTTGCCATAAAATTCAATGTTTATCATAAACAGCTGACTGATTTCAGTACTCATTATGGCCGGCAGAGTGTGATAGTTGTCACGAACGTCGATCATAATACACAGGCTCTGAACGTTCGGTAGACGTTCAACGTACGGATGAACGCAACGTTAAGTCACGCAAATGGACGTAATCCCAGCCTTAAATGCTACTTTTTTAAGCTGATTTCGCACAAATCCACACTACACGAGCAAGAGTGAGTAGTTGGTAAAGCTAAGAGGTGTCCGTTGTGCGCACCTACACAAATGTCCAAGGACACGTACTTCACTGGAAATCCAGCATTCTCCAATCTTCTCTATTTTCCGTCTTTTTCTGAGTCTCTGCAAATGATCCATAGCCTATATCTTAATGTTATCTATCATCTGATATATTTCCCTGCACCGAACTTTTCTACCATTCACCTTTCCTTCCAGTACATCATTCAGTAAGTAGTTTCTTCTCAGCCAGTGACCCAGCCAATTTCTTTCTCCCTTCCTGATCAGTTTCAGCATTATTCTTCCTTCATCCACTCTTTCCAAGACAGCTTCATTTCTCATTCTGTCTATCCATTTCACACGCTCCATTCTTCTCCATGTCCACATTTCAAATGCTTCTAGTCGTTTCTGTTCACTTCGTCGTAATGATCAGATCTATGCCCCTTATATTGGCACATCCCACACAAAGCACTTCACTAGTCTCTTCCTTATTTTTTCTATCGGATGTCATGAGGAACAAAATAGGTTTTTACCTAAAATCCGAGGTCTAGTTATTACAGAGCGAATGAGGGCCTTATATAGGGTAAGTCCTACCCCCAGGTTGTCAGGAGTTAAGGCCGCCAGAATGGGATGGTGTCTAAGTATCAAGCCATTGGTCTTACGAAATAGGGATTGGATATGATCTCGAAAGGTGAGAGAGAATAAGTTAAATTGGTAAATGCTTAGTACATCAATCCTACTTGTTAGTAAAGCGAAAAATACTCGTCTTTTACGGAAAGACTCACTTCTGCCACTTTCTGCAACGACATATTGTATTTTCCCTGGACCAAAGATACAATACGGTATTGCTAGAAGTGGCGATGACATGCTGAATATGATAAAAACAACTACATGTAACAGTATGTGGCATTAGTATGCGCAGATGTATCTTCGGATAGCATAGTATTCTTTTAGTTCCTTATTTGTAGCACAGGACTACAACAAACAAGCGCCACTTTGTTCTATTCCTGGCTAGGTCGTTTTGGGATAATCCAAACAATATATAGATGTAGGCAGATATTCAAAGCGAGTCAGTTGGGTTTGTTCTGTGCACTTTTCACAAACAGCATGATATACAAAATGGGACTATAAACGGAGCGACAAAGTAATGGAAGAACTCGATCTGAAACCAGTACTCCAATTCATACAGAAATATCAGAACAACTGGATGAGAAATTTGCGATTTATGAGGTCCCACAGAATCCCAAAAGCTATGCTTCACTATCAACTCTATGGGAAGAGCTCTCTGGGATGTCCCTTGGAGAGAATATTCCTAGGTATTTATTATGACATTGTAATAAGCTACATGGCCTAAAACTTGTAAGAATGATGAGGAAGTCAGGTTCGTAGAGGTGTTTGCGATTGTTTCTTGTTGTGCAGTAGCACAATGGAACAAGCGCATAGCTTGGTGGTTTTGGTTTTTCCACATCCATGCTGCATATGCAAGGAATTTCTCGCCATCGATTACAGTTAAAACAAAAATTTTATATGCTGACATACAATTCAGAATGTTACTGTTTTTACAAAATATGCTAATTTCGGGCTTTATGCTACAAAATCCTGAAAATATGGTACACTGCATGTTCAATAAAGTACTATATACAGGAAAACCTGAGATATGAAAAAATATTTACAATTAATTTGGAATATTCGTCATTACAGACGTTCAAAACAAGTATAAAATGATTTTTCATGGCTTGCAAATAGACAGTAACAGTATGCAGTTGCATACGAATCCTCCCCTATTATATGTCATTCACTGAAAGCCTGGAATGCAATGACACGTGCTTAATGATCAAGTTTATTTTGTTTCTTGCAGAGTACCTTAAACCCATCCGAGAGTGGCAAGAGACCCTGCCAGATCCAGAACCCATTCAAGTTCCCATGCCAAAATGGCCACTTCTCAAGACAGCACGCAAGCGAGAACCCAAGCCACATCGCTCGCCAGGTCCCATGTCAAAATGGCCATTTCGCAAGAAAGCACCCAAGCGAGAACCCATGCCGGCAGGCATGCCACATCCCTCGCCAGGTCCCATGCCAGAATCCATGCCGGCTTCCACACCAGCTCTCATCTCAGCTGCCATGCCCGTTTTCATGCCCGAAGCCATTCCGGATCTCATGGCCACTCCCATGGCGCGTCCCTTGTCAGGTCCCATGCTAGATTCAATGCTAGATCTCATGGGAGAACTCATGCTGGCTACCATTCCAGAAGCTATGCCGGGTCTCATGCGAAAACCCATGCCAGATCCCATACCACCATGCCCAATTCGCATACCAGATGCTATGCAAGAACCATGTATGTTAGGTCCCATGCCGCCACGCATGCAGGCTCCCATGTCGGATCCCATGGCACCTCCCTCGCCAGATCCCATACCTGCAACCATGCCAGAATCCATGCCGGCTTCTACAGCAGCTCTCATGTCAGCTACCACGCCAGTTTTCATGCCCGAAATGCCGGCTCGCATGGTAACTCCCATGGCAGGTCCTTTGTCAGGTCCCATGCTAGATCTCATGGGAGAACTCATGCTGGCTACCATTCCAGAAGCTATGCCGGTGCTCATGCTAAAAGCTATGACAGTTCCCTCGCTAGATACCATCCCGGCTCCCATGCCAGATCTAATCCCGGATATCATGCCCAAAACCATGTCGCCTCCCATGACAGCTTCCATGATAGAACCTATGCCAGATTTCATGCCACCACAGACAGTTTCCACATCAGATCCAAGCTCAGAAGCTATGCAATTCCCCATGCCAGAATCCATGGCAGATTCCATGGTGGCTTCCATTGCAGAACCCATGCCAGCACCATACGTCGAGGACCTATCGGCAGAAGAAGAAGAAGACAAGGACAGACGAACGAAGAATGGCTGCTTTTCCTGCTTCAGATATGTATTTTCTAGGCTTTGCCGCCGTCTTTTTAGGCGTAAGTAGGATAAAAATTTTATATGTCTAAGAGCCATATTCAGATAGATCGCCCTCAGCGTGCTATGTTTCACTCCCCACTAGTCCATAGTTAAGCAATTCTGTTACACTAATAGTAAATTATGTATCAACCATTAAAAGTTTAATTTTGTTTGCCAGCCTTTTCCTTTATTCTAAAAATATGTCAATCTCACGCTCAGTTCCTTGCTTCGACGATAATTAAGTACGTGTGGTCACATTTTCTATTTAATTTTTTTGTTTTCCGATAGTTACATAATGCTTAGAAATGCTAGGATCTGTATATTTTGAATTATCATTTCGATAATCATTTCACATATTAGACCTAGGGGTTTGTTACGGTATTTATTCAGTGCTTTTTTAAGTAATTAAATGTTGCCATAATGGGAGCGAGATTATTTAAAATTGCCAAAAATTATGACTCTTGATATCACATTTATAAAAGTAATTAAATTCATCGTATTGCTAAATGTGAAGTTCAACTGTATTTCAACTTGATCACATATTAATGTTGTCGTAAGAAGATAAGATGACGATGCAGCTTGACTGGTAATATCGTGAAAACCTCCATACGCTCAATTCTGATATCTCTAACAGATATGTATATTATAGTAGTTAATGTTAACAGATTTTATGTTTTACGCTATGTTTGTACTTACGTAATAATTATGAAGACTGTGATGCGATGATATCTGCTAGCGTGTGTAAGTTCGACTGTCTTGGTATTGCCGAATACGCACTGCTCTCGTATCTGCATATTGATGTGAACATGTTAGAATGAGGAACTATTTTTAAACAGGTTCGAGAGTATACAAAGAATTATTATTGTGAACCAAATTCTGATTTATTATTATGCCATCTTGCAAATATTGCTTTGTTATATAGAACTCCTCAGCAGTATTAATTAATTTATCATTGCAACAAGATTTTATCATTTTAAATATATCAGTATTATGATCTAACTCGTGACCCGTTTCTATCAAATGAGTCGCGTACTTCGATTTTCTACGGTTCTTTTTAAAGTCAGATATGTGTTCCCCGAATCTGACTATGTAATTCCTCCGTGTCTGTCCTATGCATATTTACTTTTGCGCGTTAAACATTCTAAATCATAGATTCCATTATTGTGTAATTTATTGTTTTTCGAGACCATTACTTAAATTATTGTTGAACCTGTTATTGGGTTTATGTGCAATTGTAATATTTTCTCTATTAAAATAATTGCCTGATTTACTGCAAATACTGTATATTTATTATATGTTAATGTTGAATATGCTTTTTGTTTTCTCTCTCTATTAGTGGAATGGGTTGTAAACGTCTTCTGTTAGCTAGTATTTCTTTTTTGTGAATCATTTTCTTAATCGCATTGTAATTATATCCATTTTCTTGCGCTATTTGTAGTATTTTATTGTATTCTTTTTTTGTAAGTATTTCTACTTAACGGTATTTGTATTAATTTATCCACTAAAAGATTGAACGTTCTAAACTTGTGAGACATGGGATGTACAGAATGTATTGAAATACAATAACTTGTATGACCCAATTTTCTATAAAATTTAATGTGAAACACAGTTTTTGTTTTTTGTTTTGTTATCGTGAGTGAAGAATGGAGTGTGTATGTGTATGTGTATGTATGTATGTATGTATGAATGAAGTATATACAACAGCATGCTCCACCACTAGTTCCAGCAGTACTACATGCCTTGGTTTACATTTGACAACACTAATATATCTATATACAATATAAACAAGTCATGAATGCTTCCTTGCTGATATGAAATGTTATATACTCACTAATCCTGAGCTATCTAGTTGGTGTGGTGTGGTGTGGTGTGGTGTGGTGTGGTGTGGTGTGGTGTGGTGTGGTGTGGTGTGGTGTGGTGTGGTGTGGTGTGGTGTGGTGTGGTGTGGTGTGGTGTGGTGTGGTGTGGTGTGGTGTGGTGTGGTGTGGTGTGGTGTGGTGTGGTGTGGTGTGGTGTGGTGTGGTGTGGTGTGGTGTGGTGTGGTGTGGTGTGGTGTGGTGTGGTGTGGTGTGGTGTGGTGTGGTGTGGTGTGGTGTGGTGTGGTGTGGTGTGGTGTGGTGTGGTGTGGTGTGGTGTGGTGTGGTGTGGTGTGGTGTGGTGTGGTGTGGTGTGGTGTGGTGTGGTGTGGTGTGGTGTGGTGTGGTGTGGTGTGGTGTGGTGTGGTGTGGTGTGGTGTGGTGTGGTGTGGTGTGGTGTGGTGTGGTGTGGTGTGGTGTGGTGTGGTGTGGTGTGGTGTGGTGTGGTGTGGTGTGGTGTGGTGTGGTGTGGTGTGGTGTGGTGTGGTGTGGTGTGGTGTGGTGTGGTGTGGTGTGGTGTGGTGTGGTGTGGTGTGGTGTGGTGTGGTGTGGTGTGGTGTGGTGTGGTGTGGTGTGGTGTGGTGTGGTGTGGTGTGGTGTGGTGTGGTGTGGTGTGGTGTGGTGTGGTGTGGTGTGGTGTGGTGTGGTGTGGTGTGGTGTGGTGTGGTGTGGTGTGGTGTGGTGTGGTGTGGTGTGGTGTGGTGTGGTGTGGTGTGGTGTGGTGTGGTGTGGTGTGGTGTGGTGTGGTGTGGTGTGGTGTGGTGTGGTGTGGTGTGGTGTGGTGTGGTGTGGTGTGGTGTGGTGTGGTGTGGTGTGGTGTGGTGTGGTGTGGTGTGGTGTGGTGTGGTGTGGTGTGGTGTGGTGTGGTGTGGTGTGGTGTGGTGTGGTGTGGTGTGGTGTGGTGTGGTGTGGTGTGGTGACTATTGGTCTCATAGTTATTGGGTTTTATGCGTTTTAGGTAATGTTCTAAGTATCGGAATCTTTGGATTTTAGTTAATATATTTATGTATTATGATATGATATGACCTCTGTGGGGTCTTTTAGTGCTGTTATAATGGTATATTTTTGCAGGATAAGTTTTTATTTCCTTCGTTTCACTTTTATTAAAAAATTCAATGACTTTGTCAAGATATTCATATTTTTTCACGCTTACAACTGCATTTTTATGAGGTTTGGCATATACTAAATTATTTTGAAGTCATTTTTGTTGTAATTTATTGAGTTTTCCTTAATTTCATTTACCTTCTTGAATTGTTTTATTGTCTTGGGATTACTTTCATAATCTTCATTATTTTGACTGCTTGATATCTAAGATATTCCTTATTAATATGTGTATAATTCTGTAGTAATGCTTCTGTTTCAATAATTATGTTATCCAAAGTTTTACAAAGATTATCGTGGGGGAAGTTATGCAACATCAACAGTCACAATTTATGACAGTTTAAAATAATCTCGCTCCCATTATGGCAATATTTTATTAATTTTTACAAAATTTAATTAATCATTGTTCACTAATATAATGCATTGTTATCACACCTGGGCAAGTAATTCTTAAAATATAATTGAGGATATGATGGTAACAACCTCTCTTAATTTGATCTTCGTCTTCGCAATTATATAAACACATTTTCATATGCACTATAGAGTTAATATTTTATATTGTTATGTATTACCTGATGATGCCCCAGGAGACGGAAATGAGAGTCATTGGTCTAAAGTGGAAATTAAAAAATATATATATTATTAAACACACAGTTTGTGAGAAGTTGTATAAACGTTTTCGGAAATCACAGCGCACTAATACATTAAGATGAGTGCAGGAAACCTTATTTTTATTAAAAAGTTATTGTATTTTTATTTCGGGAAATTGAAAAGTGTGAACTAACTGATCATGGCTCTTAAGTCGTTTCATTGTAAAAGCAAACAGAAAGCAGCAAAAATTTATAGTAGTGGTAATAGTGACAGCAGCATCAGCATCATATTATAAAATTAGTATAATGTTTCAATGTTGTTAAGTCAAGATTTCATTTTCCAGATAATATTAAATATTTTGTCATATTACAGGGTTACAGAAGTTCTCCGCTGTCTGAATTACTGACTGTGAACACCGCAACTTGCTAACCGAGAATTAACTGCATTCTGTTATTGCCTTCTCGTGCCATGGTAGTTCTGTAGCTAGAATTGCCCTCAGTTTCACACGCTTCCATTGAAGAATTTTTATTTAGCTAAATTCTATATTATTGTACTTTCTTCATAATTATTCTCTTAGTACTATTTTCTCGAAAATTTTATTGCCACATAATTAGTCAATATACTAACTTTAAGTTTTTGCAATCCAGTAGCCCAGGGGTGCCGAACTGAGGCTCCCGGCATAGTCGCTATAATGTTATAGTTGCTGTCAAGGATGTAGCAGCGTTGATCGAAGATAGCCGAATGGTTCTCACCAGCGCGAGGGTAGGGGTAGCCTGCGAACCCGTGATGTTGAAAGATTAGTCGGCTCTGTTTCAACAAGCTATCCCCCCCCCCCAGGAATGAATTTATGTGAGAAAAATGCAGCGAGTGTTTTCGGTTGAAGGGAAAAATGCTTATTGGAATAATAAACGTACTTTGTGCATCAAATAGATTCATTTACATCTTACATTTTCGAGGAAGAAACTGCTTTCGTAGAAAGTTGACAGTGCGTTCCCTTCATAACAACTTCGTGAATGTTTATCAGACATTCTGCTACGAATGTGAGTCTTCGTTAATTTCATTAATGTTGTTGTTTTATATGCCAGACGTTTGACAAAGTCATTTGACCTCTTGTACTCCAATATGTTTCAAAGATATTGTCATGGTCAGCCACTGAAGCACAGATTTTGAGGTGTTCCGAATCCATTTCTTGGTTTGAGTTGCACAATGGGCAGTTAGGGGTCTGATATATTCAAATTCTATTGGCTGTTGCCAATCTAAATGCAGCTAAGACGATTTGCGTTATAAATTGGTAATTGACTGTGGGTTATGATATTTCATTAATAAAAATGCAGCTTCACAAATATAAGTCGTCGCGAACAGTGAAAACACATTTGCAACCAATGTACCTAACGTAGGAAATAGTTCTTGCCTGAAAACTGTGCCTTGCATCTTTTACGTGGAGGATGATTTTTATTAGGGTCTACGCTCTTCACTCATAATTTATTAGATTTCAGATGTTAAACGTAAAGAATACACTATTAACCATGGTTCAATTTAAATACATTAACCTAAAATATACACAAGAGTAGTAGCATACAATAAGCATAGTAAGATTATATCAACTCTTCTCCGTTGAACACAATGAATGCAATTTGTTTATATTTCTCAGCTTATGTACTGCATTCTAGGCAATAGAGGAGGTTGCGTTTAGCTTGTGATCTTCACCACTACTTTTTCCCACCATGAATTCCATGGTTTCGCGTAATCTTCTGTCCGAACCCTACAGCCAGTATTTAGATTCGTCTCCGCTCGCAGTTCCATGGTCGCACTCTGTTGGCTACAAGAACCGAAGACACCTCACCTTTCAGTACGCGGCTCTAGAGAGAGCCTCGAGCACCAAAAAAGCTTCAGTCCGGCAACCCTGTAGTAGCCTAATGTATCATTACCAAATCAGTTTTTTTATTTAAAAATAACTGGATCTTTAATATATATTATTATTCAACTGCACATTCCCTTCATTAAAATTGTATACATTTCAAGTTGGCAGCATAGGTACTGGGCTGCATCAGTTCTAAGTTCTTCCAGTTGAAGTTGACTTTACTACAGCGGTTACAGGATGGACTAAAGTGCAGACAGCTGTTACTGGACGTGTTACTGGACGTGTTACTGTATAATCAGGTATCACCAATTCATGTTAATGTTACGCAGGTCATGAAATAAGATTATGTAAGTACCGGAAAATTCCATCACCTTAATTGAATCTATCGTTAAACTAAATTTAAAAATCGGAGTTGCGCTCATGCGTGGGTTCGATTACCGCTTCTTGGGTTGATTATCTGTTTGCTATCTTTCAGAGGTTTATACCTACTGTAAGACGATTATCAGGCAATAAAATGACGAATCTCAGACCTCATCTCGCCAAATATCATCTCGCTGACAGCAATTATATTGAAGTGAAGTAAATTATATTTCAAATCGTCATCAAAATGTATCGTTTATTTTCTGTAATAATTTAATAATAATAGCCCCTTAAAAATAATTATTATAAGGAATCATTTGTGTATTGAAGCGCCAGCTGAATGTTTTGTTGCCGAGTCAATGTATCACAGAATGATACACATGGAATATAATAATTTTATCAAGAATTAATAGATCCTTATTTGAAATGAAGACAATGGCTTTCCACTGTAAGACACATTTCAGACGATTTCATCATGGTAAATCAGTAACATTTCATGTTATTCCTATGCATCTATCACTTTTTGTGAAATTGAAAGGAGTTTCTTGCAGTGCAAGTATTGTTTAAGTAACCACCTCATTTCAATTTCGGATATTTTCGTATGTACAAAGAGCATTGTTCACGCTAGTGTGGCATAGCTACCAGGTGGCCCATCTGCGCCGTATTTTGTTGAACTAGACTTCCCTTCGTGAGTAACACGCTAAACAGTTGCCTAGTTCAGAGGCTTAGGGAACGGATGTCGAAACAAATGCGAGCGTTCGACTCGAGTGTCCTAGGGCAGATCTTGAGATGCAACCCGCCACACAGAGCAGAGTTTGTGTGGTAGGGGAATGTACTTTACCCCTTTCATGTGCAGTAGCGAACTTCAAAGGAAACATAATATCAGTTATGAGCACACATTATCTCTACCGTGTGTTAAGCAAGCTCTTATCAATGTTTTACAATTAAATTCATTGTACACATTTTATTACATGAAGTTGATATAAAAATAAATGATAATTACCTTAAGATCCATGCTGACTGAGCAATGTCCGAACTTTCATCTAAAGTTAATGAATACACTATGAATTGGGAAATACTAGATTTTAATTACTCATCCACCAGGTTTGAAGTATCTTCTATTCCTATCCCTATAGTTAATATGATGAGACAAATTAATGTTTTCATATTGTTTCATTTGTTCAGAGACATAACACTCGCCATACTTATTCAACATGTTTTAACAAAGGTTTCAATGATTTTACGACTTCCCATACAACTATGTCACTGGTAAGAATTTCCTTTTGTTGTTGAGTCATAGTATTCGCCTCCTCCCTATTCTGGTTATTTAATACTTGGGTTTTTAATTTTTCAAGCTGCTCCGTACGTTCCGGCCCTATAAATTGAAACAGAGAGAAATAAACAAGATAGAGCGAAATGTTTTTTTTTAATTGTGAAAACAGAAAAATGATCTAGCTAATATTATTATTTTAGCTTATTGTGTAGGTATTAAATTTCAAACTACGATTATTTACCCGTAATTAAGCTATGATTCTTATAACGTGTTTATAATATCTGTGTATATTGCTTCTGTGCGTTCCTATAACGATTTTGTTGCATAGTAAACATATCACGTTTTCTCCATGAGCACAACACAAGAATATTTCTTCCTAATCTACTTGGAATGGGCGTTTATGAGTATTCAACATCGCAAAGGCAATCCGTCACATCGACTAAGGGTCGCTTACAGAGGGGGTGGAAGTTAGTGGGAGGAACGTGACGTCAGAACTCCCCCCGCTACCAGATATAATCATGATTGCCAGTTTGCCCGCGTCTGTCATAGTGGTTCAAATGTCAAGTATTACTACTAGTAACAGGGTAATGAACCCGCTTCATTTACGTCGTTCTATTACTAATTATAAGAACAGCGGTGTTCCTGGTGCATTTACAAATGCAGAGTGCACTGACATTGTTCTGCTCTATGGTGAAACACGGCAAAATGCAGCTGCAGCTTGTAGGCTTTACTAGCAGTGGTTTGAAAGTGATGCTAATAAATAATAATAGTAGTAACGATAACTATAATAATAGCAATAAAAATCATAATCTCAATAACTACAAATTATAAAATTATTTCGGTATATTAAGCCATGTGTATAAACCAGCTGCTTGCTTGCCCTGCCTTGTCCTGCCCTGCCAGCCTTGCCCTGCCCTGCCAGCCTTGAACTGCCATGTCTGCCCCTGCCTTGCCCTGCCTGCCTTGCCCTGCCCTGCCCTGCCCTGCCCTGCCTTGCCCTGCCCTGCCAGCCTTACCCTGCCCTGCCTGCCTTGGCCTGCCATGTCTGCCCTTGCCCTGCCTGCCTTGCCCTGTCCTGCCAGCCTTGCCCTGCCCTGCCTGCCTTGGCCTGCCCTGCCTGCCTTGCTCTGCCCTGCCATCCTTGCCCTGCCCTGCCCTGCCTGCCTTGGCCTGCCATGTCTGCCCTGCCCTTGCCTGCCCTGCCCTGCCCTGCCTTGCCCTGCCCTGCCATGCCTTGCCCTGCCCTGCCTGCCTTGCCCTGCCCTGCCAGCCTTGCCCTGCCCTGTCTGCCTTGGCCTGCCATGTCTGCCCTTGCCCTGCCTGCCTTGCCCTGCCCTGCCAGCCTTGCCCTGCCCTGCCTGCCTTGGCCTGCCATGTCTGCCCTGTCCTGCCCTGCCCTGCCTTGCCCTGCCTGCCTGCCTGCCTGCCTTGCCCTGCCCTGCCCTGCCCTGCCTTGCTCTGCCCTGCTCTGCCAGCCTTGCCCTCCCAGCCTTGCCCTGCCCTGCCTGCCTTGGCCTGCCATGTCTGCCCTGCCCTGCCTGCCCTGCCCTGCCTTGCCCTGCCCTGCCTGCCTGCCTTGCCCTGCCCTGCCTTGCCCTGCCTGCCTTGCCCTGCCCTGCCTTGCCCTGCCCTGCCTGCCTTGCCCTGCCCTGCCCTGCCCTGCCAGCCTTGCCCTGCTCTGCCTGCCTTGGCCTGCCATGTCTGCCCTTGCCCTGCCTGCCTTGCCCTGCCCTGCCAGCCTTGCCCTGTCAGCCTTGCCCTGCCCTGCCTGCCTTGGCCTGCCATGTCTGCCCTGCCCTGCCCTGCCCTGCCTGCCTTGCCCTGCCCTGCCTGCCTTGCCCTGCCCTGCCTTGCCCTGCCCTGCCTGCCTTGCCCTACCCTGCCTGCCCTGCCTTTCCCTGCCAGCCTTGCCCTGCCCTGCCTGCCTTGGCCTGCCATGTCTGCCCTTGCCCTGCCCTGCCTTGCCCTGCCCTGCCAGCCTTGCCCTGCCCTGCCTGCCTTGGCCTGCCATGTCTGCCCTTGCCCTGCCCTGCCTTGCCGTGCCCTGCCCTGCCCGGCCTTGCCCTGCCCTGCCTGCCCCTCCCTGCCTTGCCTTGCCTTGCCGTGCCGTGCCGTGCCGTGCCATGCCTTGCCTTGCCTTGCCATGCCCTGCACGCTCTTGCCCTGCCCTGCCCTGCCTTGCCTTGCCATGTCCTGCCTGCCCCTGCCCTGCCCGGGTTTGCACTACCCTGCCTGGCCTTGCCCTGCCTTACCCTGGCCTGCCCGCCTTGCCCTGCCTTGCCCTGGCCTGCCCTGCTTTCCGTTCCCTGCCCTGGCCTTGCCCTGCCTTGCCTGCCCTGTCATGCCCTGCCTACCCGTGCCCTGCCCTACCTTGCCTTACCCTGCCTTGCCTTGCCTGTCCTGTCCTGCCTGACCGTGCCCTGCCCTGCCCTGCCCTGCCTTGCCGTGCACTGCCCTGCCCTGCCTTGCCCTGCCCTGCCTTGCCCTGCCCTGCCTTGCCCTGCCCTGCCCTGCCTTGCCCTGCTCTGCCCTGCCCTGCCCTGCCCGGCCTTGCTCTGCCCTGCCTGCCTTGGCCTGCCCTGCCCTGCCTGCCTTGCCCTGCCTTGCCCTGCCCTGCCTGCCTTGGCCTGCCATTGCCCTGGCCTGCCATTGCCCTGGCCTGCCTACTCTTGTCCTGCCCTGCCCGGCCTTGCCCTGCCCTACCCGGCCTTGCCCTACCCTGTCCGGCCTTGCCCTGGCCTGCCCAGCCTTGCCCTGTCCTGCCCTGCCTTCTCCTGGCCTGCCCTGCCTGCCTTTCCCTGCCCTTCCTTGCCCTGCCTTGCCCTGCCCTGCCTTACCCTGCCCTGCCGTTGTGCTTGCCCTTGCCCTTGCTTGCTCTTGCTTGCCCTTGTATTGGCTGGCTTTGCCCTGCCCTGCTTTGCCGTAACCTGCCGTGCCTGGCCTGCCTTGCTTGTTTGCTAGGCCTGCCTGCCTGCCTGCCTGGCTTGCTTGCTTGCTTGGCTTGCTTGCTTGCTTGCTGGAGTTAAATGCTGTAATCATTGTGCCAGTTAGGATAAATGAGATGTTCTCAGTATCCATGTGATACTATCGTGTACTCAATTTATCTGTAACAAATATTTTAAATTTATGAAAATTGGTAATTGACTAATGAAATAAAATTTCATAATTGGATTGTATTTTATATAACTACTTGCATGTTGATAATCGGAAGCAAAGTGTAGCTACTGGCTCGTGCGTCTACTTACCAAAAATTACGTATTGCATATGGCTCATATATTATATCCGCGTAGTAATATTAATTGTTATTGGGTGAAGTAAGGGATTATGTTTTGTATACTTAAAGAGTGTATAATGGATTTTGATTATGAATAAGATTTTCGTTAATTTATGGTACCGTGTTTTAAATATTCTTTATGCTCGACCATGCCGAAATGTAGTAATTATACACCTGGTAGCAGACCTTTAATGCATGTCATTAAAGTACACCTACTCATTAAAGGTCAGGTCTTTCAGCCAATGACGACTCAGGTTACAACTGTTCAGCCAATGACAGGTCAGCTTTCTACCGTTATAAAACCGCAAGTATCGATTATTCTCGGATATGCAATCGAAAGAGAATTAGCGAAAAGTCACGGAGGCTGGAAATCCAATACTGTCGCAGAAGGTTATGTTCTGTTACTATAATAATTAGCGTTAATTGTAAATAATATTCAAATAAATTCAATTTGTCATCTAGTTTTTCAATGTCTAATTTACTTTCAATGTTATCTCTGTAGGTTCTTATGGCCTAGCAAGGTGAATGTGGACATCTGTTCCTCGGAAAAAATCAATACTTTCGCGTCTGCGCACATCCCACAACATACGGGACATTGCTCAAAAATTAATAATATCAAGTTAGAAATATGGTCGAGCATAAAAAGTCGTATGAAACTCGCCTATAATGGTAATTAAGAAGCTCGTATGAAAATTATGAAACTCGCTTGCGCTCGTTTCATAAATATCCATACTCACTTCTTAATTACCTTCATTATAGGCTCGTTGCATAATGTACTATTAGTTATTTAGAATTGTTCGGCATTATTTATTAATTTAATAACTGCATATGTATTTAAAATTTTCAGTGTCTTTATTATGTCCTAGTCCATGGCCAGTATCATCAAATGAATAGCATATTTTGACTTTCAGCGGTTAGTCTTGAAGTCAGATACAGTATCTGTAAATGCTATTATTATGTAATTTGTTATATTTTAGAAGTCCATTAGTTAGGTTTTTTGAGCTTGTTATTATGTTTGTGGACTATATTTAATATATATGAGTGCTGCATTTGCCTTTTGCCTTTTCTCTTTTTTAGCGACATGAGGTGTAAACTTTTTTGTTTTGTTAGTCTTTCTTTTATTCCTGAATTAATTTTTATCATTTTTGTATTATATCCATTCTCATTAGCCATTTGTAATATTTCACTATATACTTTTTTATAATTTTCTTAGTTAATGGTATGTACAGTACATTAATCTCTCAATTAGAAAATTGAACATGCTGAGCTTATGTGTAATGGGGTGTATTGAATTAGATGAAATGCAATGGTTTGTGTGGCCTGGTTTTCTGTAAATGTCAAAAGAAAATTTTGTTTTCTGTTTTATTAATGTAATGTCCAAGAAATTTAAGGATTTATTTAATTCATTTTCTTGAGTAAACTTTAAACTATTGTGAAGACTATTGAAAGACTTTAATATATGATCATCTATTTTTACGTTATCATAAATGATCAAAGTGTGATCTACGTAACTTATGTACAATTTTATGTTATGGTTTTGTATTATATCGTCTATTGTTTCGCCTTCTAGATGCTGTAGAAATATTTCTCTAAATAATTCTGATAGCGGGATTCCCATGGCTAATCATTTGTTTTGTTTATAAATTTTGTCGTTGAAATGGAAATAATTTTGTTTTATTGCTGTTTTTAGAAGTGTCATAATTTGCTCGATTTTTGTTTTTTGTATGCTAATTTTCTCTAATTTATTTTGAATAATGTCTAACGTTTCATTAAATGAGATGTTTGTACACAAATTTTCTATGTCTAAGGACATCATTCGTGTATTGTTATTAATCTTTATTTCTTTCAAATTATTTACTAATTGTTTTGTATTAATTATAGTGTATTTGTTTTCGAGTTGTAATGTATATTTTAAGAATTTCTGGAGAAATTTGCGTAATTTGTAATTAGGTGCGTTAATACTATTTTACATTAGGTCTCATAGTTATCGGATTTTTGTATGTTTTGGCGAGATGAGGACGAGATTCGCGGTAGATTACTTAACATTTGCCTTATAGTTGGGGAAAACCTCGAAAAAACCCAACCAGGTAATCAGCCCAAGCGGGAATCGAACCCGCACCCCAGCGCGACTCCGGATCGGCAGGCAAGCGCCTTAGCTACGCCGGGGGCTCACCTGTGTAGCCTGGCTACCAGAGTAAATAAAGATATTCAGGCCTTCGCATGATCTATTTAGATTTTCATGAGCGCAAGCTCATATCACAAACAATCCAGCCTGCAAAACCGTAGAATATTGACCAACGGTGATAGGTGTTCTAACCCTGGATGTTACACCGTAAAGCCCTGGTCCAGTACCGCTGTCTGTTCTGAACTACAACAGACTTGGGAATTGGTTAAGGTGATCTCCCTCCCACTCTTTCCTATCTGGAAGAACACAAACAGGAGGTTTGAAATGAGCATTTTTACTGTTTTATTTAATTTGTTTCAGAATTTTTAAATAGTCATTTGGGCCGTATTAACCGGCCACAAAGAATCAGCTGCAGCTGATGATACCCGTTCCATGACAGCTCACTTCATACGTAAGCTGCTATGGACTTAATGCAGCTTCTCGCTATACTCTCTCCTTGTTAGGAATAGACGTATTGATTTTCATTTTTCTTATAATAATCCGAAGTTAATATATACCACTCTTAATAATTAAATTGAATTACTGATATTTAACATTTTGACAAGGGAAATTAAAATATTAATCTATCACATGTTATTAAAGTACAGTGTTCATAAGCCAATGCAAATATTTAATTATGTAGTCTAATATGTTAAGTGCGTAATACATCTACTTGATATTATATTGCAGAGGAAATAAACATTATAACACTCGCCCATCTGAAGATATAAGCGTTGCATTTATTGTACTGTACTTGGTTTTCCTGTGTAATGTGTTTTATGTGGAAGTGGTTAGTGATCAAGAAAAGTGATAATGCTTCGTTTGCTACACCAACAGTGGGATCCATAATGACAGTGCAACGAATGTTTCGAAACTACAAAACTTTATTATAGCCAGTTTTATTACTTTATCGACTATACGATAAGAAAGTGAACGTATCTGCGTATATTTCACTTCTACTTCGTACATCAGGTGATGAGTTTGCAACCCAACATTGTCAACAAAACGACATGCCACCATAGTGAAGTACTGATGTTGGTAACTTTCTCCCATTGCGTTGGATTGGACTTGAAGGACCAATATCTTTTCCTGTGGGACTATGTAAAGGATTTCTAGAATCAGGAGCACTGAAGGAAGTTACAACTAATGCAGTGAACAGTGTTGACGCAACCAATGTTACAAGACATCGGGCAGGAACTAGAATACGGGTTGGATATTTCAAGAACGGCCGACGGTGTCCGGGTTGATATTCATTCAATGAATTTGTTAGGTTACGATAACTATCCTATAATATATGTTATTATTGTTTAGTTTGTACTTAATGTTCAACAGTTACACACTAATGTAAGTTTGCGTTGGCTTGTGGACAAGCGTGCTTTGAACAGGAACTGTTTTAAAGTCATAATTGATTTTAGGGTATAATTAAAGCTAATTCGATTTCATAAATATCAGTACTGTTCTATCTACTTCTGAACTTTACTAAACCTTTTACATATGAGTTATTGGTACATTACCGTGCAGTACGAGTTTCAATTTTACGAATATTTAATTCCATGGATAGAAACTAAAGGAAATTTTATATTTGTATTCAATTACTCATTTTCAAATTGAATGTTTCATTTAAAAACGGTTAAATATTACGAAAATAATATACAAATTATTTCAGGGAATATGAAAGCACCTCGAGAATTTGCCAATTCACCTTATTCCGACACTACAGTTACTAGGCCTATTTGGTCTCGCTGAAATTTAACCGAGCCTCTAGCGTGGAAATTATAATGAAAGTCATTTACGTAACTAAATCTGAATACTCCTTTTATATATCAATACTATTCTTGTAGTATTTATATTACTGTAACTGCAGATAATATTGAACGTGGTGGTTAGTCTAATTGGTAGGGGAAATCTAAGTAGTAATCGAAAAAGTTGATACAGAATACGCTCATTACTTTAAACATTATTGTTGTAACATTAAAATAACATAATTATTTTCAAAATAAGCATTAGGCTAGTTCTGAGCCACTATATGGGCTTATAATACATTTCTTTATAACTAATATATTTCATTAAAATATATAATACACATTCATACGGCCCACAGAGAGAGTTAGCTTGAAGCTGGGGGACCGGATGCTATATAACCCAAGTGACATGTCCGTATTTTATCACTTTTAAGAAGTTTGGAGAGAGTAATGAAGAGCAGATAAGCAAGTACATTGAAATATTTAACGAATAATTACATAACTTATTTTTTATACAATTTGTATATTCATCTTTGAGTATATGTCTCGTCCTATATCGTGGACTGTTTTATCAATAGTGGTGGTGGTAGTTACAGTGGTGGTATAGCAGTAGTATAGGTCACGCAAGTACGGATTACCGACGACGGAAGGAATGCGAATCAAACAATGCGATAAGGAAGAGCGGGCGAGAGGAAAGGTCACGAGATAACTTGAATGATATTCAAGAGTACAGTCGGAAGAGAAATGACATCGATAGAATCAGTCTTGCGTTGTGATAGTTACATTACGACTTTAGTTTGTTCCATTGCATGTGAATGTGTGTCTTGTATCGCACGGCATTATTATTTCATTCGTAAACATATGTTGCGCGTTTAATTAGCTTCGAATTGTTCTCTTGCTACGTTCTTTATTTCCACAGCGATGTCCTCATTTGTTCATCTTCTTGGAAGAGACAGTACTTCCGTCGGCTCGCACCTCTCCACTCTCGGCGTGCCTACATACACACGTCAAAACAGACAGCAACGCCACCATTGCTTTTCGGTAATCGTTTCTTGCGCGAGCTATAGCACTAAATTGCAGCAGTAATGATCAGTGGCGTAGCATGAAATTTTGAGCAGGGGAAGCTAACTCAAATTGTCTTCCATGTACATATGAGATAACGTATTGGAAAAATATAGTCTTAAAATAAATAGTAGTCAATGTCAAATCAGCAGTCCAAGATTGGTTGGAACCTCGTAGGTAATACCAATAAGGCATCACCTCAAATGGTACGTAGTAAAATATGATTTCATGGTTTACACATAGACTATCTCTAACAAATAGACGTATAATTTAGCATTAACTTACCCCCTGTCATATTTAGAGAAATCACAATATTAACGGTCAATAAATACAGTATTAGTAATTACGTAAGTTATGCGTCTGTCTTGGTTGTGTCCTTCATTGATAGCAAGGGAGTCGGTCGTTTGTTTTTAAATCACACTTTTGTTCATAAGACAGTCTTGATAATGGAATTGTCCTACAAATTCAAGTAAATTAGTGTCAGCAACAGTTATTTCACTCATTATTTATTATATCAGTCAAAATGCACACTAACACTTCAACTAAACACAACTCACGAAAGGGATAACTCGGAAACTAAATTATTTTCAATGTTAAAGCTAGCTTCTTGCGAGCCTTGCGACCAGGGTAGTTTTGTTAGAAAGGGATGGAAAATCTGCGGGTAGGGTTACACAGAAGAATGAGGGGATTGGAAGCTGGTGTGTGCAGGCTTCATGTTTACTGCTGCATCACAAATCATCCTGAGCTGCCGTATCACAATATTTAACGCGTAAATATAAATTGTATTAAGATTAATAAATAATTTTGTTCATAAACTGCAGGTTTGTTATGAAATTATTATTAACTGGGGAAGCTGAGCTTTTTAGCTTACATTGACGCTACGCCACTGGTAATGATACAGCAATATTATTAGTACGGTTCGGATGAAGTCTGAAGAATCATTACAGACGGCAGGTAGAGTAAGCTTGGACATAAACATGCGATCGATACCGCATTACGTCACCCAGTTCTGACGTACTACGCAGAGCGCTGCAGTAAAGAAATGCCTCAGTTCAGTTCGTTCATTCTGCTAGTCGGTATCGGAAGTGTGTAGCGAATGGAAACTCTGCCGAGACACTCGTCACGCATAGCAGAAGATTATATACAATGTGCTAAAATTTTGTAAAGAGAAAAAGAAAGGTCTTATTATTCCATTAACGAACGCTGTGAAAAGAACAGCAACGGCGGTGGGGAAGAGTGAAAGAACAAAACATATTACAGCTAAGGAGGTGAGGAAGCAAAGCGCATTGGAGGACAATTTCCAACTTCTGGTAAAAGCCGCCCACATCCAAAAAAAATTGTACTTGATGATTTTGAAAAATGTGTTATCCGCAGAACTTTTTAGAGTTTTATGAGCAGAGATAAAGAAATTCCGACCCTAAGCAAGCTTATGAATGCTATTAAGGAAAAGATACATTCTGGAGACTGCTGAAATCCATGGGATACAAATTTAAGAAATGCAAAAACATACGATATGTTTTAATGGAGCTGTCGGACATTGTTGCACGTCGTGCAGCATACCTGATAATGCTAAAACAAAACGAAAAGGGGCCAAAGAAGCCAATTGTTTATACAGATGAAACATGGGTCCATACTCATTACACCGTATAAAAGTGTTGACAGCATGATGAAGTGCAAGGTGTGCATGTAAACCAAAGTGTTGGGCATAAGGCTATTGTTGTTCACGCTGGTGGTGAAATGGAATTCATCGAAGGGGCCGAGTTGATATATGACTCCAAATCTTAATCTGCAAATTATCGTGATGAAATGAACGGCGAAAATTATAATAACTGGTTAAAGGAACGTCTCATACCAAATCTTCCGTCAGAGTGCATTGTTGTGTTACTTACTTACTTACTTACTTACTTACTTACTTACTTACTTACTGGCTTTTAAGGAACTCGGAGGTTCATTGCCGCCCTCACATAAGCCCGCCATTGGTCCCTATCCTGAGCAAGATTAATCCAGTCTCTATCATCATATCCTACCTCCCTCAAATCCATTTTAATATTATCTTCCCATCTACGTCTCGGCCTCCCCAAAGGTCTTTTTCCCTCCGGCCTCCCAACTAACACTCTATATGCATTTCTGGATTCGCCCATACGTGCTACATGTCCTGCCCATCTCAAACGTCTGGATTTTATGGTCCTAATTATGTCAGGAGAAGAATACAATGCATGCAGCTCTGTGTTGTGTAACTTTCTCCATTCTCCTGTAACTTCATCCCTCTTAGCCCCAAACATTTTCCTAAGAACCTTGTTCTCGCATTGTTGTGTTAGATAATGCAAAACCACCAAAGACTGGATAAAATGCTGCCAAACTGTTAAACATATCGGGGACGAATATTGGCATCGTGACGCGTTAATGTAAGAGGAAGTTGAAAGGACAGTAATACACGTGAGTAGTGATAAAGAGTGTGATGAAGATGAGATGTATTATGATAGGCCAGGTAGCACAGACGAAGGCAGTTCAACTGATAATGCAGATGAAATTGAGGGCTCTGCGTCGGGCATACAGCTATTTCTGGAATAAGGTACTGTCCGTATATATGACAGAAAAAGTAAATTCAATTATGGTATTGGTAATTTTATTTGATTATAACAGCTGTTGATGTTTTTATTGTCAGACTGTACCAATATTTCTCCAGCTGATTCGACACGCATCGAGACTGAGAGGATCGCATTCACGACACACGAGCGCCCTCATCTGAAAACTGCAATGTTTTCTCACAGGCATCATCAAAACTCAAGCTTCGTGACTGTATATACTAGACTGTGGTAATACCAACAAATAATTCGACTCCTATCGGTGGGCCAAGACAGATAGTAGATTTCGATGAATCTCATATTGTTATGAGGAAATACAAAAAGGGTAAACTTTTAAAAAATCGAACTTCAACATATCTGTATTTCTGAAAGGATCATATGGTTTGAATACGGTACGCCTTCCAAAACAATACCCACATTCTTGAAAGACATCGCCAAAGTTTACCCAGGATACAGGAAGCAGAAGTTAACTCCAAAGCTTGTACTAGTGAAGGAGTATTCGAAGTGGATGATGAATAAAACAGAATGGTGAGTACTAAATAATATATACGCTTAATTTAATGGCATAACTCTATAAATATATAACGAAATCATCAATTTTGAAAAAAAAAAAAAAAAAAAAAACATGGCGATATGTGGGTGGATGTTCTGAGTCTTTCATGTTTGCGGATGATTTAGCCGTTAATACTATTCATAAAAAGAGTGACATATTGTCTATGGAACTTGCTGATGTATCAAGTAGGGTTGTTGATTGGTGTAGTGCGAATAACCTTATGATTAATTCTAACAAAACTGTTAAATTAAACTTTGGTATTAATCGTCTTACTACTGTTAGTAATACTGCTGTTAGGTTTCTGGGCATCTTTCTTGAGCCTAGAATGGGATGGAAAACTCATGTTGACTATGTTGCTAAGAAAATAAATAAAGGCCTATATATGTTAAGGTTGTTAGGGAATAATTTACCTAACAAGGTATTGTTTACAATATTTCATAGCCATATACAAAGCCATTTAAATTATGGTATTATTCTTTGGGGTCACCATACTTCTGCTCAAGCTCTTTTCATATTACAAAAGAAGGCTTTAAAATTAATTCATGGAGTATCAAATACGACTCATTGTAAACCTCTTTTTATAAGGTCACACATTTTGACATTGCCGTCTATGTATGTATTGGCCTGTCTCCTTTACATTCGGAATAACATTAATAATTACATAGCATGTACTTCTGTTCATAAATATTCTACAAGAAATAATACAAATTTATACTGTATATTGACAAATGTAAATACAGTATTACTCAAAACAGTTTTCTATTCTTTGCTTTTAAATTATTTAATAGTCTACCTGTTGATATAAGGAATCTTCCATTCCGAGTGTTTAGGACACGAATTAGGACTATATTATTGGCAAATCCATTGTATGATGTCGATGAGTTTTTTTAATATTCATGTATCTTAATTTGTATCCATTGTATGATATCATGTATTTTAAATTGTATATGGCGATGCCATACATGTTTCACATGTTTTTGCAAAACTATCTATCTGTCTGTCTGTCTGTCTGTCTGTCTGTCTGTCTGTCTGCCTGCCTGCCTGCCTGCCTGCCTGCCTGCCTGCCTGCCTGCCTGCCTGCCTGCCTGCCTGCCTGCCTGCCTGCCTATCTATCTATCTATCTATCTATCTATCTATCTATCTATCTATCTATCTATCTATCTATCTATCTATCTATCTATCTATCTATCTATCTATCTATCTATCTATCTATCTATCTACCTTCTGACGTCATCTACGACATATCTTTTCATAGTATCTTTAAAATTGCCGTATAAATAGCTTATATATGTGTTGTCATAAAGATAGCAGAAAGTGAGAAGAAAGGAGGAAAAGAGAGAAAGAAAGGGTAGAAAAAAGAGAATAGTTTTTATTCCCCGCCTCTTTACTCTCACAATCTACTTGAGTTAATGCATAACCGATATATGTGAAAATCTAGCTGCTGAAGATGGCTTAATAAAGCCGAAAACGTTCAAAATCAAATAAATGTAACAAATTATTGTAAAACCAATAAATTTGTTAAATGGATAAGCATTGACGGTGTATGATAAAACTTTAATTGTTATTTGTTAGCTTATCGGCCCCATCATGCCTTTTAAATTTTTATTACTTCATGTAAATTTATGTAATCTGTTTCTACTTAATCCGTAGAAATTACAGCCTACATGAAATAAAAAATCAACTGTCTTGAATTTGGAATTAAAGAGAATGCCTTTTATATCTGATACAAAAAAAGGAAACTTTACCTTATTATATGGGCTATGAGTTAAATGATTTCATTTGATGTCTTTGAAATGGTCTTCTGGTCTGTCTAATGTAAAAGTCATTGCAACTGTTGCATGATAGTTTGTATACACCTGTTAAGTTTTATTTATTTGTGTGTCTTGTCTGTGTGTTAAGATGTTTTTGTAAAATGTTCTGTATGCAATGTTGTATTTTAGTTGCTTGAACACACTACAAAATCATCAAAAAAACATCTTAACACACAGACAAGACCCACAAATAAATACAACTTAACAGGAATATACAAACTATCATCTCAGTCCACATCTGTGGAGTAAGGATTAGCACGTCTGGCCGCGAAACCAGGTGGCCCGGGTTCGATTCCCGGTCGGGACAAGTTACCTGCTTGAGATTTCAAATTATTAAATCGTATCCATATATCAGACCTAAATAAGAAAATTTCATATTTCAAGCATATGATATATTCATATAGGTACGTACGTTTGTATAATTTCTATTCGATACATTCCATTCGGTGAAATCGCACAGAAAGAATTCGCCTTGTTTAAATTGTTAGCCTACTTACTTTCACAGAAACCGGCCCTCACATAAGCCACCATCCGTCCCTATCCTGAGGTAAATTAATCCAGTCCGTAGCATCATATCCCACCTCTCTCAAATCCATTTTAATATTACCCTCCCATTTATGTCTCGGCTTATCCAAAGTGTAGAGCGCTGAAATACACAACACAGTATGACGAAATGATATTGTTGTTACGTTTTCATGGTTACCAATTACCTTTACGGTTATGGACATTATTTTATCGATGCATTTAATATCGTGCTAATTGTGACTTGATTAGTGGTTAACAAAGCGCGTGAAATGTGAGCAGGATCAATCTGCATCTGTAACAAATATCTAAAAGTAACGCTGTGACGTAGGTATAGCCTACAATGTGATCCGTAATCAAGTCTTCAGATAATTCAAGCAAGACATGGCATGGATCCTCAGTCTGCAGCCTAACGTTTAGTGATCAATGAAACTTTTCATCAGAAAGATCAGTTGCATCCTTTTTATTAAATAATCTAAGGTTAGAAATTTAATTGGCATTAAATTAACAAAGGCTATATGCTATGTATGTATGTTACTTCCAGCACAATATGATTAATAACGTGGCAATAATTATATAACTTGTGAGATACTAAAATTCGGAAGGGGTATTTAGTAAAACTTTACTTTCAATGTACTTCAAAAATACAGCAAGGGACAATAAAATATCAATTATTCCTACAATGTGATTTGTAATCAAGCCTTCGCTTACTTCAAGCAAGACATGGCATGAATCCTCAGTCTACAGCCTAATATGCAGTAGGCCTATACTGATCATCGAAACATTTATATACCGGTATCTAATATTAGAAGTTAATTCACATTAAATTAATAAGGTTTTATTCTATGCACATTATTTCCATGTAGACTTACTTGTGTTTTCAGCAAAATATGGTTAATAACGTGGCAATTCCTATCAAACATTTGCGATAATTAAATTATTTTCTGTGTAAATATTTCAAAATGCTTTGATTTTCAGAACTGTAGGGAACAATAGACATAACGTACAATCTCTTACTACAATGTGATTTGTAAAGAAGAAACACGTTAATTCAAGACATATGATATGAATCCTCAATCTACAGTATAGCGTGTAGTGATCATCAAAACGTTTCATCAGGATCGCTTTTAATTTATATTCTAAGTAGTCCTATATCTAAGATTAGAAGTTTCATTGTATTGTATTGTATTGTATTGTATTGTATTTATTAACATTCCATGGTATTCATACATGCTTACAGCTAGAATATGGAACAAGTCAAAAAACTTAATACTATTATAAAATCTTAATTTATAGTCACAGTCTAGATGAAATATATACAGACGAGATTTACAATATAGTCTACTAGTGCAACACACAGTTTTAGTATCAATTTCATGAAGTGTTATTGAATGTCATGAATTCACTTACAGAATAGAAGGCGTGAGAAATTAGGTACTTCTTTAATTTGGCCCTAAATAATTTTATGTTTTGAGTTTCATTTTTTATATCGATAGGGAGGCTATTAAAAATTTTTACTGCCATATAACGCACTCCTTTTTGATAGCACGATAGACTTGCCGATGGAGTATGAATGAGTGAAACCATTGGTGTGCAACACCTTTAATTCCATAATAATCTAATTTATCTAGCAGCATTCATACTGAATGTGAATGAATGTATATTTGTCTTCAAACAATACACTTTTTGATGAGGCGGCACTTCACATTATTAGTATACTGTGCCGACTCACCGTTTTACACGCCTCACGTACAAGTCATTTAGGAAATTACTTATTTTTAATTTATTACTGCAATTCTTTCACTAGTCTTTTCTTGTTTGTCATCAATTCTTCCACAAGTTTACTCCTAACCCATTATTATACCAAAAATACTGTAACCCCCTCCTGTATGACACATTTCCCCTCATTCAACATCTCTAATTATTTGCACTTTTCACTACTCACTTTACCACATTGCTAAATTTTAGGTCTTAGTTTTCTTTTCTCACGATTTATTCCCCCTCCACACCATTTCCTTAAGTCCTACTGTTTTTTCACCTTGTTTTCCCCTCTTCCTTCATCACTACTCCCTGAACTGTCTCCTACTTGCGTTATTCCACTTCTCGTCAGCCTCGATGTTTCATTCATATTACCGTACATTATAAGGTTTTGTTTCATGTATATTATTTGCGTGTAGGCCCTACGTTTCTTTCCAGCATAATATGATTAATAACGTGACAATCTTGTAGAACCTATGCGATATATAATTTCGGAAGAAGCATTTAGTGCATAATTTTTCGGTATGATTATTTCAAAATACTTTGATTTTCAGTACTGTAAGATACAATCTCTTCTTAGAATATGATTTGTAATGAAGTCTCCGGTTACTTGAAGAAGGACATGGCATGAATCCTCAGTCTGCAGCCTAATATATAAGTTAGTGATCATCGAAACGTGTTATCAGAAAGGCAAGTTCTGTTTTTTAATATGTTTTCTATATTTAAGATTGGAATTTGATTTCGGATTAAATTGTGATGTTTTTTTTTTTCCTATGAATATTAGCAATTCTTCAGAACTTGTGCGATAATTTAATTCGAAACGTGTATGCAGTACAAGTTTATTTTCAGTGTATGTATTAAAAAAAAAAAACTTTGATTTTCGGTACAGAAAGGAACAATAACGTAGAATCTCTTGTTACAATATGATTTGTAAAGAAACATCGCGTTAATTCAAGAAAGATATGTCATGAATCCTCAATCTATAGCCTAACATATAAATTTAGTGGTCATCGAAACGTATCATCAAAAAGGCCAGTGCTATGTTGGAATTCGAAGTATAATTCGTATTACATTATAAAGTTTTATTCCATGCATATTATTTGCGGGTACTTTTATTTCCAGCGCAGTATTTTTAATAACGTGGCATTCTTGTAGAACTTATGCGAAATTTAATTTCGGAAGGTGCGTTTAGTAGATAATTTTTCAGTGTGATTATTTCAAAATACTTTGATTTTGAGTCCAGTAAGATACAATAACATAGAAACTTCACTGCAATGTGATTTGTAATGAAGTTGGCGTTAAATATAGACATAGCATGAATTGTCAATCTGCAACCTAAGATATAGTGATCATCGAAGCGTTTCTTAAGAAAAGCCAGTTCTATCCTGGGATTATAAGTTTAATTGGTATTACATTATAAGATTTTATTTTATGCATATTATTTGCGTGTACTTTTGTTTGCAGCATTATATTATTAATAACGTGGCAATTCTTATTTAAATTCCGAAGGAGTATTTAGTACATTTTTAGTTGTTCTTTTCAAAACGTGTTATGTCCACTGATAATATTTTGTTGGTTTTTTGCGACATGTTGTTCCTTATTATCTTCTCTATCGATAAAGCTACAAATAAAGCGACTAAAAGTGTTCTGTTCTGTCCATGGTAGAAAACGATTGGAGAAATTAGGTGCAGATGCAAGGAATGTTTTGTCCTCCTACTATACAGTTACATAATGTATTAATTCCTCAAATATGTAAAATGTGTTTTGTTCAATCATAAATCCTCTGCTACCACTATTACATCTGCAACCAAAGTAATTACTGTCCAATAAATGATTCCTTTGTTTATAATTCATGCTATTTCTTCTTTGTTGTGGTACCATGTTATTTTAATGATTTGAAGAGAATTTTAAAAATAATGTTGTAATGTTTTCAGCATTGAAGAACAGCTATGTACTGATTATTGTTAACAGGAAAAGTGCTTTTGTAGATACGATTGGAGTTTTAATAGTTGCCATTTAATACAGTGAATTGACAGTAATCATGAATGAAGAAAATAGAGTGGCAACCTCAAACAATGAAGTAAAATCTGCTGTTCCCGACAGAGCTAGAAAAAAGACGAGAAATGAACAATCCTTGAAAGGAAACAAGGCGAAACGAATGAGGTTAGCTATGTTCAGTTACTGCCTACTGTACTCAAATATTAGTATAAATAATTTATTTTATGCTCTATGATAGCTTGCTTAGTTTATTATCGTTTCTGTTACGCGTGTAATTTTACAATATTACTGTATATTGTTTCAGATACACTGCAAACGTTTCCCAAGACCCCCAAATTGTCAGCATCCACAAGTTCAATATTCAGATGCTTTGAATTTACATTACAGGATGTGAGATTAATCAATCAGAAGTTCTTCCAGGAGCCAGATCTACATGCAAAATGAAATGGTTCTGAAGTATGTGACGATGCTGTCACCAAAACGCAAACGATCTCGCAAGAATTCTTTCAGTAAGTCTGTATCAGTAAAATGTTACCGAGTAAATATGAAGAGAGGATAATGTTCACTCAGGTATGTACAGAGCGGTCTATGACATTCTCTACAACACTCGGCAGCAAGTGAGCCCGGCACGGTGTCAGCGCTTGTCATTCCCGGTGAACGGGGTCGGCCACAGTCGCACGCTACAGTCTTTCTTTCTCTGTCCCTGCTTTCTCTCCCTTTGCCTGCCTTCAAGGACATAGCACATGGCCACATTGCAACAGATAGCTGCTCTTCAGTTGTCTATGAGTTCTGTTGACGTTTGTATTGATGTACCTATGTCTTAGATGAAGATTGTGGCTTAATAACTGTGGCTTGTAAACTTTTGTGATGCCATACTAAGCCACAATCTTCATTCTTCATCTAAGACGTACGTACATCAATTCAAACGTCAACAGAGCTCATAGACAACAGAAGAGCAGCTATCTGTTGCAACGTGTCCTTGAAGGCAGGGAAAGAGATAGAAAGCAGGAACAGAGAGAGAAAGACTGTAGCGTGCGACTGTAGCGGACCCCGTTCACCGGGAATGACAAGCGCTGACTGACGCTGGGCCCGCTTGCCGTAGAGAATGTCATAGACCGCTCTGTAGAAATAATTCTGTTCCTAGAAGCACTTCAAATAGGAAGGTCTCGTCTTCAAAATTTATGTAACAAATTTCTCAAGCAAGGTGTTTGGTAAAAAAAAAATAAGAGGTGGCATTTTTCGAAATAACAAATTTGCCCATAAGAGACAATCAGTGAAAATATTAATTGAGAAATAACCATCTCAGAGTCACTACTGCAGATCAAAAAATGTGAACCAGCCATTTAAGCACTTCAGCTATGTGGGATGAGTACAAGAAACCTCATGACTAGGAGCTTTGCTAGTCCTGCAACTGATTGCTGTTCAACATGTTTACGAATGAAGGAGAAAATTAAAAACTGTCCAAATCCTGCAACAAAAGATGATTTTCGATTACACCTTAAACTATATGAAAAGCGAACTGATGTATTTTTCTTCTACTTAAGTCTAATGAAGAAGAGCATCTTACTTTGAGCTATGACTGCCAAAGAAATTAGAATTAGTAGAATCTATTCCCATGATATCAGCCTCAACACTAAGTGCAAATTATATAAAACATTAATAAGACCAGTCTTGCTGTATGGATCTGAAACCTGGGCAGTTGGCAGTGCCGACAATTGTAGGCTGAGTATATTTGAGAGAAAGGTTCTGAGGACGATATACGGACCAGTAAACGATGAAGGCAGTTGGAGGAAAAGATATAACTATGAATTATGCCAACTTTTTAAAGCACCAGATGTTTGCAGAGAAATTAAAGCTAGGAGAGTCAGGTGGCTGGGCCATATCTGTAGGAAGGATGAAAACGATCCTTGCAAGAAATTGACTCTCACTATACCTTTTGGCACCAGAAAAGTAGGGAGACCTCAGCTAAGATGGCTGGATGAAGTGGAGGAGGATATAATAGCAGCAGGTGTTAGAGGATGGAAAACAAAGATGTTAGATAGAAGGACATGGAAAAGCATCGTTGGGGCGGTCAAGGCTGGAACCCGGCTGTAGAACCAAAGAAAAAGAAGAAGAAGAATCTATTCCCCGTAGAACTGATGTTGTAATTAAAAGTAAAAGTTGCCCTATAAAATACTGAAATTCCCTCTCTAAAGAGTGAATGTAAAAATAACGTGAATATTTAAAATAAGTGTTCTTTTTTTCTCAATAAGTTTTTATTATATTTATTTACTTTTCCTTCTCAGCATAAATTAGTTTAAAATTTTCTTGATATATTTTTAGCATAGAATGAATACTTCTCTATGTAGATGGGTTCTGTTAAATTGTTGTGCGTTTATCAATATGTTTCATCATATAAAGCCAGTTGTGTAGACCAATTTACAGACAGTCGTCCACGGTGCGCCATAGAAGACTGGGCTTCACTACACCCACTTTGAGAAGAGGTTGTGGGAGGAACAGGAGCTTCCGGAGAATACCTGTGTTAATGGATGCGTGCTTATGCCGGAGATCGAACCTGGGTTCACAGGATTGGGTCCAGCGCTCTAGCCACTGGACCATCGTGATGGTTTTTTATAATATGTATAAATATTGTGTGTGTGTGTGTGTGTGTGTGTGTGTGTGTGTGTATATATATAAGTGCTCTGCCCATGGGCAGGTCTTTCATTGCAAACCCAGCATTTTCCAATCTTTCCTCTTTTCTGCCTTCCTCTTAGTTTCCTCAAACGATCCACATATCATAATGTCGTCTATCATCTGCTATCTTCTTCTGCCCCCAACTTTTCTCCCGTTCACCATTCCTTTCAGTGCATCCTTCAGTAGCCAGTTTCTTTTCAGCCAGTGACTCAACCAATTCCTAAATATAATAATAAATTATTTGCAAATAAAATATAAATATTTTGTGTCTATTTATGAAATTATCCGATTTACATCTTGAACACATTGCAATATTTGGTTTTCCCCTTTTGTTATAATTCTTACAACTTTATATGCAGCATTCAGAAGCCACCAGACTGAGGATCCTGATTTATGAAGGGAGAGTAAATGTAAGTGAAGGAAAAATGGAGGTAGTGCTCAAATGGTATTAATAGAAATCAAACTACTTTTGTATATTCACTAATACAATTTTTTTTGTTTTATTTTGTTTCTTTTGTTTCAGGCCCCGCTCATATCCTGTGCCTCATCGTGGCGAGCGGGTGAAACAAAGAATGATGCATGATGCCAGTTTTATTAATGGCAGAAAGTATTTTTCCAATTTTCCGTGACTTGCCTTATTTAGGACACTCGATATTTTAATTAATTCATGTTTAAGCCTATAACAAATTTCTAAGATGTCACTTACATAAAATTTCTGAGTAAAACTTTACCTACCAACACAATAAATATTGTAAAATGGAAAGATTAATGCGTCCTTCTTTGGCTAAACAGGATAACTACAAGTAGTGGTACATACATAAGGCCAGGTCGTGGACGCTGTTGATCGGAGACTCATTAAAGTAAGTTAGAGATTACAAATTGACTTATTTTGTTTTTAAATAAAAATGAATCATTGGTTATAATTTGTATCACACATCATTGACTTGAAATTAATTTTTTCAGTAGAAATATTCAACGGAGTTCACATGAAATAGGTTCATAGTGAAGTCTTCTTTGTATTTGTTTCCATTTTCTCCTTTCGTCCATTTTCCCTGTGACTCAAGGTTTCTTCATTTCCACACCTTCTCTGTAGTCTATTGTTTCTCCTGCTGGTATCTTTATACAGCTTTTTAGACGAGTCCAGTATCCATTGCTATTCTCAGGTGTGGATTTTAATGTAGCAGCTTTCTCTTGAAAATTTCTTCGCCACCTGTTTTCCTCTTATCTTCTTCAGACGAAAATCTCTACTTCGATTACCAACAGGACATGGTCTGAGTTAATATGCATTTTTTAAGCAATTTCGGAATATTTCCTGCACCAGTATGTAGTCTAATCTGATATCTGAGTTCGTACCTTGGGCATGTCCAGATGTATCTTCTTCGTTTATGTTGCTGGAATAGTGTATTTTCAACATTCACTGCATTTCTCTTACAGATATTCACCAAAGATTCTCCTCTGTCATTTCTTTTTCCCAATCCACATTTTCCAACTGTTCGTCCATCTTGTCCTTCTCCTACTACTGCATTCCAGTCGCCCATTAGGATTACGCAGCTCCCTTCTTCTCCTTCTCAACTACCTCTTCTATCTTGTCATAGCTTTCTTCCACTTCCTAATCTGCTAATCCACTACGTGGCATGTAAGTTTGCATAATAAATCCACAAAACCAGGGTCGTCTTATATGGCAGATAAAAGAAAAATAGATATTACAATTCTACATTAAAACCATTATAAAAAAAAACAACAGATCACATTCGTTGTCTGAGGCAAAGAGCTCGTAAAATATATCCTAACTTTCACTGTTGACAGCGCCATCATATAGGCAGTGTTGCCACGACATACTCACGAAAATCAGGAGAAAACAATCGAAAAAAAAACAGGAGGTTGCAGTAGATTAATTAAACATGAATTTTATCTTCGTATTATAATATTAATTACAAAACAGTGTATACTGTAAGAAAGATGATACTGTTGTATTACTATATAGTACATCCCTAATAAATGAAATGGAACAATTTTGCTAAATATTACTGTCATCTTTACTCAGCGTATGTAAATAAGCCATACAATTTTGTTTTTACAGACCGCTTATTTATTCCTGACAGCTCAGCGACGCGAAAGAGGGGAAGTAATAGCAGGAGTGGGGAGAGTTCCGTAGTAGAGATAAGGGCGAGCGGTCGGTAAAGGAATGCAGTTCAGCTTAATTGCACTTCAAACATACCGCTCTACCGCATGCACGACATCCGATCGCTTCGAAGGCAAGAGAGTGAATGACCCAAACACCCCTTGACGTAACTAAATGGACTCGCCTGACCAAGGCGCACATCGCCGGCGACTATCAGGACTAAATAATCGTACTGTACACAGTAATATCTCATTGGCAATGTTTCGCATTAAAATGTATTAATCAGGAGTTTTTCGTATATTGACAAACGATTTTCGATAGAACGAGATTTATTTCAAAGACATTAAATACAGTACTACATTAGCTGCGATTATAACAGAAGAAAAATTATCCCTTTTTCTGTTTCTGCATAACTACCCTTTAAACTGTTCATAATTTTCCCACTCTGATTTATAATTCTGGGAAGGAGTATTTACTCTTCTTTCTTGCTGGGACACTTTCAATCATTTTAAAAGATCACTGTGCACGATATGCAACACAAAAATACCATTACCTACACTTTACTCTCACTGTTCCACGTGTTCTTGCTCCTTTAAGCATCATTGCAGCGATGCGTTATGAGCAGGGAGACACAATGAGCTAGAAGAAAATTCTTACTTCTAGCTCGTTGGGGAGACAAATGAAGACTTTGTTTGACTTGTGTATAATATGCAAAAGTAAGACATGGTGACATAATATAATGTGTAATAAATTGAAAATCCGGACATAGAACCAGGTTACTGCAGCATGCCAAAAACAAAGGAGAAATTCGGACTTTTGACAAAAAAAAAAAAGAAGTAGAGCAGTGGATTCAATGGACAAACAGGAAATCTCCTGCTTAATCAGTAGGTATGGCAACACTGCATATAAGTCCCATTCTGAATGTGACGAGTCGGTTTCTACTTCGCCATCACCAGTCCATAACAAATCGTCCTCTGTGATATCTATCGCGTTAGAAATTCCATATTTCTTTTAAGGATTTTATCACTGTTTACACTTTCACTTTTTCCCATGACAGTTGATAGTTTGAGGGTATTTTAAAGGACAGATCTAAGCAAAACCATAATATTGTGCTTCAAATTCATACCTCGTATTATCTGAAGACTATCTTATTTGCGGAAATATACGACAGTATGAATAACATTGGCGGACAACTGAATCCTATAGATTCAAAATCCCCTATATCTACTTTCACAAACTGAAGGATGAGTAGGATGAGTAGTGAAAAATTGAGGGAGTTTTCAACCTGACAGTGATAATTAACAAACCTTTTGCTTTAAATTTAGTGGCTTTCTTAATTCAAACTATATAAATCATTATAATTCATTCTCTGCAAGCAATATGTGGGCGTAACTCAATTATGAACAAAATGGTCTTTAGGGGGTTTTGAATCTAGTGGATTCAACTCATAGTTGTCCGGCTTTTTGTTACTGTTACAGAAAAAGTTTTTATAGCTGTCATGAAAAACAGTCATGCTGTCTTCTCCTGTTATTCATCTTCTTGATTAATTCCTCGTCACGTACAAGGGCACGAATTTGAGGTCCATTGATCTTACAAAGCAGAAAAGGCTGAAACTATATGTTGCAAACAATTACAATCAGTATTCAATGCTCTGACAAACTGTTTCATCAAGTATGATCAAGTCAAACTTGATATGAAGTGAGGGAAAAATGATTCTGTCTCGGCTAACGATTGGTTCATATCATATCATAAAGTCGACCGTGGTAAAACATGACCAAACACGCTTTTAGTTTTTTTTGTTACGGTAGAGTATAATTATTATCGAAATGTGAACGTGAGGCCAACAGCCGGCTGGTCTGTCTGAGCTTTTCAAGGGCTGTGGCACCACAGATTATTATTATTATTATTATTATTATTATTATTATTATTATTATTATTATTAATGTTAATTGAGCACCCACGTGCAATAATGGGGTAAGTAGTTACGAAATATATTCATACTTACCCCATTATTGCATGTAGGTGCTCAATTATGTTCTTTCATGTCCGTCCAGTCAAAATACTAACAACAATACGGCCTACCCAAGAGTTTTGCGTTATTTTGGATGAGAGTGTCGAAATACAATTTTAATACTTTATTGCCATCACTGGGTTTGAAACGGAATTGTAGCGGTTTTATCCGTATTTAGTTTAACTTTATTACTAGTGAACCATTTATTTGATTAATAATTTGTCTTTGAAATAGGCCTACTTTTTATAAGCTACAGCTCATCGTCTTCTTCTATAAGCAGTAAGGACACAAGGAGCAGAAATAAAGGATGCCGGTGTCGAAACACAATTTTAATATTTTATTGCTATTTGTTTTTCACTGGGTTTGAAACGGAATTGTAGCGGTTTTATCCGTATTTAGTTTAAGTATATTACTAGTGAACCATTTATTTGGTTTATCGTTTGTCTTCGAAATACGCCTAAGCTACAGCTCATCGTCTTCTCTATAAGCAGGACGGACACAAGGAACAGAAATAAAGGATATTGATATTACATAATTCTGTTCATTGAGAAAGCACTCAACACTTGAAGGTTTTTTCTTCAGAAAATATATTAATTACATATTAAATGTAAGAGAAAAACACTTTTCAATAATTACAAATATCTTCTTCTTCTTCTTCTTCTTCACTTCATGGTATGGGCAATTGCCCGTTCCGGCTTCAAAGGTCACTCCATCTTTTCATCGGTCGTCCCTGATCTCTTCGTCCTTTTGGTTTATAATTTATTGCTTTCTTGGGAAGTCTGTAGTCGTCCATTCTCTCTACATGTAATTTACAATCTTGTCTGTAATTGTCTATTTTATCAATAAGTGGGTATACTCCTAGTTCCTGCCTAATATCTTCATTTCTAATTCTATCCAATCTCGTGCATCCTTTTACTTTTCGCAAGAATCTCATCTCTGCCGCTTGTATTTTGCTAACTTCAGGTTTTGTTGTAACCCAACTTTCACTTCCATATAAAAGAGTAGGGACTGCCATTACATTGTAGAATTTCATTTTTGTTTCCTTTTTGCTTTTATTCTTCAAAGTTCTATTAATTGTGCCACATACTGTTTGGAATGATTGTAATTTTATTTTTATATCATTATCCTTTTTGTAACTCACATCACATCCCAGGTACTTAAAATTTGTTACTTGTTCTACTGCTTTATTATCTATTTCAATCTTAGATCTTACAGTATTTTTGCCTTGAAGTGCCACTACTTTTGTTTTTGTATTTGATATGTTAAAGTTATGCTTCTGGCATATTTTATTCAGTTCATATACTGCTTTTTGTAGTTTTGTTTCAGTATCTTGTATTACAATCATATCATCGGCAAATACCAGAATATTAATTTTTATTCCTCTATCAATTAAAATTCCAGGATCTACTAAAATTTTCCATTGTCGAACAATTTCGTCAGCATAAATATTAAACAGTGTCGGTGATAAACTACACCCTTGTCTTAAGCCTATATTTGTTTCAATTTCTCGAGTTAAATGTTTTCCAGTATTTACGGTAATTCTTGAGGCATAATATAAACTCTTAATCATTCTGATAATGTGCTGTGGGTAGCCTTTAGATTGTAATATTTGAAATATAATAATATAATATAATATAATATAATATAATATAATATAATATAATATAATATAATATAATATAATATAATATAATAATAATAATAATAATAATAATAATAATAATAATAATAATAATAATAATAATACACTGCAATTACTTACGCATTAGGTATATACAACAGAGAAACCTACACTTTTCCTTTAGAAAACAAAGATTTGTTGAATCAGTGGATAAAAAACACAACAAGGGTTAAATGGCATTCCACGAAACACAGCTTCCTATGCTCTCCACATTCAGAAGACAAATATATGTACATGACAAGTAGTAGGAGGCAGTTGTTGACAAGGCAGTACAAATAATTGCTGGTTTTCTTGCACATTTACAGAACAACATGAACTTCAGATCCTCACCTACGAAACGTACAGCTTATGATATAATAAATACAGTGTTAATTTCATTTTTTTTCTCAAGAAAATGCAGTTCACCAAAACCACAGTAAATAATTTAGGGACTTGAACAATAGGTTGTGTGAAACTGCATCATAAATTATAAACAAGTGTTTTGATGGAGTACTGAAAGAACTTCTAGAAATTAACAGCTCGGAGAGACACCATTTGTCTCGTTTCATATTTATTACCCACTGTTTCAACAGTTCCTTTTTCTTCAAAGGGAATCTGCAAGAAAAGAAAAATACTGTACACACCGCATGGTATGCCGGGCGTTGTTACACATTTATGCATGAAAAGAAATGCAGCTAATTAACAAAACTATGGACTTAACTTCATAAAATTTACATGAAATGTGATAAACCAGTTGTCTTTTTCCTTTTGACATTGCATTTATGTGCAGCACATACAACAGGCATGTTTTTTCTTTGTTTTTTTCGTAGCTCTGCCTCCGTATACACAACATTGCAAGCAGACGAATTTTTACAACGGTGGGCGCTTAGTTCATAACTGCCGTGTGTCGCGGTGGCACCGCAAAGAGCGCTGTACAGGACAACATGGCCACTCTATATTCTTCTCTTTCTAACTCGTTGATAGCCCAGGTTAAGTTCACGGTGCGGCGTGCTGCACTTGTACAATAGGGCGGGCGTTCGGCTACCCTATCATTCAGGATGCATAGCAAACCGTCGGGTCTCTTCTCCGTAAAAGAAAAAAAAAGTGATTTCATTTAGGTACAGAATAACCTTTAAACAATGAAGAGCTTTCTGCTATGACCCCAGCCGAGATCACGTGCATCAGACATGCTTGCATGGCCGGCGTAGATTGCGTCATTATCTATCCTTAACTTTCGCGTATTTTTACTCATATAAATTTGGTTAATAATAGCATGCAAATAATTATTTTTATTTAATAATATGATTATTAACCTGTGTTACAAGAGTTTTTCAAAGTGATTTCCATCTGCGTCCATGCATTCCTGACATATTTTCATGAAATTGTTACTTACACGCACAAGTTCTATTTCCGGATGCTTGCAATTTCCCCTCTTATACTGAGTCCGCTAGGGAACGGGCGATTATTTTAATAAATTGTTTATTAACTGAAGAATTTATTTTTTCAAAGTGACATACATGAGATCATAAAGTTCATATTACTTACTTACTTACTTACTTACTTACTTACTTACTTACTTACTTACTTACTTACTTACTTACTTACTGGCTTTTAAGGAACCCGGAGGTTCATTGCCGCCCTCACATAAGCCCGCCATTGATCCCTATCCCGAGCAAGATTAATCCAGTCTCTACCATCATATCCCACCTCCCTCAAATCCATTTTAATATTATCTTCTCATCTACATCTCGGCCTCCCCAAAGGTCTTTTTCCCTCCGGCCTCCCAACTAACACTCTATATCCATTTCTGGATTCGCACATACGTGCTACATGTCCTGCCCATCTCAAACGTCTGGATTTTATGTTCCTAATTATGTCAGGTGAAGAATACAATGCGTGCAGCTCTGCATTGTGTAACTTTCTCCATTCTCCTGTAACTTCATCCCTCTTAGCTCCAAATATTTTCCTAAGAACCTTATTCTCAAACACCCTTAATCTCTATTCCTCTCTCAAAGTGAGAGTCCAAGTTTCACAACCATAGAGAACAACCGGTAATATAACTGTTTTATAAATTCTAACTTTTAGATTTTTTGACAGAAGACTGGATGACAAAAGCTTCTCAACCGAATACTAACAGGCATTTCCCATATTTATTCCGCGTTTAATTTCCTTCCGAGTGTCATTTTATTTGTTACTGTTGCTGCAAGATATTTGAATTTTTCCACCTCTTCGAAAGATAAATCTCCAATTTTTATAGTTCCATTTCGTAGAATATTCTGGTCACGAGACATAATCATATACTTTGTCTTTTCGGGATTTACTTCCAACCCTATCGCTTTACTTGCTTCAACTAGAATTTCCGCGTTTTCCCTAATCGTTTGTGGAAAGTTCATATAATGCCATTTATTTTTTGAAAAGGACGTCCTTTAAGTGACTACCATTCAAGCGTACATACTCGTCTTCTGCGACGTACATAGTTCATAGGGCGGAGCAGCAAACCAAAATGCAGCAATGTTGACTGGAGTACTCATGGTTCTTCTTCTTCCTTGAGACTTTTTCTTCACTGTCGATCCAGTTTCCTTCAAGATGGTAACCCATGGGTCAGGCAAGAAATCAGAACGAAAGAGAGCTAAAAAATTGGAATGAGAGACGTAAAAAAATATTTGGAAATGCCCCTGGTACTCATTTCTTTTAGAGGCTGGGTGAACTCCAAAGCAATAGTGCAGGCGGAAGGATTAGATCAATGGAGGAAGTCTATGACCCCGTCGGTAATCGAATCCGTGTCCTTACGGCTTGCAGTTTTACTCCTTAACCGCGATGCTACCGCCTGCCCTACTGCTTCACAACTGCAGTCACTAATATTATTCATATATCGTCAGTAATGCTACAAGTGTTACTTCTACTTCTACTACTACTTCTACTACTATAGCTTGCGCAAGGAACGATTACCGAAAAGCCTAGATCATATATGTAACAGATAACTCCTCGCTACGTTAAAATCGGCAGCACTTTGAAGAGAACAACCGCCAGGATCGCCACCCGTCCGCCGTAAACGAACACGAGATGGCAGCACAGTCGCTAATGCAATTCAAATGGGTAAGCCTATTATGACGTGACTCCTTATGTAACAACTAGATGGCAGCGTAGTAAACCTGACAAAAGTTGTTAACCTCAAAGTCTATAACCCCGATATATCTGTTACATTTATATGATCTAGGCCGAAAAGCAATGGTGGCATTGCTGTCTGTTCTGACATGTATATGTGGGCACGCCAAGAGGGCGAGAGGTACGGGCCGATGGAAGTACTATGTCTTCCAAGAAGCTGAACAAATGAGGACATCGCTGTGGAAATAAAGAACGTAGCAAGAGAACAATTCGAAGCTAATTAAACGCGCAACATATGTTTATGAGTGAAATAATAATACCGTGCGATACAAGACACGTATTCACATGCAATGGAACAAACTAAAGTCGTAATGTAACTATCACAACGCAAGACTGATTCTATCGATGTCATTTCTCTTTCGACTGTACTCTTGAACATCATTCAAGCTATCTCGTGACCTTTCCTGTCGCCCGCTCTTCCTTATCGCATTGTTTGATTCGCATTCCTTCCGTCGGTATTCCCTGTTTGCGTGGTCTATACCACTACAATTGATAATACAATCGAAGATATACTGTCATAGATGAACATAGACACTGTACCAAAAAATAATTATGTAATTATTCCTTAAATATATTTACTGAATTTGCTTACCTGATTTCATTACTCTCTCGAAACATCTTCAAAAGATAAAATATTAAAAATTATTGCAATATTTAAAGTGATGCTCTTTTTTCCTCTATAACAGGCAGATGAAATTGTGCACATTTGTCATTATTAACCAGATCTATCAGTCATAAAAATTTGTTGTATCTAGCTTTAAAAATATGGAAGTTTTAATTTCACTATAGTGGATCCTTAAAAATATGGACTTTCAAAATTTCAGTATGTGTCCACTTACAGCACTTAACACTTCTAGAGGCATGTGAGAATTTCATGACTGGCATTAGCACAGAGGATTGCAAAAGAGTTGACAGCATTTTGTTTGAGGTTGAAGTCACAAAATACAAGAATGACCAGCTCTGTAGAAGAATACCTATCCATATTGAAAGGACCAGCTCTGTAGAAGAGTATCCATATTGAAAGGCTCAATGGCTCACATCTCTCTTTGTGTTAGTATACCCACGGTTATATTTGTGTACTTCTCCCGAGTATCATTTATATTTTTTACTGTTGCTCCAAGATATTTCAACTTCTCCACCTCTTGAAAAGATAAATTTCCAATTTTTGTATTTCCATTTCGTACAATATTCTCGTCATGAGACATAATCATATACTTTGTCTTTTCGGGATTTACTTCCAAACCTATCTCTTTACTTGCTTTCAGTAAAATTCCAGTAATAATAATAATAATAATAATAATAATAATAATAATAATTTATTTATACTCTTACACTCTACATGGTCACAAAGTATATAAACAGTGAAAATTTAACAAAAAAAAGAACAGAATACTAACATATAAAAAAATAATAGTATAACAAAATCGACACTAAACAACATTAGAATAATATCATAATAATAGAAAAAAGGAAGTAAAATACTTTGTAATATAATGAAAAGCAATATATATTTTTTACAAAACTATCGCAGAAAAAGTGCTTATAATTGAAAGAAATCTGAATTGAAAAAGTGCAATTTTAGTTTATTTTTGAAACTAGACAATGTCCGACAGTCTCTGACATGTTATGGTAGAGAGTTCCAGAGATGAGCTGCAGAGACGGTAAAAGATAAAGAGTAGAAGGATGTTCTGTCGATACTATGAACATATGCGTTCTTAAAAAAATATTTTTTTTTATTTACTTATACGTATATTTTTGTGAATGTTTAATCATATTACTTGTAATAAAAAAATGTATACTCATTAATATGTGTAACTTTGCAAGATATGCGCCTGACATCCTTATGCAGCTAAAGCATAAAGACGCAGGAGAAAGGCACCGAACAAAAGCAAGGGATTGAACAAACGTGAAGCGAACTTCGGTTCTACGGGGACTCGGCAAATATGAACCGAAAATAGGACCTCTTACTGGTTTTTAACGTACTCGCTTATTTTACGAGTAGTTTACACGCTTCACTTCTACGTATTGTTGGATGCCTATAGAGTAAGGCAATTGCCGAGTGTCTCGTGAGGTGAGAGCCTTAATATCCAGTTACCCTGAGCACCTTTCGAGGCCTGTAATGTGATAGCTTCGTTTTGTTTTGTGAATGAAATTGTATTCTATTTTTACTTAAATCCTATTTTTAACCGAGCTTCGGCTTTTGAATATTTAATTAAGCATAGCGGTTTTGATAGATCATGTAAACAAATTGTCTGTGTATGTTACTTTAAGAGCACAGGTTTTCAAGGAAAGCGGAAAAAGAGGAAAATTGTCAAGATTTTGTGTGGTTATAAAATGTCAGCCTGATTTTTTTTACTTGCAGCAAGAATTACCGAAGTGAAAGAGAATGAACAAGGCCCAACTAAATTTCAAAAGAGTTTAAAGTTATTTCTTCTTATGTATCTTGTCCAAGTCAAGGGCTTAATGTGAAACCAACATAACTACTATCGATATTTTACCCACAACAGAAATCTTAACAGACCATACGCTTATTTCACACGATTTGTACCCAAGGCCCAAGAATATGTAACAAATTTATATTTAAATATCCCAATAATGTCAATTTAAATTTAAAAAAGTTATGTATGGATTTTATAAATAATGAAAAACTGTAAATTTAAATTGATATATTCTTATTGTGTAGTAGACATAAAAAAATTGTATTATACAGGCCTTTCATTTCAAAAGTTCCCAGTATAAATAACTTACTTACTTACAACTGGCTTTTAAGGAACCCAAAGTTTCATTGCCGCCCTCACATAAGCCCGCCATCGGTCCCTATCCTGTGCAAGATTAATCCAGTCTCTATCATCACACCCCACCTCCCTCAAATCCATTTTAATATTATCCTCCCATCTACGTGTCGGCCTCCCCAAAGGTCTTTTTCCCTCCGGTCTCCCAACTAACACTCTATATGCATTTCTGGATTCGCCCATACGTGCTACATGCCCTGCCCATCTCAAACGTCTGGATTTTAAGTTCCTAATTATGTTAGGTGAAGAATACAATGCGTGCAGTTCTGTGTTGTGTAACTTTCTCCATTCTCCTGTAACTTCATCCCGCTTAGCCCCAAATATTTTCCTAAGCACCTTATTCTCAAACACCCTTAACCTATGTTCCTCTCTCAGAGTGAGAGTCCAAGTTTCACAACCATATAGAACTACCGGTAATATAACTGTTTTATAAATTCTAACTTTCAGATTTTTGGACAGCAGACTGGATGATAAGAGCTTCTCAACCGAATAATAACACGCATTTCCCATATTTATTCTGCGTTTAATTTCCTCCCGAGCGTCATTTATATTTGTTACTGTTGCTCCAACATATTTGAATTTTCCCACCTCTTCGAAGGATAAATCTCCAATTTTTATATTTCCATTTCGTACAATATTCAGGTCACGAGACATAATCATATACTTTGTCTTTTCGGGATTTACTTCCAAACCGATCGCTTTACTTGCTTCAAGTAAAATTTCCGTGTTTTTCCTAATCGTTTGTGTATTTTCTCCTAACATATTCACGTCATCCACATCGACAAGAAGCTGATGTAACCCGTTCAATTCCAAACCCTGCCTGTTATCCTGAACTTTCCTAATGGCATATTCTAGAGCGAAGTTAAAAAGTAAAGGTGATAGTGCATCTCCCTGCTTCAGCCCGCAGTGAATTGGAAAAGCATCAGATAGAAACTGACCTATACGGACTCTGCTGTATGTTTCACTGAGACACATTTTAGTTAATCGAACTAGTTTCTTGGGAATACCAAATTCAATAAGAATATCATAAATAACTAAATAACTAAGTATTGAAATTGAATTCAATTTAAACAAAAAAAAGCATCAATTTAGATATTGAGGGGAAGTCTGAAACCAGGCTTAATTGCATTTTAGATTTCATCCCCCACCCCCTGCCAATTTTTGGATTCAGACTGTAACAGACCATAATTATGGTCTAAGATATACGAGATCGATAAAACCCTCATGGAGTTGGAAGTTGTCGACTTAGTTTGCTCGCTGGAACATCTTACGTTTAATTCTTCTCTCGCTATCTTTCACTTTTGCTGTTACGAGCTTACGATATTCAAACCGTGAATGATTACCGACGGTAGAATTCGATCCTTTATAACTACTGCTGTGGAATATTCTTGTTGATATTTTGTTGCGATGGATTGCGTATTTCCATTTTAAAATAGTATTAATTAGAATATTCCAGAATCACCTAGAAGCGAAGTTCGAAATTAAAAAGTACGAAAGGAATGACCGAATATGAAACCCTCTCAGGCAGTCGGAACATTCATACGAACACAACACTCTAGAAGATCTATGAACTATCCTCGAGAGATCCGCATATTATAAATGTTTGTTTCTTCACTCAGCCACATCGTATGAATTAATGTATCAATTTATTAGTCCACCGAACCTGCCTATTCATTATTTTAGCCGTTCTCAATCACTACTTAAACTAAAATACAAGCGCTGCGAGTAGAGAATTTCAACGACGAAAAGTATTATGTGTCCACTCTTAGTCGTGTTGTGCGTGATGCCTAAAACAATTTATGAACGGCTTGAATCGGACACCCTGTACAATGACTTCCTCTTGATCGAATACTTAAGAAAGTTCTCAGGCCAAATTTCTCTGCAACCCAAAGACATGGAATACCGAGAAAGAGATGGGAAGATGGAGTCAAGGAAGATGCTGCCAACTTGCTCCATTGTCGAAATTGGAAACTGCCGGTGCAAAATAGGAATGGATGCAGAAACTGCGGGAAGCCAAGGCTCAAATCTTAGCTGTAGCGCCATTGGGTGGTTGAGTGAGTGAGTAGATGTAATTATAAATTAATATTTCCTAAATAAAATGAAGTTAATATGTCACTGGATGTTGGAAATTTCGAAACGCATAATAGTAAGCATATTATGAATGTCAGGAAAACAGCCATTTTCACTAAAGACATCCAAATCTAGCATAGTGACATCATCCGTCTCCAGACTTCATTCACCTAACTCTGCTAGTCTTCCTCATCGCCTTACCGTAGTTCTACAGGGTGAATCAAAAGTCTGGAACCATATAAATATCATCCATATGCTTCATTTTCGATTACTATAGGTGTACCAGTATTTGTAAGACCAAATGCTCTACCAGTGACACATTCGATTCTAGACCTCAGCTATCTCAAAAGGCGCCATTTTGGATGCAACTTTGAAATTTTAAATGGAAAGGGGGTCATGTAGGTACTTAAAATCATGTGAAATTTTCTTTAAAAAACAATGGTGCAATCCGTTTTAAGATATCTCTAATCGTTTACAATTTATTTAAAGATAACTGTAATAATGACACAAACATTAGTTACTGCATCTACAGATATTTTGTAACATGGTACAGTACTAAGGAGGCTTTGCAAAAGGTATTTTTATGCAATTTTGGTAATTAACTTTCCTTGCTTTACTGTTTGATTAACCTGTGACAGTTTCAATGCATTGTTGTGATTATTTGATGCTTTCCTATAACAAATTTCTTGATTTTCGTGATGGCATTATCGAAAGAGAGAAGAACTGATGTCATTCTTTATTCTGGTGGGTTAAGTCACAGAAATGTTGCAACAGACTGGACGAACAGTTCCCTGGACACTGGATTGATCGGCGTGAACCAGTAAAATGACCGGCCAGGTCTCCAGGTTTAACACCCCTTGATTTTTTCTTGTGGGATTATATAAAGAGCTTGATATATGAAGAGAAAATTGAGAATGTGGAACATTTATAAAACCGTAACATTGAAGACTGTGCTAAAGTCACTCCGGAAATGCTACAAAATGTTCTCTCCAGATCCTCTTTCCATTTAACATTTCAAAGTTGCATCCAAAATGGCGGCTTTTGAGATAGTTGAGGGCTATAATCGAATGTGACACTGGTAGAGCATTTCGTCTTACAAATACTGGTGACATCTATAATAATCGAAAATCAAGCATATGAAAGATATTTATATGGTTCCAGAATTTTTGATTCACTCTGCATAATCGGTAGTAATGGATTCTTCCTTATAAATGAATCTGTATTATAAATAAACTTTTTAACACTGAAAATCTATTGCAGTTTTAGTTGAAGCATTTCATTTAACGATTCTTTCAACTGCATAAATTGTTCAGCATCGAAGAAAATCTGGCAGAATACAGAAAAGCCTTTATCGAACATAACTGGAGATTTTATCAACCAATATTAGTTGATAATTATATTTATTACTATTAAACTGCGTTCAATTTAAAACTGCTTTAGGAAACTGACCAAAAATTTTGAGAATGGAAATTAAAAAATTATTTTCAAGTAACTCCTTTTATACGTGCATTTCAGACTCCAGCTACATTACAATAACGAGTTATGTTTACTTTCTTTATTAGTGTGGTGAGTTTTTCAAGAAAATGTTAGTGACGAACATAAAAAAGAAAATATTGATGTTGATTCTTTAAATACACAAGATAATCTTAATGAATAGTAACTTTAAAGGTATAACCATTAAAAGCCATTACAAATTTACTAAACTAAATTATACTCTCTTGTGAAAATACAGTCACTACTCCGTTGTGGTAGTCTCTGCATTCAAATAAAAGTGATCTACCAGGCTGAAACAAATTTATTTTCAGTCGGATGCATTCGTGTTGACTAAACTTATCTACCAATCAGATACCAAAAATAATAATGTACTACACCATCGAAGAGGAAGGGTTGACAATCAACCGAAACTTTATCCAACAACAAGATAGAAGGGTTTGCAGGCCTTTCGTCCATTACCTTTTGTCCACAATTTGTTTCGTCCATTGCCTTTCGTCCACGTTCTCTTATCCACAACTGATTGGTCCATACAATTTACGTCCATCCATACATTTTGTCCACAACTTTTATGTCCATAACCTTTCTTCCATCTTAGAATATATATTTGTGTTTCCCACCTACAATCCTGTAGTGCTAGGGAAAAGTGGCACAAGTAAAAAATGTATAACTTTTACAGGAGAAGGAAAGAAACTGTCTTCATACTGGTTTATGTCGATTTGATTTTCTTCTGTATGAATTATTGTAATGGGAGAAATACTTATGTCTCTTTTCCCAAGCAAGCAGATGGTCCGTACGTCGTCAAGAAATTAATAAAAACATTTTGTGGAAACTGACTTATGCCACTTTTTTCAAGCATTGCAGAATTACAACACCGGAAACATCATTATGGAATGTGTACGAAGCAATCTTGAGTGAGAACAGAGGATTAATAATCCCGTCGAAAGTTGACATAGTAAATTTAAAAATATCATGGCTGTTCATCATCCCAGCATTTGGAAGTTTTTTGAAATCTTACTGGATGAACAGGAATCAAATGAGCAGGTGATTACTCAACTGTTGGGAGGACACACGCGAGTCCGTGCACCATTAAGTCAGACATATGTCAATAATCATGAACGCATCAGGGAAATGGTTATAGAGTATGAAGATTACAAGAACGACGGCCGGATGGAAACATATCTGAGAGGAATTTCATATATTTTAAAAATTAACCCTCCTGAAGTCCTTCAGGAAAAAGAAAATGATGATTAATCATATTTAGAACATAAACAGTATGTACATCAACAGCACATTTAAATTTAATAACTTACTTTTTCACCAAATTAATTATGTTTCATGTCATCTATTTTTTTTTGCCATAGTGGACGAAAACGTAATGAACGAAGCATGAAAATGGACTAAAAGGTCAGGGGACAAAACTTACTGGCTGAATCATGAACTGGACAAATGTGTCAGTGGACAAAAAAAAAGTGGACGAAACGTAGTGGACCAAAGGTCTTATAACGGTTAGAAGACCTGTGAATTTAATAAACGAAAAGCAAATACATTAGGCTATCCTAAGAACGTATATTAGAACATGATCAGATCGGTAAAGAGAGATCGGCAGCTACTTTATTGTAGTAGGTACTAAAAGATCTAACAGAATGCGCTAGTTACATCTGTCCATCGAGTAGTAGAGTCAATCGCGAGGGCCCAGGTCCATCTCTCTCTTTGGGGCAATGGAACAAAAAATCATACTTTCATTTGGTTATCTACTTATATTTGAATAACTTGCGCACTAAATGGCGGGACGTCAGTTCAGTTTTTGCTTGGGTGGGAAGTAAATTTTCTTGGGAAGACCTTATGAGGTATATCGCGTGACGTACTCCCTCTCTATTTCCTCTGAAATTAACTATTTTCCATACCATACCATAAATGGGGTAAACATGACCATAAAAAGCGTTTAACCATGATATGAGATGAAGTCAACATATTTTCAAAGTTAATATTCCTTCTCCATTTATTAAGTAGACCTATTAGTTATTATTTTAAGTCACAAAAAATAGTTTTCTGTTCTGTTTTATGGTCAAGTTTACCCCATATTGCACTGGCCTATATTTCCAGTATCCACACATAGGTCTAGTTTTATCCTACTTATATGACACCGTACGTAATTTACTTACTGTTAACATGACATAGACGTGAACAATTTTATTGATAAAGGGATTTTAATTTCAAATAACAAAACAAGTACTTTTATTTACAAAAGGTAACAACCACTAATGTACCAAAGGCAAAGGTTAACGCTTTAGTTTCATTTGGGTAGTCATGAACTAACTCATTTTTTATTCCTTAAGTCAGTGGTTCCCAACCTTTAATGACTGACGATCACTTTACTGAACGCCCACGATATCGCGACACATTATTATTATTATTATTATTATTATTATTATTATTATTATTATTATTATTAACCGGAATATTTTATAGCGGACGGGGAGATGATTACTGTTCACTGCACGGGAATTTTGTCGTTTTTAACCTCCTTTTCGTCCAACTAACATTTTCAAAATCTAAGCGGAATTCAAAGAAAGATTATATTAAAAACATAGTTATTCACACATATTTCGGTTCCATGATGAAAAATATAACAAAAAGGTTCCGTAATCCCGTTCAGCCAGAAAAAAAAACACACAACTTCTATGTAGTTTCGGACATCCAGTGTTGTATATAGGTTGATATTAACACGGAATCGAAAACTGTAAAAGAACAAGCAGCAACTTGAGTAGCATTAGAAAAAAAAACAAAGGTATATGTCAAAAATCCCAGCCTATCTATGTGAATGTCCGATAAAAAATAGTATTATCGTTTTTGAAAACTCGCCTATTTAAATGAATGTGAAGTCTGCGCTTGGTGGGTTGCACAGACTTGCTCTATGCTCTATAGGCACCGTGCATGGGTCTCAAAATCGTACTGGTGGCGCCGCGCAGTGTCTCAATTCCTAATTAACTACAGGCTCGCAGTCATTCACTAGTCATGTGTGATATAGAAATTACATGCGGCTTTCTGCCGATAAAAAGTTGTAATATTAGTAAGAAGGGATTCATTGATTCATAGTGTTCTGCCCAAAGGCAGGTCTTTCACTGCAAACCCAGCAATCTCCAGTCTTTAATTATTTTATAGACTCAATGGAAAGTTCAGTACTGCTAGAGGAGTGTAAAATGTTAACTACAAAGTTCCTGAAATATCAGTGAAGTTATTTGGCATTTAAATCAGATTTCAGACCATTGAATGAGGGTGAGCAGTCATATTACGAAAACATTGATATACTTATATTTGATGTCATGACGTGTGAAATATTTATGCGTGTATAATGTCTCTATAAATTACGTATTTTAATGTGATTTAATTCTAAAAGTAGTCTTAATTACACTTCCTGAATAATGGGTGACTGCTAATTCTCTAAAACACAACACATATGAACAATATCATCAACATACTACCTCTGATTGAGGTTCTGGCTGATATGTACATCTGTTATCAGGCTGTACATCTCACTTAACGATATGTGTCAGAGGAAGATGAATAATTGTTTGTATGCATATGAAGTCTGACTAGTGTAATATGTAGCTAGTCGGCGATATATGCAAAGGAAGGGAAAAGGAACTGGTCACCCTACCCCATGATATTCTGGCCTAGTTGCCTCATAAGTGGTGCCTTGTTGGTATCACTTGTGAGGTTCAGACTTCTCTTTGGACAGTTAAATAAACAACAAGATCAACATGCGGAAGCAGTTCAAATTGATAGTTTGTGTAAAATGTTATACTGTATAATTATTTTAATACGCTGAATGCACCTCTCACCATGAATTCGAACACTGGCAACGCTGTAAGTAATTTCGACTTCTTCAGCTGTTAATTTACCATCATGCAGATACGGTGGAGTAACAACAATTATCCCTTTATCGGAGAGGTTTGTTATTATTCCGGGAAAACCTGACTTCATCACCACCTTCTAATAAAGTCAATAATCCGCAATCAGTTGTTATGAATGTGTCACTCGATATGCCACGGTAGATTTAGATTTCAAGGCCACCATCTGATCCACGTTGGGTGGCTGTTCCACTTCTTAACAATTAATTGTCACTCTACATTTTTCAATATTGCAGGCATTGTTTCCTGAATACTTTCTCTGCTAGGCCAAAACCCAAAATTACAGTAACCATTGTGGATGTCAACAATATTAAAGTGGCGGTAAAAATACATCATAATTATAATTGCACGATTAACTCCGAACATCACCCTCATCGCAGAATACGGCAATCCAGTTTTCATTTTAATTTGAAAATATGAGTAGACGATTTTCTTTACTAATCTTACTCTTGGACAGAATTTTTCGAAAGCTTTCGATGTGAAATCCACTAATAAAAGTGGAAAAAAAAAAGAATATGTATGGTCTACATCTTGGGGCGTTTCGACTATCTATGGTAGCTATTTTTGGGTTAAATGATAGAATTGGAAATATTTCTTATTATGATTCTACGGCTATGACTGTGTTTCAATTGGCAGCAATTTTAACAATATATTCAAAACCACAATTGCCACTCCCATTAAGTCTGGTAGTTCTGTCTCATATTTTATTGTAGAATAATCTCGGAAACCTTACATTTCATTAAACATATCATCTGTTCCTGAACTCTTGTCATAACATTTCTTATCTGACTTCAGTTCGGCATGTAATGGAATAGACACTTGAGAAGACAATTCACACAATTCAATTGTGAAAGAAAAAACAAAATTACTAAGAATGGTTTCATTTACTTCTGCCTGCATGGCTACTTAATTTTTATAAATAACACTTGTTGAGCATTCGCCTTCCATAAAACTTAAATTTTCAACTTTTCTTCCTCTTTTTGCGTCTCTTTCGTATCTTTGCGGAGCTAGTTGAGATGAGGCAGTCTTTTTCTTGTAATCTTTTAGAAAAATACTGGGAACGGTATGCTAGTTTTGGGGGTGTCCTGGTCTCGTACCCAATAAAATGAATACTGCAAATTCTTGTTGCGGGTGTTGGTTTCCAAGGTGAACCATCAACACTGGAAATCAAGAATTAAATATCGATATGAATACATTTAAAATAAGTATATTGTTATTTATTGTTGGTAATATTATACGTAATATAATATAGTTATGTATAATATTACATATATTATATGTAAAGAACTCAGTAATTATGTACTTTTTGAAATTTAAATGATAAATTCCTGTCGTTGATAACTTAATGGTTATTTATAAACATAATACGATATGCATTCTATTTTTTATATCAGGCCTAGTATATAATAATACTATGATTACAAGCAGTGTAGCCTTATTTACTTTCGTCTGCGTACTGCTTGGATCCACAATTAGCGTCGTTGCATTTCAGTTTTTTAGTTTTGGGAATGAATAAAAACAATATCGGTTGGTGTGTTCCTATAAGCATTACTACACTCAAGAACACAGCAATTTACTAGAGATGGGTAAAAAATAACACAACAGTTATTTTGGAACTGTTCCGGTCTCGGAACTGTTGCAAAAATGAACAGTAGGTCGGAACCTCCTGTTCCGAAATAACAGTGTTCCGACTCCGAGCTGCTCACTTGCTCAGCTGTTGCGGGCTCGCAGTACCGCGTTGCACAAGGTATGTTCCGACTCCCTCGGAACTGTTGCAAAAATGAACAGTAGGTCGGAACCTCCTGTTCCGAAATAACAGTGTTCCGACTCCGAGCTGCTCACTTGCCCAGTTATTGCGGGCTCGCAGTATCGCGTTGCACAAGGTATGTTCCGACTCCGAGATAACAGTCGGAACGTCGGAGCTTGTTCCGATGAACTAACGACAGCTGCAGTTACACTGTTCTCGTTGTTCTTTATGTTATACTTGGAACTTCGTTGGATGAAGTTGGTACTTGAAACTCTCACGTGGTTGGAGGGGGGCGCATGGAAATTGAAATCCTTGCGGTGGCGCGAACTTTAATATCAACATTTGTAAGACTGGCCAATCATCTGTAATGTTATAGTAAGTATTTAATAATCTGTAATATTCATTCCCGCTTTATGGTTTATTTCACCATTAGTTGACTATTTCTGTTTTATAAACATTCTACAAAGTCATAAAGTACGCATACTATTATTAATTCATTGATCAGCTGATTCTATACAAAGGTTAAAGTCGTAAATGGTAATGAGTGGTTTAGTTACAATGTCTGTATGTCGTTTGTTGAGGTTAAGTCTGACAAGCACAAGTTTTTGTGCTATCTTCTCTGTTATCAAAGAACGACAAAAATGTTGTAGCATTATTTGTTGGAAACTACCCATATAAGTACTGATTTGGAGAGCGAAGTTTAAATTACACTTTGGTAAAGATGCGATTCCAACATTTTACTAACCCACTGCGGGGTTTCCAGGTTTCAGTACTGCCAATATATATCTTTTTTTATTTATGAAATTGTAATATATATTATTATTAGTATTATTATTATTATTATTATTATTACTATTATTATTATTATTATTATTATTATTATTATTATTATTATTATTATAACTGTGCATTAAGAAAAGTAAAAATAAAAATTAATGATTTGTTTTTTTTTATTATGTAATAGAGAGAACAGAAATTACATACCATATGTTTTAAATGTTATGATATTTTTTTTTAGTTGGCTACCATGTCTTTATAACTTTATGTACGAAAACAAAGTGTTGTATTCTGTCCTTGTAGTCAACAACTGTGTAATTACTAATATTAAGCTTTTTAGTTCTGTCCGCATGCACAGCAATTTTCCAAAATCGATTCGAATGTGCATTGCAGTGCCATCTATAGATAAGAATGTGTACTATGTCATGCCTATGAGTGCTCCAGTGTGAGCAGCATGGTGAAGAGGGAGGGTACTGTACCGTTCGTTTGAACGACTCAACGACTCCGACTCATCACCACTGGTGACTGTTATTTCGGAACTGTTATTTGGAACATAGTATTTTTTCGGAACCGGAACAGTCGGAACTGTTCCGGGAAAAGAACAACTTCGCCCATCACTACAATTTACATTACCTTTCCGCTTTTTAGGATCATCCATATTTCTATTCGTTTAACCTCAGATGTTAAGTATATTCATATGCTTCAAGCACAACTCTATCGCTGCTGTCCTGCAGTTAATAACAACAGTCGCCACCAGAGGAGCTTGCATGGTGCCTATACTCTACTGAACTGGGCATTGTTGCAGGTGTTCACGTTTCATTGGTAAAGTCTGTCTCAAAATAAAATGTACCATATCAAAGACTTCATTGCAAAAAGAGACTTTCTGGTTCGCATAAAATTTATTTTTGAATTCCAAAATTTCGCGACACACTCCATGGGGCTACGTGAACCCCTGGAACCCTGCCTTAAGCATTTATAGACGTGGAATATTTTAATACTAAAAGGTACAGTTCTCACATTTTTTTCTTTAGCAGTACTACTCAATTATTTATTCTTTTTTCAATGTTAAACTCGGTGGAGAAACAATTGCTCCCCCCATCCCGGCTCCCCTAAATGACACCTCTTCTGCGCTATTCGCTGCCGATGAAGCATCGATATATTAAAACGCTAAATAAAAACAAATGTTACTTAATGAAGAATCTCTTGTTCAAACACAAAGATGACGTGAAATAGAAATTCGAGTAATTACCTTAACAACTAGGCCGGTTCAGGAAAATTGACTCCGTACTAGCGAACACAAACGCACCCATCACCAAAGCAACACCAGAATAAATCGGAAACAAGCAAGGATCTCACTAATTCTGAAGATGGCTGACAGGAAGCCGAAACTAGTCAATTAAGGTAAATTAACAACTCAGTTCCAATTCAACTCTAGAAAGTTCTTCCTACACAAAACTTAAAAATTCGAGACTGTGAGACATATTCTTACCAAATGCGAGATTCTAGATCAGGGATGCAGAACTGGGAAAGACAGGGGTGGAAGCATGGGAAAGAGTTTGTTCCCCGTCCACAGTCATCTGACCTTGAATTACGTATCTGTGACTTCCGCAAGCACAGTGAATACGTATTTCCTCTCCCCCTATCATATCCAATGACGTGTGGGGGTGAAAGGAAGGGATGAGTCACGTGTTCCGGCTTGTGACGTGTGCCACAATTGTAGCACAGTTTTGCTTCCCTGTTCTAGATAGAAACGGTTTTCTCGTTGCCAAACTTCTAGAGGCCCGAAGTTCACTCAGTCTCCTTTCAAATTGAGTACCGGGTCTTTCCAGAGGGTGAAAGGCAGTCGGAGCGTGGTGCCGACCACACCATCCCATTCTAGTATCGATGTCAAGAAAGCATGGAGCTCTACCTCCATGCCCTCCCTAAATGTCTTCATGGATGTGAAGGGGATATCTTACCGTATATACTGCAGAGAATGGCTGAAAATCTTTGGGCATATTCGCCTGAATATGAAAATTCTAACATTGAAAAGAAAATTCTGAACTCTCCCAAGAAAAAATTAATATAACAATGTTATTTATTGAGGCAATGAAATTCTGAATTAGGCCTACATGTGGATTTACTATGTAACTATCCAGCTATGTTACAGAGTACTAGTAGTTTAATGTAAATTGGTTCAAAGTAATAAATTGTTGCAGTGAAAGATTGAGAGTTGAATATTTCTAATACTGATGAGTAGAGCCCGGAAGTTTAGGCATTTATTTTGGTTAAAATAGACAGGCATATAGGCACTAAAAATAGTCAAAATAGGCAGTGAAATAGGCATTTGTTATTCATGGAATCATACAAAAAAACAGACAAATACTTAATAAACTATCCCATGCGGTACTCACTTTCCTTGTTTACATGTCACAACACGATGCTTTTTTAAGTTGTAAACTGTCATAGTGAGCCGCCTGTCAGAGAGAACGTTTTTCATGGTGGAAAAAGATCTTTCTACTTCTACTGAAGTGATTGGAGCAAACTTAAAACAATTTATTTCAGAAAGACTGTCTCTACTTTCTTTCAGGAATCGGGAAAAACCGCCTGTGTATTGTCTCAAAAAGAGGGGTGTGAGAAGGTATTAGAGACTTCAAAGTACGCGTGACTTGTGCGTGCAAGAAACAACAGTAACGGGACCTGGAGACTTGCTTTTAATACTTCCCTCATCATCTTTCTTTCGCTGGTAAACCCAAAGTGACCTGAGCAATGAGGGTTATACTGTTCAAACATCTTTGTTAAGTGATGGAATTGGTGGGGGAGAAAAGTTTACGACTTCTTGGAAACATGTATTGCTGGAGAATAAGATTCTCAGCAAATATTTGTGTGAGGTGAATATATATTTTTAATCTGTACAACCGTTCTTTTTTATTTTTTGATATACTCTATGTGCGGTTTATTTTAAATGCATTAAAAATATAGAAAATATACAATAACGAAGTAAAAAGGCTAAAAAATCATTTAACCTTAAAATAGGCAACGGGAGCTAAAATAGACAAAAAAGGTCAAATAAAAATTGGGCCTATCCTCCCCAAATGTGTGGGAACATGTTTATCTCTAATACGTCTTTCATACTCAGTTTAAAAAAGGCGCTTTGCCTAACATCCGGGCTCTACTGATGAGATTAAACTAGAAACGAAATTATGAAATTCTTGTTACTAAATAGACTAGCCACACCTTTTCTCTAGAACTGAATACCTTGTAAAAAGTCGATTATTATTAGTTACGTTCGTGAGTGAGGCATTAGATGATTTCCCATCCTCATATAATACTGAATTCGAGGAACAGTTTTACATGCATAATCTCACAATTTCCATACCTAATTCCTTGAAAATTACATCCATTATCACATTACACCGAATAGCAAAATCCGTGAGACTAGGTCGTGTACGTTACATCACAACTTTTGTATATTTCTTGTAACAACAGAGCAAAAAGTGCAAAAAATAATGAGAGAAATATTTGTATATGTCGAAGAGTTTGCTATGCTACATAAAACGATTCTTATAAATTGAATGGCATCAAATGTGTATTTGACTAATATTTCATAATGTAACCAGAAATGATGGACGCACTTTAGGTCCAATAAGCTACTATCATAGTGTGATATGTTGAGGTGAGAAATGCGCAGTAAATTTTGTCTGAAGCTCTCTTATTCAGAAACACAATTCATTAATATGCCGCAAATTTATGACTAGATCGCGGAACTTCGTATAATTCCATGTTTTTACTGATTTGGCATATTGAAACCTGAAAATGGATCTTTGTCTATCATAGTTTTTACGTTCGAATGAAGCGAATTGCATTTCGCATAAATGCATACTTTGAGGGTTTCTTCCTTTAAACGCAAATATAATTTCATTTTTAATACTGTCTTTAGGCCTAAATGTATATATTAACATCATAGACGGAGTTATTGGGGGGAGGGGGGTGTCATGGGGCCACTCCAAACTTGTCTGAACTCTTTTTTTTTCTATTAACATTAGAAAATATTGAATGCAAAAAACGTTTCTTGCTTTTGTTTATGATCAAGTTTCTGTGCTTAAATTGGCGAATTAATGTCTTCAGTATATTGTAATGTTAATAGAAAAAAGAATTCAGATAAATTTGGGGGGGAGCAGTGCTTCACCATACCCTACCATAACTCTGTCTATGGTTATGCTCTATTATAATTTGTAGTAGACCTACAGTTGAAGCCCTATACAACTCGGTCCGAAACATGCACCCCGAAAATACTTTTATTAAATGATCATATTCCGATATACTGTACCACGGTCAAGCTATAACAGGGGAGGCGGTAAATGATGTTCCCCATAACCTCGGTATATCGGGATTCTATGGTTTTTCTTTGCCCCTCCCCTCAAGGAAACGGATCTCTCTCCGCCTATTAACATCTTTTCTTGTTTTTCCCGATCCATTATCTAATTTCACAATTTTCTCTGCGATAAAAATAATTATTTCCAAGAAATACGAAAATAATTTGAGGTCATGAAATTTCTGCGACGACATTGGATACTTCCTGATAGTGAGCTCTGATTTCGTATAACGAAAATCGAATGTATTTAAACGCCTGCGACAATGAAGTCACGTGAATTGTAAATGCTTATTTCAAAAAGAGGCAGTTTAACCGAAGACGAGTTTTACTGCATAACCACGCGAAGAACCAGCGCATGATTCATCTACTTACAAGCAGTATTTGTTACAAGTTTAACGGGCACCTGTCTCATTAAGAAATTTGGAACAGACAGACAGACAGACAGACAGACAGACAGACAGACAGACAGACAGACAGACAGACAGACAGACAGACAGACAGACAGACAGACAGATAGATAGATAGATAGATAGATAGATAGATAGATAGATAGATAGATAGATAGATAGATAGATAGATAGATAGATAGATAGATAGATAGATAGATAGATAGATAGGTAAATAAATAGATAAATAAATCTGTAAATAAATAAATAATAAATAAATAAATAAATAATAAATAAATAAGTAAATAAATAAATATTTACATGATATTCTATTTTACTCTGTAGGCTATCATTGGTGTAAACTGCATAAAGTTTGTTGCTTAATTAAAAGAAAACATATTCTACAGACATTATTTAACGTGGAACCTTTAAGTGGGCACCTAATTCGTAATAATGTCCGTTACCATTATTTTTTCTTGCCTACGCGCATCTTGCGTATTGAGAGCGTCAATACAATATCGTCGTCGTTCCTGCAGTAACTCCTATGTGACATATTTATCGATTTTCTGATTTTTGCTCTATTAAATACCTTAAATAGTGATACAGCAAATAATAAAACCTCCTATATGTAACTATATTTCTTTCTTTTGAAAATGTAAGAATTCACAGTCTTCTATGTACGGCTGCCGTAGAATAGTAAGTATGTTTTTTCCTCCTACTGAAAAATTGTACAGGGACATCATTTTATTTTTACTAACATTTCTAATATTAACCTGGCTATACCTTTGGATCAACGATTAAGAACCGGAAACACCGTTTTCTACCCCTTTCCACGACTGGAGTTGGATGATACTGGCGTGATATACAAACAAATCACTTTACTATGTATAGGAAGGAAGAAAAGTAGTTCATCCATTTACGTAAACTAGGAAATATCGCGATTTCGAGTTTGATAATTTTCATTAGCTTTTTGTTTAATCAAAATACAGTACTGTATTAACAATGAGTGCTTTTACTCACGAACTGAGCTTTCCATGTGGACGTATTCATTATGCAGTGTATATTATACTGCCTACAGCACAAGAGCGTACACTATAAAGAATGAAGTTAAATTGAAAAATAATCATAATATGGATATTTATACACATTTTTTAAAATGGTGGCCGTTCATTTCGATACAGGCTTCAGTTGTAATGTGCATATTATCGTACTATAGACTATTGTACGTAATTCCAATTACCAGGTTCGTACTTCGTATCAGTAACTCATGTTGAAATAATTCTGTACCTACTCTATAAAAGAGACGTTAAGTACTGTAAATTCAATCTTCACTTCTGCCCGATCCGAAAAGATAAAATTACTCAGACATGCTATCTACTGACCATCCAAGTGGTTACGTCGCAGCGTCGTAGAAAGGGAGGAAATCACGTGACAGTTAATTACTTAACGAGGCCCTTTTATTTAAGTTATTTTAAACAATTGTATGGGTATAATATTACGTAGACGTCCAATTCCTAACAGAAATTAATGTTCTCAGAAAAGAGCTAAGACAGCTCAGCCACTAGCATTTACAGAGAGGCGAATAGAAGCAGGTGGGGGAAACCAGGATGCGACGTAGGCAAATGAAAAATGATGCAACATTGAAACCTCTTACGTCACTGGAAAAGGCGAACATATTTTTGGAACGTACTGTTTACTATGACCATAAGGCTACTGTGACTGTATATGCGGTCTTGGATCTGTGTGGAGGACGGTTGAACTTCATTAGTAGAAGGGGTGGGAGTGAAGTACATTCAAAAACTCAGGTACAATAAAAAATTGAAGTAAAAATAAAATGATGTCCCTGTATATTTTGCGCATAGGAATTATTGCAGGAACAACGACGATATGCAGTATATAATTAGCTGATAAAATTGTAGCGATAAGCAGCATGACTGGTTGAAACACGTTCTTTCGTACCGGTTTATTGGTCAAAAGCAGTATGACGTAGTAAAAGTATAACAGTCTGCATAATAGTTCTGCGAAGATGCGTAGGGAAAATCCGTGATCCGGCGAGCTGATGAGTACATCTGATGTGCCTCCCGCCCACAAATTAACCAAACGTCATGTGTATTCATTTACCAGCTGTAACCCTGCGGCCTCTACCGGTAATATCTGCCCCACTACTCGTCTCAGCATCGAAATAAAAATAATTTTAGAAATAAACTGCAGTGTATGTATGACTCTGTGTGTTGTAGTCACACAGAGTTTTAATAGAAAGTGTCTGATTTAAGCAGTTTAGGCAGCTCAAATATCAGTACAGACGTGTGGGAGGTATTTCATGGTTTCGCAGGCGGAATCAGGGGTGTGTATAACGTCCACTGACATCGTCACTTGAATGCTACGAATTTTAGTTTTTGTGTTATAATTTTATGTTAAACATGTGCAGTCAATCTAGTGTGTTAATTTATTTTCTTTCGGTTTTTCAGCGTTTCTTATAGTGGCGTTTTTTTTATAGGATAGTGTTTTATCGAGTCATTTGCTGTTATATTATTTCTTAATACGTACCTTCTTAGTAAGTACAGTAGTGGCAAAAAAACTGAACCGACCCTTGTAGCTGAATTCAGAGCCTTGTTGGCTCCAGAGCACGATAGACTGGTAACTAAGACTTTCGTGGTTCGAATCCTGCCTGGGTAGAAAACTTTTTTTTGTTCCTTATTCAAATTTATTCCCAATACTTTTCGATTGCTGCAATATTTTACTATTTAATTAACTTATTATTCCCAGAACATGAATTTTACCAGCAATCGAAAAGTATTGGGAATAACTTTGAATAAGGAACAAAAAAAGTTTCATTCCCAGGCAGGATTCGAACCACGAAAGTCTTAGTTACCAGTCTATCGTGCTCTGGAGTGAACAAGACTCTGAAATCAGCTACAAGGGTCGGTTCTGTTTTTTTGCCACTATTGTACCTATTTATCTCTAACCCCTTAAATGGTGAACTAGGTGAGGATTTGGAAGAGCAGTTAAAATCTTAAATTTCAGTTGAGATATAAAAGATACTGCTCAATTGGTAACCTAGTATTCTTAAGAGGTGCGGATGACAACTTCAGTGTTATTGAGGAGTTCCTCGACTGGCATCTTTAAATGGCCGAACTACTGGTGACGACATCTTTCAGGCGGTAAGTCAAGTAAGCCAAAAATTTTGTCTTCATTTGAAAAAGTTGGTTTGTGTGGCAACCGACGTAGTCCCGGCAATGGTAGAACAAGATCTGGAATTGTTTAAAGAATTAAATGTTTTTTTAGGTGAGCGCGGAATAAATTCAGACAATGTTATTACTAGAGCCTTGATATTGGCAAAATGCCTTTTTTTTACTGGGTGGAAGTAAATCATTATTTTCATAGATATAAATGTGATTTGGGTTAAATCAAAGTGATAGGGCCAATTTTATGGAGGGTAGCTGTGAATATATTGATAAGCAGTCGAGGACAGCTGATGAGGGGTGGTCCTTCAGCTTGGGGGTTGGGCGAAGATATGACAACCCGTCACCGTAAAAAACAGCTTGTTACGAAACCTTCAAATAAGCCTCGGAATGGGACTGATTCTCTGGCACGACCACAGCAAAGGAATAAGGTTTTGAGATTTGGTACTTGGAATGTTACAAAGGTCTTCCGGTTTTAGCTTTTGCAGTAACAACTCGTATATGCGGTACGGTTTCATTCGCAATCAGGTTCGTAAAATTTTCCATACAGTCAGTTGCGGAATATCAAGTTCCCGGCTGGCGTGGTATGTTGATTTCTGAGGGCTGCGAATGAAACTCGCCCTCACTCGCTCCACGTTTCTATTAGCAACGCTTGGGCGTCCGCTGCTTTTTACCTTTACTCACGGTACCAGTTGCCTTAAATTGACAATGCCATCGCATAATGTTTTGGTGACCTGGTGGTGAAGTTTCAGGGTATTGTCTCCGGAACTCACGCTGTATGGTAACAAAGGAAAATGAGTTCTGATATTCCAAATTTTGAAAACTTGCTTCTGCTGCCGTCTGTCTGCACGTCTCAGAGTTACAACAGTGGAAGAGTAAACTTTCAGAGTTTTTCTTTCGATTCATGATTAACACAAACATATTGCATCCATAGTTTTCGCAAATATTTGACAAAAAATATGATGAATCAATTGTAATTGTCCTAATTGCGTTAAAAATATTCCATATTTTAGGAGGTGTTAGTATGCATCAAAACAAAAAAAAGTCTCATAAACATGGGTTCTACATCAAATAGTTTCTGAGATCTGAACACTTGTTCACAGGAGGTGCTCAATGTGACGTCCATTCATGGCAGTGCATTCCTCTGCCCTATGGCGTAAGGAATCACGCACTCTTTGAAACTGACTTGGTTGTTCTTCATAACCAAAAGACTACGGTATTTAGGTTTGGGGAACGAGCAGGCCAAGGTGTGGGGCAACCCAAATCAATCCAGCGGTCCTTAAATGTCAGCGTCAGGTGTTCACGCTCATTGCGGAAAAAATGTACTGGTTGCCATAATGCATGAACCACATCTGTAGTCTTTGCTGACATGGCACATACTCCAGCAAGGTAGGCAATATTTTAATAAGAAAGTCCTGATAACGAACCCCAGTTAATCTCTGTTAGTATGTATGGCCCTTAATCTATCACCAAAAACACCTGCCCGTACGTTGATTGAGAATCGGTGCTAATGCCTTATTTCTTCCATTGCATGGGAAGTTCCATCAGCCCACACATGCTGATTACGAACATTCACAACTCCATCTCTGCTGAACCCCGCTCATATCCGCAAACAAACTTTTCTTTTCACTATTCCTTGCGACGTATCAGTATTCCATGCCAGGGGTGTCAACTACGGTATGATTATCTGGTAGTCTGCTGTATTGTAGGGCAGAAAAATGAATTGCCATAAATGGACGTCACATTGAGCACCTCCTATGAACTAGTATTCAGATCTCGAAAGTATGTGTTGTAGGACCCATGTTTATTAGACATTTTTTCCTTGTTTTGATGCATATTATCACCTCCTAAAATATTGGATACTTTTTTAAAAAACTGTATAATACCGGCACAAACAATACTGAAATAGACTTCCAGTCCAGTGACTATATTGGGTACATTCCACTGTTCAACTCGCAATAGTGATACTCGTGCAATATATCCTATTCAACGAATCACTTAACAGAACTTTCACCTTGAGTCCAAGTCGCCGAAATAACTTGCGGCACCCCAGAGTAGGCTATCATTCAAGGAACACAGATTTCATGGAACAAAGTTTGAAGACCATTGTCTTATACCATTGTTCCGGCTGCATGTATAAATCATAGTTTCATTAGTGTGAAGGAAAAAATACGTTCATGTTGAAAGAGTTGAACAGGGGTAGACAAACTAAAAAAATAAACCTTCACAATACTCAAATTTATTAAATTTTTCCTTTTTGGAGTGCAACCAATTGGTAACAAAAGAAATAAACCCAAGAAGTATTATACCACATTAAACATACCCAACTACCCATCTACCCAGCGGAGTCCAACTATAATTCTATATTAGAAATAAACCAAAACATTGGGATGTACTACAGTGACTTCAAAAACTTTTTCCTTACATTTTTATTGTACCTTGTTTTTTGACTATACCATATAGGCTTGCTTAATGGTAAGTTTTAGTTGCCATCGTAGTATTTTACACTGTATAGGCACAATTAGGACATAGTTTAAAATGCAAGGAAACAGTTTTTGATATCACTTTTTAAGCAGTAACATGAGCTTCAGTTAGGAAGTCAAAAGGAGGATAGCAATGGCAATGGAAGCTTTTGCTAGAAAAAAGGGCATCTTCAGCGGACCTCTGGAAAAAGAACTAACGAAGAGACTAGTGAACTGCTTTGTGTGGAGTGTGGCATTGTATGGAGCAGAAACATGGACATTACGACGAAATGAAGAGAAACGAATAGAAGCATTTTAAATGTGAATATGGAGAAGAATGGAGCGTGTGAAATGGACAGACAGAATAAGAAATAAAGCTGCGTTAGAAAGAGCGGGTGAAGAACGATTGATGCTGAAACTGCTCAGGAAGAGGAAAAGGTATTGGTTGGGTCACTGGCTGAGAAGAAACTGTCTACTGAAGGATGCAGTGGAAGAAATGATGAACGAGAGTAGAGTTCGGGGCAGAAGAAGATATCAGATGATAGACGGCATTAAGACATGTGGATCATATGTGGAGATTAAGAAGAAGGCAGAAAATAGGAAAGATTGGAGAATGTTGAGTTTGCAGTGAAAAACCTCGCCATGGGGAGAAAAATTATCTATGTACAGTAGCTACATAGAAAGTAAATAGAAAGTATGGACACTGCTTGTAACTTTTCTACTTTTAGTTTTGAAAAGAAACTCTATATACAAAAGTTATACGAGGCGTAGGGATGTAAAAAATATTTTTAACATGTTTTCAAAATTAGGTTTTTATTTTTGAAAAGAATGCGTAAGTAGTCTATGACACTATATACTAATTTTTCTGTTTTTGGATTTTTCAGGTATCAAAACTTACAAAATCATATTTTTTACTACTCATAAACAATTATTTTGTAAGAATTTCCTCAAATGTAGAATATTGTCTCAGATGCAAGACACTGCGCATGATCGGAGACCAGAGCACTGATACACAAGATAACGAATATTTGAATTACTTAAATTCAGGCTATTTGATTTGTTGCTAGCATCATTCCGAAATTCACTTCAAAAACTACAAAATTTATGGTAATAGGCTATGACGTAAATAATAGATAGGCCTAAATATATACAAGGTGTTCCATTCAACCCTCCCTGATTTCAATTAATCATTGCTAATAAGGTATGCGGATTTATGAAATGAGATTGGTACTAAAAGAAAGCTAAACCAAAGAATTTGTATTTCATTTGTTTGAAGTTGATTGTTTTGTCACTACGTAGCTCAACAATCTCAAATGGCGACTCCACAACAACGCGGGCAAACGGTGGTGTGATATGCGGAGACGAAATTCGTGATTTCAACGCAACGAAATTACAGACGAGTGTACAGAAGAGTTGCACCTGATGCAAAATCAATTAAGCTCTGGGTCAATAAGTTGCTTACGACCAGCAGTGTCCTAAAACAATTTGGTGGAGCTCGGAATTCCGTGACAGAAGAAAAGGTGGAAGAAATTCGAGCGGGATTTCAGAGAAACCCGAGTAAATTCATTCGCCAAGCATCAAGGCAATTCAATGTGCCTCCGACAACTCTGTAATTTCGTAGCGTTGAAATCACGGATTTCGTCTCCACATATCACACCACCGTTTGCCCGCGTTGCTGTGGAGCCGTCATTTTTGCTTTTGCGATTGTTGCGCAACGTAGTGACAAAACAATCAACTTCAAACAAGTGAAATACAATTTCTTTGAGTTGCTCTTTCTTTTAGTACCAGTCTCATTTCATAAATCCTCATACCTTGTTAGGAATGATTAATTGAAATCAGGGAGGTTTGAATGGAACACAGTGTACATAAATCGTGTAGTTAAATCGACATTTGAACCTTTATGACTAGATCGACACTCCGCGCAGAAATGAAAGTTTTCTGCGTATCAATAGTTCAAACGCTAAGTCTTCTACGTATTCTGCAGAATAAAGCGGGTTCGATTCTTAAACTGTACCAACGATTATTTTTGTTTGAATAACGTTGAAATATAGTTTTACAGAGTCCTGAGATTAAGTGTAATGATCACAGACAATACAATTATAATATTTTAAACGTTAATTTAATGAATGCAATTACACCATTCATATATTAGAAATATGTATATATAAGTATATAAACAGTGTAAATGCATACATATTAAAAACTAACAATTACAATGAAATTGAAAAATGTAAAATGTTTTAACAACAAACATTAAAAAATTTATTTTAAATAACTACATTTAAGTATTAACTGTATCAGCCACCGATATAAGATGGAGAGACAGACATTTATCCAGCTTTTACGTAGTTTCATCGCAGGCAGATCCCCATCCAAAATCCTGACAAAGAATATTAGAGCCTGTGTCATTTAGGAAGACGTTCCAAGAAGGGAAACAGAGATTGAAAGTGCTGATTTCCCCTCCTTGAGAAGGTTTTAAATCAAGTTTTTCTCATTTAATTTCATTTATTGTATTCTATAGATCTTACATTAGCATTGAAGGTCTTTTTTCCTCCGGCCTCCCAACTAACACTCTATATGCATTTCTGTATTCGCCCATATGTGCTACATGCCCTCCCCATCTCAAACGTCTGGATTTAATGCTTTCATTTCGTACTATGTTCTGGTTACGAGACATAATCACATACTTTGTCTTATCGGGATTTACTTCCAAACCTATCTCTTTACTTGCTTCAAGTAAAATTCCCGCGTTTTCCCTCTCATAACATATTCATGTCAACCTATGAACAAACAATTGATGTAACCGTTCAAATCCAAACCCTTTCTGTTATCCTGGACTTTCCTAATGGCATATTCTAGATCAAAGTTAAAAAGTAAGGTGACAGTGTATCTTCTTACTTTAATCCGCAGTGAACTGGAAAAGCATCCGACAGAAACTGGCTTATACGGAGACTGCTGTACGTTTCACTGAGACACATTTTAATTAATCGAACTAGTTTCTTGGAATACCAAATTCAATAAGAATATAAAACCTCTTTTAACCAAGTCATATGCTTTTTTTTAAATCTATGAATAACTGATGTAGTGTACCCTTATACTCCTATTTTTTCTTCAATATCTGTCGAATACAAAAAATTTGATTAGTAGTCCATCTATTACGCCTAAAACTACACTGATGATCCCCAATAATTTCATCTATATACGGAGTTAATCTTCTCAAAAGAAGATTGGACAAAATTTTGTACGACGCCACATAGGCTAAAGCAGGGATGTCGAACAGCGCTCTCAAACTGTGAAACGATTAGTACTGTTTCCTACCATAGCAGAGCTCAAACGTCAGTACGGTCAACCTGAGTTGCTGTAGCGGTGTTCTGTACGCAGTGTGTTTATCAACTCTGGCGGCGGGTATGGATATGGAACGACGATTCAATAGTGAGTAGACAGATAAATATTTCTTTATTTTAAAGGACGGAAAGACACATTACTTAATATGTAGAAAGGAATTTGGATACCTAAACCATCATAATATTAAAAGGCATTTTAATTCAACACATGCTGAAGCTTATGGACCAGAAAATTTACCCAGTTCCGCTCGTGAAAAGCCTATAGAGGAATTAAAATCAAGATTGAATTCAGAAAACCTTCCATAATAATAATAATAATAATAATAATAATAATAATAATAATAATAATAATAATAATAATAATAATCGGGTGTTAGTAGAACAAGCTTGGTTCGTGCTAGCTATAAAATTTGTGAAATTATTGCAACGTCTTCAAAGCTATTCACTGACGGAGAATTTGTGAAAGATTGTCTCTATAACAAAAACTATGAACAAATTTCAAGTCACGCTAAAATTAATTAATTTTATACATCAAAACAGTTTACGTTTCTGAACTTGAAGTTGCACTGCTACAACACATACACACAAAGTTGATATTTTAAACATAATGTATTATTATTACTATTATTATTATTATTATTATTATTATTATTATTATTATTATTATTATTATTTATTTATTTATTTCCGTCACTAACGAACAACATTCATGGAATGACCCAGTAGATAAAACGCCATTATTATTATTATTATTATTATTTATTATTATTATTATTATTATTATTATTATTATTATTATTATTGGCAGCAACATTCATCCTCATGTAGGTCTACATTCTTTGTTCATCAGAGTTTATCAAGTGCAAATCTAAAATGAGCTCCTAATCAATTAGTAAGATATATAAAAGTTATCGAAGTACCAGCCGCCGCAGTTTCGCTTTTGTTTACTCCCGGTCTGCCTGCTATCTGTGTTCAACCGTAGCACGGTAAGGGAGGAGTGAAGGCTCTTCATTTCACAGCTGGAGAGCGCTGTTCGACATCCCTGGGCTAAAGATAAGTACAATTTTGGACTCCTTCTATTTTTCTTGTACAATTTACTTTTCCCAAACAGCAAGTACAATTATAAATTTCGTTAGATAATGCGCTTCCATCCTCTTGTATTAATTCTGCTGGAATTTGATCGATACCTGGAGACTTGTACTTTTTCAGCTTTTCTATCGCAATTTCGACTTCAGAAAACGTGGGTTCGGGTGTAAATGGCTCAGCAATTTGCATTTCAATTTCGTCTCGATGATTAATATTTGGCCTATGTACATTTAGTAACAGTTGCCCAAAATAGTTTTTCCATCTGTTCAGGATGGAATGAGAGTCTGCAAGCAAGTCATCATTCTCATCCTTTATCACCCTTGCCTGATATCCTCTCTTAAATTCCTTTATGCCCTTATATAAATCTCCAATGTTTTTATTCTATCTATTTGTTTCTTCCTCATTCAGTTTTTCCTTCAAGTAATCTCTCTTTTTGTTCCTAAGTGTACGACTTGCTTCTTGTCTTTCATTGAAATAATTATATCTATTCGCCTGGATTGGATCCTGTAAGAATTTCAATTTTCCCTGTTTCCTTCTTTCCACTACCATGCAACAATATTCATCAAACTACGGTATTTTTTCTTAGTTCCATAATAATCTATGCTCTGCTTAACTGCAATTTTGATATTATCTCTGATATTTTTCCACACGCTATTAACATCTAACTCAGTCCTCAACTTCGTCGGAACTTCCTACAGTAGCAAACCTATTTGAAATTTCGACCTGATAATGTTGCTTACAGAGATGAACAACGATCGAGAAAGCGAGACTAATAGCGCCCGCAAAGCCGAAAACCCGCACGACAATTACGTCGCGTCCTTGACGTAAAGACTGCTTGTGAGTGTTCCGAGACTCGATATTGATGACTCCCGAAGTTCCCGAGTCAAGCAGCCTTGAATCGCCACAGTTGTTTATACCTGACTGAACTTTTATCTACTGTGGCAACTGTTATGCATGTATAAACAATCAAATAGCCTATTTGAAACATCTCTACCTTTCAGTATATAATAATCCGTTCCCCAGTCTTTATTTAATTACTAGCCCTTATTATATATATATATATATATATATATATATATATATATATATATATATATATGAGATCAAGTGTGTAATCTCAAGTAAAAAGATATTAATGTTATGTTTTATGTTTCTTAGAAATGCAGATTTAATTGAAATAATTTATTTTTTTCTATTTATATAACCATACGTAATATAATATAATAGAACCAGAACATTTTGATAACTAAGATACTGTTCTGTTTTGTCTTTTTGTCTCGTTTAAACATTTATAATGTTATTTATTTCAATGATGTATGTTATTCAAAGTTACGAAATCTTTTCACGCCGACCAAATGCTATTTCGAGAATGATGAGAGAGACTCGAAGCGCACGAGAATGACGAGTCGAGACTCGAAAGACAAATGCAACGAACACAGCGAGCGAGATCGGCAGTTAGTTTCGTTCATCTCTAGTTGCTTATTTTCCTCGTCTTTTAATTTCGGAATATTTAATCTCATAATATTAACTTGTTGCTCTACTCGCTTGGCTACCAATAGTCTTTCTCTTAATTCTTCAATTACCAAATAATGGTTAGAATTACACTCTGCTCCTCTGGAGGTTCGAATGTCTACTATACAAGTATGTCTTCGTTTTTCTTATTTTGTTTTATTCTGTTTTCCGTCATATTCTAATACTTTTTGTTTTGATCTATTCTTTCTACTCAAGCCATTACTCCATTACGTTCTTCTCTCTTCGGCTCTCTTCTGTTCCGATTAGTTCTCTGTGGATCTTTTCTCGTTTTTATTCCGGCTTCCAGGTTATAAGGTCCATAACAAAATGTCCAGAAGTACAAAAGGTCCACAAAAAAATGTCCACAAACTAAATAGTCCAACATTTAAAGTCCTACATATAATTTGTCCATGGAGTGAAAAAGCCCAACATCTATATGGTCCACCATTTTATAAAGCCCATCATACGAAAAGGTTCACCATACGAAAGGTCCATACAAAAAGGTCCAACATACAAAGTTGTTCAACAGAGATGAGTTACTAACTGTAATAATCTGTTGGGAATAACAATAGTGTTTCCTTGCTATAGCACTGAATGCTTGTCGACTGGCATTCCCTCAGGCAGTGGTGAGTGGGTGTCTTTTTCACTTCAATCAAGCAATATGGAGAAATGTAATCAACAGGGATCTGAGGGCATAATATTTGGATATTGAGAACCCTGAAGTAAGAAACCAAATACAGGAAATTATGGGAATGCCGTTTATTCCGCTAAATGACTTGCAATTTGTTTAGGATTTATTAAATGAGAGATTTGTGGTCGATATCTTGGACTTAGCATCTTACATTGAAATTACATATATTACTGGTCATCCGGCAAGAAGACGAAGGCGAGCAGTTCCCCATATATTTTCTCCTGAGAAATGGAACGTCTATGAATTAGTAATTAATGGCAGACAGCGTACGAATAATGTAGTTGAAGGATTCCACTCTCAATTCCAACGACTTGTGGTGGCACATCACGTGAACATTTGGCGATTCATTAGCCATTTGCAACAACAGCAATTGGAAATAGAACATTTAGTAACCCAGGTTCTTGGTGGGCATACAAATATTAAGTGGCCAGTAAATAAACGGTATATCAATAATCAAACGAGAATTTTCACCATTGTCGATAATTACCAAGATTACAAAGATAGGAATGAATTTTTTCGATATCTTAGAGCGACATCATACCATTATATAGTGACCCTCAAGATGAACAACAGATGTAGCTTTTGTATTAGATATGTAATAAGTATAGCATATCTGAAATTATAATCAATTTCTCGGCACTTTCCTTGCAGTTTTCCTTGTCGGACATTTTAGGGAAATGGACGAATTTATTCGTGGACATTTTTAAGAAGAGGACTTACTGACAGTGGACTTTTTCAGGTAAGGACATTTTTATGGCATGGACGGATTTTCTATGTGGGCATTTCTAAAGGTTGGACATTTTCGTAGAAAGGACATATTGCAAAGTGGACCATATCTCACTTAACCTTATTCCTACCTGGTATTTTAAAATCTGTTTATTCTGCTTCGTTTCATATCATTGCATTTTTTTAAATGTTGTTCTGTTCTATACGGTTCTCAATAAACGTTTCACAGCTGACCAGTCCCTTCAATTGAAATAAATTAAGAGAGAAAATATTAGTTACTACGTAGCATGAGTAACGAAGTCTTCGTATTTTCTGTCTTAGGAAATCCCAAGCCTGTAGCTTTCAACTTATAATCATAATATCTCAATTATCGATGACCACAGTAATCAGTTATTGATGTCGACGAGTCATTAATACAAATGAAAAATGAACCGACCTTTCATAACAGCGCAATAAAATCTCATTGGCCGTAAGCAAGTTCCAGCTCCGCAGATCCTGGAATCCAGATTGTAGGAGCGCTCGATGATTCTGTCTGTTCAGACTGTTGCTTCTCACTGCCGTCTCCCTCAAACCAGTTCTCTTTGTTTCGTCTTCCAGGAAATCTTCTTTAACAACTTACGGTTAATTCGCTTCATCAAAGAGGTCGTGTTTGTGTCGGCGATGTATGTGAGACCCGACTCTCAAGTCATTTAACACCTCGCGTTAACAGTAACGGAATTCAGCAACATAGTTCATTAAAAATGCAACGAGATATGAAGATATGAGAAGGTCCGTTCCAAACCATATTAAGGGGTTAGGTACAGCTTACAGTAGTACAATTTTTGGAAATATTCAACATTTTTTCTTCCATTACTGTATTTTGTACAATAGTGAAAATTGTTATGTGTAAAACATTATCCTTCTGCTATATGAAAAAAAATATTTTTACGATTTAAAAAACATATTTGTACTTTTTTTTTTACAAATTCAAAATGGTGGCAGTTCACTGTGCAGTGATGAAGCGTTTCCCCTCATAATTCATAAACTTGTTAACTTTTTCATGTTCTCTCTCTTTTATTTTATTACTGAAACTCATGTTTACAATATCATTAAGATGAATGCTAACGTAGCACCAGTGAGAAGTCTTCATGGGAGATCCTTGGACGGTTTACGTTGCAGATACTGCAACGAGACTGAAACCTTAGCACACGTCCTAGGATCCTGCCAACATGGAGAACTCCTGAGAAATTCGCGCCATCATAACATCCGAAAACTAATAGCACAGGCCCTTAGAAAAATATCCTTCGAGGTCCATGAAGAGGTGCACTGCGTTGCGACTGAAGGCGGCGGGATTAGAAGAGCGGACATCGTGGCTCTAGACAAGACTTCTAGTAAAGGTTTTATAATGAACACAACTGTTAGATTTGAGAAGAATAAGACCCAACCATCTGAGGTCAACAAAGAAAAACAAATTTGTGAGCCTACTATTCCGTATTTTCCGTGAAAAATATCAGATGGACGGCATCTGGGAAGTACATGGCTCAATGATCGGAGCGAGGGGCACCATCCCACGATCAACTGTGAACACTAACAAAACACTTGGAATCTATGATATCATTCCTAAAATAATTACTTCAAGCATTAAAGGGTCTGTGGCAATTCTGAAAATTCACTTATACGAAATATCATAATCCCCCCCTTTTTCATTCGTTAGTGTGTTTGTTACAAATATATGTACAATTTTATTAGTTCTTAAATTTAAACTCTAAGTTCACATTTAATTTGACTCAAATATTTACTGCAATCGTTATTATTCTTGTATGTGTATTATTCTGTGTTTCTGGCAACCCAGGATGCCTAGGCAGACCATTTCTTGGAAATATATTATATTACAGAAGATATCAGCACAATGAAATATGAAGAGTGAAATAAGAGGCTAAAATCGAAAATTCAAGTTCCTGGAATTGATGCAATGCTTCGATTCATCAAGTGAAGTTCAAAGATGAACTGATTCTGGAACTTCCATTCGCCTTATCCATGTTGTTAAATTATAGCAGAGTTCTCATTATTGTCTGAATTCATTTACGTTAATTTTCTGAAAGATATATGTGAGGTTTCAAAGGTCGTATATAATTTACGTAATTTTTGCAGAACTCATCACAATTAATCAATGTTCAGACGTTGTGGTCATGGCCTGAGTTCCGCATTTTGGCAGGTGTCCAGCTCTCGCCGGGGTTTCCCTTATGACTCGCATGATGATTTTAAATACTGTTTGCACTCTTACATTAACCTATCAGACTAAGCACGAAACTAAAATCAAAATGGATACAGCTAGGAAAACTGGCAGTATTTTGGATCAATGAATTGGTTAATTACGAGTAGTTCAAAACCTTCCACTATCATCGACAACGATTTTCTCAATTCTGCTAGATAGGTAGTGTTAAGAAATTCTACTTCTGAAATGGTAGCGCTTGTAATACGGAATTCAGTATCCTCCATGATAAAATGATAAGCAAGGATGATAACTATCAGCGTTGAATTTTGACTTGAAAGAGAAACGGCAGATCAGTTTTGGCTGGGGACCCTTCATTGAGATACTTTATGTCGTAAATCTACAGTATGGATAACATCAATGGCCAATTTCTGATTCCAGGCTTACAAAAATTCGCACTTCAGTAACACCGTCTATACTCGTAGAAGTCATTGAAATACTGAAAAATACATTTATTGAACCCCGCACACAAGAATAACAGCGTTGAAGCACTGGATATCGGTAATGGTTAACGGAATACATTTTGTTACTGTATAGTGAGGATCACCGAAGGGTAGTTCCTAAAAGGCTAATTTTGCCGTCTCTTCAGTGTTGCCAACAAATACCAGATATCACCAAAGAGGGTAAAGTCACAATGCCATGTACTGAAATAATAATAATAATAATAATAATAATAATAATAATAATAATAATAATAATAATAATAATAATCCGCCACGGTGGTCTAATGGCTAGAACGTTGGACTTATAATCCTGTGGACCAGGGTTCGATTCCCGGCGAACCATCGGTTTATAACTTGTGTTGAGCAAACCCGTGGTCCAGGTAACACAGGAGTTTTTTTTTCCGGGAGCTCCGGTTCCCCCGTGGCATCCCAACCAATCTCCATAATCACCTCATCTCATCGCTGGTGTAGCGTAGACCAGCCTCCTACGGCGCACCCTAGGCAACACTCTGGTCTGGTTACACAGCTGGCTTCATATGGGATAACGACAAACGATCAAGCACCCACGATTAGTAAAATAATAATAATAATAATAATAATAATAATAATAATAATAACAACAAGAAATATCAGAAGGAACTGAAATTGGGAGAGGAGTACTTCAAGGAATGTGTATTTTATCACCTACCCTGTTCAACATCTACTTGGAGGATTTAGTAAAGAAGTGTTTTCAGAACATGGGAGGAGTGATAGTAGGAGGAAGAAGAATAAAGTGCACAAGATTTTCTGATGATATGGCGTTGTTAGCAGAAGAAGAAATGATACTAAAGGATATGCTACTGGAGCTAAATGACAGCTGTGAACAGTAGCCTATGGGATGAAGATAAATGCAAATAAAAATACAGGAGATAAACTTGCGAATCCTAAATGAGACAGTAGAGCAAGTGCACAGCTTCAAATACCTGGGGGTGTAGTAAAAGCAGTAACATGAGCTGCTGCCAGGAAGTCAAAAGGAGGATAGCAATGGCCAAGGAAGCTTTTAACAGAAAAAGGAGCATCTTCTGCGGACCTCTGGAAAAAGAACTAAGGAAGAGACTAGTGAAATGCTTTGTATAGTGTGTGGCATTGTATGGTGTAGAAACATGGACATTACGACGAAGTGAAGAGAAGCGAATAGAATCATTTGAAATGTGGCTATGGAAAAGAATGGAACGTGTGAAGTGGATAGACAGAATAAGAAAGGAAGCTGTGTTGGAAAGAGTGGATGAAGGAAGAATGATGTTGAAACTGATCAAGAAGAGGAAAAGAAATTGGTTGGGTCACTGGCTGAGAAGAAACTGCTTACTGAAGGATGCACAGGAAGGAATGGTGAACGGGAGAAGAGTTCCCACTCTTCTTCCCACTGTGCGTGAAATTTCCTCTTGTCGGCCCGGATGGCTCAGTCGGAATAGTACTGAATTTCTGTGCTCAAGGTTGCAGGTTCGATCCCGGCCCAAGTCGATGGTATTTAATTGTCTTTAAATGCGACAGTTCCCTCTGATTGAGGTTCTGGCTGACATGTACATCATTATCAGGCAGTACATGTCACTTGACGATATGTGCCAGAAAAAGAACAATTCTTTGTATGCATCTGAAGTCTGACTAGCGTAATAGCCTATGTAGCTATAGGGGAACAACTTACAAAACTCCGTTGATCTGCGCATGCATCAATCTTAAAGAGTGACACAATACACTATTCACCACCTCCTTCCTAATTGTCAACCAATAACGGGAGAAGGCGTTACTCACGTAGACTTTCAATGAAGTAGAATATTTTCGCATTTTATATACTTAATAATAACTCAAAAAGTAGTAATCAGATTCTAATAAGGAAAAAAAGCATGTTGAAGAGTATTGTTTGGAGAATTTTAAGAATGTTTGAGTCGCCGTAATATAACAAATGTAAGACATCTTAATTGAGGTTTGTTTTGTACTATTGTAGTATGGGGAAATATGTTTTTGAAGTAGAAAATCAATCAACGATAACTTTTTTCCTTGAAAAGATAAGTGGGTAGTTGCAGTGTATGAAATCGTCTAAATACATTATACTTTATGTTGAAAAAACCCCATGTTAATAGAATGAATCTACAAGATATTATCACTTATTAAAAGTTTATGTCTGACTGCTCACGGTCCATCACGTAGAGCGCGCGGACATAAACATTGTTTATCTTCAAAACCCAACAGTGCTTTAAAATAAGCATTTTTTTTTATTGGTTTCATTTACTTAAGGGCCAGACTAAAATGTTCAATCAGTTGTCCCCAGTTTTTTAATTGGATTTTCGTAACAAAAATCCCATTTAACGTAAAGGAACGATTCTGTCTCCGCCTTTACGCAGAATATGGAAAATACAAGTGGAAGAAATGTGTAGATCACGTTAAAAATAACTAAGAACAATATTTTTGTAGTGTTAATGTAATAGACAGTGAAACTGACAGAATAATTTCATTAGAAGTTTTAGTGACAGCAGTGATGCATCAGATGACTTGTCAATCAGAGCGAAAATGGTTCAGATTAATAGAGGAAGACTCCGCCTCCAGCGCAATGGTAAGGTTTAGTAACCTCCTACAGCAGAGTTTTGGCAGTAGATGATATGTGCAATGGAGCGGGAAAATGAAGTGAACACTATCCCATTACCTCCTGGCCTAGTTGCCTCATAATAGTGCCTTGATACCACTTGTGAGGTTCAGACCTGTCTTTGGACAGTTGACTAAACAACAACAACAAATGCGACAGGCTCATGTCAGTAGATTTACTGGCATGTAAAAGAACTTCTGCGGGACAAAATTCCGGCACACCGGCGCAGTTGAGTGTGTCGTTATATAAAAAAAAAAAAAAAAACATTTCTTCTTGGTTTGGAGAGCGACATCGTAAGCTGCCATATACCTCAGCAGTGAACAAGTAGCCTACTGACTGTTCAGACGTCAACACAGCGGAGAAGTGGTGGTGCGGGGTGGAAGCATGAAGTGCAGTGTGCATGTAAACAGACAGATTCATTAATGATCGCGATTGACGATTTGAACTTACAGGGTGACTCACGAGGATTTACCATCACATACGGAGCTCATTTCCGAAGACATTCTGAGCAAAAAAGGCATATAAACATTTGTACTAATCTCAATATTTTCAGAGTTACACTAATTTGAAGTTGATAGTAAAATACCTTTTTTCTTTAATTTTAAGGGTAAAAAAATATTACAAATAGAGAATCAATTATTCGGAAGTTTCATTTCTTTAAGTGGCTAGTGTTCTGAAGCTAAAAATGTGTTGTTAATTGCTTTGTACAGATTTTGTTTTTCAATTTTTAACTAAAAATTACATCATTCTTACGCACTCACCACAAAAAAAATGTTACATATCATACGACTTTAGGAACTTGATTCTTTAGGGTGCTATGCATAGACATTTCGCTAGCCCGCGCTACGAGCGTGCTAAACTAGCCCTGGCTATCGAGTGATTACTTGTACAGGATTCATATCATATCATATCGCTAACACTAGTTTATGAATACGTAAAATGTTAGTTCGCTGATTATCCACCGGAATCCCGTGCTAAGAACGTCTATGAATATGGCCCCTAGAGTTTAATTATGCATCCTAATGTACAGTCTTAAGAATTTACAAGAGTGGTGTGATTTGTAACAATTGCTGTGATAAATGCGAAAGAAAATGTAATTTTGTAGTTAAAAGTCGAAAAAAAAAATTCTATATGAAGCAACTATGGAATTCACAACACATTTTTAACTTCAAAATATTAACTACAGTACGATTATTTAGTCCTGACAGTCGCCGGAGTTGTGCGCCTGGGTCAGGAGAGTCCATTTAGTTACGCCGAGGGATGTTTGAATTAGTCACTCGCTTCCCTTTGGAGCGATCGGACGTCATGCGTGCAGTAAAGTAGTATGTTTCTAGTACAAGTTGTACTACATTCCTTTACCGGAGCTCTCCCTACTACTCCTATTACTGCCCCTCTTTCGCGTCGCTGAGCTGTCAGGACTAAATAATCGGTCTGTAATTAAAGAAATGATACTCCTGAATAGTTCATTCTCCATTTGTAATGCTTTTTTTTTACAATTACAATTAAGCTGTACTTCATTCCTTTACCGACCGCTCGCTCTTATATCTACTCCGCAGCTCTCCCCACTACTCCTATTACTTCCCCTCTTTCGCGTCGCTGAGCTGTCAGGGCTAAATAATCGGTCTGTAATATTAAAGAAATGATACTCCTGAATAGTTCATTCTCTATTAATAATATCCTTTTACCCTTAAAACTCAATAATAATGGTATTTTACTAACAACTTCAAATTAGCGTAACTCTGAAAATATTGAGAATAGGACAAATGTTTATATGACTTTTTTTTTTTTTCTCAGAATGTCTTCGGAAATAAGTTCCGTAAGGGACTGTAAATCCTCGTGAATCACTATATATATGGAGTAGTCAATCATCATTGTTTTTGTATTTTGAATGATCAGAGTTTGATCTCCAATGTCGACTAATTTGATGCTCTTTTATATTTTTCTTTCCTTCTTTTGGAAAATATTGCAATATACTTCTTCCCAAATTCATCTTTACACACTAATCATAATGATAATATCATCTAGTGTTGTGGGATTTAATCGATTAATCGATCAATTTCTGTTGTAAGATTAATCGATCAAAAATATTTAATCGAATAATGGAGTCGATTAAATTAATCGGTTGTAGTTGATATTAATTATTATTTTGTTAATACAAACTCATACTAAAAATTCCGACAATATTTCTCTCTCGGAAATTGCTTACTTAAAAGCACAATAGTACTGTTATTTTCTAACTGTAAACCAGGTAGAATAGGGAAAACCTTTGCACAAACACTTCAGGAAGAGATGGAAATATGAGGACAGTGACCTATTCTACCTCTATCGGAAGTTGAAACACAATGCGGAAGCCTTATTAAGTTTCATGATTTTCCAAGAAAACTTCCACCTTGTTGTCAGCTCATCTTCCTAGCATATGAAATGCATACTTTTCTGGGAGTAAAGTACATTCAAAAACTCAGGTACAATATGAATTGAAATATAAATATACATATATATACAGTAGCGTGCAAATTAATCCGAACAACGTAATTACTTATGCAAAAACACTCAAACGGGATAAAAAAAAAAGGATCTAAGACATACCTCAGTAATCTATGTGGCCTCCCTTGTTCCTAATAACAGCTCTGAGACGATTTGGCATGGATTCCACTAATTTCCCACAAATATTCTTCATTTCTTCATCGCGAAACCATACACCAATGAGGGCAGAAATCATCTTCTCCTTTGTAGAACAATCCATTTTTTTTGCATTCTTCTTTTGCAAATTGACCACAAGTTCTCAATGGGGTTGATGTCGGGTGAGTTGCCTGGCCAGGGGAGTACCTGAATATTCTTCTTGTTGAAGAATTCTGTAGTTTTTCGAGACGTATGGCATGGTGCCAGGTCTTGTTGGAACACACCTCTGCCATCTGTAAATGATTTTTGCAGCTGGGGTACGATTCTGGTTTCCAATAAGTGAATATATTTGTCAGAATTCATCATTCCCTTGATAGGTATTAATGCTCCAGGCTCTTCATGTGTAAAACAACCCCAAAACATTACTTTAGGGAGGTATTTGGGTGCTTGTTGGAGATGAGCTGCTGTTACTTTTTCGGATCCTTTCCGTACGTAAGAAACATGGTGGCCGTGGACCTCGAAATGAGACTCATCGGAAAAAAGTACATTCTTCCAGTCATTCACTGTCCAGTGTTGATGTAATTTTGCCCACATTAAGCGTTTTTTGCACATAACAGGGGTTAGCAGTTGCTTACGAGCCCTTCGTCCAGCTTCCAAAAGCCTACGTCGCACTGTTGTGACGTGAATATTCGCCCCAGTGGTAGCCAATTAACTCGCGGGTTAAGTCGACAGCAGTTAGTCTAGGATTTAATTTACTTTTCCGGACAATTAAACGATCATCTGCAGGTGAAGTCTTCCTTTTCCGGCCACAGTTTCCTTTTTTCTGGGGTGTGATGGATCCAGTCTCCCTGTATCGCTTTATGATCGAATTAACAGTAGCCAAAACCGATGTGACTTTCTGCAGCAATGTGCCTCTGTGTCGTAGAAGAATGCTCTGCTAATGTTATAATTTTAGACCGTTTTCGTGGAGTTGTATCCATTTGTGAAGACGACAGAATGTACACAGTATTGCAGTATTAAGTCTTCAACACAATTGAAATGCTTATAAGTACAAAACGACAGGCAAAATGTCACATATTATAAAAAAAAAATAATGACAGACCTTCAACAATGGAATTACAAGTACTACAGATGTCAATTAAAGCAGTATGAGCAGCTGTGAGGCCAACAATGACAGAAAATGTAAAAATATGTCGTGTTCGGATTAATTTGCACGCTACTGTATATGTATGTATATATATATATATATATATATATATATATATATATATATACAACATTTAATACTTATGTTTATCACCGAACACAAGATAAATTTAACAATAATAGTGTATTACAGTATATTAAAACATTTTTTCAATTCGATCAAAGTTCGATTAACCTATCGACTAATCGATTAAATTCAAATAGTTAATCGATTAAATATTTTGGTCGAGCGACAGCACTAATATCATCTCATTGACGCTGAATGACCTATACAGTCGAAGAATTTTTCAAAGAAGCAATAAATAAATATGATTGAATGAAACGCAGCAGGGTGAAAGTGCATCAAATAAACCTCGTGTTTTCCGTTTCGTGCAAATTAGAGGACAAAATTAGCATTAATGGACTAAAAGGCGCCAGAAAATACTCTGTTGCGGCCTTTATTGCAAACAGATCCAAAGATTGATCGAAGTCATTTGTTTACACATTGTGAAATGAATGGCCTCGTTTCAGCAGCTCAATAAACAAACGGACGGGCAGGCAGAGAGATATGAGCGGCTTCATCGCATCTGTCGTGAGGAGCGAGCAGGATTCTCGTGCAGGAATGCTGACACGCGCACGTGATGTATTCGACATCCGGCTCACCGCCACCCGGACCTGCGGCAGTGCTGCCTGGCCGCTCACTAGCAACGCGAGGGCCGGGCGCAGCGCCGTGACTCACTCTCCCACAGCCTGTTGCTAACTCGGAACCCGAGATTTCAAGAATCTGTGGCTCATTCTCGATATTCAAAAACCGGACTCGTTAACTTCGCTGGGAAACTTCTTAATAACTCGGAACTCAGATTGCAAGAAACAGTCACTCACTTTCAAGATCTAGAACACCATATGAATCACTAACTAGGAGGGGAAATATTACTGCTAACTCAGAACCAGGGATTTTAAGAACGGGTGACTCACTCTCAGTGAAGTAGTAACTCACATCAGTACTTAAAAATCTGACTCGTTATCTTCACTGGAAAGATTTGTTACTAAAGTCCGGTTCAGACCGTGCTATTTCTGTGATGGATTCCAAGGTGGCTGCGCTGATGGCTACCCTGCGTGCTCACTTGCTGGAAGTAATGAGCTCTGGTGGCTAGCTTTAACAGATAGGTCGGCCTTATAGGCTTTGACGTTAACAACTTTTGTCAGGTTTACTACGCTGCCATCTAGTTGTTACATAAGAAGTCACGTCATAATTCCCATTTTAATTACATTAGCGACTGTACTGCCATCTCGTGTTCGTTTACGGCGGACTGGTGGCGATCCTGGCGGTTGTTCTCTTCAAAGTGCTGCCAATTTTAACATAGCGATGAGTTATATGTTACATACTATCGCCTCCTAAAATATTGGATACTTTTTAACACTCTGTATCTGTGTATTGTGAATGTTATCAGCTTCCATCTCCTATAAATAATAGCCTACTTTAGAAACAATATATACATATTTTGTGAATTATTTATTAGTACTATTCCTGTTACTTTATCAAATTGGAACTGTATCCGAACACGAGCTTCGCCCTTTTGTTGTACTTTTATGTAACCTCTTATGTATTGTAACTATTTTGTTATTGAATAAATAAAACAAATCTGCAAAAAAAAAATATATATACAGTATATATATATATATATATATATATATGTATATATATGATCTAGGCTAGCTTGCTGGATTTCGAGGGTAGGTTCCTTGCTATTTTTCGTGATGGTTTGCAGGCTGGAACCAAAGATGATGATATAGTATCACCACTGAAACCATGTCGCCATGTTCGTTGTTTTCCAACTAAACCTGTTTTTTCTATATTCTCCAGTTTCTAAGAAACAACAATTAAATATCGGACTTTAGCTGTTTTGTACTTATGGCTTAATTACCTTATTACGACATTTATTGTTGTTAATGTAGGACTTTAGTTGTTTTCCACTTACGGTTTAGTTTCTTTTTGATCATAAGTGTTGGCAACAGATGAAACAGCATATGATTTTCCAATTCGAACTGTGATAACCGTAGCCAACACGGGAGCCAGCAAGTGAGCACGCAGGGTAGCCATCAGCGCAGCCATCTTGGAATCTATCACAGAAACTAGCACCGTCTGGACCAGGCTTAACGTTACAAGATTCAGTGACTCACCGTCACGATCTGGTAGAACACTTTTCTCATTAATTCCAATGGGAAATATAGAGTATTTCAAAAGTCAGTTCAAACATTACACCGCTATAAATATTATAATATTTGAGATAGGGAAAAAACAAAAGCATCACAGTGTTGGGCAAACAACAGGTTTACAAAACATTGGGAAGATGTCCGCCGTTCTCTTGTTCAACGTACAGCATTCTGTCTGCGACACCATGCACAGCATTTTGCAGATAATGTCTTGGAATATTGGCAATTTCTTGCGAGATGGCATCTTTCAGTTGCAGTACGGTTGTTGGATGTGTCAGAAAAACTCGTTCTTTAAGATAACCCCACAACCAAAAGTCGGCCGGATTGAAATCTGAAGATCGCGGAGGCCACGTTGTTGGAAAGAGCCTACTGATGACACGATCGCCAAACATCTGTGTAATTAATTGTTTTGCAGGGATAAAGATCGCCATCTGGCATGAAGATTATGTTTTCCATATCGTGATTCCTCAGTCTAGGGATGACGAAGTTCTGTAGAATGCTGTAGTAGCGCTCCCCGTTTACTGTAACATTCTGTCCTATTCCATTATTGACCACACCTGTGGAGTAACGGTTAGCGCGTCTGGCCGGGTTCGATTCCCGGTGGGGGCAAGTTACCTGGTTGAGATTTTTTCCGAGGTTTTCTCTCAACCCAATATGACTATTGTTGATTTTTTAGACGTACAATAAAAATGGAGCAATATTGTTACATAAAATGTAAATGTACCATAATGTTCTATTAATGAGATTGAAAGTTTTTATTTGCTGTTCGTTTTATGTAAACAACAGTATTATCATGGTCCGTTCCTGCATTAGAACAGAGCATCTGTACCAGTATGTCAGTACCCACTTCAGCTGTACTGTGTACTCATAAACCACTCCTCCCTATCCAGCAACGTTGCAAAACGTCTAATATTGTAAACTTTAATAATTAGTTAAATATTGCAATTAGAAAGAATTGTAAGGACATTTTTTCTTTCTTATGACATGAATAATTATCAGTTAAAATAATGGCACTTGTACCCCTTACAGCTCATGCATTTTGTCAAGACACTCGCAATGCGCAGTACGGGAACAACGTTTCTGTAGAGGGGGGTAGGAGTAGAAGGAAAGGTCGGGCGTGTGTCTACCGAGTTCAAGGCAAAGACTAATCCATTCCTCTTTAATTCGTAAGTAGACTCATCCGATCTTGTGCTCAGCTCTGTAGGAAGATTGGGAGAGTGTCTCGACGTAATGCATGAGCTGTACACTCTGTATATTCAAGGGTTCGAATCAAAATTGGTAAAACCTCACTTTTTATTTTGTATAATACGCTCATTTTAATTATTGCGATTTTATTACTATCAGTATCATATTATTACTGTTATTGTTTTATCATCATTATCACTATTAGTATTATTATTGTTATTATTATTATTATTATTATTATTATTTAATTTTTGTCTCTGAATATGATGGTTTTTTTTTATATTTACAGTCAACATTACACATTTACAAATATCGGAATTTCCTGATCATGAGGTCAGCATGGTACAATGTAACCCCCGAAGAAGAAACAGTACAAAGACGAGGTAACGGATACTCTACACTTCTCAATTGGGTCGTCGGATGTTAAACCGAGTACGCTGGTTGCCCAGTGATGAGAATGGAGGCAATGAACGCAGTTTACTCTACTCAGCTATAGCTCGGTCACTCAGCCAGACGACATTAGTATCGTGAACTGCAAAGACACGAGGAAAAGTGACTCAGTCTCGTCGCCCAAGAATCTAATCGGTTCACCCAAGTACTTACTGTTAGAGTTGCTAACTAGGAAAGAACCTTGTGACTCACTGCGACCCAGCTGTTCCGCTCACCTCATAGATGAGAGTCCTGTTCATTAGGAAAGCGAGGTCGTCAAAAGCTGGTGACCCACTCTCAACGTCAACCGGACGTAATGCTTTATGTATATACAATAACGTACAGTACGTACTCAATGTTACGACAGCCAATTATATTTATTCTTCTGATGTGACAGTCCTAGGTCCACCCCTTCAAATCTATGAATATAGTGAGAATCACGTAATTGTAGTTCCTAAAAGTCTACTTTGGCCGTCTCTTCAGTGTTGCCAACTAATACCAGTTATCATCAAAGAGGGAAAAATCACAATGCTACGCACTGAAAATAATAATAATAATAATAATAATAATAATAATAATAATAATAATAATAATAATAATAATAATAATACAGTAATTAACAATAACTACATGTCTTACTTATTTACTACATCTCATTTTATGTTGCGAATTACTTTCTACAGGATTCAATAATTTATGAAATAGTATATTTTCCTTCTGGAATTCTCGCACATTATGTTGGTACCGGTAATTAGGATTACTAAGTTATGATCTAATATTAAAATTTATTTTGCCTGGCAACATGAAATTCGTTGCTTTAACTAAACAGTTTACGATTCACGAGACCTAACCTAAAAATATAGTTTGATCACGTGAAATGATTAGTACGGATTCCGAAAACAGAACACCACTTTAAAATGTATCGCTCACTTAAAATACTTTCAAGCACTTTCTTTCTTGGAGAAGTCGCTAGCATGCTACTGTATTTCTCTTGGACATTTTATTAAAAATCTAAACACAAAATAATTTCATTAAAATGTCAATATATTTACATGTATGTTTCATACGAAGTAGGCCTATAACTTATTTCTTATTTAATTACACTTACCTGAATATAGAGTTGAATTGCCAACACAACGAAACAGAACTGAATTGTGTATTAATATTAATATCAGTATTACTAATTAATTATTCATTCACAAGCCTAGGTACTTGCATTTTCATCAGTTCACTTCACTGCAACCCGAAGTTATCGATGCCAACATAACAGCACAGTCTAGTATATACAGTCGCGAAGCTCAATACGTAGTAAATATGCAAACATTAGATAGTTGCTCACCACTAGGATCGCTAATATCGCCTCATTACAGTCAATGCAAAATAGTACCGTCACAGTCTATTGTTTCTAGTACCCTCAAAACTCAAGCTTCGTGACTGTATATAATAGACTGTGATAACAGTTAGAAAATAACTGCCAGTTGTAGTATTTGTTAGTACCCGAAATTCGAAACTAAGTTCGTGAAAGAAAATTCAACCTGAGAGCTAGAAAATCACTATAATCCACTAGCATATGCAGTAATAGGAAAAATGGTTAGGTTTCACCCTTAGGGTATTAAGTAAGCTGAACCGGACTATATTTCTATGTATGATTATTGCATATGCAGCCTCAGCAGATACGTGGGTATAACGCAGTGGGAGCATAACTTTCTTTTAGACACATGTCTAGCAAAAGTTTTAATACAATTTTATTCGCGGACTATAAAAATTGTTAGTACCATTGAAGGATAATTTTCGGCTAGTTGTGTCCCATAAATCGGAAAGGAAAGCAAAAAGTAATTTACTTTTAAAGCAAGAAATCATCCCACATTATTGTACTCAGTGGTCTAGTGATTACCATGCTTGGTAATACAACATCAGCAGTTCGTGGATTCAATCCTGGCTGACCAATTTCTCTTTTATTAAAACAGTTCTTCTGTTAGCTTTCTAGTTCAACACCGAATTTAAAACAAAATATCTTTATAAACTTTTTACATATATAGCCTAAATCGACACAGTTGATTGGATCTAGGACCTATACTTAGCAAAAGTATTGGTAATATTCCAGAAGTAGCTGGGATCGTTAAGATCGATACTGTAGAAACTTTACTTATACAGAGTGTAAGGGGTATAAGTGCCATTATTTTAACTGATGATTGTTCATGTCATAAGGAAGAAAAAATGTACTTACAATAAGGAAGAAAAAATGTATTTACAATTTTTTTCTAATCGTAATATTTAACTAATTATTGAAGTTTACAGTAACAGGCGTTTGGCAACGTTGCTGGATGGGAAGGAGGGAGTTTACAAGTACACGGTACAGCTCAAGCGGATACAGACATACCGGTATAAAACAGAGGATCTGTTCTAATGCGGGGCGGACCGTTGTTAACATAAAACGAACAGCAATTACAAACTTTCAATCTCATTAATGGTAAATTTCCATTTTATTTAACAATATTGGCAATATTGGTCCATTTTTTATTGTACGTCTAAAAATAAACATTAATGGCTTAGAGCACAAAATCACACAAACTTTCTTTAAAAGAAACATGTTTTAATCTCTCCTGCTTCCATAAAGCAGTACCATTTTTTAAGAAATTTCTGTTTGTGTGATCTTCGAAACGAGGCAAGAGCCTTCTACTTTCTAATAATCGTTGAGAAACCGCTACAAAAGTTCGCCAATTAGGTAACCTTCATTGCGGAAAATATTGACGGTACATCTTCTTGCTTCACTTTAATTACGACGACTTTCTCCATAAATTAATAACACATGATATTCCTAAACTGTGAATGACATTGTAAGTTGTTCATCGAATACCTGGCACCGAACTGTCATCCGCTAGGCAGTAGAGCTATGGACAGGGAGCTTGAACTCAGCTGACATGTATGTACGTCTGTGCAGAGTACTGCCTGCTGAACACGTTGCCACGTCTCTCACGTCAGAATATTAAATTTAAGCATGCAATTTTATTTAATTTCACGAAAACGTAATACAACGCACAAGTATTAATTTAAACTAATATTAACTCTTTGCTAGATACAGGTACCTACTGATGTAATTGTTTTCGTAATTTTACTAACGATCGAATAAAATAGGAAAATAAATATTTTTTCTGAGAAAACTATCAAGTTTTGACCCTATGTTGTATGGACATTTTTTTATCCTGTAGACCGTCCCCGACGACTGTGAAAAGGACAGCACTTATACCCCTTATACCCTGTATTGCCAACATAAATTCTACTATTAGTAGGTGTTATTCTCATACAAGTAGTAATAATATAATAAATTAATGTTTGTCTATTTACTTGCCTCGTTCAGAAAGATTTTTTTCCTTGGCATATCTCAATGTATTTGTTTTTTATTTTGTTGTTTTTTATCCATTCGCTTTATCATCTCCATCCTCATCATCAGGGCGCGGATTTTGATAACATGTCTTTTTTTCTTTCCATCCTTTGCAACCCCCGTAAATATATAAATCCAGGATACGAGCTGCCGGTGCACTTTTTACGTCAATTTTGGTCATTTTTCGCTGTTTTAAGTTTTTAGATCACTTCTTTAATTCTGATGGCATTTTTGGTCACTTCTTAAATTTTAAGGTGATTTCTCAGTCATTAAGCTAAAAATTCCAATAACAAAGTAAAATTTCCCAATATAGGAAAAATCGCAAAATTAGTACTGACACTACCCCATTCAAATTTGGAATCACAAAAGATTTTTTCGACAGTAAGTGCTGTGAAAAGGAAGAAGAGAAATTGAATAGGAGATGAAGCTCTCGGCTGACAAGCAAACATTCTGATGGTGGCAGATAAAACAGTTTAATATTTTTCTTCCACCATGTTAATAATGTCAAAAGAAGTGCTTATACAAATTTTGGCCACTCGGCCGCAATTACGAGGTCGTCCAGAAAATGATTTTCCTTGGGGCTATTTACACAATTGCATGAAAAGATTTATTGAAACAGATACAGCAATTGTTGCGCTATTTGTCAACATATTCGCCACTGGAAATGAGACATTTGTCATATCATGGGGTCAATTTTTGTATCTTTGTGTCGTAGAAGTCAGCCGCCTGGGATCGGAACCAGCGTTTGACAGCCGTCTGCATCTCTCTGTCGATCCCATCTCATTTCCGGTGGGGAATATGTTGAAAAATAGCTCAACAATTGTTGTGTCCGTTCCAATAAATTTTTCCAATGAAATTATGTTTTTTTTTTCTGTTAACGGTTTCTGGCGAACGTATTTTTACAGCCCTCGTAATTGCAGTCTAGTGGCAAAAATTTATATAAGCACTTCTTTCGACATTATTAACAAGGTGAAAGAAAAAAAGAAATAACTTTTTTATCTGCTCCCATCAGAATGTTTGCTTGTCAGTTGTATGCTCTGCCTTCCAAACAAAGGAATTGTGTTAGGTAAAAATCCAGGATACAAACTTTGTGCACAATCGTTAAAGTAATCTCAGGAGAAAGCTTTAAAACAGCGCAAATACGAGAAGAATTATATGGACATAATTCATAAAGAAAAGTTCGAATTAAATAAATTAAAACTAGGGGCATTCAGGGGATATCATTAAAAGATCATAAAATACGTACGAGAATTCGATGGATTGTATGAGAACAGGGTTGTCTCGTGCGCCCAGGGTGCCAGATTGGGCAATCTCATTAAAAGATCAGAGACGTGTGGTAATCACTAGCCTAGGGACATGTGGGGTTGCCTACACGGAACCTGGATAGGCAGCGGACCTTAGTATAGTCAGCTGTGTGTGCGAGGTTGCGCCTAGCTAAGGAGATGCTATAGACAGTTACCATGTAGGATTGTCGCAGTGCAGTAGGTTCGCCCTTCCATAGAAGAATGAAAAAGTATTACTGCAGCCAACACCGTGAATCGAACCAGAGTTCGCGACATGATGAATCCGCACTTCAGCACTGAGCTACAATTCTTGCTATTTCTAAATATTGGTTATGACATGACTTAAATAAGAGTATAGAGCAACTCAGTAAAATACAAGAATGGTTCAAAAATTAACCTAATTTATTTTCAAGAAACTGACTTATCATAACATTAATGACATGAAAGACACTTGTACTTAATAAATTTCACAAAACATGTAGGTGTTCGATGTGGGCGTCATTGGCAACGGGGCAGATATCAAAATGGTAGTCCGATATGAATCGCACTGCATTGGAGATGCGTTGTCGCAATTCGTCCAGTTTCTGTAGCAATTAGAGCACATACATAGTATCCTTAACGAATTTCCACAAAAAATAAGTTTGGGGTGATAAATCTGGCGATCTTGGAGGTCAAAACATAATCTGCAAATCCTCATTTCCAGCACGTCTGATCCAACGTCCCGGAAGAGTGGCATTCAGGTACTGACTATAATCCCGGTGGAAGTATGAAGGAGCGCCATCCTGGTGGAAGATTAAATCGGAAATATCTTCATCCAGCTGAGGCATAAGTTATTCTGTTATATTTAGGTAGAGATTGTCAATGATTGTAAACTCGGCAAAAAAAAAAAAATGAAGGGGCCATACACGTTGTGTCTTATCATTGCATAAGACACATTCACGTGGATTTTCCGAGTCAAAATTTGGTTACAAAGTGTCGCTGCACTGCCACTACAGCCTCTTTTCGGGCAAATCCCATCACGTAAAATGCTTTCTCTTATTTCTAAGTCGCCATTTTCTAAATAAAACAAAATGTGAAATGTCACAATGCATACAGCAACATATCAGCAAAACGCCACTAGCGTCATTAGAAAAAAAAATAGTCCACACCTGTGGAGTAATGGTCAGCGCGTCTGGCCGCGAAACCAGGTGGCTCGGGTTCGATTCCCGGTCGGGGCAAGTTACCTGGTTGAGGTTTTTTCCGGGGGTTTCCCTCGATCCAATATGAGCAAATGCTGGGTAACTTTCGGTGCTGGACCCCGGACTCATTTCACCGGCATTATCACCTTCATCTCATTCAGACGCTAAATAACCTTAGATGTTGATAAAGCGTCGTAAAATAACCTCCTGAAAAAAAAATACAATAAAAACAAGCACATAGCCTACAGGCAGGAATTAAGACCTTTCGTCTTCATTTTATTCTGTGACTGGTCGGTTACCATTTTCAACACACTCATTACAGTAATTTTATTGTTCATATTGTAGTTGGAATCTCCTGGTAGAGGGGCAGAGAAGGCCTGACGGCCTTATCTCTACCAGGTTAAATAAATAAATACTACTAAATAAATACTACTAATACAGGTATTTCTTCTTGCACCATCCTTTTTAATGACTAAAGCCCGAATTTCTAAGCACAGTCAAACAGTAAAATAAGGAAGTAAATAAGCTCGAAAAATGGTGAAAATAAGCACCAAAATAAGCAAAAACGATTACACGGAAACAGTAAAATAAACACGAAAAATGCTGAAAATAAGCAAAAAGGAATACATGGAAATATTAAGATAAATTATTTCTTACCTTATTATTATTATTATTATTATTATTATTATTATTATTATTATTGTTGTTGTTGTTGTTGTTGTTTAAAATGTATCACTACAACTCGATTATTCACCCGCACTGCTTTTAATCAGTTGCTGGTTTAACTTAGATTTATTCTTAAACCTCAGCTTATGCCGCGTTGTATTAATGTGCTGCATGATGTTATATTTTTTCTTCGCAGAAGCACTCTTTTCACACACCGAACAAAATAAGACACTGCTGTCCTCACTGAGAATATTACTTCCAATCTCATTTACGCATTTGCGTAAAAATGCTGATTGAGAGGTTTTTGTGGGTGGCATTCCTTAACTACAACAGCAAGCAATCTCACACACCTTATTGAACCAACGCGTGTTGCACAACTTGCACACTGCAGCTTGGAACTCGGGGATTCACCATCCATGCACATGACATCATTCCGATAACGCGACAAGTGCGGTAACCGACTGACTGCCTAATCGCAGAAGCTTAGTGAGGAATCCCAAGGTTCTCTCCTAATTAAAACTACGCGGTATTATTTAACAACAGCCTGGGTCATACTCTAGCATTGCTTTCTTACGCATTCGACTGAAGTTAATTTTTTATTACCCAATAAAAATAAAGAGAATCAGTGATAAATGACGGCTAGGAGAGAAATATGCACTTTTAAAATTACAGTTTTGGGTAAAATATGCTGTTTTAACCCTTTCCAGCCCAATGATTCCATATGGCATCATACACTTCACCTGCTCTGAGAATGCATGTAAAATGCCAAATGACTCCATAATATGTTATCATAGCCATATTCTTAGTTATTTTTAAGATAGCTGGCACTCCTGAAATCCCGAAACAAAACACTATCGGGCAGCGTTTCTCCTTCATGCCAAAATATTTTTTTTTTTAATTTTCAATTTAATTTGGGCTGGAAAGGGTTAATTAAAAATCGTAAACTCAGTAAGCAAAAACGTTTTCCTGCGAAATAAGCATTTATAAGCACTAACAAACAAAGTTAAAACTGCTTATCTAGGTGTGTCTTACGAAGTATAACCTTTCTGCTTAACTTTGAAAGTTTGGAAAAGAATTTGCATTTTGCTTAGAAATCCGTGCTTTATTAATGACGGTGTACTTACAATAATTTGGATAGTTTGTGACTCCGTGTGTAGTTGGTATAGTTCATGTATTTAGTTAGTATAATTTTTGTGTTCAATTGTATCGTTTTTGTGCGTTTAGTTTAGATAGTATGGGTGTTTAGGCTGTACAATTTATGTGTGCAATTGGTATTTAGTTTGTGTGTGAGTTAAGATTATGTATGTGTTCAGTTTGTGCAATTTTTTTCTTTTTCTTTTATCGTGTGTTTAGTGTGAACAGTTGTGTTCGGATTATAATTTATGTGTTCAGTTTGCATATTTTTGTGTGGATGTTTAGTTTGCATAATTTATGTGTTTAGTCTGTATAGTTTTTCGTGTTAAGTTAGTATAATTTGTTTATGTGTTTAGTTTGTAAGTGTATAGTGTAAGCTCTCTTGGACTGGCTTCCCAAGTGTAGTAGACCTTCAGCTCACCCTACACTCTCCTGTAGGAGGCCGTTGCCCTTATGGGATTTAAGGCTTTTCGTATTTCGTATTTCGTACTTACAATAAAGTGTCAATTAAGGTAGCCTACAGAAAGAAAGGGACGAGCCCCACAGTTTGAAAACTAAAGTCGTACGAGTCGAACTGCACGCCAAGACAGCGGCCGCTCCTTTTTGAACCACTGCCATCGTTCAGTTTCACATCTGCGCGGAGGAGGTATCAATAAAAATGATCACGTGAAGGAGTTATAGAAATTGATGTACTGCTCGTACCGTATTCGTGCCAATCGCATTGGCATCGCCGTATTAATATTGATTTCTACTTTTATTTTTGCTTTCTTACGCCATGGCGTGAGTCAAAGCAGATGGGAAAATTCTTCAGTGATTTCAGACAGTTCGTAATCGGGAGACGAGATTTGTTTTCGTGCCGCAACGGAACCAAGAATGTCTTTAGGAGTTACTGGCAGGAATCAGGGTTCGTATAGGTACGAGAATTCGATGGATTGTTCGAGATATGAGAACAGGGTTGTCTCGTGTGCCCAGAGTTGCCAGATTGAGCGATATTTCGCCGTTTGGTCTACATGAACAGAGATTTTGCGACCTATTTTTTAAGAATTGCGACTAACGCCATTTGGGAGACTTTCGCAAGGAATTTTGCGAAATATGGGCGACATAGGAAAAATAACTTAATCGTTTATTAATTTTATTTTATTGAGTAGACCAGTGGTTCCCAACCTTTTTTTGACTGACGACACACTTTACTGAACGCCCACCATATCGCGACATACTTATTTGTTTTTATTAATAATAATGTAATAACAACAACCAGCGCTTTTCTTCTATAGAAAAACGTGGTGGAACTCTGTGTCGAATATTTTATAGCGGACGGGAGATGATTACTATCATTTTTAACCTCCTATTCGTCCAATTAAGACTTTCAACGCTTAAACGGAATTCAAAGAAAAATTATATTAAAACATAGTTATTCACACATAACTAGGTTTCATGATAAAAAAAAATGCAAGAAAAAGGTGCTGGAACGCCGTTCAAGCGCGTTTCGCCAGAAAAGAAGTACTGATAATTTCTTTGTAGTGTCGGACATCTAGTGTTGTAGATAGGTCAATGTGAACACCCAATCGAAAAAAAAAAAACAAGCAGCAAATTGAGTTTGAGTGGTATTAGAAAAAAAACAAAGGAATGTATCAAAAATCCCAACATACCTATGCTGGAAGTCCGATAAAATATTTTATTATCGTTTTTGAAAACTCACCTATTTAAATTAATGTGAAGTCTGCGCTTGGTGGGTTGCACAGAGTTTCTCTATACATGGCCTTATGGTTGACAGGCCAACACGTAAATCATCTTCAAGATACAGCAGTCTGTTCCTTTGTATAGAACCCGCTATTTTCGTGGTATAAAATGCTGATTCACACAAGTATGACGTTAAAAACGGCAGTTATAAATATTTTTTAGTTTATTCGGCACCATCGACTGATTTGACAAAACATTTCCGCATATAAGACACTCGGGATATTGTTTATATTCATCGCCACGTCATATAAAACCATATTGCAAGTACAGTGAAACCTCTCATTTACGAACATCGAAGGGACGTAACAATCTGACCGCATCTGGGTGATGTCCTTTATTGGGAGGGAGGCTCACCAATCTAACAGTAAATTTATAATATGCATTATGTATTCCTTCACGCTTTAAATGAAATGTATTACTGTAGTTTAATTCTAAATACAGTATACAGTACTACAGTAAATTCTTTGGGACTTTGAATTACAGTAGACAAGACCAAAAAACAAAAATACAGTACTGTGTCATGCAATTTTATTCTAGGTCAACAGTTATGCAGTACTGTAATTTACAGTTTTCAACTTAACCTTTACACTCAGGTGCCATGTCTCTCGAAACAGAACAACTGATTGAAGTGAAGAGAATAATCCTACTAACCCTATCATGTATCGAATGCAATTTCACGATCGCGGAAACCTTGGATCCATCAGACAGGTAAAATGTTATGACTTTGTTTATCCATTCGCTTCCAGCTAACAAGGGGTAACTGGCTGGGCTAGTGGTAGCCTACGAGACCCTTATGTTATGTTTCATGTTAAGGAATTTCTGTCCTAAATTTTCCATTTTTGTAACACATTAGGTCTTCAAATCCAAGTTCTGTCCGCAGTCAGGAGATAAGGCAAGCTTTGGGACTATGAAACAGTTGTCCGTGTTCGTGTCTGAGAGTGTCCGTAAACATGAGTTAAATTTATCATTTAAATTGGGACATAAAAAATCTTTCCGTATATGAGGAGTGTCGGTATTTTGGGGGTGTCCGTAAGAAGAGGTTTCACTGTATTCATCACTATATTTACGAAACGGCAGTACGTTTTTGTGAACCCTGAAGGGAATTTTCGCTCAAATATTTCAATTAGACTGCTGTCATCTAACGCAGAACTTGATTCAAATTGTCTTTTTCGCATTAAAAATTTAACCATGATAAAATCTAAATAAAGCACTTTTGATAAAATAGTCGCACTATCACCCGCTTACACGTATATACTGTAACTGACCAATATGTTCTGACGATTCTAAACTCTGTTAATTACTGAGTGGGAAGAGTAAACGAATTACTAAGCATTGTCGCAGTGTTCACTCTCATTCGAATTTATCGCAAGACAGAAAAATTAAACTGAGTATTGTTGCAGGTGTTCACGTTTCATTGGTAAAGTCTGTCTTAAAATAAAATATACTATAGTCCGTCACTCTAATTTCCGGCAGCCAATCGCGTTGCAGGTCGGCTACATTTAAACGTGTGCGTCTTGTTATTCGCTGATTCATTTCTTAAGGTTCGATAAATACTTGATATATAATCGCCCGCCATTTTAGCTCTTTCGTTGGCGTTCGCAGAAAGCACACGAAGACGTTATTTGCCGCTCAATTATTTGCTGAATTACATTGAGTTTGATTTATTATCATAGGAGCTACGACATGATCATGTTTAACGGTGTGGCAAATAGATTCCTCATATGGTAGCTCCGCAACGTAAGAACAAAAATGGCGAACAATACTACCTACCTAGACTTTATAGAGCCTTCACTTTCTAAGACATAAGCAAAGAGGCGGAGTCACGCCGGAAATAACAGCGTCGGGACTATATATCAAAGACTTCGTTGTGAACAAAAAAAAAATGCGTTGTAAAGAGACTTTCTGGATGGCATAATTTTTTTTTTTTTCAATTTCAAAATTTCGCGACACACTCTATAGGACTCCGCGACACACCGGTTGGGAACCCTGGAGTAGACCATTGCTGATACATCGTTAATCCAATCCAATGACTGACATGAAATATTAGACTTATCATTGTTGACACGCCGGAACTTGTTTTTTTAATCCAAGAAATCTTTATTATAGTTGTTTATGTTTATTCTCAACATTATAGTTGAGCGCCGGAACTTATCACCGATCTTTGACACTTGTTTATTATAGTTGAGCGCCGGAACTTGTCACCGATCTTTGACACTTGTTTATTATAGTTGAGCGCCGGAACTTGTCACCGATCTTTGACACTTGTTTGCACAAACATATCGCTCTTTCTTCCTCGCCCCAGGAAGTAGGCCTACTGCACTATTTTTTCTTAATCTGAGGACCAATAAACTGATCAATACTGGAACTTATAGACGAAGCATTGTAGAGAATTTTATAACGTGAAAAATAGCAATCTAACCCTAGTTTATATTCCAGCTTCTTAAATATTTAATTCTTTTAAAGGTGTTAATATCGAGATTAGTTTAATTTATAGGGAGTATAACAGTGATTTGTGTTGTGCAAAATTGGAGAATGGGGAAAATTTGAGAAGACCGGCACAAAAATCCAATGTAAAGCGTATGCCATAAATACTAAATTTATAGAATTCATTACATAAATATGATATAAAGTAATGATATTGTAATATTATAAGACGCATACATTGAGATTTCTTATTTATAAAGTAGAAAATTGGCGACATAGGGCTACACTAGCACCAAGATTCGGCGACTTTAGATCAAATCAATCTGGCAACCCTGCGTGCGCCAAATACTCTTATACAAGAATTTCATCGAAACGACCATTTTTGTTAAGTTATAAGATCAGATTACATACATAGCATGCATTACATTACAGCAATGTAGTAATTTTGTATCATACTGGTTGAGTGGAAGAGAAGGCCGAACGGCCCTAACTCTACCAGTTAAAATATACAATTATTATTATTATTATTATTATTATTATTATTATTATTATTATTATTATTATTATTATTAGTGAATATGTTAGGAGAAAATCCACAAACGATTAGGGAAAACACGGAAATTTTACTTGAAGCAAGTAAAGCGATAGGTTTGGAACTAAATCCCGAAAAGACAAAGTATATGATTATGTCTCGTGACGACAATATTGTACGAAATGGAAAGATAAACATTGGAGATTTATTCTTCGAAGAGGTGGAAAAATTCAAATACCTTGGAGCAACAGTAACAAATATAAATGATCCTCGGGAGGAAATTAAACGCAGAATAAATATGGGAAATGCCTGTTATTATTCGGTTGGGAAGCTTTTGTCATCTAGTCTGCTGTCAAAAATTATGAAAGTTAGAATTTATAAAACAGTTATATTACCGGTTGTTCTTTATGGTTGTGAAACTTGGACTCTCACTTTGAGAGAGGAACAGAGATTAAGGTGTTTGAGAATAAGGTTCTTAGAAAAATATTTGGATGAAGTTACAGGAGAATGGAGAAAGTTATACAACCAGAACTGCACGGATTGTATTCTTCACCTGACATAATTAATAATAATAATAATCCGTGGCGCTACAGCCCGTGAAGGGCCTAGACCGACCAGCCGGCTGCTGGCCTCACGCCCACATGCCGAAGCAGAGGTGGACGATCATCCAACCAGAATGGAGGTATCGTGTGGTTAGCACGATGATCCCCCCAGCCGCACCTGACATAATTAGGAACATTAAATCCAGACGTTTGAGATGGGCAGGGCATGTGGCACGTATGGACGAATACAGAAATGTATATAGAGTGCTAGTTGGGAGGCCGGAGGGAAAAAGACCTTTGGGGAGGCCGAGACGTAGATGGGAGAATAATATTAAAATGGATCTGAGGGAGGTGGGATATGATGATAGAGAGTGGATTAATCTTGCACAGGAGAGGGACCGATGGCGGGTTTATGTGAGGGCGGCAATGAACCTGAGGGTTCCTTAAAAGCCATTTGTAAGTAAATATAATAATAATATTAATAATAATTATTATTATTATCATCATCATCATCATAATCATCACTATAGTGATATTTACTATTATTGTTATTAGACATACGAAAATTTTTATGTTGGTTCGAGAATATTACTGTAACTACAGTATGTACGAACGCTGGCAGGAATTTGCATTTTTATTTTGTAATGAACACTAGCCACAGTGTAGAGGCCTTTCGTGATCTTGTGAAACCAAATGCGTGCGTGCGTGCGTGCGTGCGTGCGTGCGTGCAAATAAGCGTAGATTCGGAAATTCTGACTTAGGCAGCATAGCGAGCAGTTCTCATTATAAGCTTCCTATGAAGAAGTGTTCGGTACTGCAATATATTACATGTTAGCTGTGTACACTTGGTCAAAATGAAAGTGGCCGGCGTCTGAGAGACTAAGTTCGAATCGGGTATTTCCGTGAGCGCTCGGGATAGCCAGGGTTTGTTCAAAAGATTGCGTATATTCTTCTAGTAGTTATAATGGGGAACACAACTATTAATCACTAAAATCTTCCGAGAAAATAATTCACATACGAGAGACTAAGTTCGAATCGGGTATTTCCGTGAGCGCTCGGGACAGCCAGGGTTTGTTCAAAAGATGGCGTATATTCTTCTAGTAGTTATAATGGGGAACACAACTATTAATCACTAAAATCTTCCGAGAAAATAATTCACATACGAGAGACTAAGTTCGAATCGGGTATTTCCGTGAGCGCTCGGGACAGCCAGGGTTTGTTCAAAAGATTGCGTATATTCTTCTAGTAGTTATAATGGGGAACACAACTATTAATCACTAAAATCTTCCGAGAAAATAATTCACATACGAGATTTACAACAGACAGATCGTTCAGAGTGTTTAAACAGTGAATATTGTAACATAAACACTACATACTGCATATCAGGTTCTCAAGTGAGTATCACCATTGCTCGTTACAATGCCATTCTGACACATTGTTCAGTAAATCAATTTTAGCGTAGTTTGTAGAGCGATAGCTAAGAGTACAGCGATAGCTATGAGGTCGGGAGGATGCAAGTTGAAATCTTCGTGGAGTTACTAAACTTTTTTTTTTGCCTTTTAAATGTATCAGTGAAAATATAATAGGTTTTCGTCATTTTTTTATCCTTAGAATACTTTTCGCTTTATTATTATTTTTTTTTCGTATTAATAGAAACTTTTGACGCTAGATGGAAGTAACACTAAAGACTTTCATATTAAAATGCTGTGTTAATTATTTCATTAATCCCTGCTGCTTTGCACTCTATTGCCTAAGGAACATTCAGTAAATATGTTGATGGTTAAATAATTGGCAGTAATTAATTTGCAAGTTGTGCTACAGGGAATATGATTATTATACTAATCTAAATCCGTGATCATCAAGGCCTAAACGTAGTAATTGTAAACAAGAAGAAAAGCCATAATTCTGATGACAAAATATATCCTGATTTCCTGGAATTATAACTACAAATTTTCACCAATTTTGTAATTATCTGTAAGTAACATGAATTAACATAAGCAAAATTATTTGATTATATTACACTAAAAGAAGTTGTAAAACATAAACGAAAGGACAAAACAAAAAATTCCCTACGGAGATTCGAAGCATGCTGTGGAGGTAGCCCAAATCAGCGCAGCGCCTTGTATTATGGAGTTAACTAAAGCGGCGTACGGAGGTTTACGGTAGTGAACTGTACCACTGCCATCGTGATCTAGACCAGGCCGTAATGCAGGTTGTGTGACGTCACTCGATGAGTCGGGCTTTTCTATTTGAGTATACGGAGCTGAGTGAAATATATTACTTTATAGCGTGTCGGCGCTCAATTTTATTTAGTGTAATGTGTGTATAAGACCCCTTCACACTTCTTATTGCATAATATGTTGCAGAAATAATTACAAAACTGTGTTATTTTAATGTGAACGGAGTTTTACATGGTAACATAACCTGGTTGCATCAACATTTTAAGTTTGGAATGGAAGCTATTTTGAGATTTAATAAAGAAGAATTATCTATATTGTGATTTTAATTTAGCACATCTACCTTCCTTACTTGTAGGTACAAAATTTACCACAGTCCCTCCTATGAAATTAGTGTATGTACAGTTGTGTGTTAATCTGGTAGGTTAGATAAATACAATTCATTACAACCCAGTATAGTAGGGAACAAATACATAATACAATTAAATTTTTATTCAATGTAATATGTGCATAAGTTCCATTTATGTGTTGCATAATGTGGCAGGAATAATAAATAAAACTGTGTTATTTTTATGAGAAGAGAATTTGCCATGTTAACATAAGCTATTTGCGTCAACATTTTAGGCTTAAGTTGAGAACGAAAACGGTTTTGAGATTTAATAAAGAAGAAAATATTTTTAGGATAAACTTCAGAACACGGTTACGTCCTTACTTATAGGTAGAAAATTCGCCACAGTCCCTCCTATGAAATGTACATACGTTATATTACTTAGTAGCGCTGAGGTATAGTTCCGGTAATTTCTGAACTGAAAACAGTTGAATTTATTTTTTGTGGAGATGCATTTGATCCTATAAGCAAGGCATATTAAGATCCTGAACGAACCGAACTAATTTGTATATGCAAGATGTATGAATACGAAGGGAACTACCTCAGCGCTAGTTTAGCCCTAGTAACATATTAAACTAATCAGACTTCAGACTGGAGTACCGTCTGAAACGAATAAATACAACTGAAGTGTAGACAAATTGCATTTATAAGTTATACGTAGCGTTATGCTTAATTATAATGCATAATTGCGAATATGGAAATAAGGCAAGTACTGATAGAATAAACATAACCTATAACTTCAACACAACTGAAAATTGTTGAAACGTGCATAAATGAATGTGCAAGAATTTCGTAATGAAGCATGAGTGCTTTATTTCAACTAATTACAATTCTAGATACTGTAACAGTAATGAAAACTATAGGGTATAATTTTTCGTAATATACTATATGTATCTCGTTTTTAGTTCAAATTGTGTATATTATCAAACGTCGTATTATTTACTCGTATAATGTAGGTTATTCACAAATAAAAAGGGCGCAATAATTTAAATTTAATAAGACAAGTACGGTAAACTAGCAATAATGGATTAGACAAGAGTAACATCGGTAACGCTGCACTTAGGCCTAATCACAACTTACTTTACATGCCAGTCAATGTTTCACTTTCACGTATATATTATTACACATACTTAGCCTACTGTTTATAAGACCAAAATTTCACTTAACCACATAAGGGCGCAACATTTAATCGAAATAAAGGCAGGTATTACACATACGAACTTTGCCTGCAACAACGTAATTTTCACACCAGAAATAATATTATACCTTAAATTGCAAGTAAATTGTGTCACAAGTGTCTCACAATCACTGTTTAAAATTTTACTGACGCAATTACACTGCATTTCAGAGAAATATATGTTATTCTTCATGCACTGCAACTAATTCATATGGTTGAAAGACCGCCTTTCGCGATCAGCTCTTAAGCGAGTCACGTGGTCTGCCTTACGGCCTGTATTAGATCACGATGGCAGTGACTGTACGCTCACCCGAAGGGAGTTAGAAAATTGTCGCTGCTCAAGAGACCGGCCACTTTCATTTTGACCAAGTGTACTATCTAAGTAGTTGACCAGTCGTTTGAAGGGGGAGAGGGAGAGAGGGAGGGGAGGGAGAGAGAGAGAGCGCTTTTGTTTGTATCAGCGTTATTGGCAGGATAGACATTTAGGGCCGTATTCATAGAAATTCTTAGCGCGGGCTTCCGGTGGATGATCAGCGAACTAACGTTTTTCGTATTCATAAACCAGTGTTAGCGATGTGATATGATATGAATCCTGTACAAGTAACCAGTCGATAGCCGGGGCTAGTTTAACACGCTCGTAGCGCGGGCTAGCGAAATGTCTATGACTAGCACCCTTAGTTTAATTCATAACTATTGATAAACTTAGTAGTGCATTGTCCAGAACATCAACATGTTCTAAATAATTGTTTATTTTATTTGTGATTCCCTTTTCTCTCTTTGCCGGCCTGCAGATTTAAGGAAAGTTTACATTTGTTCGTATTTGTCAGACATCCAGACTTATTTCATTGTGCACATTTGCTCACGACAATTGAGTTCCGTGTACCCCACGTCTTTGTCCACGTCTGCAGCTGTAACTCACGGCAGCACACGCTGTCCTTTTGACACCACTCTTGACCTAAGCCATACATAGCCCATGGGCGTTACCTTGCTGAAACAGTATTGAAAGCATGCCTTCAGAAGGTCAGTGCACTCGATTATGGAGTCCAGTTTCTACACAATGTCTCGAGTGATTTACAGAGACAATATGTATTTAAAGTAGTCGTGCAATGATAATAATGCTTGTCTGAAACGGAGCAATGTGCCTGAACAACGTGGATGGAAGGTAGGAAGTTTGGGTGGCTGGAAGAATAGATGGACAGATGGATAGATAAATTAATAACAGGATGAAGGGATAAATGAATGAGTGGAAGAAAGTGAACGAACAAATATATGAAAAAGAGCAACCAAGAAAAATTCAATAAGCAAAACAATGGGTGAATGAATAACACAGGTCTGCGAAATTGTTGTTTAGTCAACTGTTCGAAGACAGGTTTGAACCTCACAAGTGATACAAAGAAGGCACCACTTATGAGGCAACTAGGCCAGGAGATAATGGGGTAGGATGGCCAGTTCCTTTCCCCCTCCATTGCATACATCGCCGACTAGCTACATATTACACTAGTCAGACTTTAAATGCATACAAACAATTGTTCTTTCTCTGACACATATCGTCAAGTGAGATGTACTGCCTGATAATAGAAGTACACATTAGCCAGAACCTCAATCAGAGGAACCTGCGAAATTAAGGTTCATAAAAAGTTGTTTTTTAATTGTACTAAATTCACTTTTTTTGGACGGGGGGGGGGGGGGAGTGTTGAATCCAAAACTCAGCTCAGTTTTCTCAACTACGTATTAATTTCCCAAATTTTGATTGGAAATTTTATATTGAATTTAATGTTTCTTAACCATAAATTCACTATAAATGTAACAACATTTATCTGGGGCGGCTAGCCATGTTTCACAACGCACTACAAAGTCAGAGGTTCGAGGTTACACATGACCCAGCCTTCTAGACTTTGTTTGCAATGATCACACGAATGCTGTAAACTGTCAGATCCCCATTTTATAGGCCTATTTATTATTTATTTACTTGAATATACAGTAGAACCTCTATTGTCCGTGGTAATGAAGGGGGTGGACTGGACTGTTAATCGAAAAAAATCGTATAATCCGTACCATAAAATATTTTCATAAATTAAGGGTATATTACAGTTTTGTAATTCCCACCGTGACTCTGTGTTTAGCATGCTAGGTAGTGGATCAGAAGTTCACCAATTTAAGTCTGGTTGTCAATGATGGGTTTATAAGGGCCAAGAAAATTCCTTGTGATGTTTGTTTGCGGAAAGATAGGAATAGTAGAAGTGTCATGTTGTATATTTACATACTTCGTACACTTTATCCTTGTTTTTTCTTAAATCGCGCACAGTTTTAACGCCAATCTCGTATTCTGATGCAAAATGAGCCACGATTTCTCTTTTCCCAAAACTCTCAATTGTTTGCAGGTATATTTCAAAATTTAACAAAACACTTTTCATACCCGTGAAAGATGTTTTGCGTTGAAAATACAGAGTACGTACATTCGAACAGTAGGACAAGGACTGAATGCTGCTCAGGTTTGCTATATATTGTGCGGAAGTTCTTGGGATCATTTCTTTGAAGGCAGGTAGTGATTATTTTACAAGTTGGGGAAAAAAACCTTCAAGTAACTGTTCTTATTGCCGACAGTATAGTACTATTTAAGGGTAAAGGCTTATAATAATACGCTCTAGAAAAAATAAGTAATAATAACTTACAAGGCATAATACTACATTTTTTACGCTACAAAGAAAGAAAGAAAGAAAGAAAGAAAGAAAGAAAGAAAAGAGCGAGAGAAAGACAGTCGGATAATCCGACTATCGGTTAATAGGGTGACGGATAATCGGGGTTCTACTGTACAATTTATTGAACCCTATTTTACCCGAAAGTACATTACGGTTACAGTAATACAGTTATAGTCTGAGTTTATATTATTATAATGAGAATTCTTTTGACGTGGGTAACACAGTCTTGCTACTTGAAATTAACACTTACATCCACTACATTAATTTGAATTAATTACAAGTTCTTAAGTATATTACATTATAAAATTACAAAACTGTTTCTAACAGCACGTTTTTCTGAACCCATTAAATAATGGTTTGTCATATACTACATTACAAAGACATAAATGTCCGACCAAAATAAATCTTTTGTTTTCGAATACTGGACAATGAAACAAAAGGTGATCTACTGTTTGCTGTTCCTCACAGATACATTAATAGCCATTGTCCTTATGTAATTTAAATCGTTCTGAATAAGACCCAAATTTTCTATGACCCGATAAAAATTGCGTTAGTATAAAATCCGGTAAAATTTTGTTGCTATTTAAGCGGGTGTCGACGATAGGAAAAAAGATTTCTCTTGTAACTGAACCCTTTGTACAGCATAGCCACTGATTGTTCCACCTAGTCATTATGTCGTCGTTTATTTTTATTTTTGCATATGAATAAGGGCACAGACTATAGCTCAAATTGAAGTTCGAAACTGCAGCACTTTTTGCCAATTCATCAGCCCTTTCATTTCCTACTGTTCCACTGTGCCCTCGCACTCATGAGAAGCAAATGTGTTTGTTAATACCACACAAAGATTAATTTCAATTTTCTGAAAATAAAAAATACTTCATGTGAAATATTAAGCGTAATTTTCTCTTTTATGTAGTATACAAAAATACGCGACAGCTAAAATTTATTTAAAAACTAGCCGTACCCGTGCGCTCCGCTGCACCCGTTAGAAATAAATATAAAATAATTACGTAATTAAAATAGGACGTTTGATCCAGGGAACATTCGTGTTTGTTAGAAGGATAAATCGTTTAATATGTTACTTAATTGAAATTGTATTTAAATAATTAAATTGCGATCATTTTGGTCCAGAGACCACTCATTTGGTGCAATGACAATTCCTTTAACATGTTTCTTATTTGTTATTACACGCAACTATAGTTTAATGAAGATTGACATATCATTTAGTTTTATCGTGTATACTTTATATTATGATTCCATTGAATTAAGATAATAACTTAATTTTAATCCTTGTTTTCTACGTCTTCAGTAAATGGCGCTTGGCCCACTATGGTTCTGAAACCTTCAAATAACTTAAATAGTGATACAGCATAAACAGTGATATGTAATTATATTTCTTTCTTTCGAAAATATAAGAATTCACGATCTCCTATGTACCATTGCCATGGAATGAATAAATGTGTTTTTTCTTCCTACTCAAAAATTTTATATTTTGCACATGGGAATTACTGCAGGAACAACAACGCTACAATCTGAGGAGGTGGTGAAAACGTATTGTGTTATTATTTTAAAAGTCTATCAGACCTACCAAATTTTGCATACAATAAAACTTATCGGAAATCATTTTTAAAGAAACTTTTGTTATGTTATAGCCTAAAATCTAAATTACAACGAACTTAACTTATATTTCAATTTTCATCGAAATCCGTTCAGCCATCATCGCGTGAAAAGGTAACAAACATCCAGACAGACAGACATACAAACAAAAATTTCAAAAAAAGCGATTTTCGGTCTCAGGACGAATAATTATACATTTTAACACCAATTATTTTTGGAAAAGGGAAAATTACCAGAAAATTTTCGGCTACATATTTATTATTATATTATATTATATTATATTATATTATATTATATTATATTATATTATATTATATTATATTATATTATATAAAAAGTGCGTTGATAACGGATGTACTCCGATAAGAAAGTTTTTAATTTGTTGTGGGGGCTCTTGAATCTCAGAAGTAACAACCTTTACAACAGCGCAACATAATCTGCTTGGCTCATTAACCAAATTTTTTTTTTTGCATTGCATTTATTGCATATATAGTCTATGTTATGTATTTTAACACGATTCAATTGAGCATAGTTAAAATTTGAATTATAAAATAATGGATTGCTAAGCTAACGTCCTTTTACTGCATACTAAATCAATACACTCTCGTTGTTCATTAATTCTCTGAGATTAAAATGAGTACATAAATATTATTTTAAGAAATACAGAAAACGAATGTACAAAAAAGCCTATCAAATTTTCTGTGCATAGAAATAGTTTAATAGCTTTCGATTGTTGCTGTCCAAGGCCCCTTTTTCGATTGTTGTTGCCCAAGGCCCCTTATAGACGAAGTCATTTGTTATTTCATTGCACCGTCTTAGATGGCGTTATTTTAATTTTAAAACTCATTTATCTCATTAAATATCAGTCCTATCAAAATTTTGTAAAGAATAAAACTTATCGGAAATCATTTTTAAAGAAACTTTTGTTATGTAACATTTGTCACAAAAATCAATAATAAGCGAGATATTTCGATTTATTTAATTCAGGCCCCCTTGTAACCTCCCTTTTAAATAAAGTATTTTGAATGCCATATAGCCTAAAATCTAAGTTACAACGAACTTAATTTATATTCCAATTTTCATATAAATCGGTTCAGCCATTATCGCGTGAAAAGGTAACAAACATACAGACAGACATACAAACAAAAATTTCAAAAATGCGATTTTCGGTTTCAAGGTGGTTAATTATATATGTTAGGACCAATTATTTTTGGAAAATCGAAAATTACCAGAAAAATTTCGGCTACAGATTTATTATTAGTATAGATATCATTGCAGACTTGTGTAATCGGATAATTCTGTGAGTGTATAGATAAGAGGTTGGGGATACGTGGATGGATGAAAGTTTGGGTGGATGGAAGGGTAGATTAATGAGTGAATGGAACAATGAGAGTGAATGAACAAATATGTGAATTAATTAACTAACGAATAAACGAAGACCTAATTCTATAGGTGGTTGAATAGGTGCTTATGGGTGAGTAAAAAGAATTTTGGATATATGAATGAACAATGACAGGTACACGGAATGATATAAGAATCATTGAACAGATAGTTCAGTGAGTTGAAATGGGTATATGGACAATGTAAGAGTCACGGAAATTCATATGAATTAATTAATGAACAGATGGTTAAGTGGGATGGATATATTATGGACAGTGTTGCCAAGTCAGGGTTTTGTAGCTAAATCTGGTGTTTTCAGGACTATGGTCACCTACAGAATTTTACCGTCAGCGGCTAGCTATTTATTTGGCGTTTTTTATGATTCCGGGTAGAGGGAGATTATATATTTAAGTTTTTTTTCTGTAAAGATTTGTATTATTTTTATATGTACTTGCGGACAACAGTATTAGTTAATCATAAACCAGAATTTAGTATGGTATTATCACGCTTTTTAATTGTATGAGTATAAAATATTAACGTTTTCTGTTAACTCGATTTGGTGTAACCACCTTTGTCATCCATTGTTGTTGTACAAATAAGGTACGCCGCATCCGTTAAACTCTTAATCTAATGTATGCATTGTTTTGTAAATGAATTGATGTATTTAATCACAAAGAATAGATAATGAACTGCATTATTATTTTAATGTATTATATATTATTCAATTTATCATTCCACATTATAGTTTACGTAACACAGACACCGGACTCATTGTTGGCAGCCACATCTCCAGCTCAGTGTGAAATCAGATTTCGAACCGACTGGTGTGATTTTGAATGTGATTATTTCCGAAGTGTCCAGTATATTCTTGATTTACTTTACGGCCTTAACTGTGCCAGCTAAAATAATAATAATAATAATAATAATAATAATAATAATAATAATAATAATAATTTAAAAACAGTATCTTATCACAAAAATATTTTCATAATAAACACGACACGACTATGATTTCTTCTGTTTAGGTACAATGGCTGCATGTAAGTCGGGTAATGAAGGAGAATCATCTCGTGAGTTGCAGGGTTGTACGGTACATCATCTCTCCTGTACGTGGATGAAGACGATTTTGCATAGAATATAGAGCCCTAAAGTAATACACATTTTCTATAATTTAGTGTATATTTATATAAAATTCTCCAAGTCCTAAAACTGTACATATAATTTGTATTTCAAATTTGGAAGTGATGTGTTAAAAAAAATCTGGAGTTTTTAACTACAATTTAGCGGTTTTTTTAAGGTTGTGCAGCAGTAAATGGAACTCTGAGTTGGCAACACGGATTATGGATGAGCAATGAGAGACACGGAAAGATATAAGAATTAATCATCAGATACTAATACACGTTTTTAGGCTTTCACGGTGACTGTGATCGTAATTAAACTTTTGGGTATTTCACTTTGTCCTCGAAGAATCTACGTAAAGATTAATTTTTTGGTCCTACAGAAAATGTCTGTTACGGTAACAATTAATATTAGATTCTTCGAGCAACAGTGCATATTACTGTGGAATCCCGGCCACCAAGTCCCTCAACTGCGCCCCTTGTATAATGACAGTTGACTTAATATAAAAATGTCAACATGCATGTCGAACTTGGAGTTAGGCCACAAAGGGAAAAACACTAGAGGAGAGGGATTCGATCCGGTGCTGTGGATTGAACTTCGGCGTAGCTCAATGGTCAGAGCGTTTGGCACGTAGAACCAAGGCCCGAGTTCGATCCCCGGCGCCGGAGCGAATTTTTCTCCTCTAATATTAATTGTTACCGTAACAGACATATTCTATAGGAACAAAAAATTAATCTTTACGTAAACCTAAGAGTTGCCTAGAGGGGCAATTTCTAAGGGGTCGGCATTTTCTCTCTCTCTCTCTCTTTCTCTCTTTACAGTGAAATTTGTTTTTAAAACACTTGTTGGTAAATATTTTCTGAAGTTTGTTCTTCAACACCTCGTGGAATTCGGATATCGTTTTGTTATCGCATTGTCGCGGTCACAGCGAGAGTAAAAGGAAAGTGTGCAGCTTCATAGTTGTATTGTAATGCCTGTATCACGTTATTGTACTACGAAACTGCTTGTATAAACAAGAATTCATTGTTGAAAATAAAATTTTATGTACGTTTATTAGTTATTTATCGCTAATGGATAGTAACCACAACTCTGAGTTACATCATTACCAATATAATTGTATCGTCATCAATACTATTTAATCACTTTCCAGCATGTGCACTTACTTACAAAAGGCTTTTAAGGAACCCGGAGGTTCATTGCCGCTCTCACATAAGCGCGCCATCGGTCTCTATCTCTATCCTGAACAAGATTAACCCAGTCTCTACCATCATATCCCATCTCCCTCAAATCCATTTTTATATTATCCTTCCATCTACATCTCAGCCTCCCCAAAGGTCTCTCTCTCTCCAGCCTCCGAACTAACAATCTATCTCCGCAAAGAGCTGGAATTTATTTTTCAATTTACTTTATTTCCTATCTAAGTAAGAAATGAAGGGTTCAAAGCCATAGTGGGCCAAATGCCATTTATTAAAAACGGAGAAAGCAAGGGTTAAAGTTAATAAATACCATAGTTTAATGAAGATTGACATGTCATTTAGTTTTAATGTGCATATTTCATATAACTTGTTATATGTTTCCATTGAATTATGGTAATAACTTCATTTTAGCCCTTGTTTTCTACGGTTGTAGTAAATGGCGCTTTGCCCACTATGGTTCTGAACTCTTCAAATACTCGTAATAATTATACCACCAACAAAACCAATGCTTAAAAATAAACCACAGCCTGCCTTTCACAAATCAATTATTTTATTTCAACAATGAATACGTTTGAATATGTTTCTTTGCATTGAGTTTGATGTGCTTCATCAGATCAACTTTGATATCATCAATGCTTTCTCTGTGAAGAAAATGCGAAGGAGACCTTTATAATTCTCAAGTAAGATGCATGTATTTTGATTCCATTAATTTATTTTTTTCTGAATTGCAACATTTCATTTAAAACTAATTTAAACTAAGCATGACCTGTATAGTAGCTACTCCTAAACTGTTTGTGGGAATTGGGGGGTGGCAAATTTTAGCACTGCCTAGGGGCGGCACTGTAACTACATCCGGCCCTGATCACGATACATTTTCTGTACACTTCTTAGAATGAGAAAGTATAATTGAGAAAAGAAACATTTTGAAACATTGCAAAAATTTCTGTCTGCAAATTGGCAGTAATGTCTAAAAATATAAGCATACGTGCAAGTTGCGTACTTTCGAATTGTACATGACATTCTTCACCTTGCTGAAATCCGGGTGCATCGCGAGTTTCTGAAGATCTCCCAGTGGTCAGCGTAACGCTACCGGCATAATTCGGAGGAAGTTGAACCCGGAACCTCGGGAGTCGTGCCGTCCGCATGGCCTTGAGCCGGCCTGACCTACAATCACAACAAACATTATGCAGCGCAGGAACATCATGGCACACGGATTCTCCGTCTCTCTCTTCTGTTTCATCCTCTTGCTCCCCCTCAAATTCACTTCACATCACTCTTACTTTCTTACTTAGTTACTTCCGTTCAACCTTTCTTCCTTCTTTCTTTTTAATAAGCCTTTTTTTCACTTTTCCATCGTTTGCACAGTCTGTCTTCCTTGGTTTCTCTAAGTATAATGAGTAAATCAATATTGACGTCATCTTCCACACTTTGAGAATCAGTCAATCTGGTCTTTTCCGGTTTTAATTCGACCAGCGCTTTCTGTATCGTCTAGTGTCCATTGTCTATAGCTATATGCTATTGCTGGTTTTCTGTTCTCTTTTCAAACATTTGCACATTCTATCTCTTCCTTCCTCCGCTTGAAAATAAATAAATATGCTTATTCAGAAGTCAGGAGAGATTTGAAAGTCTTCTAACTTTGCCAAGAATTAAGTTTGTAGAAATACATAGGCTATATAATTCAATCTTCCTCAACTTGGTGAGGTTGCCAAAGACAAAGAATGTTAAACAGTAACATTTAAAATGACATTAAAAATGTCTTACAAGAAATTTGTTTACAAGAAACTAAAATTTGCAGTAGATAATATTTGACATAATTAAAATTTATAAAAATACAGATAAAAAATAGACTGAGAAAATTCAACTGTAATTTGAATTGAAATACAAATGTCGCCGTAAAATCTGCAGAGAACCCTTCAAAGCTATAATAGAAATTTTCTTAATTGTTGTTGTTGTTGGGACTCCAAATTTATAACAGAATGACACATTGTTTTGTTATGGTCCCTCTAGCGCCCACCATTAATCTGATGACTTCTATATCCCTGAGTTTATATGATGTTTTGTAATAAGGGATAGTGGGTTCATAAATTCTCCTTTTCTCTAGATTAACCTCCTCAGGTTGATTCTGATGCGTTTCGAATCTGATGGTCGGATCCAGAATATAACCTTTTGTCTCTCCAGATTTAAATGTTATAATATCAATACGCCGAAGAATTCTGGTATCCGCTATTCCATGAACTTCTTCATAGGTAGTGTAGCCATTGGACTTAAGGCATGTTGCGATTACAGATCTGATTTTGTGATGTCTGCTGTTACGAAGAGTTTCACCAAATGGGCATGAACCCAAGACATGAGCCAAAGTTTCAACCTCACTGTGGCATCGCCTACAGTGGTTATTATCTTGAGTTCTGCCTGGAATAGCGCGTAAAGGGGCAACATTACCGGTCATCTTTAGCGCATCTCTCCACTCGGAGCTGGAAAGGTCTGTATGATGTCTGACCCAGCTGTTTGCGGGAGTGAAGTCTTGATATAAGCCGACTCCTTTACCTTTCTGTGGCAGTTGACACCATTTATTAAATTCTTCAAAGCGCAAAATTTTCCTGAGTTTCCTTGAGTCAACTACAGTATTGTTCAGGAAATAATACGGTTTATTGAAGTATAAATCAATTTCAAGACATTCAAATAAGATAGCTATTTTTCTCCTTTATCATTAGGAGAGACTGTTCTAAGAAACGAAAAGCATCCAGAAGAAATTCTTGTGAAATACCTTCAATTTTATAAGAGCTTCCACAATGACAACAAATTGCAGGGTGTATATTCCAATCCATTTAGAGTTTTGAATCTTCTCAGTGCGCTGGAACAGTCTCTATTACACTCATAGCAACACTGAACAGGGCCAATTCGCATTTATAGTGACAAAACCATTGTTTTTGGTATAAATTGACAAAAAAAAACACAAACTCAAAAACAGGTTGAAAATTCCTGTTTATGTATTTTATTTTCCATAGCAACAATAGTAAAACAGTTTAAACAGAAGTTTCTGCGAAAATAAAATAATATTTTCTGACTTTTGAATAAACATTATATTTTATATTTATTCAATTATATTACCGGTTGTTCTGTATGGTTGTGAAACTTAGACTCTCACTTTGAGAGGAACAGAGATTAAGAGTGTTTGAGAATAAGGTTCTTAGAAGGGTATTTGAGGCTAAAAGGGATGAAGTTACAAGAGAATGGCGAAAGTTACGTAACGCAGAACTGCAAGCATTGTATTCTTCACCTGACATAATTAGGAACATTAAATCCAGACGTTTGAGATGGGCAGAGCATGTAGCACGTATGGGCGAATCCAGAAATGCAATAGAGTGTTAGTTGGGAGGCCGGAGGGAAAAAGACCTTTGAGGAGATCGAGACGTAGATGAGAGGATAATATTAAAATGGATTTGAGAGAGGTGGGATATGATGATAGAGACTGGATTAATCTTGCACAGGATAGGGACCGATGGCGGGCTTATGTGAGGGCGGCAATAAAACTCCGGGTTCCTTAAAAGTCATTTGTAAATAAGTAACTAAGTTAGTTTGATATTTATTTGTCAGCCAACTTTACAATTCATAGTTATGGTGGACCTTTACGTTTCTGCTTTTCGATCCACCATCCCTTTGATTTATACACATATCAGATTAGTGCAATATTTATCCAGTCGGAAATGTATGCAATGGAGGGGGGGAAAGGCAGGGTGCGAATTAAGATTTCTGATGAGAGGGAGGGATAGAATCCTAGATAGAGAATACCAAACATAAAATTATTATTATCCTCATTCGATACGGCTCAACGCTTCGTCGCACTGAGTTGCTTGTCTTGCATTTTGACCATAATAATAATCATATCCATGAGCAGGCTTAAGATAAGATGTGTAATTCCTAAGTTATTGATTGTTGTCAGCTTGCCGGTGATGATAATACATCAATATTATGTTCTTTGCTTACTTTGTGCTTTATAAAATACATATACTGGTATTAAAAAAGTTATATTTTGTGAGATGGGCTAGAAGTTATGGCAGGGATGTTAATATGAATTTATGAGAGGGGGATAACTTTCCAACCGGGAGATATCCCCCCATTCCCCTCGTTAATTCGCATCCTGGGGAAAGGAACTAGCCACCTTACCCCATTATCGCCTGCCTTAATTGCCTCATAACTGGTGTCTTGTTGGTATCACTTGTGAGGTTCAGACCTCTCTTCGGGCAGTTGACTAAACAATAGCATACCACCTTTTTGTGTAAATATATTAATTCGCCAAGTATTTCCTGATTACTTTCTATTCTGTTTTAACTGAATTTCTATCTACCCTTCCCTATCTATCCTCTTCTGTTCTCTCCCATACTTAAACTATCTCCCATTTCTCGCTTGTCTATTAAATGTTGCATATTCCTTTCCTTAATCATTTGCATTATTTTTTAGTCTCTATTTTCAAATCTACTTACTCTTAATCATTTTTTCCAGCTACTTTCTCCTAAATTATTTGTCTACATTTCCACTGTCTCTATTTTACAAGACCTACATCACTTATTATTTCCCTACTATTCTATCCCCTATTTATTTCTCTTCGCTCCACTCCTAAATTCCCTCTTATATTGCCTCTTTCCGTATATTTACAGTATATTTAGAATACTCCTACAATTATATCACCCCTCATGCTACTCCCAACTCACAACACTTATACACATAAATTATCTAATTCAGTTAATTACACTTCCAATTTCTGTCTTTTCCACTTCTCCACTTGTTCAGATGTTCTTTCACTTTAATTCTCTGAATAAACATTTATACATAAATAAATAAACAAATAATTCATCAACGACATTTTCAACACTTCACGGACTAATCACTCCGGTCTATTCTGGAGTTTTCTGGGTTGTCCCCCACCATCCTGAGCACTCGTCAACTTCAACTGACGTTTGTCTGCTTCTGAAATACGAATGCCACTCAAAATACTGCATAAAGTAGAAAACTCAATAGTAAAAATCTGGCAATGCATTGCGAAATTTCGGTTGCTGATTATTCAGGTTGACGCAAAACTTGACGTAAACACATCACTCGTTTTTGTCAGCCATAATGGGACTGTAGAACAGTTCTAACATGTGGTCACAAAATAATATGTGACATAAGTTCCAATGAGCATAGAACGGCGTCACTGGGCGGACTGACTCACTAGGCCTAAGGGTAATTACACCTACCGGCAGAGCCTCATACCTCTCAAGGTCATACAGAGATCCACACAGTCCGTTAACTTTCCGATAGTGCTTTATACGCACTGCACATCATAACTATGTTATACAAGGTCTGTCCGAAAAATATCAAGCCATTTTTAATATCTCGAAAATCTGGCGGCAGGCCTTCATGAAACTTGGCAGCTAGTCAGATGGAACCTTACTGCGCATACTTGAACAGTCACTCTATCGTGAATCTACCGGTACTCAGTCGACATAAGATACCGTTAAATGAACTTTTGTACTGCGTGACGGTAGCATTCACAATAATGTTTCCTGACTTGATTTTTCTAACATTTCCTCACTCTTTTCCTTCTCCGCTTGAAAAGTTAGATCAGCGAATCTGCATTAAATTTCGCTTCTAATTCGGACATTCGGAGATGATTCAGTGAGTGAAGTGCCGATTAAATAGTGGTACCGACGCTTCAAAGATTGCTGGAAGTTTGCTGATAGCGATCTTCATTCTGAAAGGTCTTCAACAAGCAAAACGCTCGAAAATGTAGTATACATGTGGGTTGCAATTAAGGAAATTCAGCGACTGATAGTGAGTTTTAGTGAATTATGGTTTCAGAGATGTTTAAATGGAACTTGTGACATTACCTTCATCATGACAATGCACCTGCCCATTCTTCACGTCTCGTACAGGGTTTTTAGGCAAAAAAAAAATCGCATCATACAGATCGTTAGTCCCTATAAAGGCCAGATTTGGCCCTCTACTACTTCTGGCTTCTCCAAAAGCTAAAATCAGCGTTTAAGGAGCATAATGCAAGCTGTGCACGGGATTTGGGAGAACGCAATCAGGCAGCTAAAGGTGATCCCGAAAGAGGACTTTTCAGACTGTTTTGAAAAGTGGAAGGAACGCTAAGATAAGTGTGTGAGGTATCAAAGTGAGTATTTTGAAGGGTGCTAGGGAACCATTGCCCTAGGTTGACTACTTCTTTTTTAAGCATTACATGGCTAGTCCTCGTACACTATTCGTACATGCCGCACTATGATTACTGTCTAGTTCTAGCCATATAACGCATCTCGTGGTCACTTTTATTTGTTCCTCTACCCTGAAGCTGGTGGTGAAACTGGCCGAAATGTTTGATTAAATATTTATTGGGATTATATTGTGACTTTAAAATGGAAATATTTTGCAAGATTCAAGTGCGATACTATGGGTAATATACCAAAATCTGCATGCATCTGTATTGTGTCAGTGCATCTGCAACACCTACTCAGAATTCCCATTCATCTCATTTGAACTTCTTTAATTCAACGGGCCGCACGGTAGCGTCGCGGATAATGAGCGTAACGCGACAAGCAGGAAGGTTGCAGGTTCGATTTCAGATGGGGTCACGGATTTTCTCCACTGATCTAACCCTACCGGTCGCACTATGGCCCTGGGGTTTATACAGTCTTTAACAGAAAAGAGTACCGAGAGTAATTCCCTGTGGAAAAGGCAAAGGACACGTACGAGTGACATCCCTACTGTCATTAATGCCGATTGTCTATACAGGTGGAAGTCTAAACCCTTCGGTACTCTCTGGGCCTCCATAGCCTGTAATGGGATAAATTTATGCATTTTAATTCAATTACCTTATGTAATGTAGAACATTATGTAACAACTTATTTTTTTTAGTGTTTACTGAAACATTTTCACAAAATTTTATAGTGTGTTTTGAAACTATATTTAATAGCATACTGTAAACAATGCTAAATCAGAAATAATGTTAATAATATTTTACAGAGACATAACCATTTCATTACCCGTAACTATATTTATTACATAAAAAGTATATCAAAAGCAAAAACTAATTCCATTAATTTAAAACAAACATTTATAAAAACGTAATTGAATATCAGTACACAGTAAACATCTGATTGTAAAAACATATGCATTTAATCGCGAGAGAAAGAATGTTATAAGGGGAGGTTGCGAATATAAAGAGGATTTTTAGTTGTACGATTCTAAGATACAGTATGTTTTACCACACACATGTTGTAGATATAGAAAAGTGGTCATTAAATATTGCAGTAGCTCCGTTGATTGTTGAAGCTCATACTGAGAATTTTATTTTCCTATAAAAGTCCCACAGACAGGCCGTTCTTACTCTTTGCCTCTTAAGAAACCATAGACTTATTACTGAGATCGCAAAACTTTCATCGTCTCCCGTTCCCCGCTCCCGGTTCCGTTTCCGTTTTTGTTATATATCACCTCTGCATATATCAGCCTTCTTTGATAAGCGTAGATAATGTCTTTACTAGTTTGAAGCTAAAACGAGGTATAAATAGAATTTGTAAATTACATTAATGCATACCTTTTGAAGTCCATAGTTCCTTATCTAGGCCAATAATTCAATATTATTTCGACTGATGTATATCTGACAGAAACAAGGGATTAAATAATTTCTCTACGTATTCAATTTCTTGCAGTTAAACTTAATACACGTAATTTAAAATTGAAAATTCATAAAATTGTGATGCGTCATTTCTCGATACTCCCAAATTCACTGCTGCATTAACGGAAACCTATCAGCAGAACATAAATAGGATATTTCATTACATGGATATTGTATCTTGTCCAGTCTTCACCGACACAAAACCATTCATTATTCGAGGTGGTGATACGGGCCCCATATCGGCGACCGGATGGCGGTGTCTACTACGCAGGAATGCCGCTTCGAGGCACAGCACCAATCCACAACAGAAAATTACGAAACCGAGAAATACCTACATAAATAAACTGTAATATGACATGGCACAAGAATTAAATGCAACGTCCTTCGTCGAAGGTAACAACAGAACTAGCTGACGAACAGGGAATGTTTACGTAACGTAATATCAGGAAAATGTAATATGAATATTCACAAAAATAAACCAAAAATAATCTGTGAAAAGAAGTAGTGGAACAAGTATAGATTTAAATTGCTCAAGATTTGAAACAGGCGGAACAAAATATTGAAATCTAGCTACAGTATTACCACAGTCTAGTATATACAGTCAGGAAGCTCAATACGTAGTAAATATGCATCCATAGATTGTTGCTAACCACTAGGATCGCTACTATGCTTCATTACAGACAATGCGAAATAGTACCTGCAGTCTATTGTTCCTAGCACCCTCACAACTCAAGCTTCGTGACTGTATATACTAGACTGTGGTATTACCTCTTTGTGCGCAACAGAACAAACACTACAAACTAAAGTAATCTCTCACACTGCAATGAATTTTACAAAGTACTGGCTATACATTTTTGGTTTATGACTTAGAATGTAAGACATTTAGGAAATTGATGTAGGTAAAAGAGTAATTTTATTGAGGCTGAATCAGCAGTTGGATAAGAAGACAGAACAGAGCTGAAAGCTTAATTCGTTAAAATCATGAATGAATTAATATAGAATTAAAATAGAAAAACACAATACAATAATAAATTATGCTATTTCTCAGACTAAGCAAGTAAAAGCTAAAGCCAACCGCATTACAGTCCAAGTCGGAAGTTTAGGGCTCGCACATATGACATTCTTTCTGTCGCGTTTAAATCACATGTTTCTACAATCATATCTTACTGTATACTGATATTCAATTACGTTTTTTTATAAAAGCTTCTGTTTTAAATTAATGGAGTTAGTTGTTGCTTTTGATTTTAAGGTGTCGCTTACAAATAAATGACTTTTTTTTGTCATTTTAAAGCAATATTTCTTGTTTATTTTCAATTTTCTAATTAATTGTAATGTAATGTGTATGAAATTCAAATATTTGAAACAATGACTAACTTTACTAACAATAGTAAATAAAATTAATTTAATTCGATGCTTAATCTGCTAGTAATCGTGCTTTAATGCTATTGGTGTAATATGAATAACGATCGACAAGCCACAGTTATAAAATACTAGCTGAAAGCACCCGGCGTTGCACGGCTTTCCTTTCTTCTTCTATTTTTAATTAAACTGGTTATTACATTTTCGGAAATCTCGGAAACCTAACTATAGACAACCAAAACCAATTGTCTTTACTAAGCCATAAAGATAAATCTTTACTTAACGTCACTTACATGAATTAATGAACTCCTTAGCCAAATGCCTGCCAGGGTTAACTCAATTTAAAACAGTTGTAAATCAGGCACTGAAAAGCAAACATATCATGTGCCTGACGTTAAACTGTTGTTTTAATTTATATATTTATTTGTTTTATATATTTATTTGTTTGTTTTTATTTATTTGTTTTTATTTATTTATTTATTTGTTTTTATTTATTTATTTGTTTTTATTTATTTATTTGTTTTTATTTATTTGTTTTTATTTATTTATTTATTTAATTTATTCTGGTGTAGTTAAGGTCATTAGGCCTTCCCTTCCACACAGCCAGAAATACAAATAAAGTAATAGAAAAATCAAACTATAAACAAAGTAAAATCCATCGAAAATATAATTCCTTCTCCTCTTTATGATCAGTTTCAGCATCGAATCAATATATACATATATAATTTAATTTATATTCGAAGATTTTTAACTCTTGACCGCTGTACATCCACTTATATCATACTCAGGTTCTTTTTAATATAACTTGAAACTGTATGTCATAAATTCAGAACATATTATATCAATTGTAATTTTATACACAGAATACAGGTACAATATAAACGCGCAATAAGTCATTTTTTAACATAAAGACTAATATTCTGAGAGACGTATTGGTCTACCGGTATTTTATTCACTTCTTTGTATAAAATATAGTTGTGGATGTGAAAAACACGCAGTTTTTAAGTTAATGTCTACAACTTTGAGCGACTGTCCTTGAGCTTCATTTTAATATGGCCATTACAAATGCTAGTGGCATTGAAATTGCGGTTGCTTCAAATCGAACGAGTATCCTATCAATACGTGGAATAAAAACATCTCTTTCTATTTTTGCAGTTAATATTGCCAATTGTATTACGTTTCGTACGAGTTTTTCACACCAATAAAATTCTTATTCGTGCATAATTTTGGTGGGTCAATATTTCACAATAGTACTATTGGTTATTCAATATTAATTAAATTATGTGGTAGCAATCCTTGCAGTTTCAAAGAATTCTAGAATTCAGTTGGATAAAACAGTCTGCTCACTATCTACAAAACTGCATCGAGAAATTCATAATACGGTCCTGGACTGCATAAAGATATTTATTGCATGAATTATCTAGTTATAGCCTTCATGAGTGTAACAACAATGTAATTCAATTTCGTGTTAAAATTTCCATGGCCTCGTGAAAGTCGATGTTGAATATAACAGACAATAATAAAAAACAATTGACTGTAGAATATTTTGTATTTTAATAATATACATGAATATTGGATCTATTTTTTTTTTTTAATTTATTTGACAATTTTTGTACATTAGTACTATCAATTGTGCTTAAATAATTAACGTTACAATAATATGAGACTTGTGGAGAGGGTGACGTCCAGTAACGTTCCTCAAAGCATCAACAAATCAGTGTGCCTTTTCCTCTTGAGGCGACGATCAGGCCGTGCAGGGGGCAGGTTCCGAGGAATCTGGTTGATTAAGTTGTTAGAATGTGTTGACAATGTTGCAAATAAGCGTGTGTAGGAAGAATGAATTACAGTCTCTATTTTGGCTAGGTCTAGATCTGAATGAAGTGTTTCATTTCTTACGTACCATGGTGCTCCAGTGATTATCCTTAGTGCCCGATTTTGGAATGTTTGAATACGCTTGATTTGGCTTATAGAAGCCGATCCCCATAATGAACATCCATAGAGCCAAATAGGTTTGAGAAGCATTACATATATTAACCTTTTGTTGGAAAGGGAAAGACTAGAGCTGGAAAGTATTGCTTTCAATCGATGAAGTCTGTATCTTAATCTCTGGAGGGTGTAAGTGAGATGTTTATTCCAGATCAAGCGACTGTCTAGGATGAGTCCAAGATATCGTATTTCTTCATGCTGTGGTACTGGTGAACAGTTGAGGTATAATGGAACTACTTTTTCTTTTTTGAGGTATGTGAATGTTACTGTTGATGACTTATTTGTGTTCATGACTGTTCTCCATTTTTTGTTCCATATTTCAATTTCCTGAAGAAAGTTTTGTAGAATGGTTGTCACTTGTTCACCAGTATCTCCTTTGCTAAGGACAGCAATGTCATCAGCGAACTGAGCTACAGTTAGAGAATCTGATTTAGGTGTTGGTATATCATGAGTGTAAATTAAATAGAGAAAAGGGGCTAGAATGCTCCCTTGAGGTACACCTGCAGAAATATATCTAATCTGAGACTGTACACCTTCGTATATTACTGAATAAGTTCGTCTTCTAAGAAATGATTGAATTAAACGGTAGTATGTGTCAGGAAGATGGTTTTTTAGTTTGAATAAGAGGCCATTATGCCACACTTTATCGAACGCCTTTTCTGTATCAAGGAAAAGGCCTAAACAGATTTGTTTCTTTTCATAGGTGTCAAGAATTATGTCAATAATCCTGTGTAGTTGTTGCGGACAGGAATGCATTTTTCTGAATCCAAATTGAGTATTTGGTAACAATGATTCGAGATGCGTTAATAGTCTAGGTAATAAAAGACGCTCAAATATTTTTGAAAAGAGAGGCAGAAGACTTATAGGTCTGTAGTTAAATGGATCAGTACGAATTTTATTCGGTTTAGGAATCATCACAATATTAGCGTGCTTCCATGTTGAAGGAAAATATGATAAGCGTATCATTGCATTGTATATCTGTGTTAACAGTACTATAGTTCTTCTAGGCAGTTGCAAGAGGAGAGGTTGTGTTATATAGTCATGTCCAGGGGCTTTTTTCGCGGGTAATCTATTAATCGTGTTTCTGACTTCAGCTGGAGTGAATAGTTTACAAATTGGAGACAGTTGTAGAGGCTGGTCTAGAGTATTATTCACTTCTAAAGTTGTAATATTATCTTCGTTGTCATTAGGTTTAAACTGGTCTTCTAAAATTTTGGAAAATATCTCAGTTTTATCATTCGGGCTTGTGAGCCACTGATTGTCATATTTTAGCGGTGGAATCTTTTCAGTTTCTTTAGTAATTTGTCTTGTTTTACGCCATAGACTGCCATCCTTTGAATCTAAGGATTTTAACTGAATGTCAGTTGCCTCACTGTATAATTCTTTTAGGGCTAATTTTAGTTCTTGTGTAGCCTTATTATAATTTTGCTTATGAGGAGGATATTTTGTTCTTTGCCATAGTGCCCTGGCTGATCTTTTCACATATTGGAGCTGTAAGATATGTGGTGGAAATACTGTTTTTCTTCTAATTCGATTAAAGTTTGAACTATTGGAAGAAGCCGTATTTGCAGCTGTTTTAATATTATTGGTAAGTGTATTTATTGCCATATCTATATCTCTTTTATTTTTTAGGGGAATCTTCAAGTTAGTAGAGATATCAAGACAAGATACATATTCATTCCAGTTAAAGGGGTGTCTTATGAGCGTGTATTTATTACATGAATTCGGAATAGCTGCTGATAAAGTCAGAAGAACAGGTAAATGATCTGAACTCAATTCATGTATAACTCTTGGAACGTTACAGAAATGTTGGAATTGTTTACCAATAAAGAAATCAAGCAGATCAGGCATATGTCCTGAATCTGGATAATGTGTAGGTTCAAAAGGGTATGCTATTTCCAAATTAAGTTTAAAAATTTGATCATATAGCATAATGCCTCGTGGATTGGTTACGTTGGATCCCCATCTAGGATGTTTGCTATTAAAATCACCTCCTAGTATGAATCTGAATTTCATTTCATGAACTATTCCCCAAATCAAAGTGGGCGTGACACGCTGGTCCGGAGCAGAGTAGAATGAACCTATTTGATAGTCTGTATTATCAATTTTTATCTGTACTCTTGAAATTTGTACTTCATCCTCTAAAATTGGGGGAAGTTCGTTGTGACACAAATCTGCTCTGATAATTACTGCAGATCCACCTTTTCTGCTTCCAGAGGGATGATCAGCTCTATATATCTTATATCCAGATATGAAAAAGTTTAGATTTGGAGCAAGTTTAGTCTCAGTAATCAACATTATGTCAATATGATAAGTATTCAGGAAGCAGACTAATTCATAGTATTTATTATTTAAACTCTGGCAATTCCATGTGCTGATAATGAAACTTTTCTGTGGAATGTTATTCATTTTGCAGTACTCTTGGGAGTAACAAGTTCAATGAATTAACCAGAGGTTGTATTAATGATATGAGCATATCTAGTTTCTTAATCATATCAGAGAATAATGCATTATTTGCGATTAGGGTATTATCTACAGTGCCTTGCTTGTTAACCGAAGATGCTGCAATACTTGAATATAAGGGCCGATTGGAAAATTCCCTGTGTACATCTGAAAATGGAGAGTCCTGTGCAGGAACCTTTTTCAGCTCTGGAGGGGAAGCTGAAGTTTTATCTAAAGAAGATGTTCCTGGTGCTGGTTGAGATCTATATGGAATTGTCTGATGCCTAGTTGCTCCTCTTTGTAGTCTTGTATGTTCAGGACAACCTCTGTAGTTGGCTGGATGATTCCCTTTACAGTTTGTACAAATGGGAGGAGTGTCTTTTGGTTTATTACATTTCTCTGTAGGGTGAAGACCTTCACATTTCACACATCTTGCAGTCTGATTACAGAAGTTTCTTGTGTGTCCAAATTGTTGGCATCGCATACATTGTACAATAGTTTTTCTTGGTTTAGGCGGCTCCACTTTTATTATTCCGTTATAAAGTCGGGTTAAGCTGTATATTTCAGGATTCTTAGGATTGTGTTTTAAATCTAGGAAAAATAAAGGTAACGGTAATTTGGTGATTGGATGTCTAACTGGTAGCATCTGTATAGGTTCATAACCCAATTCTTTAAGTTCTGACATCATGAATTCTATATTACAACTGTGATGTAGTCCCCTGATGACTACACGAAAAGCTTTCTCAGATTTCATCTGATATGTATGGAATTCAGCATGATGTGATTTTAAATAATCAATTGCCTTTCTGTATCCATCTATGAGATCCATATTTAGCTTCACTTTGTCATTTTCGATAGTTATGTGTCGAAAACCGCCACAGTCCAGCGTTTTGAGCTCATTAAGCATAGAATTAATATTCAGAATATTGTGAATATAAATTGGTGGTGGTTTCTTTGGTGTAGATGTTTCCATCTGAATGTGATACGAAGACTCTTGTTGGTCTCTTTCGTTCAAGTCAGCTAAAGGTGCAAATGCATTTGATGTCGGTATAGTGGTTTCGTGATGTAGTTTTTGACGTTTTGTTGAATTTGTATCAGTCGCAGAGTTGGACATGTTATTTTGAGACATATTAAATTAATTTATACAAATCAATGTAATAGACGTGATTGTTTGCAATATGAGATAGTCACTTGTCACTATTGTCTTAAGTTATGGCAAGATTCACTGATAATATTAAACACAATTAATAATAAAATAAAACTTTTCAGTAGAATGAAATGTCACAACACATCAATGAGTTCACAATTAACAATTATTAATACACAACAAATATTATTGAACACGAATTCCTTTTAAAAAACTTAATATTGAGAGCACACAATCAATCTCTATTCTGCTTATTTCACCGCCTTCTTGATCCTTGGATCTATTTATTTTTATTTTTTATAATTTTAATTATTTAACAACCATTTGCACAATTTTAATGTTGTCTATGCTTTTCTCCTGGTTATGAAGGTTAAATGTGCAAACTTTGGCACATATCGGTCAAAGGGTGTAGATTTCTATAGAGAACATACACACATACATATATACATACATACTCACATTCACTTTTACATATTAAGACTAGCTGAAAGTACCCGGCTTTGCTCGGGTTTTCCTTTCTGCTTCTATTTTTAATTAAACTGGTTATTAAATTTTCGGAAATCTCGGAAACCTAACTATACACAACCAAAACGAATTGTCTTTACTTAGCTTTCCTCGCCCATAAAGATGATTCTTTACTTAACGTCACTTACATGAATTAATGAACTCCTTAGCCAAATGCCTGCCAGGGTTAACTCAATTTAAAACAGTTGTAAATCAGGCTCCGCAAAGAAAACATTTCATCATGTGCCTGAGGTTAAACTGTTGTTTTAAATTTATCTATTTATTTATTTATTTTTATTTATTTATTTATTTATTTATTTATTTATTTATTTATTTTTATTTATTTATTTATTTATTCATTTATTTATTTATTTATTTATTTATTTATTTATTTATTTATTCTGGTGTAGTTAAGGCCATTAGGCCTTCTCTTCCGCACCGCCAGAAATACAAATAAAGTAATAGAAAAATCAAACTATAAACAAAGTAAAACCCAACGAAAATATAATTCCTTCTCCTCTTTCTGATCAGTTTCAGCATTGAATCAATATATACATATATAATTTAATTTATATTGGAAGATTTTTTTTTACCTCTTGAACGCTGTACACCCACTTATATCATATCCAGTTTTTTTTAATATAACTTGAAACTATATCTCATAAATTCAGAACATATTACATTAATTCTAATTTTACACACAGAATACAGATAGAATATAAACTCGCAATAAGTCATTTTTTAACATAAAGACTAATATTCTGATAAACGTATAGGCCTACCAGTATTTTAGAAATTAAGAGATTTTTATTTCCACAACGCTTAACATACTAAATTTGCAACGTGAACAACAATATTTTGAGAATTAATAGAATGTTATTTTCAGTAGGCTTATGTACATTCACATACCACATTAGCAACATGACAAAAGTATCATTGAATTGCTTATTGATATGTGTAAAATCTTTTTTTTTATTTATTTTTTTTTTACTTCTTTGTATAAAATATAGTTGAGGATGTGAAAAACACGCAGTTTTTAAGTTAATGCCTACAACTTTGAGCAACTGTCCTTGAGCTTCATTTTAATAAGGCCATTACAAATGCTTGTGGCATTGAAATTGCAGTTGAATGAGTATCCTAGCAATACGTGGAATAAAAACATCTCCTTTTATTTTTGCAGTTAATATTGCCAATTCTATTACGTTTCGTATGAGTTTTTCACACCAATTCTTATTCGTGCATAATTTTGGTGGGTCAATATTTCACAATAGTACTATTGGTTATTCAATATTAAGTAAATTATGTGGTAGCAATCCTTGTAGTTTCAAAGAATTCTAGAATTCAGTTGTATAAAACAGTTTGCTCACTATCTACAAAACTGCATCGAGGAATTCATAATACGGTCCTGGACTGCGTAAAGATACTTATTGCATGAATTATCTAATTTTAGCCTTCATGATCTGTAACAACAATGTAATTTAATTTGATGTTAAAATTTCCATGGTCTCGTGAAAGTCGATGTTGAATATAACAGACAATAATAAAAAACAATTGACTGTAGAAGATTTTGGTTTTAATATTATACATGAAAATTTGATCTATTTATTTTTATTTTTTATAATTTTAATGAATTTAACTTCCATTTGCACAATTTTAATGTAGCCTATGTTCTTCTCCTGGTTATGAAGATTAAATTTGCAAAATTTGGCACATATCGGTCAAAGCATGTAGATTTGTACAGAGAACATACATACATACATACATACATACATACATACATACATACATACATACATACATACATACATGCATGCATGCATGCATGCATGCATACATACATACATACATACATACATACATACATACATACATACATACATACATACATACATATAATCGGCGCGCCAGTCAGACTAACGACCGGCAGATCAAAGAAAAGGTTAACAACAATAACAGACCTGTCGATTGCATACTGTTCTAAAGCGATGTTGTCGCGTCTTTTTCAAACTGCAGGGCGTACAAACGAGAAACACGACTACTTTATAACTAATAATAATAATAATAATAATAATAATAATAATAATAATAATAATAATAATAATACTTTCATGCTAACTACATTAATTAAATAAACATGTAAATTACAGTTATTAATTACCTGACATCCTAGCTCTCATCTGAACTGCATCCTTCACTGTCACTGTCACCTACGCTTATAATGAACTAGTCTCTGTCGTTTTCAGAGTCGCGAACAATATATTGGCGTTCTATTTCTCTTGTCGTGTTAACACACTTTGTCCACAATTCCGAATTTATAAGTTCAACACATTCTCGTATAGTTCTGCATACACTGTCACTAAGTGATGGAGTCACATTTCGTTTTCGAACTTCATGTTTTAAGAGCTCCCAAATATGCCTAAGTTCAATAGCATTTAAATTACAGTGATATGGGGGGCAACCGCAAACCCTCATGGCCGAAATCTCTTGCAATTTTGTCAATGACAAACTTTCTACTGATATTAGCTTCTTTCATAACTTGAAGCAATAAATATATAGTGGGGAATGGATTACGTACTTCTAGTGCACCATGAAGCTAATAATATCATCCTTTCTTGTGGATCTATTTGGCAGTCTAAACTGTAGCCTGGAATGACAAGCAGCGTTATCCGTTACAATTATACATGGAGGGCTTGTTGGAAGATTTTTCATTAATTTGGTTGTAAACTAGTCCTCGAAAATTTCAGAATTCATTTCATCATGTGAATCTGCTTTGGAATCACCCATATTTCTAGCTGAAAGCAACAAACAATTTGGAACCCAGCCGTCACTACTACCTGCGTGTAAAACCATAATTCGTTTCTCGCGAGATACAGTAGCACTGAAGGCACATGAGCAACTCCCATCATCCCAACCTCTTTTGGGACATCATGGATGTCATACCATGTCTCGTCCAAAAATATAATTTTATAGTCTGCCGATCTTTTAGAACGAAGTGTGTTCAACTATTTGTACCTCCACGTTACTATTCTCGATGACTCCATTATCACGCGTCTTTTGTTAAGAATTCGGAACCTGAATCATAACTTTTTCAATAATTCTCTCAGTGTTGTTTCTTTGTAGGGGAATTCACACGTGTGTTGAAGTTCTATGAATATTTCACTAACTGTTGCCGACTGTCCATTTTTTTTTAAAATCATACACCGTTCGACGAATCAGATCGCAGGTGAAGTTATCAGCTTTTTCAAATTTCTGTTTTTTATTTTTACATTTTTTGGGTGTTTTAGGACCTCTTTCTACAACTGCTTACGGCTTGCCTGCTTAATCCAACAGCTTTTGCGGTCTCTGTAATCGGTCCCTTGCCCAATTTATTACTTTTGACGTAGGCATACACATTACAAATTATTTTCTGAGACTGTTTATACATTTGCTACCTGTAATTGTCTTACTTCTACTAGTTGAAGAAGCATACGCATTTACATTACTTTCAACTTCATCATCGCCTTCCCACGGCCTCCACATCTTAAATATTAACACCAACTTACAACTTCCACTTGAAATGCTTTACTAAACTGAACGAAGCATTTGCTATTAAAAATGGCAACCTTGGTTCTTACTCCACGTGGACTTGATATGTATACGTCAAAATTCAATCCTGGATTGCCATTGGCTGCAACAGTTTTTTGTAGAATATGATTGGAGCGGTGAGACTGAAAGAACCACGATCAGAAGCGACAAACAACGACTTATAAATATCAAAGCCTCGCCGGTCATTACTCAAGCTAGCGCGGCGATAATACATACATACATACATACATACATACATACATACATACATACATACATACATACATACATACATACATACATACATACATACATACATACATACATACATACATACATACATACATACATACATACATACATACATACATGCATGCATGCATACATACCCACATTCAATTTTATATTTTAAGATAATATTGTCATGTCTTGAAGCTACCAACAATCAGCTTTATAATTTTAAATATTAAGTTCGTTCTCATAAAAGTTGTCACGTAGCATTTCCAATTGTTTGCTTTCATATTTTCAAATCTTACTGTTAATAATTTTGTGCTACACGTGTTTATTATTGTAGAAGAAAGAAATTTGAGTGAGGAACAGTCAGTTATTGTCAAGTGACAAGGTATAAGATCGGTTAGCTAGAATGCCTAAATTCAGTAAATCATTGAAAAGTAAACTTCATGTTTATGTTAGGTAGTGAATTTGATGCCATGTGTTTTCAACAGATGGAACAGTTTTGTTATGTAAGGTTTGTGAAAAGACAGTTAATCACGAAAAGTATTTTATAAGTTAACATGTGTCACCTACGAAGTAAAAATTTGAGTTATGGTGATATAATTTAAATTTATTGCTAAAATATATTATGCGTTTTTTTAAATTTATAATGCCTTTTCCAAAGATTATTGTGCCTTTCTTTTACGTTTTTGCCTGGCAATTTTAACTGTTATAAATGTCTAATAACTATAGTTATGGGTAATGAAATGGTTATTTTCCTGTAAAATATTAGTAACATATTATTTCTGATTTAGCATTATTTACAGTATGCTACTAAAAATAGTTTCGAAACAGTAAAATTGTCATCTGCAAAGTCTCCACTTTGCAGATGACAATTTTAGGTTTCCATCATACATATTTATGCCATTCTTTCTCCATTCAAGTTTTCGAAAAAGTCTTCCAGTGTACCTGTGAATGGGTTGAATGAGACTGGATCTCCTTGTTTGACTCCTTCTTCTAAAGTATGTGGATTATACTGTATTTATACTCTTTATCTTTTAAATTCCCACAGAGATAAAAGTCACTGGAGGCTAGGCCAAAGGATCAAGGGGATCACGTATCCCTATTGATAATTCTATCCTCGAACACTATATGAAATTCGACTATAGAATAGTCGACTGTATGTACTTTTGCAGAAACCTGCTGGAAAAAGAGAAAATCATGCTCCCTCTCCATGTGGAACAAGAAGACATTGTTTTATAACCTCTTTTCTAATTTGAGTGAATAAATTGCGATTTAACGTTTGTATGACAATAGTTTACATTAATATTTATAGTGTATCAAATCATGTTTCCGTAACTACCGTGTGAGAGTTCTCCCCCACATAGCTAATGTTGCGTTTTCTGGTCGGAGGTAAATTGTTCACCCATTATGTATACGACAGAGCCAATAGTTTCCTGCACTATGGCTCCTATGAACAACCATGACGTTACCGGCGTAGCTCAGTCGGCTGAGGTGCTTCCCTGCCGATCCGGAGTTGCGATCGGATGTGGGTTCGATTTTCGCTTGGGCTGACTACCTGGTTGGGTTTTTTCCTAGGTTTTCCCAAACCGTAAGACAACAAATGTCACGTAATCTATGGCGAATTTACGGTCTCATCTCGCCAAATACCATCTCGCTATCACCAATCCCATCGACTCTAAATAGCCTAGTAGTTGAGACAGCGTCGTTAAGGGGACACGCTACTGAGTTTTCGTCAATTTTGGTCAATGTTAAAAGTTATTTTTTTTTTTTTTACTGATGAACTGTATTGACTAGGAACAAACCCATGCACCATTTCATTGTAGGTAGTCATAGCATCATTTTAAAAGTTTAAGAAACAAATTATCTTTATATGAGACCCAGATATTTGTTTACTAAAATTATAAACACTTTTTTATATTTTATTTTTTTCCGAGTACATTTTTCAACATAAAATTTTGAAAATAATTGTGCACACGTAACTCATCAACATCTATTCGATTTCAAAATTTCAAAAACTTACAACCAAAATTGTGGAGATTAGAAATCTCAGTAGCATGTCCCCTTAAATAACCAACTAAAAAGGAAAACAACATGACACAATTTTGCAAGTCAGATGCTTTCATCTTCAACGTAATCCTCTTTGGTTATAATGAATTCTGTCGGAGTTGACAACATTTTTTAAAACAAGCCTGAAAATCGTTGGACTGCAAATTTTGTTTTTCGTCCTCATTATCTCATGCGACCGCATGTGCATCACCTTTCATATTACGCAAACCTTCCGGGAAACGTCTGTGCCTCTTAACACTGCCCTACACCTAACTTCTTCATCAAGTAATAGATGGATATTTTCAATTTACGTTAATGTTTTCCTTACTTGTTCATAATACTTCATATTTGCACGCCGATGGACTCAAGCCACTACTACTGTAAACACACTTAACATAAGCAAAAGCTGTATACACAACCACTAGCTTGGACAAGTCGCTTATCGCAGATGAACAGTATAGGCGGGCGACAATACTTGACACATTCTATAATGTAGGCCTATTTCATTATGCAACGCCCTTCAATGCCTCAAGACTTCAGAAAATTCTTTACTCTCTTATGCACAGTACATTAGTGTAGAAGGTTACTCCCTTAATGATTTCAACCGAAAAGGTTTAAATTGCATTATTTTTCTTCCTTTATATACAACATATAGTAACTCTTTCAAGACTAGTTTTGAAGAAATTTATTACAAAGAAATTGATGTAGATAATATTATCATCTATACCGGGGATATCAAAGCAAGCGCATTTTTCTGACCTTGACGTCGTGCGCGGGCATTAAGCGCTAGTTATGGAAGGAAGAAGGATTACGTATGGGCTATTCCATATGAAATCGATCAGCAAAAAACCTCGCATTTTTTATACTCTAATTTTTTCCCTATTTATATAAGGTAATGAGAAGAGTGCATTTGCAAAGATATACTATCGAAAGTCAAACGGTTTTCGTATTGTTGAGCGACAAATTTAGCGTATTTTAGAAAAACAAGCCTCTTTCAGCGCTCAGAACTCTGGAACCATTTACTGCAGAACATTGAACGAGAGCTCATTTTGAAGCTGACATTTGGTAGGTTATTTTTATTGCATACAGAGAGACAGATAATCTGATTTTACTTACCTTTAGGATTTTTGCCCATTTGTAATTAATGTAAAAAAATAATGAGGAAAAACCTTGCATTATTAAGAGGGATTCGGCATTGTTTGCTTAGTGTCACGGCAATAAGTTTCGGGGGTATTAAATAAATTATTTTCACACGCCTAGACTTGAAAGGCGCAACACAGCACACACTGGCCGAGATATGAAGATAAGCGAGCATTGGGCGTCATTTTACTCCTGTGTTTATGAAAACCTGTGATAAAGCTAGCCCAGCTATGCGCTACTAGACGAAACATCATGTGTTTATGTCTCCTGGCCTTGCTTCCCTAGGCTAGCTCCCGCTTCACAGTCAGCTGGTTAGCTCACGCGCGTACTATTTATTTTCTTTATTTGATTTTTCAATACTTTCTTATTAACGGTGCACCAGTAAAAAAAATACGTGTTTATTTGTACTTTCAATGCGGAATCTAAATATATATTTTTAAAATATTTTTTCGTGGGCAAAGATGTCTTAATTAAGAAAAATCTAAATTTCTCCATTTCCATAAAAAGTAAGAAAAACTGTTTACATGTCAATATGAACCTTAACTTTTCAGCATCAAAATAAACCATGATTTTGATCATTGAGTGGAAGGGTTTCAGAGCCACAACAGTTTAAAGGTGCTAATTTTATGAAAATACGATAAATTAAAATATTTTAAATTTAAACACTATGAAGTTCTGATGCCTCAAACTTTGCATAAAGCATTGTATGATAGTTGTCTACAGAGAGAAAAAGTTTCATTGTATTTAAAAATTTCAAGATCAATTTTCTCTATATTTCGGTCGATTTGAGATGGAATAGCCCGTATATATGAATAACCAGCCTGTTGGATGAAGAAAACAGTGGTACACGAACTTTTTTCTATATTGTATGTAAAACAAAAGTAGCCTACTAACACCAATTTCTTAATATTGCAGCTGTGTTTTAAACGTTAATAACATAATAAAGAGTTAAAAAATTAATTTCCCAAAATTAAAAAAATTAAAATGTGAAAAGTGTTTAAAGATACACCCGTGCCCCCTACCAAACGAAAGCAAATGCAATCTGACAAAGCGACGTGTTTACATTTTCCTATGTTTCTAATGAAATTAAGAATAAAAAAGAAGCAAAAACAAAATTTAATTTGCTAGAAGAGGAAGCAGCAAAAACAGAGAACACATGAAAAAATAACTCGTAAAATCGTAACATCCTAAGTACAATTATTGCAGTCTGTAAATTAGAATAGATGAAATCGAAACTCAACGAAAAACGAATTATATAAACGTATGAACCTCAACATTCTACATCAGTACGTTGCGAGAGAGTCTGATTAAGAATTCTATGCCAGAACTACATTCTCGGAAAGGCCAGAACACTTTTCAACGGTCTTCCCAGAAAGCCCCTACTTTTCTAAAGAACCGTTTTCTGCAGTTTACTGGAGACCTTAAACTTACGTAATATGCATGTTGCACAAGCACGACTCTCTTGACAACGTTTGCTCTTAAAGTAAACAGGAAACCGACTTTATATTTTTCCCTCAGAACGAAGTATTGCGTACGACTATTCATATATTTTTGTTTAAATGATCACAGCATACAATATATCAGACACGTCTGTTACGAAAAAGCGCTCGGCTTTTGGTAGGAATACAGTTGTGAAAATGAAGATGAACATAACGAAAATACTACACGAAGAATGTGTGATATGTCAACACTAACGAAAAGGTACTCATACATATAATTGAATAGTGTAGACATAATTTAAAATAGATGCACTGATGAAGAACGCATCAAACACAAAGATTTTACATGGCATGCAATAATGTCAGAGAAATTGATGCGAAATGAATATGTCGCTTTACATGTTAAAAGATAAAAAATACAGTTGTGAAAATGAAGATGAACATAACGAAAATACTACACGAAGAATGTGTGATATGTCAACACTAACGAAAAGGTACTCATACATATAATTGAATAGTGTAGACATAATTTAAAATAGATGCACTGATGAAGAACGCATCAAACACAAAGATTTTACATGGCATGCAATAATGTCAGAGAAATTAATGCGAAATGAATATGTCGCTTTACATGTTAAAAGATAAAAAAACAGCTTATGTGAACAGGTAAATAACCCTTTTGCACAACTATATATTATTGTGCAGTTGTGTGCGAAAAGTATTCTTGTGCGAGATCGTGCCTATTTGCTTGGTTTCCGCACAAAACCAATCCGCGGAAAGTCTAAAATTCCACATTCAGTATTCCCAACCTAACACACATAACAATTTCCCTCTTCTTACCGCTTAAGTGACATATTGATTTTAATGCTTTAGGCTTTTAACATATTATTTTTAGAGACGTTCAATACAGTAATAATTATAAATTGGAAACTTACCACTGCAATTTCACATAAATTGCACTGTTAATTATTGTTTTTTAAATATTTGCGAAATTTAAGTAAACTCTACAACTCCACTAAAGTTACTGCATTCGTGATGCAAGTAACATTAAGGAAGCCGTGAAAAAATCAACAAGATTCCAGACTCATCATAGACTGGGGGAAAAAAAAGACAGACGTATATCACGGCCTGCTGGAGTATAGTAAACACATAAAATATTTTAAAGCAACAATGTTGAAGATAGATATTTTTGTTTTGAAAATTTGCCGTCATTGAACAGAAACCAAGATGGAGATTTCATTGCAACTAATTAGAAATTCCTCTTTCAGGTATGTAATGAATGATCTTCGCACAAAATAATGTACGATACACGAGCGGTATGTTTTCTTTCAATTCTCGGAAATTAAAAAAGCTCAACTACGTTTCGCTTTTTCAAACTTTTCCTCGAACATGAAAACTTCAACATACCGCTCTTGTAAAGCATATTACTATTAACATTGACATTTAACATTTTGTGCAGATTGTAAAATTGTCAATGTCACACGGGAACAATCTCAAGAGATGAATAAAGCGCACTGTGGTCCAAAACGTAAATCTAGCTGGCCAAAATTAATAACGTTTCTCCTAACATATTCTTGTGAAACTTAGTACAGCAGTTACAAGTAACATATTTGTTTTGCATTCAAACTCTCATTACGTTTGTGCAAAAGAAACTAATTTGAATGTACATAAAATTGTCAACTCTTCTCTTATCTAAGAGATTTCCATCAAACTTTATACAGTACTTACAGGTAACACATTTGTTTTGCATACAAACTCTCATTACGTTTGTGTAAAAGAAACTAAGTTAATTTGAATGTACATAAAATTATCAACTCTTCTCCTATCTAAGAGATTTCCATCAAACTTTATGCAGTAGTTACAGGTAACATATTTGTTATGCATTCAAACTCTCATTACGTTTGTGCAAAAGAAACTAATTTGAATGTACAGTTACCCTTAAAAAGAATGAGACGATTCTTGGTCGTCGGAAGTTAAAGTTCTACAGCGCGGTTCACTCGATATCGACAATAACGATACATAACATGAGAAATAGTACAAGAATTTTTACAAGGACCACAACAAGGACAAGAACCAGAATAAGGATCACGAAGAAGACTGCCATTTAAGGCCAGGATTTCACAACATAGCTCGAGTCACAAAATATCATTGCTTCACTGTACCGAATGGCAAATGCCTACTAAGGGATCTACATTCTGGACTGCTGCTGTCACTGTCTTGTCTCGGTAGCTCATATAGTAGCGTGTTGGTTCCGCTGTATAACCGAAACGTCTCGTGTTCGATCCCGGGTAAAACTTTTTTTTATTGAGGTGTAATTAATTTGTTCAGAGTTCCTCGACTGTCTAATTTGTCGAAAAATATGGAATAATTTATGCCCAATTTCTGGGTTTTACAAGTTGGCTGAACCTCGTCAAAAAAAAAATAAAACTTACTTGGAAGTTAAAAGTATTCTTCCCCAAACAAAAATCATAAGAAACAAAAATAGACCTGTTAACTTAAAATCTTGTCCACATGCCATCAGCTTCTATTACAGATCTAAGTCGATCCGGCATGGATGTCACGAGATTGTGAAATAAGTTCTGATCCCCGGCGAGATCTTCCCAGGTGTCAACAACTTGATCCCACAATTCGTCTCGATTTCGAGGGCGTCGGTGGGCATAGGGACTATCCTTCTCTTTTTCAATTCCACCCATAAATTTTCGATGACATTCAAATCAGGTGACTTTGGAGGCCAATTAATGATTTCGATCTCGGGTCTCCTTTGAAACCATCTTTGAATGCTTGCAGCATAGTGCACGGGATGGCTATCCTGCTGGAAGAGCAATGTTCCTTCGGGAAAACGTTCTCGGGCGGAGGGAAGGAATATATTTTCCAGAATGTGCTCGTAAGTTTCCGCATTAAACCGGCCATAGATGCTTCCATAACGCCAGGTCCATCGTAAGACATCCACCCCCAACACGATATGCTAAAGCGCCCCGATCTTTCACGTCGGTGCACATAGCGCTGGTCATGTCGGAGACCATCCTCACGATAGACACGGACAGGACCTAAATCACTCGAGATGGTTGTTTCGTCGGAGAAAATTACATTTCTCCAATCGAAATCCACTCGATTGGTAGTGAAGGCAAGACGGTCGACAGCTTGTGCTTCCCCCAATATTTCCATTTGCGCAGCCCTCCGGCTCCTAATACCGCGGTTCCTCAACCTGCTGATCACAGTCTGTGAAGAGCCGGGAAAGTTAGATACTGCTCTTATTTCGTTAGCAGTCAGAAAGGGGCCCTGTCGAACTGTCTCGAATTAGAGAGCATCCTCTTCCAATGAAGAAATCCGCGGACGCCCAGGAATAGGGCGATTTTCGACCTCCTCTAAATTTTGGTAACGATAACCCACCTCGCGGCTGTACTTCCAGGAACACCGACCAAACGGCCAGCAGATCTAGCCCCATATCCAGTATCAACTAGAGCTATAACTCTCTGTCTCATGTCACGTCGGTTCGCCATTACGATGAGAAATGAGGGATGACGATAATACTTTAGTGTAGACAATGACTATTTAACGTGATATAGAATTATTGAAATAAGAGGCATCTTGCATAGTAAGAGTTAATAAATCAACCCTAAATTAAATATCTAAATAACAGGATATAACAGGAAGTCCAACTGTTGCGAAACTAATCAAATTAAATCTAAGCTGAAGTAGCACAGCCATTGATAAATGTTTTGTACACAGAATTAGACTGAATTCCTATTCGACAGAACCTATAATCAATGGCTTGCCTGAACATGATAAACAAATCCTAACTGTTTCCAATGTCACTGAACAATTTCAAAATATTAATTTAAAAACTAAGAAAGGATCGTAAATGTTGTATCTAATGATTATTTACATTTATGTCTACAAAATGAATCTTGGAAAAACGTATATGATACTGGTACTACTGATATTAAGAGTTAATGTATTGCATTTTTCACTTAATTTCATAATCACTTCAGTGGATTTTCTCCACTCAATGTTGGGAAAAAATTCAAAAGTAAAAACATGTAGATAACGCAGGGACTTCAAAATCTCATGTATTAAAAAGAAGAATCTCTATGTAATGAGTTGCAATGTAATGATCCTCATGATCTTAAATACTGCAAGGAGTGCAGTGTAATTTATCAAAAATTATGAAAGAGGGAAATAGAATATATTTGAATAGAAAAGTACAAAATTCAGATAATGCAATTAAATCTATTCGGAATATTATTTAATTTAAACTTGTAGATATCCTAAAAAAGAAAATATTTTTTTCACTAAAACCAATGATTATAAAGTAGAGGATCCCAAATCTATTGCAAATTCTTTTAACGTATTATAGTATATAGTACAGAAATATTATTGACAACTTAAACATTCAAGATTTTGCAAAAGATACTGCAATTGGTTACTTAACAGATGCATTTAATAATTAGTATTAATATATGTAATTAGTCAATAACTGCAACAGTGCTTTTCCATTCAATCATAACATGAATAAAATTGAATGCATACTAAATTAAACACTATTGCAAACACGTAGATAAAATAGTTAAAATTAACTGAAGGTGTGAGAATGAAATAATCTAAAGCCATACTTTTAACAAAAATTGTTTTGTGCGAGTGCATTTCTTACACATATGGGAAAGCTATTAATAAAATATTGTAATAATTACTCAACAAATTACATAGCCTAAGGACTCTAAACCTTTGTAAAAGTTTGTCTATTATTATATATATTTTTATAATTTCATTTTAATTGTTAGTTTTTAATATATATGCATTTACATTGTATATGTGTGTGTATAAATGCATTCATTAGATTAACGTTTATAATATTATAACTTGTAATTTTGTATTGTTTGCGATCATTAACACTTAATCTCAGGACTTTGTAAAACTCTATTTCAACGTTATTTAGACAAAAAAAAATCGTTGTATAGACTAAGAATCGAACTCGCACTCTTCTACACAACACGCAGAAGTCTAACCGTCTGAGCTATTGAAACGACATGAAAGCTTTCCTTTCTGTGTGGAGTGTCGATCTAGTCATGAAGGTCCATTGTCGATTTAACTACACGATTTATGTATATATTTATCTTTCATTTACGTAATATTATCATATTTTTTGCAGTTTTTGAAGTGAATTTCGGAACGATGCTAGTAACAAACCAAATAGTCTGAATTTAAGTAACTCAATATTCGTTATCTTGTGTATCAGTGCTCTGGTCTCCGATCATGCGCAGTGTCTCACATCTGAGACTTAGGAATATTCAATCGTCTCATCCTTTTTCAGGGAAACTGTACATAAAATTATCAACTCTTCTCCTAGCTAAGAGATTTCCATCAAACTTTATACAGTAGTTATAGGTAACATATATGTTTTGTGTACATGCTTTCATTACATTTGTGTAAAAGAAACTAATTTGAATGTACATAAAATTGTCAACTTTTCTCCTAGCTACGAGATTTCCATCAAACTTTATACAGTACTTACAGGTAACACATTTGTTTTGCATACAAACTCTCATTACGCTGCTCTGGTCTCCGATCATGCGCAGTGTCTCACATCTGAGACTTAGGAATATTCAATCGTCTCATCTTTTTTCAGGGAAACTGTACATAAAATTATCAACTCTTCTCCTAGCTAAGAGATTTCCATCAAACTTTATACAGTAGTTATAGGTAACATATTTGTTTTGTGTACATGCTTTCATTACATTTGTGTAAAAGAAACTAATTTGAATGTACATAAAATTGTCAACTCTTCTCCTAGCTAAGAGATTTCCATCAAACTTTATACAGTACTTACAGGTAACACATTTGTTTTGCATACAAACTCTCATTACGTTTGTGTAAAAGAAACTAAGTTAATTTGAATGTACAGTTTCCCTGGAAAAGGATGAGACGATTGAATATTCCTAAGTCTCAGATGTAAGACACTGCGCATGATCGGAGACCAGAGCACCGATACACAAGATAACGAATATTGAGTTACTTAAATTCAGGCTATTTGGTTTGTTACTAGCATCGTTCCGAAATTCAATTAAAAAACTGCAAAAAATATGATAATATTACGTAAATAAAAGATAAATATATACATAAATCGTGTAGTTAAATCGACAATGGACCTTCATGACTAGATCGACACTCCGCACAGAAAGGAAAGCTTTCATGTCGTTTCCATAGCTCAGACGGTAAGACTTCTGCGTGTTGTGTAGAAGAGTGCGAGTTCGATTCTTAGTCTACACAACAATTTTTTTTTGTCTAAATAACGTTGAAATAGCCAAGTCACGTTGAAATATAGTTTTACAAAGTCCTGAGATTAAGTGTTAATGATCGCAAACAATACAAAATTACAAGTTCTAATATTATAAACGTTAATCTAATGAATGCATTTATACACACACATATATACAATGTAAATGCATATATATTAAAAACTAACAATTAAAATGAAATTTAAAAAAAATATATAATAATAGACAAACTTTTACAAAGGTTTAGAGTCCTTAGGCTATGTCATTTGTTGAGTAATTATTACAATAATTTATTAATAGCTTTCCCATATGTGTAAGAAATGCACTCGCAAAAAACAATTTTTGTTAAAAGTATGGCTTTGGATTATTTCATTCTCACCCCTGCAGTTAATTTTAACTATTTTATCTACGTGTTTGCATTCAATTTTATTCATGTTATGATTGAATGTATAAGCACTGTTGCAGTTATTGACTAATTACATATATTAATAATAATTATTAAATACATCTGTTAAGTAACCAATTGCAGTATCTTTTGCAAAATCTTGAATGTTTAAGTTGTCAATAATATTTCTGTACTATATACTATAATACGTTAAAAGAATTTGCAATAGATTTGGTATCCTCTACTTTATAATAATTGGTTTTAATGAAAAAATATTTTCTTTCTTAGGATATCTACAAGTTTAAATTTAATAATATTACGAATAGGTTTAATTGCATTATCTGAATTTTGTACTTTTCTACTCAAATATATTCTATTTCCCTCTTTCATAATTTTTGATAAATTACACTGTACTTCTTGCAGTATTTAAGGGAACCAGGTAGTGATTGGGAGTCAAAAATCCGATTATTCATTTTGTGTTTAAAAAAAAGTTAAAACTTCCTGTTTAAAACAATATAAATATTGTGCAAATAAGCCATTCAAACGGCCTCCTTAAATTTGGTGGTGTATGTAATTCACATATGTTTCTTTTTTTAAATGCAGTTTTCCATAAGTTGACATTTTTCAAACTTAAGTGCATTTTCCTCTGAAACTACTGAATCAGTTTATATGAAATTTTTACAGTGTTTTCTGCAGCCTGTGTTATACATAGCAGACCTACGGGTTTAAAAATATCACACACATAACACGAAAAAAATATGCACTAAAAATTGCAAAAAAGTTAAACAACGTTTAATATTTTTTCTGTTTCCCTAGAAGTGAAATATTTAAATGAATTTTGCTTTAGAATTTACAATATACATTATTTGATAACTTAAAAAAAAATACAAGGTATATGAGTGAAGATTGTAGCAAGTAATGTGCACCTGAAAAATTAGGTATACTTAGCAAAGTGGGAAAACAGGTCAACAGTTAGGGACTTTATTTTACACTTGGATTTGAAACTAATTAGTTCTCTTATATACAACTGAATTCAGAATGATTGATTGTATAAGCCTGGAAATTTTTATTCCACTCTGAATACTAAAAGCCTAGAAATATTGAACTAAACTTTTGTGGTGAATTTTTTTAATCGCATAGGCATCACTACCCACTTCCCTTAAGAACATGAAGATCATTACATTGCAACTCGTTACATATAGATTCTTCTTTTTAATACATGAGATTTTGAAGTCCCTGCGTTATCTACATGTTTTAACTTTTGAATTTTTTCACAACATTGAGTGGAGAACATCCACTGAAGTGATTATGAAATTAAGTGAAAAATTCAGTATATTTACTCTTAATATCAGTAGTACCAGTATCATATATGTTTTTCCAAGATTCATTTTGTAGACATAAATGTAAATAATCACTAGATACAGCAATTACGATCCTTTCTTAGTTTTTAAATTAATATTTTGAAATTGTTCAGTGACATTGGAAACACATAGGATTTGTTTATCATGGTCAGACAAGCCATTGGTTATAGGTTCTGTCGAATAGGAATTCAGTCTAATTCTGTGTACAAAACGTTTATCAATGGCTGTGTTACTTCAGCTTGTATGCTATGGGAAAATGACCCTACGAATAAGGTTTCCAGTTTCAAGGAGTGAATTTAATTTACTTTTACGGAAAAGTTCCGAGAGATAATCTATGTTTATGTCACTACAGATCACAAATTCCATATGAGATTTCTAAAGTCTTTTCTTTACAAATTCAATGTTGGCTATAAATATTAATAAATAATCTAAGAAATATGAATGATTGTAGTTATAAGTCTGATTTACATTATAAAAAGCAAGAAGTTACATTCCTCGGCAAGATTCGAACTTTCGATGTTTGGTTTTGTCGTCCAACGCACAACCACGGACCTATTCAATGCTTATGTTAATAACATACAATTTAGCTGTAGCAATGTGGTGTCATAACTTGGGGTTTGTTTATTTGATGTAATTAGATTTAATTTGATTAGTTTCGCAACAATTGGACTTCCTGTCATATCCTGTTATTTAGATATTTAATTTAGGGTTGATTTATTAACTCTTACTATGCAAGATGCCTCTTATTTCAATAATTCTATATCATGTTAAATAGTCATTGTCTACACTAAAGTATTATCGTCATCTCTCATTTCTCATCGTAATGGCGAACCGACGTGACATGAGACAGCGAGTTATAGCTCTAGTTGAGGCTGGATATGGGGCTAGATCTGCTGGCCGTTTGGTCGGTGTTCCTGGAAGTACAGCCGCGAGATGGGTTCATCGTTACCAAAATTTTGGGGAGGTCGAAAATCGCCCTATTCCTGGGCGTCCGCGGATTTCTTCATTGGAAGAGGATGCTCTTTTATTCGAGACAGTTCGACAGGACCCCTTTCTGACTGCTAACGAAATAAGAGCAGCATCTAACTTTCCCGGCTCTTCACAGACTGTGATCAGCAGGTTGAGGAACCGCGGTATTAGGAGCCGGAGGGCTGCGCAAATGGAAATATTGGGGGAAGCACAAGCTGTCGACCGTCTTGCCTTCGCTACCAATCGAGTGGATTTCGATTGGAGAAATGTAATTTTCTCCGACGAAACAACCATCTCGAGTGATTACGAAGGTCCTGTCCGTGTCTATCGTGAGGATGGTCTCCGACATGATCAGCGCTATGTGCACCGACGTGAAAGATCGGGGCGCTTTAGCATATCGTGTTGGGGGTGGATGTCTTACGATGGACCTGGCGTTATAGAACGCATCGATGGCCGGTTTAATGCGGAAACTTACGAGCACATTCTGGAAAATATATTCCTTCCCTCCGCCCGAGAACGTTTTCCCGAAGGAACATTGCTGTTCCAGCAGGATAACCATCCCGTGCACTATGCTGCAAGCATTCAAAGATGGTTTCAAAGGAGACCCGAGATCGAAATCATTAATTGGCCTCCGAAGTCACCTGATTTGAATGTCATCGAAAATTTATGGGCGGAATTGAAAAAGAGAAGGATAGTCCCTATGCCCACCGACGCCCTCGAAATCGAGACGAATTGTGGGATCAAGTTGTTGACACCTGGGAAGATCTCGCCGGGGATCAGAACTTATTCCACAATCTCGTGACATCCATGCCGGATCGACTTAGAGCTGTAATAGAAGCTGATGGCATGTGGACAAGATTTTAAGTTAACAGGTCTCTTTTTGTTTCTTATGATTTTTGTTTGAGGAAGAATACTTTTAACTGCCAAGTAAGATTTATTTTTTTTTGACGAGGTTCAGCCCACTTGTAAGACCCAGAAATTGGGCATAAATTATTCCATATTTTTCGACAAATTAGACAGTCGAGGAACTCTGAACAAATTAATTACACCTCAATAAAAAAAGTTTTACCTGGGATCGAACACGAGACGTTTCGGTTATACAATGGAACCGGCACGCTACTATATGAGCTACCGAGACAAGACAGTGATAGTAGCAGTCCAGAATGTAGATCCCTTAGCAGGCATTTGCCATTCGGTACAGTGAAGCAATGATATTTTGTGACTCGAGCTATGTTGTGAAATCCTGGCCTTAAATGGCAGTCTTCTTCGTGATCCTTATTCTGGTCCTTGTCCTTGTTGTGGTCCTTGTAACAATTCTTGTACTATCTGTCATGTTATGTATCCCTACGTCGATATCGAGTGAACCGCGCTGTAGAACTTTAACTTCCGACGACCAAGAATCGTCTCATTCTTTTTCAGGGTAACTGTACATAAAATTATCAGCTCTTATCCTATCTAAGATTTTCCATCAAACTTTATGCAGTAGTTACAGGTAACATATTTGTTTTGCATTCAAACTCTCATTACGTTTGTGCAAAAGAAACTAATTTGAATGTACATAAAATTATCAACTCTTCTCCTAGCTAAGAGATTTCCATCAAACTTTATGCAGTAGTTATAGGTAACATATTTGTTTTGCATTCAAACTCTCATTACGTTTGTGCAAAAGAAACTAATTTGAATGTACATAAAATTATCAACTCTTCTCCTATCTAAGAGATTTCCATCAAACTTTATGCAGTAGTTACAGGTAACATATTTGTTTTGCATACAAACTCTCATTACGTTTGTGTAAAAGAAACTAATTTGAATGTACATAAAATTATCAACTCTTCTCCTAGCTAAGAGTTTTCCATCAAACTTTATACAGTAGTTAAAGGTAACATATTTGTTTTTTATACAAACTTTCATTACATTTCTGTAAAAGAAACTATCCCATTATAGGGGGTGAATTTAGTAAAATTAATCACTTTTCTCATATGAAACAGATTTTTATAAAACTTTATACAGTAGTTAAAGGTAACATAATTACTCGTATTTGTTTTGTATACAAGCTGTAATCATATTGTGCTGAAGAAACTACAACAAAATATAGGTGAATTTATACCGGTTTAATAACCTTCCTCCAATCTTACAGATTTTTATGCTCGACCATGCCGAAATGTAGTAATTATACACCTGGTAGCAGCCCTTTAATGGACCTCATTAAAGTACACCTATTCATTAATGTTCAGGTGTCCCACCAATCAGAAAATATCATTGTATCAATATGAAAGCGCAAGTATCGATTATTCTCGGATATGCAATCGAAAGACAACTAGCGAAGCGTCACGGAGGCTGGAAATCCAATACTGTCGCTGTAGGTTATGTTGAAGAATCGATCCAAAATAAAATTGAAATCTCAAATACAATATTAAACTCTGTCGAAAAAAAAAAAACAACACACAAATTAACATCAATTCACCGTCATCTTCCAGTCTTTCACAAAGCAGATTCCCGCAAATTCATTTCAGCAATTGCACAATAAATCACCTATATTTGAAATAAAGTCGGTTCTGTTACTATAATAATTAGCGTTAATTGTAAATAATATTCAAATAAATTCAATTTGTCACCTCGTTTTTCAATGTCTAATTCAAGTTCAAGGTTATATCAAGATTAATGTTTATTTTACTCTCTAGATTATATCAAGGTCAATGTCGAGATTTGTTTCTCGGAAAAAAAATCAATACTCTAGCGTCTGCGCACATCTCACAATTTACGAGGTATTGCACAAGGTCAGTTCCGCTCCTCAGTTAGATAAGAATAACATGAATACTTATAAATAATTTCAAGTTAGAAATATGGTCGAGCATAAAAAGTCGTTTGAAACTTGCCTATAATGGTAATTAAGACTCTCGTATGAAAATTATGAAACTCGTTTGCGCTCGTTTCATAAACATACTCGCGTCTTAATTACTACCATTATAGGCTCGTTGCATAATGTACTATTATGAAACTCTGTGTAGTACTTACAGGTAACATATTAGTTTTGTATACCATTACGTTTGTGTAATTTAATAAGGTTGATTTGATTGCTATTGCTAGTAGCTTCACAGTTGTATCTAATAAATGTCGCAATGTAATTTCGGCAGAGTTGTCTGTAATTTTTATGGAATTTTCAGGAGGATAGCAGTTTTTCTTTGCTTGTACTATTTTCCACTACGGATATAGGTTTGCATTACAATCAATTGCTGCTCTTCGAACTGATAAATACTTATGCTTAGTTTGTTTTGCACAATAAGAGCCAAAACGTTCTCAGGAGTTAGTGGAATAGGCTTTTTTGGTACGCTCTTTTTATTTTTGTGGCACGCCTCGTTGTAGTATCTGTAATTTCCTTGACAAGATCAGCATCATCTCTCTTTCGCTTATACCTCATACTCATCTGTGTATGAAAGAGAAGTTCCTCTTTGTGTTGGAAATGCAGTGTGTTCCTACAGGTACGGTCACACGTCGCTACTTTTGCAGCGCTGCAGTACAAAAAACTGCACAACTCTCGTACTGCGACGTGTGAACAACGGTTAAATTCGAAAAGTAGCAGCTGCCGAACCTGCTGCTCGCTACTTTTTCATGCTGCACGCAGCTTAAAAGTACCGGTAGCGACGTGTGAACAGGATTCTCAGGGTTGCAGCCGCAGCATTTTTGATATCGGGTTTGTTGAAACTTTTGCTGCGGTTGCAACCAGTGTTGCCACCCAAATGTGCCAATGATACTTTTATTGTTCGGATATATTTTAAAGTTAGATGGGATGAAAATAAATTATTTGTAACAGTTATTAAATGCACAACACAGTGTGAGCATATTTGCTGACGATATAATTCATTTTTTAAATTTTCCGTAGCGTAGTTTCAAACAGGAGGGTTGCCAACATTGATTACGTGAATATGCTGTTGGTTATCATTTAAGTATACAGGCGTTTTTAAAAGCTTTATAGTAAAAATAATCCCAATTTCTGAATACTAGTTAGGACAGAAAAGCGCCTTGTGTGTGAACAGACTCGCAACCTCCAGTTGCAACTTTTGCAGCACTCGGGTTGCGCAGCACGAAAAGTAGCGTGCAGCGCGCTACTTTTGGCTTACGTGTGAACACGACACGCAACTTTTGCAGCTACAGTACAAAAGTTGCGCAGCAAAAGTAGCGACGTGTGACCGTACCTTACCTTTCCTTCCTTTACAAGCATACATTCTCATGGTGGCAGATAAAGTTAATTTTTTTTTCCACTATATCAATAATGTCAAAATAAGTTCTTATACAAATTTTGACCCCTCGAGTGCAATTACAAGACCCCTCTAGAAAGTACGTTTCCCCTGGGGCCGTTTACAGAAAGAAAACATAATTTCATGGAAAGATTTATTGGAACAGATACGGCTATTGTTGAACTATTTTTCAACATATTCTCCACAGGAAATGAAACGTGTCATATCGTGGGATCAACTTTTTTATCTCTGTGTCGTAGAAGTCTGCCGCGTGGAATCGAAACCAGTGTGTGATAGCCGTCTGCACCTCTCTGCTGATTCCACGGTACGAAAAGTATCTCAGTTCGACTGGGGAATATGTTGAAAACAGCTCAACAATTTATTGCTGTATCTCTTCAATAAATATTTCCATGAAATTGTGTTTTCTTTCTCTAAAGGGCTCCCGGGAAACTTACTTTCGGGGAGAGGCCCTCGTAATTACGCTCGATTGGCCAAAAGTTGTATAAGCACTTGTTTTGACATTATTATTTGTTTATTTATTTATTTATTTATTTATTTATTTATTTTATTATTTTAGTGTTTATTTATTTATTTAACCTGGTAGAGATAAGGTCATCAGGCCTTCTCTTCCCCTCTACCAGATATTAACACTGTGGAAGAAAATAAGTTAACATTTTTCATCTGCCCCTATGAGAATCTTTGCTTGTTAGACCTTTCAGGAGATTCAGAAAAAAGTTTCCTTTGCCTATGCGAAGATATCTCTTTGCTAGTACCAGGAACTGGTTCAGCATGCCTGCTGATGTCTAATATTATGCTTTCATTCTGTCATTCTAGTTTTTTTTTTTTTTTAAGAAATATTTAAGTTATAGCGTGCAACTTTTCGCCCACCTTTTTGTTAAACTTACTGCGAAATTAAGTAGCTGTGACAATATTTTATTCTTGGCAGCTTATTAATGAATAATAGTGCTCCATGTTTATTTTCCAAAAATACAATGTAAGTTAAATGAGGGGTTCACAACCAGAGTGGATCAAGTCCTTCTGGAATGATTTTGAGAAATTGAGTCTTAAAGTTCCATAGGAAATGCTGCCCTTTGTGGAGTAACAAATGAGTTATGGACTTGGTTTGTTATGGCAATGAATAAATCTAAGTTTTCTTCATCTGAGATTGTATTAATCCAAAAACTGACCACTGGTGGACTTGGTCCACTCTGGTTGTCAGCCCCTAAAATATTGACGGGACTGAACATTCTCTGGCTGTAGTTTGCCTCTCCTCAGAACGTCGAAGATTACCTTAAGCGTGACAGACACCTGAAATGCGGAATAACTGCTAGGAAAGCAGAGCGTACTACAACAACAACAGCTCAGTCTAGAGCAGGCATGTCAATTGATGCCCATAGGAGCAAGCGCGCGCTTTAGAACCCAGGAGAGCCTGAGCGCTTTACAGCGGAAAGGAAAGAGACAGAAGAAAGAGGTGGTATATGCCGCTTGGTCGAGCTATATTCAGGGATGGCCAGCACTGATTCAATAGGTAAAGGGAAGAGGACTTATTAAAACTGTATCCATGTTAATTTTTAGATTTGCCTGAGAAGTATAAGTGCATTATAAGAATGTAAGTTTTAATTTTAATGCTCATTTGTAACAAGTTTGATTTTTTTATTCAAAAGAAATATTTTCTCAACTTTTCGTATAGAAAAGTAAAATTTTCACGTATAGACCTATTTATTTAGTAGCCTTACAGAATGTTTTCGTAAATCTAATATACCGTATATACGTATTACTGAAGATAGTGTATTGAAAATTTTGAAAATATTCGCATGGAAATTGTTTGTAAGGAAATGAATTAACAAAGCAACTACTGTTACATCATAAGCAAAAGATACGTGCCCATGTATTGTAAAAATGTCAGCTCTATAGCTTCAGCAGATTTCGAGAAAATAATTTAATATTCTGAAGATAGGAAGTTGCTCACCAATATCACCTTAAAAGCATAATGCAATAAGGGTTTTGTTATGTAATATTAATTACACTTAAAAAATGTACAGCATGTAGGTAACTTTGCTTTGTACTATAATATTGTTTTGATTAGTTTATTGATTACTTTTATAAGACTAAGGGTACCATTAATATCAATTCCAACTTATGTCATACTCAATCTCTTTTTTGGGGATCACTTTCTTTATGAATGATGTGTTTCATCCATTTAGTAAAGTATAGTTGTACTACTATGGAATTTATGTGAATATTCCTTCTTAACTCTCTATTATGTTATTAAGATTTAAAACACAAGTGCAATATTAAGAAATCAGTGTTAGTACTTTTGTTTTACAGACAATATAGATAATATTAAACAGAAAGACATAAAATTTCACGTTCCGTTTGAAGTTTGTGCACCACTGTTTTCTTAATCCAACAGGCTGCTTATTCATATACACAACCCTTCCTCTTTCCATACTTAGCGCTTGCTGCCCGCGCACGACGTCAAGGTCAGAAAAATGCGCTTGCTTTGACATCACTGGTCTAGAGCTTCAGCTCCTATTGTATTTCTCTTCTTCCTTCTGACATCACTTACTATCAAGAAAATCCTTTCAGATTCCGCAACCGAATGGGGTAGTGTCAGTACTAATTTTGCGAGTTTTTATATATTGGAAAATTTTAGTTCGTCATTGAAGTCTTTAACTTAAATGACTATAAAATCACCTTCGAATTTTTAAAATGACCAAAAATGCCCTCATAATTTAAAAAATGGCCTAAAAGATTAAAACCGCCAAAAAATATGATGTAAAAATTCTACATTTTTGTAACCAGCTGCTCATATACAGGATTTGAAGAGTCCACTGCAAGAATGATGGATGTCATTTGGAATACATTTTGCAGGAGAAGCAATTTAAAGTTTGAAATGCTTAGCGCTCAAAGCTTAACTGTGATTTTCCGATCATTACTGGACAATGACTATCAGTGTTAATGCCATATAACTCTCTATGTACATTCTATATGTCTTAAGCTATGCATTGACAGTCTTGGTACATTTTCTTTAAAAAAAGTGACATCCATCAATCTTGCAGTGGACTCTTATTTATATTTTGCGGGCGTTTCAAAGGATGTAAAGAAAAAAAGATGACATGTGATCAAAATCCGCGCCCTGATGATGAGGTTCAAACATGTCTTCGGACAGTTGACTAAACTAGTGGTTCCCAAACGGTGTGTCGCGCAGACCCATGGAGTATGTCGTGAAAGTTTGGAATTGAAAAATAAATTTTATGCCATCCAGAAAGTCTCTTTACAACGCATTTTTTTTATTTATAATGAAGTCTTTTATAAAAATAAATAAAAAAAATAATAAAAATAGGCTTAAGGACTCTACTAATAGACGGTAATTATACACAGTATTTAACGGGTGTAAATGATATTTTGTTATTGAAGTGTTGTATCAGTGAAGAATTATGTTGTGTCAGTGAAGTGTGTTGTGTAAGTGAAACGTGTTTCTGTCAGTGAAGCTTTATAGTTTATAGTGGCAGTGCAAAGTATTTGAACAGTGAAATGTTTTTGAAGTGTTAGTGAAATCAGGATAGAATCAGTGAAATGTGTCGTAGTTCCAGTGCAGTGAGTGAGTTGACAGCGAAATGAGTGTAATGTTGAAAGGTACTTGTGCAGACATGAACATATCATACTCGTGGGTTTTAGTTCGAACTTAGGTTTAAGATACAAATTAGATTTATTTTAAATGTTATTTTAAGTGATCGTGCTTCATTTAATTTAGGATATTCCCTGTTATTATTATTATTATTATTATTATTATTATTATTATTATTATTATTATTGTTGGTATTAATTATTAGTATTATTATTAATTGTATTTTTAATTAATAAGTTTATTATTGTCATTATTGAGTGTAATTAGTTACCACTGCCACCGGATACATACCCATTGCAGTGTGAATAAATACATACATATTTATATGGTATATTTTATTTGAGACAGACTTTACCAATGAAACGTGAACACCTGCAAAACTGCTCAGTTCAATTTTTCTGCCTGGCGATAATTCGAATGAAAGTGAACACCTTCAACAATGCTTAGTAATTCGTTTACTCTTCCCACTAATAAAAACAAGAATTTATAATCGTCAGAATATATTGGTCACTTTCAGTATATACGGTACGTGTGAGCGGGTGATAGTGCGACTATTTTATCAAAAGTGCTTTATTCAGATTTTAACGTGGACAAATTTTTAATGCGAAAAAGACAATCTGAATCAAGTTCTGGGTTAGCTGACAGCAGTGCTAATTCAAATAATGTGAGCGAAAAGTCCCTCCAGGCTTTATAAAAACGTACTGCGTTTCGTAAATATAGTGTTTAATACTTTCAATATGGTTTTACGTGGCGTGGAGATGAATATAAACAAAATCCCGAGTGCCTTATATGCGGAAATGTTTTGTCAAATCAGTCGACGGTGCTGAATAAACTAAAAATACACGTAGAACTGCCGTTTTCAACGTCATAATTATGTAAATCAACATTTTCTACCATGAAAATAGTGAAATATAAACAAAGGAACAGACTTACTTGATGATTATTTATGTGTTGGCCTGTCAACCATAAGGCCACGTATAGAGAAACACTGTGCAACCCACCAAGCGCAGACTTCACATTAATTTAAAAAGGCGAGTTTTCAAAAACGATCATAAAAATCTTTTATAGAACATACAGCATAGATAGGTTGGGATTTTTGACACATACCTTTGTTTTTTTCTAATGCTACTCAAGTGCTGCTTGTTTTTTTATTATTTTTTATTGCGTATTAACATCGACCTATGTACAGTAGTGGCAAAAAAACCGGACCGACCCTTGTAGCTGATACAAAAGAATCCTGTGCTGTGCATTGTGTCAAACTGTGGTAATTTCAATATGGATAGTGAAGCCAGAGGTATGTACTGCTATTTAATGTAAAAATATGCAGTTATCTTTGCCGAATAGAGGTAGAAATGTAATATTGATGTCACATGAAAACAAAACTCACAAAGTTTTTTCGTCTGTAAGTTTGAGGCACTGAAGGAAACAAAAGACGGTAAGAATCGAACAAATGCAATCAATTTCATTGTTACAATTAATTATACAAGATGGATGTTTTTTGTGACTAGCAAAATTTGAATCTGTGACTCTGAAATCAGCTACAAGGATTGGTCCTATTTTTTTGCCATTATCGTACAACACTGGATGTCCGACACTATATAGAACTTATTTTCAGTGCTTTTCTCTGGCGGAACGCACTGGAACGGCGTTCGGGCTCATTTTTATTACATTTTTCATCATGGAACCGAAATATGTGTGAATAACTATGTTGTCAATATAATTTTTCTTTGAATTTCGCTTAGACCTTGAAAGTCTTAGTTGGGCGTAAATGAGGTTAAAAACGACAAAATTCCTGTGCAGTGAACAGTAATCATTTCCCCGTCCGCTATAAAATATTCTACACAGAGTTCCATCACTTTTTCCTCCAGAAGAAAAGCACTGGTGGTTAATATTATATCATCTATACTAATAATAAATCTGTAGCCGAAATTTTTCTGGTAATTTTCGATTTTCCAAAAATAATTGGTCCTAACATATATAATTAACCGCCCTGAAACCGAAAATAGCTTTTTTGAAATTTTTGTTTGTATGTCTGTCTGTCTGTCTGTCTGGATGTTTGTTACCTTTTCACGCGATAATGGCTGAACCGATTTATATGAAAATTGGAATATAAATTAAGTTCGTTGTAACTTGGAATTTAGGCTATATGGCATTCAAAAGATTTTATTTAAAAGGGGGGTTATAAGGGGGCTTGAATTAAATAGATCGAAATATCTCCCTTATTATTAATTTTCATGAAAAATGTTACATAACAAAAGCTTCTTTAAAAATAATTTTCGATAAGTTTTATTCTATGCAAAATTTTGATAGGACTGATATTTAATGAGATAAATGAGTTTCAAAATTACAATAACAACGCCATCTAAGGCGGTGTAATGAAATAAAAAACAAATGACTTCGTCTATAAGGGACCTTGGACAACAACAATCGAAAGCTATGAAACATAGCCTAAAGAGAATGTTTCTATGTTTGTATGAAGTAATATCGGAAGCTAAATTAACCGATTTGTATAATTAATTATTAATTCACCACTGGAAAGTGTACTTTCTCTAGATGGACATAATGCTATAATGTTATTACAGTAACTTCTTAGTGAATCGAGGACAGGTAAGATTAAAATAGCTTCTTGTGCACAGAAAACTTGATAGACTATTCTGTACATTCGTTTCCTGTATTTCCTAAAATAATTTTTATGACCAAATGAATGGTCACAGGATCAAAATGATGGCATTTTAATTTTTTAATACAATTTAAGTTAAGTAACATAATAAACGATTAATCCTTCTACCAAACATGAATGTTCCCTGGTTCAAATGTCCCATTTTAATTATGTAATTACTTTATATTTATTTCTAACGAGTGCAGCGGAGCGCACGGGTACGGCTAGTTATTTTTAATAAAAACAAACAAGTGTGTCGCGATATAGTGGGCGTTCAGTAAAGTGTGTCGTCAGTCAAAAAACAATAAACAACTCGTAGTAATATAGACAGCAGATTCAGCAACCTAACACAGACGAAGCAAAACGAATAATAAAAACTGGAACAAGATGAAGCATAAAAAACTGTTAAATAAGCGAGGAGATACTCGTGCCCTTGAATTTTTGTGCGCCACGGATAAAAGCTCTACCCACCCTCCAATGCAGGCAGCGGAGTCGCGGATGTGGAGATCCGATGCACGTAATGAATGTCATCGCGCGCCACGGACCGGTCGGGCAGCTTCCACACTTGATCGTCAGATTGCTTTACTCTCAGGAATGCCAACACAACGTGCTGGTTCTCATCTTATCTTCATCTCAACATCTGCGTGTATTGTGAATTCTGCAATTGAATTAACGATCAATTAACAAGGTGATTTCTGTATATTTATTCTCTTCGGATCCCTAATGAGGAATCTCTGATCACGGATATTTCAAAGCCGATTTGCTTCGCTTTAATGCAGCCGTGGCGAAAATGCGACTCACGATCACATTGTGGCTCGCAATGATAGCTGTGCATTTCCTTTGCTTCCTACCTTCCCCAACCCCCACCCTCTAACTCATTGGAGTCAAACTCCGTTCCATTTGTATTTGTCTCTGACCTGCGAGTGGCGTATCGTCGTAATGTCTCTCTCGAAACCATGTACCTCTATAAAAACGAAAGTTTCAAGTAGGATGGGAGGACACATTTTTTGCTGCCAATATGATGAGAATATTAAATGTATGATTTGTTCACAAGTTATTACGAGGAAAACGGTTGTGTAACATAAAACGGCATTATAAGTTACTACATGTTACTAATAAACCATTAAAAGGTTAAGTGTTGTTATTGTTATTGTTATTATTATTATTGTTATCATTATTATTATTATTATTATTATTATTATCATCATCATCATCATCATCATCTCTGTACGTCGATCCTTTTTCAGCAGATGTACGAAAAATGCGGTTAGATCTTCAATTTAAACTCACAGATTTACAATGTGATGTTAAATGAAACCTAGATGTAAGGACTTGACAAATGTTGAACCTTTCAAATCTTTGCCAAAAAATAAATATCTGAACCTTCGTTCTTTCGCTTGCTCTTTTGAAGCCACGTTCGCTACAACTTACGTTTGTGAAAAATTATTTTCAACAATGAAAAGAGTAAAAACCAAATTTAGATCACGACTGACAGACAAATATCTTTGTGATCAAGTACAACTGGCAATAAGTGATATAATTCCTGATTTTGAAACTCTGTCGCAGAGACATTTTAAGTGCTTGACATAAGGAAAATGAAAAACCGTTAATAAGTAAGACAGTTGCTTCACTTCCCCTTCGGGTGTCCGCCTCCCTCCATAGGTGTTATGCCCGCTGCAGGTTACACAGTGGCTCGGCGCACGATCGCATTCTCGCCACGGCTGCTTTAATGTAAAGTAATACTAAATTGATTCTGCCTGAGAATCCTATGGTACGAAATGTGTAAGATGCTGTACTTAAATTGAACAGGTCATTTGTAAAACCACATGAGTCCACATTTTTACGGAAATGAGTTACCGGTACTATAGGAAGCACTATGGATAGACGTATCATTTCCAATCAAAACAACATGAGTCCGATCATTACTAAGCATTCTATAAAATCTTAAAATATTGAGTTCTTTCAAAACCACGTCAGTCCCGGATTCATGTGGCATGACGCATTTACTATCATGCACTTCTTTGTCAAGGTGTTGGACAGTGAGTGTAGTTGCAAGAGTTCTGTAGAAGAAAAAGTAATCAACAGTGTTCTATGAAAGTACTTTTACCAGATAGAAAAGACATTTTAATAAAACACGTCATTTGAAAGCAAAAATGAACAAGATGTGTACATTCAAGGATCTGTAGAAGCTCATGATTTAAAGAGAAAAAAGTCCTCGAAGAGAGATCCCAAAGCAAGAAACACCGTCTTTTTTGGAGGGATAATATGCAATTTATGTTATTTTCTTATTGTGAACAGTGCTCATACATTGCCATTAAACATGTGACATACTGGTATGAAAATTAATTACTCGCGAATAACTTTTTTTAAAGTCGGGTATGATATTTTGAATTTAATTTGTGAATGATATAAATCATTTTGAATATGGAATAAAAATAACAATATAAATTGATTGAAAACTGTATAATAATGTATTTCACACTACAACAAACAATACACTCCATATTTTGTCAGGATATTGCAGTTGTTATTATTGGTACTTGTTAAAACAACATGAGTCCAAGAAATTAAAAAAAAAATATTTTAAGGTGCTATGAAATGAGATAATTAAGATACCATGCTTTTGTAATCAGACATACTAATGTATGGTTCTCCTGTAAAAATTTCACACACCTAACAGAAAATTTATCAACTATAGCTAGTTTTTTTCTGTTTTTTCTCGAAACTTATTTTCTGTGACTCATGTTGTTTCACACCGATTCAATTTCTGGATCACTTTTTCTGAATGATCATCTTCTTGCCTCTATCTAACACATTTACTGCCTAATTACTCTTAAACAGGCGTAAAACTTCTGTAGAAGATCTTGTGTTCGCAAAAGTTACAGAACAGGTATACGTTGCGTAGAGGCTTCGTCCGTGTGTTCGAATACCATATCGGGCATGGATGATATCTTGTGATGTCTAAGAATCGTACTTTGTCCCGCGAGGCTATAAGGTTAAGTATTACTGGAGTCTGTAAATGTACGACATGCTTGAATATGCAAGAAAAGTACTTGACCGGCCGCTCACGCGACTTGTATTTGGTCAAGTTGGACAGAACAAAACATGGACCACTTAACAATTACATTAATATTTACAATTTAAATTATTTACACTACATACACTAGAATACGCTTTTTTTACTATATAAACTATCATAATATTATAATGAATAAATAAATAATGTCGGCCTACATTGATCACACATTATTTTCACTTTTATGTACAGTGTTATGTATTGTAATGCAAGGTATTTTATTTAATAATACTGTAGCCTACTTATGTTATAAAGAGTGTATATTAGTGTAAATATGTTCGATAAATGTAAACCTACATCCTTTATAATAGTATAAATAGTAAAAATAGCGTATTCTAGTGTACATAGTGTAAAGGGATTGTCAGACATTGACTACTTTCAAAAGCAGATTGTCAAAAAAAAAAAATGCTTTACGTCTCTAGAATATGATCTTTCTTCAAATACTACTTCTGTAGAATATGATTTTTAATTTTAACATATCAATTTTCCTTCATTATGTTAATCATTGCTTTGGTCCAAATTATCTAATTTAACACTAAATTGTAATTGTTTAAGTCTTAGGCTTATATATATCTAAACACATCTACATTTTGCTTTTATTATTATTATTATTATTATTATTATTATTATTATTATTTTATTACTATTATCATCATCATTGTTATTATTCCACTGTTTTCTCTACTGCTGTTATTTATAATATTGCGATATATTTTTATACTGGTTGAGTGAAGGGCAAGACCTTAAGACCTTAACTCTTACTTACTTACAAATGGCTTTTAAGGAACCCGAAGGTTTATTGCCGCCCTCTCATAAGCCCTCAGTCCCTATCCTGTGCAAGATTAATCCACTCTCTATCATCATATCCCACCTCCCTCAAATCCATTTTAATATTATCCTCCTATCTACGTCTCGGCCTCCCCAAAAGGTCTTTTTCCCTCCGTTCTCCCAACTAACACTCTATATGCATTTCTGGATTCACACATACGGGCTACATGCACTGACCATCTTAAACGTCTGGATTTAATGTTCCTAATTATGTCAGGTGAAGAATACAATGCGTACAGTTGTATAACATTCTCCATTCTCCTGTAACTTCATCCCTCTTAGCCACAAATATTTTCCTAAGAACCTTATTCTCAAACAACCTTAATCTGTGTTCCTCTCTCAAAGTGACAGTCAAAGTTTCACAACCATACAGAACAACCAGTAATATAACTGTTTTATAAATTCTAACTTTCAGACTTTTTGACAGCAGACTAGATGACAAAAGCTTCTGAACCAAATAATAGTAGGCATTTCTCATATTTATTCTGCGTTCAATTTCCTCCCGAGTGTCATTTATATTTGTTACTGTTGCTCCAACATATTTGAATTTTTCCACCTCTTCGAAGGATAAATCTCCAATTTTTATATTTCCATTTTGTACAATATTCTGGTCACGAGATATAATCATATACTTTGTCTTTTCGGGATTTACTTCCAAACCTATCGCTTTACTTGCTTCAAGTAAAATTTCCGTTTGTCCCTAATCGTTTGAGGATTTTCTCCTAACATATTCACGTCATCCTCTTACACAAAAAGCTGATTTAACCCATTCAATTCCAAACCCTGTCTGTTATCCTGGACTTTCCTAATATCATATTCTAAAGCGAAGTAAAAAAGTAAAGGTGACAGTGCATCTCCTTGTTTTAGCCCGCAGTGAACTGGAAAAGCATCAGATAAAAACTGGTCTATACGGATTCTGCTGTAAGTTTCACTGAAACATATTTTAATTAATCGAACTACTTGGGAATACCAAACTCAATAAGAATATTATATAAAACATCTCTCTTAACCGAGTCATATGTCTTTTTGAAATCTATGAATAACTGATGTACTGTACCCTTATACTCCCATTTTTTTCTCCAATATCTGTCGAACAAAAAATCTTATCAATTGTCGATCTATTACGCCTAAAAACCGCACTGATTTTTGAAATGCACTACTGCATATAATCTTCTATAAACCGTTCTGAATTAAATTACTGTAGTTCTTAAAGTAGGCTACACTTCAGATCAGTTCACTAGTTTAAATAATCCAGAAGTGGTAGCGACAGTAAGCGAATGTTTGGAAAATATCGCTGCAAAATGATGTCGCGTATCAGTTCTTCTGAATGAAGTTAGTATTCATATACAGCAGACTCTTGCTAACCCGATCATTCTTTTCAAAAAGGTATGCCAGATTAACGAGATGCAGAATTACTGAAAGTACATAAAAATGTTATTTACTTCTTCATTAAATTTAATGTTACAAACTGCACCAAATACTGCACTTGCACTTCTAAATTTTAAACTAGAACGTTCCACACGTGACCGGCGCGGAGTGCCTCACAACTCGTGACGTCACAAGGACGAATAACTCCACCTCTTCTACGCCACTGCAGTTACAAATTAATATCAACTGCAGTAACAATTAATTCAAGCTCAGACTAAAATGTCCTTACAATTTTATTTGCTTAGAAGTTAAAGGCTTTCCTTCAAATTCCTGTGACGTTTGAAGTATAGTGTACAAGTAATATAGTACAAAACATGACATCGGTGCATATTCCTCAGAAAAAAACTATTACAGTAGAAGTGATAGGAAGTACATTAGAAGGAGCCGGATAATTGAGAGTCGAATTACTGAGAAGCGGATTAGCAAGAGTCCAGAGTAATAATTCATTGACCATTTTAATCATTCTGACGCATAGAGGATCTTTATGAAATAATACTCTCTCAAATATTCTCTTAATGACTCTAAAACATCTCCAGAACAATTTAAAAAATATATCTAGCCTAAAGAACTTCTGCAGTTTAGCAGCGTCATTAAGCAAATGCCTGGAAAACGTCACTGCATGAAGATCCTCTGTACCAGCTATTCTACAATGAAATGTCAATGGTTTCCAGATACCTTCAGTTCATTTCCGTTATTTTTTCATTACATCTATCCGGTCTTTCCTCAATTCTAGGCGCGCTTAACTTTATTTCTACAACAATTAATATAAAACCAATTAATATAAAACCGGAACGAATTCCCTTATTCGTATGATCAGTAGCCATTACAGTACTATTATTATTATTATTATTATCATCATTTTGAATTACTGTTAGAAACTCCTGCAGTTGTCGCAGCGTCATTACGCAAATGTTTGGAAAGCGTCACTACATAAACATATTCTGCACCAGCTATTCTACAATAACATGTCAATGGTTTTCAGATACCTACAGTTCATTTCCGTTCACCATTTTTAATTACTGTTAGATAACTTCCCATGTATTGTGGGTCCCTATCACCACGGCATGGCGCGTCCTCAGGTTGCGGATAGAGGAGACGGCCTCCAGATATGGAGGGTAGCTGCGAATATATTGAATAAGCAGACGTGGACAGCCGATAAGGGGTGGTCCTCCAGCTTGGGGGTTGGGCGAAGGGCTAACAACCCATCACCGTAAAAAACAGCTTGTTACGAAACCTAACATATCCCGAAAAGACTGAGTATATGATTATGTCTCGTGATCAGAATATTGTACGAAATAGAACTATAAAAGTTGGAGATTTATCCTTCGAAGAGGTGGAAAAAACAAATATCTTGGAGCAACAGTAACAAATGTAAATGACACTCGGGAGGAAATTAAACGCAGAATAAATATGGGAAATGCCTGTTATTATTCGGTTGAGAAGCTTTTGTCATCTAGTCTGCTGTCAAAAAATCTGAAAGTTAGAATTTATAAAACAGTTATATTACCGGTTGTTCTGTATGGCTGTGAAACTTGGACTCTCATTTTGAGAGAGGAACAGAGATTGAGGGTTTTTGAGAATAAGGTTCTTAGGAAAATATTTGGGGCTAAGAGAGATGAAGTTACAGGAGAATGGAGAAAGTTACACAACGCAGAGCTGCACGCATTGTATCCTTCACCTGACATAATTAGGAACATTAAATCCAGACGTTTGAGATGGGCAGGGCATGTGGCACGTATGGGCGAATCCAGAAATGCATATAGAGTATTAGTTGGGAGGCCAGAGGGGAAAAGACCTTTGGGGAGGCCGAGACGTAGATGGGAAGATAATATTAAAATGGATTTGAGGGAGGTGGGATATGATGGTAGGGACTGGATTAATCTTGCTCAGGATAGGGACCAATGGCGGGCTTATGTGAGGGCGGCAATGAACCTCCGGATTCCTTAAAAGCCAGTAAGTAAGTAAGTAAGTAAGTAAGTAAGTTAGATAACTTCTACAGTTGTCGCAGCGTCATTAAGCAAATATTTAGAAAGAGTCACTGCATAAAGATCCTCTGTACCAGCCGTTCTACAATGAAATGTCAATTGTTTTCAGATACCTTCAGTTCATTTCCGTTTACCATTTTTAATTACTGGTATATAACTTCTGCAGTTGTAGCAGCGTCATTAAGCAAATGTTTGGTAAGCGTCACTGCATGAAGATCCTCTGTACCAGCTGTTCTACAATGAAATGTCAATGGTTTTCAGATACCTTCAGTTCATTTCCGTTTACCTACTTACTTAAAAATGGCTTTTAAGGAACCCGGAGGTTCATTGCCGCCCTCACATACGCCCCCCATCGGTACCTATCCTGTGCAAGATTAATCCAGTCTCTATCATCATATCCCACCTCCCTCAAATCCATTTTAATATTATCCTCCTATCTACATCTCGGCCTCCCTAAAGGTCTTTTTCCCTCCGGTCTCCCAACTAACACTCTATATGCACTTCTGGATTCGCCCATATGTGCTACATGCCCTGCCCAACTCAAGCGTCTGGATTTAATGTTCCTAATTATGTCAGGTGAAGAATACAATGCGTGCAGTTCTGCGTTATGTAACTTTCTCCATTCTCCTGTAACTTCAAATATTTTCCTAAGAACCTTATTTTCAAACACCCTTAATCTTTGTTCCCCTCTCAAATTGAAAGTCCAAGTTTTACAACCATAAAGAACAACCGGTAATATACTCGTAACAGTTTTGTAAATTCTGACTTTCAGATTTTTTGACAGCAGACTAGATGACAAAAGCTTCTCAACCGAATAAGAACAGGCATTTCCCATATTTATTCTGCTTTCAATTTCCTCCCGAGTGTCATTTATATTTGTTACTGTTGCTCCAAGATACAGTATTTGAATTTTTCCACCTCTTCCATTTCGTACAATATTCTGGTCACGAGACATAATCATATACTTTGTCGTTTCGAGATTTACTTCCAAACATATCGCTTTACTTGCTTCAAGTAAACTTTCCGTGTTTTCCCCAATCGTTTGTGGATTTTCTCCTAACATATTCACATCAACCGCATAGACAAGAAGCTGATGTAACCCGTTCAATTCCAAACCCTCTGTTATCCTGGAGTTTCCTAATGGCATATTCTAAAGCGAAGTTAAAAAGTAAAGGTGATAGTGCATCTTCTTGCTTTAGTCCGCAGTGAACTGGAAAAGCATCAGATTAGAGATGGGTAAAGAAAGCTGGAACAGTAATTTGAAACTGATATATAACCTGTTCGTGATATAACCTGTTCCAACTGTTCCAAAGAGTAAGTTCAACGTTCCACATGGTTCCAACAGATAAACAGTTCAGTTTCTAAACAGTTTTTCTCTTCTTTGTTGTCTTCAAAGGTCACGTGTAGGACTATCATTGACATCAAATCGAAAGTAGATAAAATATCCATGTTCCACACGGCCTTCGTGCAACAGTAGCCTATGTAGGATCGCGCAATTTAATTGTACGAATCAAATTCCCTAATAAATCTCCTAATTATTTGCTGTCCATTGATGGAGAATATGTTCATGGTGCCCTTACATAGTGTTAATTATTAATATACCGCGAAAAATATCATCGGCTAATGTCATCGTTATTAATCTCTCCTAGGGTTATATGCGTTATTTTTACTAAAATTGATTTATTTTGAATTGTAGTTATTTACTGTACCCTTAACAGTAACCTACGAAAAATACTTTCGTCGTCATAACACACTGAACAGCTGATTTAAAGATAATTCAAGGGCTTTCAAACATGTTCCTGAAGCAGATGAGAGGTTGAAACAGTTGGAACAGTTGGCACTGATATTGTAAACATATTCTTATGAAACTCTTTCTTTGAAACTGTTATTTTGGAACAGTTTCGTTCATGAAACAGTTACAATCGAAACTGTTTCTTATAAAGAACAGTTTATCTCATCTCTACATCAGATAGAAACTGGCCTATACGGACTCTGCTGTAAGTTTCACTGAGACACATTTTAATTAATGGAACTAGTTTCCGTTTACTTATGTTACTTATGTCCCGCCCACTATAGAAGACATAGGCCAGTTTTACACTAATCCTAAACATCTTGACGGGATAATAAAAACCTAAACTAAGCTAACCTAACCTAACCTAAGTGCGTCGGTGTCTATTCCAAAATCGGCGAAAGTCGCTCAACGCTCCTTTAACCAATATTCGTTTAGTGGGCAGTAGATACTCTACATTGACCCCATTTTTTAAATACTGTTAGATAACTTTTGCAGTTGTCGCAGCGTCATTAAGCAAATGCTTGGAACGCGTCACTGCATTAAGCTCCCGTGAGCGGTCGAGGTGACCCTGGACGTCATTACACAACGCTGAAGATTCCTTCACGGGACAGGCAGCTTCCTAATCCGAGAATATTGGTAATTTATAAGCTCTGCTGAAGGTGAAAGTATCAGTCGCAAATATGAATTTAACATCCGTTTTGAGCTAATTGGAACCAACTCATCTTGACCTTATAATGGTACATCAGTAGTAGAGTAGGGATGAAGACGCATCTGACCTCCGACCTGAAGAGCCTCACGACAGCCTCATCCTGGTTTGTAGGTCGACAACCGAACACCGACAGGATAAAGCAGGATGCCACGAGGCCTGCAATTGTGACGTCAGGCGCACAACAACAAAAACAACAACTACTACAAGCTGTGGGAATAATGTGGCGGTGAGTATATATATAAGTGGGAAGTGTGGGGCACAGATCCGGCTAGTCTGCGGTGTCCGAGGTGAACAACATGTGATTGCTTCAGCGGCGAAGTGACAATCGTTCGGTTTCGATCGTTCAACAGACAGGTCAAGAAACGAAGTGTTTGTAAATAAAAACGAAATGGCGACGTTCTTTTAATAACGGCATTTACAACAGAAATAATAATTAAATAAAAGACTGTCATTTTAAATGCTGCATTGATTTCTTTATAAATGTGTTAAAATACGTTTTGAATTGCGATAAAACAAATGCAGACAGTTAAATCAACAATGCTTATCACTTTAAGAAATTTTAATTTAAATCAGTCTAAAACGAAAGGATTTGTAAAAATAACTAACAATTACATAACAAATTATTGCAATTTTCAAAGAAGTTCCAAGTGAAGAATATTAACTTACTGAAATAGGCTGTATGTTAAAATTAATTTGCCACTGTTTTTAATAATTTATAAATATTAATACATTTAAATTATTGTATTTATTTTAATACGTGTGTTTAATCTCGTGTGAATGTGTCCAACTATAGTGTGATATTGTGTGACTTTATTTCTAATTGATCATCTGAATTACACTCAAAACAACGAGATGACGCCCATAGCATCTATCTTCGTTCTGGGTAAGAATACAACATTTAATTTTCTGTTAAGTACGCACAACATAACCAGTGCCAGATTTAGGACTAGGCAACCTAGGGCGGCAATTTCCAGGGAGCGGCATTTTCTCTCTCTTTTTCTTTCATTTTCATTTTACAGTGAAATTTGTTATTGAAACACCTGTTTGGTAAATCTTTTCTGAAGTTTGTTCTTGAACACCTTGTGGAAGTCGAATATTGTTTTGTTATCGCATTGTCGTGGCCGTGGCGAGAGTAAAAGTAAAGTGTGCAGCTGCATAGTTACATCACAGTCTAGCATATACATATACGAAGCTCAATACGTAGTAAATATGCATCCATAGATAGTTGCTAACCATTAGGATCGCTAATATCACCTCATTACAGACAATGCGAAATAGTACCAGCACAGTCTATTGTTCCTAGCACCCTCACAACTCAAGCTTCGTGATTCTATGTACTAGACTGTGGTTATATTGTAATGCCGGTATCACGTTATTATACTATGAAACTGCTTAAATTTAACTGCTTGTATAAACAAGAATGCACTGTTGAAAATCAAATTAGATGTGTGTTTATTACCTAATTATCGCTGTGAATAATAACCAGAAATCTCAGTTAAATTTCCAATATAATATACCGTCAACAATACTATTTAATCACTTTCCAGCATGTGCACTATATCTTAATTCGATATGAAAGGTTTATTCCGCAAAGAGTTGGAGTTTATTTTTTAATTTGCTTTATACTTCCTATCGAAGTAAGAAATACTCGTAATAATTATATCACTATCAAAACTCAATGCTTAATAATAAACAGCAGCTTGCCTTTGACAAATCAATTTTGTTTCAACAATGAATAAGTTTGAATATATTTCTTTGCGTCGAGTCTGATGTGCATTGTCACATTGACTTTGATAACATCAATTCTTTCCCTGTGAAGGAAGTGGGAAGGAAATCTGACATAATTAGAACATTAAATTCAGTATAGTGTGTTAGTTGGGAGGCCGGAGGGAAAAAGAGCTTTGGGGAGGCCGAGACGTAGATGGAAGGATAATATTAAATAGATTTGAGGGAGATGGGATATGATGATAGAGACTAGATTAATTTTGCACAGGATAGGGACCGATGGCGGGCTTATGTGAGGGCGGCAACAAACCTGCAGGTTCCTTAAAAGCCATAAGTAAGCAAGTTTTTTTTTTTTTAATTTTTTACTTGTTATTTAACGACGCTGTATCAACTACGAGGTTATTTAGAGTCGATGGGATTGGTGATAGCGAAATGATATTTGGCGAGATGAGGCCGAGGATTCGCCATAGATTACCTGACATTTGTCTTATGGTTGGGAAAAACCTCGGAAAAAACCAACCAGGTAATCAGCCCAATTGGGAATCGAACCCGCGCCCGAGCGCAACTGCGGATCGGCTGGCAGGCGCTTTAACCGACCGAGCTACGCCGGTGGCTAGTAAGCAAGTAAATTTATTGTTTTCTGGATTATAACATTTCATTTAGAACTAATGTAAATTAAACGCGACATGTATAATAGCTGCTCATAAACTATTTGTGAGAGTTGAGGGGGGGGGGGCAAATTTTAGCACTGTACATAAATCCGGCCCTGAACATAACCTGTAAGAGTACAATGCGCCTAAAAAGTATTCATACTCTAATCACATTAGGTGCAGTGAAATTACTGTAATGTTATAAAAATACTTCAACATTTTCATTGAAATCGTCCGCGGTTGTAGAAAAGGTTCTTGCTCAACCTAGAGCAATTAATTAAGGACGATGGAAATGCTAACTTGGTTTCATTTTGAAGAAAATCACAGTAGAGGGACCCTAGGAATAGATTTAGAACACGTAACAGAAGCTTGTCGCTGGATTAGAGGGTTCCAAGTAAAATGTTCAATCTATTTGTGATATTTTGTCTGGCGATTTGTAAAACACTACTGTTACTTTCTCGAGTAAAAATTATATTTCATATCCATCTTTACTCAGCGGTCGCCTCAGAAAAATCGTAATATTCCTTTCTGAAACTGATTTAATTACTCATAAACAACTATTCCAGCTGCCACCTCCTGCTGCGTTCAACTGCCAAACACTAATCACCGAACAACAAATTTTTATTTTTTGTCTTGTTCCGAAATAAAAATAGGTGATTATTACTAATGTGTGTGCCCTAAATCTGAATTTGAAATCCAAATTGCTCCATCACCTACCATTCTCCGGGGAAAATGAATTCAATTCTTTATTAAAAAACTTCCTTTTTTATTTTTTACTGCCACTGATAAAATTACAACAGACTAGGGATTCAAAATGCCTCCTAATACTTTAAAAATGTGTACTGGATACAAAAATGATGTTACACAGTTTAAAACACAACAACAATAAAAATATTTCATGCGTATAATGACTTCTGTTTATAACTAGACCCGGGACTGTATTTTACAAGGAACCAACAATAGTCTGCAAGCATGCTGGATGATATTTCTTTATATCGCCTTTGCATTTAAGATATTTCTTGTTGAAATCTTTCCCCTATGCTCGTCGCTTACCGCTCCAAGGTTAGGAGGAAAGAAATCCAAATTATAATGTAAAAAGTGTATTTAGGGAGACATATTACACTCCATTTTCTCATATGCACTTAACATGGTTTCCACGACAAATTCTTTGTAGTTGTCTGCTCTAGAATTTCCAAGAAAATTGAGCAAATATCTTTGAAAGGGCGCCATGCCATTTTTTCTGTAACGGAAAGTTTTCCTCAAACAAAGAGTCAGCCATAACTTTGTGAATTTGTGAACCGACGAAAATGCCCTCTTTTTTTATTTGCCTTCACTCAATATGGTACATTTTTCTTTTAAGTACTGAAAAACAACACCCTTGTTTGTTCATTGCTGAGACCTCACTTTGAACTGTTATGAAATTTACTGAATAGAAGGTTCCAATATCTGCTTATTTATTAGAAGTACAAAATAACATGCCAACAACTATAAGAAACCGGAACTAAATCATAAACTCATGAAATGCATTAGCTTTTGTTTTGGTTTACAATTCCCAACCTGCTCTAAATGTTTCCTGGGAAGCGTTTATCGAAAAGCGAAATAATAATAATATATCTTAAAAACCTTACATGATACGAAGAAAATAGATGCATTTTCGAATTCAGCGCACACAAAAACGTAAGGGACACATTGTTTTAAGTCGGACCAAAATTCCTGTTCAGTGTAATTGACGGTCGATCATAAACTACCCCAAATACAATCCATGGATAAATTATATAATATCTTAATTGTAAGGCATTCAATCAATTAATAAATGCAATCAATAAATCATTATGCGAACATTGAAACAGCTGGTTCTCCACACTCATTGAAAATGAAATTGAACACATGCTTATATGAACTTTTTTGCTCGGCATACTTCATATTACCACCTCCTAAAATATTTGCTAATTCATCTGCAACACCCTTAAAGTCACTTTAATTGCGAGGTTACAATGTGACTGTATTTGGGAGTTGTACATTGGATTTTCATTTTGTGTGTTGCCATCTAGTGACCGAACTGAGACATGTCCACTTTCAGGTCTTACGAAAAAGAGCTGTAACCCATCCCGCATTTATTTCTTAATTAACTAATTTCTCTAATAATTTATGAACGCGGAAAGAAATCACTAAAAACTCCGAAAAGATTGACGCATCGCGGGCCCGGAACATTCCGAGTGAGGTTTCAGTGTCTTATCACCAGGCTTAGGATCCGAGACAACTTAAGAATGAAGCGAAGTTACAGTGCAACGGAGTACAGATGGAGTGAGGTGGCGCGTTGAGTTTTGTTTACCTGTTACAGTACGTACAGTACGTTAGTGTAAAATTCAGTTGGTGATCAGAGATATTACTCGTTGCACGAATGATTGCCGGCGGCCAGTAGGCGAACTAAATCATAAACACTGGATCGTATTGTATAACGCAGCGACAATGTCTCTCTTGAAATCGGGCAATCATTCGTTCAACGAGTTATTACCAAAGCTCGGATCTTGGGGACTTGTGTGTCGTGTGCTTGAGTAAGGTTACAGGCATAACGTACACAAAGCTCACGCTGCAAGTGCTCAGGGACAGTCGTTTGTACTAAGAAAGTGGTCACATCGAATGGCAAGAAGACGAACGAATAAACTGTGTCACGTCGAAGCCAATGACATTAAGAGAATTACAGGTAAACGGTCTGTTTGAGGAATTAGAAAATACGTGTTATTCGAATGGGTGTTATGGAAGTTTGAAAATGCATTTCTTAAATTTTAGGTATAGAATTTCGTGGAGGAATTCTGAGGAGATACATTATTTTCTTCTAATGCAGAGTTTATATCTTGTAAGTTGTGCCACACATAAACTAGAGCTGGAAACGGGCATTCATTGAAAGACATTGCAGTCCTTTAAATTGATGGAGAATTTGTCCATAGCCATGGATCAAGTCGTAGAGGGACCTTCCCTAGTAGTGATACACTAATTGAAAACTATTTGCGAGAAAAATTTAGGATATACTTATCTTTCTCAGATACGAGATCTGCTGAAAATCGAACAGGAAACAGTGACAGTGAAATATTCAGTATTTTATTTAGGCCCAAGACTTTATAATAAAATTTCAAACCATTTTCCAAATTTGAAATTTTTTAAAATTGAAACTTTTAAAAAAGAATTTTGTAAAATTATCCATGATATATAATAGTAACAAATGTACTTTTTTTACCTTTTATTTCTATCGACTATATTCATGTTTTTATTGAATATCACTGGCTTCTGTCGGATTGTCAATTTATATTAAATGTGTATTTTTCTCTCGTTTTCCCTTTCTTCTTTATTCTTGCTCTTGTGTTGTATTTATTGGTTTGAATTAAGTTAATTACTGTATTTAGTAAACTGTCCTTGTAAATTTTATGTTATATTATTCACTAAGACCACACCGTACACGAGCCTGACTCTTTATTTTATAAATGCAATTTGTACTCACTAGGTAGCTAGTTAAAATAAATAAAATAAAAAAATTAAAGTTTGCTCCCGTCACTTCATGTGGCGTGGAAATAAGTTTCCTTCGTTTCAAATCATGTTTAACTAACAGACGAAGAATTTATGGGTTCGAAAATCTTCGAATGCATGTAGTCATACACTGTAATGAAATGTACAGAGCAGAACTGTAAATTTGATGTATTTTGCATGTTTATTTATATATATATGCTATAAAATTAGATGTTTCAACCTATCATAATATTATCATTATGTTGTTCCAGCCAGGAACCACTTTTATAGCAGACCTGACAGTACCTCCGTGCTGGAAGCGGGAGTTTGTTGACATTGAAGTCCGGTCGCTTAGCCACGTTCAAAGACACAAGTCCCCAACTTCCGAGCTTTGGTTATTACAGTATTCTTCCATCTCTCCCTACGAAACGAATTCAGGCCATCACATTGCATTTTCAATTCATAGTGAACAGTTTTTTTTTTTCGAATTATTTGCAAGTATGTACAGTAGTGGCAAAAAAAACCGGACTGGCCCTTGTAGCTGATTTCAGAGCCTTGTTCACTCCAGACACGATAGACTGGTAACTAAAGCCTGGTTCAGACGATGCTAGTTTCTGTGATGGATTCCAAGGTGGCTGCGCTGATGGGTGCCCTGCGTGCTCACTTGGTGGCTCCCGTGTTGCCTACGGTGATGGTAGTTGTTCACACGGAGCTGGCTCTTTTCACAGTTCAAATTGGAAAATCATCTGCTGTTTCATCTGTTGCCAACACTCATGGTCAAAAAGAAACTAAACCGTGAATGGAAAACAACTAAAGTCCTACATTAACAGTAATAAATGTCGCAATAAAGTAATTATGCCATAAGTGCAAAATAGCTAAAGTCCGATATTTAATTGTTGTTTCTTAGAAACTAAAGAATATAGAAAAATACAGGTTTAGTTGGAAAACAACGAACATGGCGACATGGTTTCAGTGGTGATGTTATATGATCATCTTTGGATCCAGCCTGCAAACCATAACGAAAAATAGCAAGGAACCTACCCTCGAAATCCGGCAAGCTAGCCATCCAAGGAGCCACCAGAGACCTGTTTCTTAAAAATACTAGTTTAGTAGTTCACCAGTTACTAGTTACCAGAGTATATTTCACCAGCTCTAGTAGATTCTGTTTCTCAAACTATTTTACCAGTCTAGTAACTTGTAACAATTTTTCACTAGTCACATGATCTCTTTCACTAGTCAGCTGATTGAGTTCATTTGTTTATAGCCATTGGTAGGTATTGTTATTTGAGTTTAGAAGGCTAAGTTGTTTGTGTTTTGGTTCTTACTTCTCTCTTTTCTTGAAATTCCATCAATTGAAAGCAAATTAACTATACTCAATATGATTAATGAATCAAAGGATATATCATTCGGTGCTTTTTCAAGCATAATAACAAAAAATGATAAAGTAAACGAATGGACAAAAAAATGTGTAATATGTGAGGGTATGGAACTGATACCTCAGAACAAAGATTATTACCAATTCAAGTTCACAGTATCATAATATGAACACATTATGTAGCTAGTGGGTCTACTGGCGACATGGATGCCACTTATGACTTGAAAAATTCGCTAGTTTTTTTTTTTTCAGTTTTACGTTTGATCTATTCGTAAATTAGTGTCGTTTTGTATTTAATTTGTAGGCTAAAGTTGACAATGTCAGAAGAACTGGCAGTGGAGGAGGCAAGCCAGCAAAAATTACTGCAGTTGATGAATTGATATTAGATTATTAGGAAAAAAATTCTTCATGTGTTGCTGGTCTAGGGGAGAAAAACCTGATGGCATTGGAAAATAATCAACATCCCGATTTGTAGAGCAATTTGTATTTGAAGCTTTGCTGATAATGCATGACTTCTATTTGTTTGCTTGTTATGGCAGGTCCCACTATATTTAACAACTCGCCAAGCTTTTCAGCACTTTATTTAAACCGTTCATTATATTTAAACAATGCTCCCGTAAAGGAATAATAGTTGTTCCTTCTCGATATAGTTTTAGCTCTTTTCACAACTTCTTTACTACTTCAATCGGAATCACTAAACCACATACTGTATATTAAAAAAATAACTACAATATTTTGTTTTGATTATCTGAGAAAGGTTGTCACTGGTAACTGATAATACAGAAATCACCAGTCTTTAGAGTCTTGTAGGAATATTCCTGTGGAATACTAGTATAATCAACTAGATTAGCATTTTGAGAAAAAGAATCTCTTAGGAACTGGTGAAATCGACCAATATTACTAGTCTGTGAACTGGTAACTACTACTTTACCCTTGTAGTTTCTAGAAACACAGACTTGTAAAACAAACTATTATTACTACTGTACAGACTAGTATTACTAGTCCGTGAGTTTTGAGAAACAGGCCCCAGAGCGCTTTACTTCCGGCTAGTGAGCACGCAGGCGACCCATCAGCGTAGCCACTTTGGAATCCATCACAGAAACAGCACCGTCTGAACCGGGCTTAAGACTTTCGTGGTTCGAATCCTGCCTGGGAAAGAAACTTTTTTTTTGTTCCTTATTCAAATTTATTCCCAATACTTTTCGAATGCAGCGATATTTACTGCTTAATTAACTTATTATTCCCAGAACATGAATTTTACCAGCAATAATTTATTATTATTATTATTATTATTATTATTATTATTTATATAGACGCTCTAGGTTCCACGCCGTGGCGTCGTGATCTAAGGCATCCTGCCTAGAACTCGCGTTACGGAATACGCGCTGGTTCGATTCCTCATAGAGAAAGAAATTTTCTCATGAAATTTCGGCAAGTGTATGGGACCGGTGCCCACCCAGCACCGTAATGTACTTGGAGAGCTACGATAGGTAGCGAAAATCCGGTTTCGCAAACCAGCTATAACGGCTGGGGGGATCATCGTGCTAACCACACGATACCTCCATTCTGGTTGTATGATCGTCCACCTCTGCTTCGGCATGTGGACGTGAGGCCAGCAGCCGGCTGGTCGGTCTTGGCCCTTCATGGGCTCTAACGCCATGTATTTTTATTTTTATAGACGTTCTAGACGTCCAGACAACAGTGCGTTTTGAGGCAATAATTTGACACCATGAATTAATATGAGCCGTTTGCTTTACTATTCCTTCCATGTATACAAATTGAAATGATGGAAGAAACTGCGCATATTCATTTAATCTCGCTTCGTATTGTTTACTGAAGTCCTAGTTTTACTTTCTCTTATAGAAATACTAAGAAAGTATATTCGGTATTCATGTGACTTTGTAATATGCAATTACAAGGTCGGGAATTTGCGAAACACAAAAGCAGAGCATAGAACTCACGATTATGCAAATGAAAGCTTGCTTTGCATTGTGCTGATGTGAGACCACACACTTAAGAAACACTCGATGTGCATTACAAAATTATTGAGCAGTACACGCGCACGCAACAAGATGTAGCCTATCTTTCTGTCTCTTTTGAATGCTGTAGTTGCCAGCTATTATATTTAACGTGTAGCTCATGAGGAATTATCACAAAATTAAATAATACAGTAAGTAAAACATATCTCAATTGTAAGTCTCTCCTTTACGAATCCAAAGGATGCAGATTCGATTCTCGGTAGTGAAGAGCAAATTCATCAATCTTGCATAATGTTTGTATTGTCTTAATTGTTGACCTTAAGTATGTTGCTACATGGCAAGAGAATATTGCTATTGTGAGTACCAAGTGATAGTTAAAAATCCTCACAAGAATACTATAAACATACCCATGTTGAGTCTTTTATTTCTGACATTGAAATTCTGTAAAACTGGTTTGATGCCAGTGAATGTTAGAACCAAAGTAAAAAAAAGCGAACGAACGCACAAATTCTGATTTCACAATTCCATTTTGTCCTAAAACCGGCTCTTGGATTACCTACCTGCTCTGTATAAAAGGCACTGAAGACACTGGGTGAAGAACTACGTTTACCTCGATATAAAAATACACCTGGCATTGGAAACGGAAAATTAATACTGAAGTGCGAAATAAACTGAAATTATATTTTTAAAAGTGGCAATAGCTTATAATTATTAACGATGAATGCCACTAAGAAGAATTTACAGAACGGTGTTTAGAATAGGTTGCGAGCGACTTAACCCTCAACTGGTAATGCTTTTTAAATTACGTTAACGGTATCTATCCATATGGGTCTATATTGACCCATAGATACCAGTTGAAGGTTAAGCTGCCCAAAGCATTATAATTATACAGCACAGTTCACCAACAAAGTGACGGGACATTCGAGAAAATGCGTATAACGTTGATAAAGGTATTAGAGTAATGGAATTAGCATTTAAATACATACAATTAGCTGTAATATTTAAGTGTGTGTCTAATGAACAGAATGAAATAATATATATTATTTTAATATACTCTTTCATCGTAGAATGAAATAAGCTATGAATAACAGTCAATCCCCCAATAATAATAATAATAATAATAATAATAATAATAATAATAATAATAATAATAATAATAATGATGATGATGATGATGATGATGATGATGATGATGATGATGCAGTAAAACAGAATCTACTATTAATAGGACAAGTAAAAACTGCTTTTGAGTCATGGACAACTAGCCGGTTTACAGTACGGTATATAAACATACGAAACTATCCATTAAATATTGTTTTTTTTTTTATTATTATTATTATTATTATTATTATTATTATTTACATATTTGTATGTAATGCCAACTTTGTATTAATTTTCTATAGTTACGCATGTAGGGTATATTGTGCACGCATCTGTTATGCGGTCATGTCACAAGTCAACACATACATAATATATACACATACACAGTATATTAGTGTCGTGCAATGTTCGAACATGGGAGGGGATATCAAGATATTACGAACTTCGCCCTACTCCATAGGCATCCCAACAATACGTGAAAGTAAAGCATGTGAACTAAAATAACCAAGTAAGTTGAAACCGGTCAGAGGCCTTATGTTCGGTTCATGTTTGCCGACTCTCTATAGAACCGAAGCTCTATTTGCGTTTGTTCAATCTTTCCCTTTCCTTACAATATATTCTCGGTGGTTTTTTTCTTACGTACTTCCACCTCTCCCTGCCCTTTTATGCTTTAGCTGCAGAAGGATGTCAGGCACATATATTTCGAAGTTATGCACAGTAATGAGTATAGGTAATTTTTCTTGTTATTAATATGACTAAACATTCGTAAAAATATATGTATAATTTAGTGCTGTCGATCGATAAAAATATTTAATCGATTAACGGTTTGAATTTAATCTATTAATCGATAGATTTGGAAAAAAAATTTAATGTACCGTAATACACAATTGTTGTTAAATTTAATTTGCGTTTGGTGATATATATATGTATGTATCGCTGTATTACAAAACAATACTATTTTAGTTATTTACTAACATATTTACGAGTATTATGTAGGCTTATAATTTATTGTGTCAGTATAGTGTCCTACAATGTTCGAACATGAGAGAGGCAAGCAAGACATTACAAACTTCGTCTTATTCCATATGAAAATCTAATCGCAAGATATGTGCTCAAATCCTTAAGCAGTTTAAAATAGTGTAGGTACGCACTGCAACGTTCGAACATCACAGAGGCAACCAAGATATTACAAACTTCGTCTTATTCCATATGAAAATCTAATCGCAAGATATGTGCTCAAATCCTTAAGCAGTTTAAAATAGTGTAGGTACGCACTGCAACGTTCGAACATCACAGAGGCAACCAAGATATTACAAACTTCGTCTTATTTTATATGTAAAACTAATCGCAAGATATATTCTAAAACATGAAATGGTGGGAGTGGAGGACAGCGAATATTTTTATAACAAGGTGGAACAAACACGACAGGCCTCTTCTGCAGAGTAAACATCGACGAATGTCGAACTTCGTCATATTCGACTAACTTGAATCGAACATACCGTAATGCTAATCCTTTCACCATCCGTATAGTCAAATATTGTTATCGAGCAACTGTGATTTATTTGAATATTATGCGAAGAATGTAATTATAGCTATTTTGTAACTGATATAGTAAAAACTGTCATGTATTTTTAAAACATAATGGGCCGTATTCATAGACATTCTTAGCGCGGGCTTTCGGTGGATGATCAGCGAACTAACGTTTTTCGTATTCATAAACCAGTGTCAGCGATATGATATGATATGAATCCTGTTTAGCACGCTCGTAGCCCGGGCTAGCGAAATGTCTATGAATAGCACCCAATGTGACGTAAGTATATATAGACTACGTATATTTTTGACGACGTTTAATCATATTTTTTCAATAAAAATTATCTTTCCGTACATCTAAATAAAACTTCACAAGATTTGTTCTAAAATCTTTACTCAGCTAAAAACATGAAAGGATAAGAGAGGAACTTCAAAGGCACAGATCATACAAGGCGCAAGTTCGAGCGAGCTTTGAAAGATCTGCTCCTTCAAAGCAAACTTTTCGAGTTCCTCTGAAAAAAACTGAACGGATTTAACGTCAGAGAAAGAAGAAAAATAATCCGTGAAATATATTTTATGACATCTCTTCTGAAACAGTTCTGAGTAACTGGAGAATGTATAGTATGAATTTCAGGAAACTCCGAACTGAGGTCTTGACATTGAAGTTTATTACTGTTCTAAACATGTCGTCCTTGTAATATATTTGTTTCATTCATTTACCCATTTTCGAATCTCATTAAATATGCTGCTTTGATAGTGCTAATACTGAACATAGGAAAGATAAAGATATTAACATTGTGACAGAGGTGAATAGCATATATATACATATACATACGTAGGCCTACTACATACATACAGAGTCGGCCTGGTTGGCGCAGTTGGAATAGCGCTGGCCTTCTATGCCCGAGATTGCGAGTTCGATCCCGGGCCAGGTCGATAGCATTTAAATGTGCTTAAATGCGACAGTAGATTTACTGGCATGTAAAAGAACTTATGCGGGACAAAATTCCGGCACACCGGCGACGCTGATATAACCTCGGCAGTTGCGAGTGTCGTTAAATAAAACATAATATTTTAACATTTATACACACACACTCTGTACGTACATACATAAATCAAATATGCGTATATACAGTGTGTTTAAAATATATACAACATTATTTCAAGACTAGATTCCTAATACATCAACAATGAAATCTTGAGAGCTTCAAATTCAAGATGCCAAGACAGACAGCTCTGGAAGATGGGCACGGATAGATATCAGCTGTGTAACTCGTTTATATTACAGAAAAGTAAAAATAAATTCAGTGCTCAATCAGACATAACGCATTTTGGTTCACACATTGGTAAGAAAAATACTTGGTAAGAAAGGAAGAGGAAGACCGAGAAGAAAATACAGAAAATATATATACTTAATAAAATAAAATTAACAACTCTATGAAGAATTAAAAAAAATAGCACGGGGAAGAGAAACATGGTTGAAGTGACAAGACGAAGACTTTGAAATTTATGTATTTACTTTCGTGCTTAATTGGAAGAGGTGTGACTACATAAATTCTTGTAACAAAGAAAGCAGAGCAGGTTTAGTGTGGCTAAGATTGGGGGAATGGAATAGTAATAAAATTATCAGAGAAAAAGGAGAGCGCCTCTGTCCATTGTGTGGGGAAAAGGATTCCTGGAAACACATTTTAGCCCAATGTGACGAAACGGAACATATCCGGAGAAAATATCTATCACCCTCGATGCTAAGTCAGAATAGGGGTTCGCTTGCATGTCTTGACCTCATGGGGAATAGAGAATGCGAACAAAAGACTGGATTATTCCTCTTGAAGGTGAGACAGCTTAGAACATCAACTGTTGAAGTTTGTGATACGAACTGACGAAGGTATAATTGTAACTATTGAAGTATATACTTTTATGCCTGTTTGTATGTTAGGTTAGGGTATATTATATAAATGTGTTTTGTTTGTACCATTTTCATATTAATCTGTGTGTTATTTTGGAGAGTACTTGGATCTAATCATAGGTGAGGGGGTGAAACCTACAAAGTAAGACTTGTTTTGTAAAGCACGTACGTTCAAAAGACCCGTGCATTGGATTTAAGAGAAAATTCTGATAGTGTAGTGCATCTGTATGTATAATATTATTTAATAAATCCATTTATTTATTTATTTATTTATGTTTATTCATTCATTTATTTTAAACTTGAGATTTTATGTATGACTTTATTTTATCAAATTTCGCATGCTATTTTTAAAATGAAATTAAAGTAACAACCATGTCGGGTCTTGAAAAGGTGTGTTAATTTTATTACCCTCGCATCACATTGGACTGTGCAGATTTAGCGTGAACTAGTTGTTCGTTATAATGTGAAAGAGCGAAGAGTCGGTGAATAATAATTGTGCGGTAAAGTGATTTATAAGTTTCTGTTGTGAAGTAGGCTACGTGCCGGCACCGGGTTTCTCCTTCTCCCTTTCTCATCATCCTCACCTAATCCCTACAACACTATACTTACACATACACTCACCCTAATACATGACCTAACTCTTCACAGATACACATCATGCGTAACGTGTCCCGCCGAAGTTGTGTGCAACTTAAAAATGGGTCACAGTCCTGCCATCTATTCGCAGTATGTGAAACCTGAATCACGTAAGTGAAGTGGGTAGGCATTAGCCACGCACGCACAAACACACACACAGTTTCTGTTGTGACTGAAAATATAAACTTCTTTGGGTTAACTCTAGGAGAAAAGATGATTTTTAAAATAATGGAAGAACTAAGTCATCAATAAATTTAGTACAGAGTAGTTAGTGCAAAGAGAAGGAAATGAAGATGAATCGAAAATTTAATATAAATGTGTATGAAAAAGACCCTTAAATTTAAGGATGTATTTTGTACGATGTCTGAGGATAGGCTTAGTGCGCTGGCTATGTTGCCCATTGAAAATAAACTCCTGAGGAACATTCCGAACTTTAACGAAAAAATAATAGATAAGTTCGCCAAAAAATGAAACAAGGGTGAACTTTTCATACAGGCATCTATACTGAAGGTACGAGCTATTCCATCTCAAATCAACCGAAATATAGAGAAAATTGACCTTACAATTTCTAAATACAATATTTCTTTTTTGTACGTAGAGAACTGTGATACAGTGCTTTGTGCAAAGTTTGAGGCATCAGAACTTCATAGTGTTTACATTTAAAATATTTAAATTTATCGTATTTTCATAAAATTTGCAACTTTAAACTGTTGTAGCTCCGAAACCCCTTCATCCAATGATCAAAATCATGGTTTATTTTGATGCTGAGAAATTGAGGTTTATATTGACATATAAACAGATTTTCATACTTTTTATGGAAATGGAGAAATTTAGATTTTTCCTCATTAAGACGCCTTTGCCAAGGAAAAAATATTTTAAAAATATATAGTTAGATTCCGCATTGAAAGTACAAATAAACACATATTTTTTACTGATGGCACGTTGATAAGAAAGTATTGAAAATATCAAATAAAGAAAATAAATAGTACGCGCGTGAACTAACCACCTGACTGTGAGGCGGGAGCTAGCCGAGGTAAGCAAGGCCAGGAGACATCAACACGTGATGTGTCGTCTAGCAGTCATGACTGTGCTAGCTTTATCACAGGTTTTCATAAACACAAGAGTAAAATGACGCCCATCGCTCTCTTATCTTCAGCTCTCGGCCAGTGCATGTGGTACTGCGCCGTTCAAGTCTAGGCGTGTGAAAATAATCTATTTAATACCCTGGAAACTTATTGCCGTACCACTAACCAAACAATGCCGAATCCCTCTTAATAATGCAAGTTTTTTTCTCAATATTTTTTTACATTTTTACAAATTGGCAAAAAGCCTAAAAGTAAGTAAAATCAGATTACCTGTCTCTCTGTATACAATAAAAATAAGGATTACTTCTTAACATAACCTACCAAATGTCAGCTTCAAAATGAGCTCTTGTTCAATGTTCTGCAGTAAATGGTTCCAGAGTTCTGAGCGCTGAAAGAGGCTTATTTTTATAAAATACGCTAAATTTGTCGCTCAATAATAAGAAAACCGTTTGACTTTCGATAGTATATTTTTGAAAATGCACTCTCCTCAACACCTTGTATAAATAGGGAAAAAATTAGAGTATAAAAAAATGCTAGGTATTTTACTGATCGATTTCATATGGAATAGCCCGTACGTACTATTGTTTGTTTTGAGAAATATTTTACAGTCAATATTACTGTAATTTTCATGTGGCTTAAATGGTTAGTAATATTTTATTAAACGAAAATTGTACACCCAAGACGAAAAATCATGAACCGCTACCGCTCATACGACTGCTGAAGAATACTCTGCAAGACCTACCGCCAGTTTACTCTTAAAGACATAATTCACAAAAGATTAAATCCAGAATTATTTCCATAATTAGCACGTATGATCAGACTACCATACACTTACGACTGTTTCATCACGTCATCAATAGCAGTTCACCAACAACATCTGGGCCAACATTGTTTATGACTGTTTATAGAATACTTCACGTACATCAACAAAGACTCTTAGCAAAGAACTATACAGCTTTCTTGGAAATAACATCGCCTGATTTCTTGGACGACATACCACTGGTAATCCATGAAGGGTTACGTATTATCCTAAATGGCGAACCGTATCTAAATTAAACGTTTTCTCATCGCTGGATAGACAGGTGGACCAATCGCTTGTTGCTTGCCCTTCACCCTGACTTAAACCTCTGAATTATATCTGTGGGATCATTTATAGGCGTTTGCATGTTAGTCTGCAGTTGATACAGAAACTCTCCGCGACATAATTGTGGCTGTCGCGGTAGTGGAGATGATAGTCACACATCAGGAACATGGGAACGTAATCGAAGATCTCTGACAGTGAGACGACGCTCTGAGGTCTGTATTGAGACGGAAGGTCGACATGCTAAGGCCCAATTGTATAAATCTCCCTGACTAAAGATCAACTTTGATCGAAGATCGAAAAGTGAACCGAGTTCAGACACTTCTTCTATTGTATAAAACTTTCCTGCGATCAAATTACCTTGGTTCAAATGCAATCTAAGTTCACGTGAAAAGGATTTGGCAACATCGCATAAACAGGTGAAAAACGTGATGCGCGGACAGGTTTGTTCAGTATTGCCAATCTAGCGACTTTAACTCTTTTTCAACAACAATTTCTTTTAACTTTTATATTTCTTAAATAGGAATTTAGCGACCTTTTTAGCACCCCATAGTGACAAAATTTAATCTTTCTTTGTCGATAATGAGAAATCTAGCGACTTTACAACTACTTTTTGGCGACTTTCCGTACACTCTGTTGGAGACACTGGTTTTTTGTGCAATGTAAATAATGGCGGACAATAAGAAGAAGGTTACTGTTCTCCGAGTTGTTATCATGTTATGGTGTTTGATAGTGCTAAACATAATAAAGCTTTATAAAACGACAATTTTCGTTTAGTAATACAGTTAATTGAAAATTTATGAATGTACCTATCATATCCGTTAATAATTAATGGTTTTTATAAACATAATATAATTATAGGTTATGTTATTTGATACTGCTGAACACGATAGAGCCTTATAAAATATAAGATTGTTTGTGTATTAAGGCAAGAAATTGAAAGAAATATATATAAATGTACCTATCATATCTATTAATATTAATAATAATGGATATTTTATTTGCACAATCCGTCACTCGTGTATTTCAAACAGAAAAGAAATAACTGAACTTGGATCACCTAACTTAATCGGAGAAATTTCTTCAGTCAAAGTTGACTTTAGTTTGAGACAAATTAATCTCAGATTAGACTTTATACAACACAAAATTCCAAGTTCAGCTGAAACAAGGATCAATTTAACCTCTGATCTAAGATTAAATGGTTTATACAATCGGGCCTAAACATTCTATGTTTACAGCAGGAAGATGTGTTTTAATACTTATGTTCTAAATCTAAAATATAGGCCTACTAAATATTCACTAAATAATTTCTTAAAATTACCCAAATATTCTCTTAAAAAATAAGAAACAAAAGATCTCCTAAAGATTAAATTGATTAATGTAATATGCGAAATACTCTCGTGTGTGTGTGTCTATATATAGTATTAGTGTTCATAATTATTTTCCATTGCAAGTGTCAGTAGTATTTGTTTGTGGCCGTCTTTTGTCTTCGTCAAAGTTTCACATAATTAATATGTCTGTCGCAATGTTCTGCGTTACTTGCGTGCGACTTACTGCATTTTAACAGAAATGAAGATAAAAACAAAATTGAATAGTCTATGTTAAAATCATCGGTAATTCTGAAGGATGATCGCTCCACGATTTTCGAATTTTTTTTACAAATGACGATCTTATGCTCGATTTTCGAAAGGTAATACAAAAAAAATTTGGAAAAACATAATTTCGACTGTAACCTAACATAACCTATAAAACCTTAAACTAATCTACCTAATCTTAACCCAGTCTGGTAATCATCTATAAGTACTGGTTTTTGTTTTTTTATGAAATTAATATTTTAAACCCTTCTGATTATTATTCCTAATGTGAACACACTTAGAAAAAGTGAGCGGAAAACAATCGTAGTTTAGGTTTATTGTATTTACGGATCTGCCGATTGGAAGTGGTCCTCAGCCATGTTGCTGTGTTTGATGTCTAGATAAGAGGAGTGGCTCGCGACAGGAACAGTTTGGCTGTGGCGCATGCATGGACTTCTCATGCAGTACCAGCGCGATCCTTAACTGAATTTATTTTCGCGTGTACATTGCAGATCGAATCAAGAAGTTCCCTTCGTGTTCCGGTTACACATCTTGCATATACGAAGATTAGGTTTGGTTAGTTTAGGTTTTTATTAACCAAGTCTGCGCATGCGTAGACAGCCAAGATGACCCTGTCACAAGCCGCACGTAAGTCGATGTTTGATGACGTCATATTAATTCGATATTCGATTGTTTCCATTTTGTCTCAGTCGCTTTGACATTAGTTCTGGTGATGGAAGGAGCGTGTAGTTCTACATCTCGTGATGGTGTTTTGTGTGGAGATTGTAGTATACATGCTACGGAATTCAGATGGTTATGTAAGGATGGCGATGGATATCGGGCGATTAGAAGTGGCCCTCAGCCATGTTGTATTTGTCTGATGTGTATAAGTCATATTTACAATCTATAACAGGCCTGCACAAGGTTTGCGCTCTCCGAGCCGGCTCACAGCTCATGAGCGGAATGCAGATATTAGCTGCGCTCTGTATAAGGGTGGACTGGAAGAAGGGGTGATCTCGTACAAAATGTACACGAAAGAAAGTACTATTACGAGTGTTTATGAAATGAATTCCCGTTCAGTGTTTGCAAAACTATCTTGGACTTATTAATTAATAAAGAAATATTTATTTTACAGAAATAATAGAAATTCTATAGCTACTTAAATGTACAATATCATTTTGTTATATTTTTATTTATGAGTGCATCAAAACGCGGTTTTATGCTGTTGGCAGCTGACAGGAACAGTAGCCTACTGATCGTAATGAAACATCAGTTACAGATGTTCGATATCTGCCTTTATTAAAGTTGATTATAGAAAACAGTTGCTCACAAATATAAATGTTGAGCCAAACATAGCAATCATTTTCACAGCCAGCCTGTGTAGTCGTGGATATTATTGCTAATGTTTAGTCTTGTAAAACTCAACCAGGCTAGCAGTATTATTCAAACGATCTTTAGCCCTTAAGTCACATTGAAGATCAATAAGTTCGAGCTGTAAATCGTTAAATGTTACGTTCCGTCTTTTAGATTCCTCCATACTGTACTGTAGCAGTAGGTAAGCAACGTAAAACAGTTACTGAGAATATGCACTGCACTCCACTAGATAACTGAGTGGTCGTTTCCCTCTCCTCTACCTATAGCAAGTCTATGTCATTCTGACGTATCTTCCTCTCCGTTTCGGCGAGTTGTAAACACAGCTCTCCCGCTCCGAAGGAGCGCGCGCGCTCGTTGAGCGCTGTTTGGGCAGGTATGATCTATAACCTGTAAAACATAGTCCGCCTGCAACAATCTATGCATTTAATGACGGGGAATTTAATATACAATAATTGGTAATATCCAAGAATCAGTCGCTGTTTTTCCAGACCAATAGGAGATCGATGACGCGATATGACGTCATGCACGATGGCAATACTTAAAAAATATGAGTTTAATCGGGGACTACCGCCCCCTACACCCCCGCTACCACAGCTTTTCTTTCTCTCACTCTACACCATTTCACTGCTCTCCCTTCCTCACATATTTTTCTCTACTTACTTTATTCTACTAAATATTTTGTGTTAAATTGGAATAACAGACGGATAAATCGCAATAAAGAGAAAGCCAGTAGGGGAAGTTACCCCCACTCACATGAAAAGTGCATTCGACACAACACTCACGTAGTGTGTCTGGCGAGCTAGTAGGGGAAAAGTGGAAGGGGTGGTGGACAGAGCTTCTACGTTCTGCTTAATGTGATTTTCCCACGCTACGAATTCGTTGATGCACAAACCCTTAAAAATTATACATACGTACAATTAACATTAAATACTTCCAAAGATATTAAACATATGACTATTAGGTAAGGTAGAATAATATATTATACATGCTCAGAACTTATAAAGTCCATGGAGAGGCTTTCCTCCAGAATTAATAAATCATCTCTGTGGGTTAAAATATGCGAGTGTAGCTTAGGAAATTATAAGTTTCAAACTTACCTACTTGTTGCACACATTGCAGAATACTTGACCATCACTGGTTAATGATTTATCTTCTTTCGCCCACTGATTTCCCACAAAGTATCCTTAAACACTACCACACTAGGCAATCACAGCACAAAAGATTTCATTTCTGCAGTCGTCAAATCTAAACACAAGATGGTACACCGTGTGCTGGTACTTCCGCTAATACTAGTCAAAAGAGCGACAATTCTTTACCGGAAGCATATAAGATGGATAATATGTTTGAATGTAACATTACATGTGTGTAATTTGAGCATTAACTTTCCCACTGAAATAATCACATGAGCAATCGAACGAGAAATAGTAAATATAATTAATCAATTGACAAAACACGTCAAAATACGTACTTATACTCTCTAACACATTAAATGTTCCTGAAACCCAGAAATATGCATCCATATTCTCTACGAAATTTTATATTCTGAAAGAATTTTTGCTTAAATGCCGTTATACTAAAAATCGGCAACGATATTGGAGATCTTCAATGTTCACCTACTTAAATATAACACGCGGAGCAAGTTCTCTGCAATCGGCATGGAAGTCGAGAAATATTATGGACGGAAAACACCGATCATACGGAAATGGGTATTTAAGAGTTGTTAAATTAATTACAAAAAAGTGAATCTGAACCAACGTTAATACAAATTAATTTTATTTCCTACTCTCTCTCTCTCTCTATATATATATATATATATATATATATATATATATATATATATATATATATATATATATATATATATATATATATATATATATATATATATATATGGCGGCCGGGTAGCTCAGTTGGTAGAGCAGCTGGCTACGGACTGGAAGGTCCGGGGTTCGATCCCAGGTGGTGACAGGATTTTTTCTCGTTGCCAAACTTTCAGAACGGCCCCGAGGTTCACTCAGCCTCCTATAAAATTGAGTACCGGGTCTTTCCCGGGGGTAAAAGGCGGTCAGAGCGTGGTGCCGACCACACCACCTCATTCTAGTGCCGAGGTCATGGAAAGCATGGGGCTCTACCTCCATGCCCCCCAAGTGCCTTCATGGCATGTTACGGATACCTTTACCTTTTACTAATACAGTAATAAATAAATAAAAATAAATTACTGAAGTTTTTTATTTTCGTGTGTTAATTTATCAACATCTTAGGTTATTTAGCGTCTGAATGAGATAGAGGTGATAATGCCGGTGAAATGAGTCCGGGGTCCAGCACCGAAAGTTTTTTTTTTCAGTAGGTTATTTTACGACGCTTTATCAACAGCTTAGGTTATTTAGCATCTGAATGAGATGAAGGTGAAATGAGTCCGGGGTCCAGCACCGAAAGTTACCCAGCATTTGCTCATATTGGATTGAGGGAAAACCCCGGAAAAAACCTCAACCAGGTAACTTGCCCCGACCGGGAATCGAACCCGGGCCACCTGGTTTCGCGGCCAGACGTGCTAACCGTTACTCCACAGGTGTGGACCACCGAAAGTTACCCAGCATTTGCTCATATTGGGTTGAGGGAAAACCCAGGAAAAAACCTCAACCAGGTAACTTGCCCCGACCGGGATTCGAACTCGGGCTACTTGGTTTCGCGACCAGACGCGCTGACCGTTACTCCACAGATGTAGACACATTAAAATATATGGATTATTAGTAGTATTTATTTATTTAACCGTCAGGCTTTCTCTGCCCCTCTGCCAGGAGATTCCAATTATAATATGAACAATAAAATTACAATTAGTATTAAATTTACAATTACAATTACAAATAAAATTACAATTAGTATTAAATTTACAATTACAATAACAATAAAAATCAAAGTACGAAAAGATTATCTGACTAATTAAAGCTAGATAATTTATCATAGAAAAACAAAGAACATTTTATATTTATTGAATTACAAATTAAACCTAGAATAACAAAATTGTAGTGCGGAGACTAAGAGGAAGGCAGAAAATAGAAAAGATTGGAGAATGCTGGGTTTGCAGTGACAGAACACTACATTTGCATATATGTATATATCTGTGTGTGCGTGCGTGTGTGTGTTTTCATCCATTCTTGCTGTACTTGGAATAAAATCTGTCCTAGCTAAATCGGTAGCGGTTCTAGTTACAAATCCAAAGCATCCAGATTCGATTTGAAGTAGGGAAATAGACTGCATTTTCTCCCATTGAGACTGTCTCTTTCGATGTGTTTGCTTTACGTCATCTTAAGAATATAGGCCTACCTTTAAGATTGTTGAGTAATTTAGGAGGTTAGGTACAGCTTACAGCAATAAAATTTTGGAAATACTCAACATTTTTTCCTCCATTACTGTATCTTGTACAATAATAAAAATTAGTATGTGTAAAACACTGTCCTGCTTTAGGAAAAAATATTTTTACGATTTAAAAAAATTATTTACACTATTTTTTTAATTCAGTTTACTGTGCAGTGATGAAGCATTTCCCACATAACTCAAAAACTATCCAACGTTTTTTATGTGCATTCATGCATGCCATATCTACAATATGATGCAAGATCACTTCTCTACCTTTGATGGATTGTCTGGTAAAAAAATAAATTCATTTAAAAATGGTCAAATATCAGTATTTCCTTCTAACACAAAAAAATATATATATATATTATTTATTAAGGAATGTAGTTGAAAGAGCATGATATTGTAAACATGAGTTTGAGCAATAAAATAAAAGAGAGAGAACATGAAAAAGTTAACAAGTTTATGAGTTATGACGTAGAGCTAGGATTCGTATGTAGTAAAAGCTAATATTTTTAGTCGGTATATTTGATAAACATACAAGCTATGCCCCCCCCCCACTCCTTATACTTGCCATTCTTGTCATTCACTACTTCCATTAGTTAGCGCTAAGGGTCTTTAATCCTCTTAACCACCACTTACAAAACAGCGGGGGGTTTGAAAGCTGCATGGTCTAGTCCTTGTGACTTTTCTTGCATTTCGAGTCTTGTCAACCAGGCTTAAAACCTTCTTAACCGGCATCACATCGACTCAACTATACTCGACGTCATCCATAACTCTTACTACATATAAATCCTAGCTCTACGTCATAACTCATAAACTTGTTAACTTTTTCATGTTCTCTCTCTTTTATTTTATTGCTGAAACTCATGTTTACATTATCATGCTCTTTCAACTACATTCCTTAATAAACAATATATTTTTTTTTATTTTGTGTTAGATATTTGACCACTTTTTTAAATGAAAATATTTTTTATGAGACAATCTATCAAAGGTAGAGAAGTGATTTTGCATCATATTGTAGATATGACATATATAAATACACACACAAAATTTCATGACAGAATGTTGGATACCTTTTGAGTTATGAGGGAAACGCTTCATCACTGCACAGTGAATTTTGAATTTTGAAAAAAGTATAAATAATATTTTTTAAATCGTAAAAGCATGTTTATCATATAGCAGAAGGACAGTGTTATACACATACTAATTTTCATTATTCTACAAGATACAGTAATGGAGGAAAAAATGTTGAGTATTTCCAAAATTTTACTCCTTTAAGCTGTACCTAACCCCTTAAGATGGTTTACGTAATAATCACATCGATCTTCGATTTATATCACGAACAATCATTACTCATTCACTTCCTAGAGGTTATGTAGGCCTATGTGTTTTTATCTGATCTCCATGTTACGAACCGGATCCAGGGATCAGCACTCGTCAGCCTCAATATATTCACCTAAGAATCTCAGAGCTCTTAGTAATCAAAGCAATTTTGATCCTGAATCACGAACAGGATCCAGGAATAATCACTCATTGACTTCTCTACAAAAGTAAGCAACCTACAGCTCAGAGTTTAAGATGGGTGAAGTGTTGTGTTCTGGGTCCTGCGATCAAGGTGAAATCTGTATCATTAGGCCGGATACGTCACGGGACCTTACGGCCAAGGTGTAGCCGCGAGCGAGGACGTTGCCTGACCTGATTCAAGAGCGCGAGCGGAGGCGTCGTGAAGATTCTTGTCATCACATGTGCGGGCAGCGCCAAGCAGCCCAACTGTAACGTGCGACTACTTCATTGCAAGCTGACGTCTTGTTTCACTTTTATGGACGATATGAGAGAGTAGATTGCGATCTTTAGATTAATTTCTACTAATAGCGATAGTATATTTACGTTACATATCTGCAGTGCTTGGGAAAAGTGACATAAGTCAGTTTCCACAAACCTTTTTTGATAATTTAATGACAACTTACACTGGTTTATGTCGATTTGATTTTTTCTGTATGAATTATTGTAATGGGAGGAATACCTATGTATTTTTTTCCAAGCGAACAGATGTTCCGTAAGTTGTCAATAAATTATCAAAAAAGGTTTGTGGAAACTGACTTGTGTCACTTTTCCCGAGCACTACAGATATTATGGTCCCTGTCCAACCATCCCGGATTCGATTACTGGATACATCATCATTAAAGCCCGGATTTCTAAGCAAAATGCATATTCCTTTCACACTTTTAAAGGCAAGCAGAAAGATTATACTTCGTAAGACACATCTAGATAAGCAGTTTAACTATGTTAGTGCTTATAAATGCTTATTTCGCAGGAAAACGTTTTTGCTTACTTATTTTACGATTTTTAATTAAAACAGCATATTTTACCCAAAACTGTAATTTTAAAAGTGCATATTTCACTCCTAACAGTCATTTATCACTGATTTTCTTTTTTATTGGATAATAAAAAATTAACTTCAGTCAAATGCGTAAGAAAGCAATGCTAGGGAATGACCCAGGACGTTGTTAAATAATACTGCGTAGTTCCCCGCCAAGCTTCTGCGATTAGGCAGGTCAATCGCATTATCGGAATGATGTCATGTGCATGGATGGTGAATCCCCGAGTTCCAAGCTGCAGTGTGCAAGTTGTGCAACACGCGTTGGTTCAATAAGGTGTGTGTGATTGCTCGCTGTTGTAGTTAAGGAATGCCACCCACAAAAATCTCTCAATCAGCATTCTTACACAAATGCGTAAATGAGTTTGGAAGTAATATTTTCAGTGAGGACGGCAATGTCTTATTTTGTTTGGTGTGTGAAAAGAGTGTTTCTGTGAAGAAAAAATACAACATTGTGCAGCATATTAATACAACGCGGCAAAAGGAGAGGTTTAAGAATAATGTAAGTTAAACCAGCAACTGTTTAAAAGCAGTGTGGGTGAACAATCGAGTTCTAGTGATATATTTTTCAATAATAATAATAATAATAATAATAATAATAATAATAATAATAATAATAATAATAATAATAATAATAATGATAAGGTAACAGTTCTACGAAACAAATAATTTATCATAATATTTCCGTGTATTCATTTTTGCTTTGCTTATCTTACTGTTTTCGTGTATTCGTTTTTGCTTATTTTGGTGCTTATTTTCACCATTTTTCGTTCTTATTTCTTGCTTATTTTACTGTTTGATTGTGCTTAGAAATCTGGGCTTTAATCATTATTAGGGATAACATTTTACTGATTTAATAATCAGCCTAAAATTGTCAAAAACAAAAAAAATGCGATTCATTCATTCATAGCATTCTGCCCAAGTGCAGGACTTCCACTGTAAACCCAACATTCTCCAATATTTCCTATTTTCTGCCTTCCTCTTAGTCTCCGCATATGATCCATATATCTTAATGTCATCTATCATGTGATATCTTCTTCTGCCCCGAACATTTCTCCCGTTTACCATTCCTTGCAGTGTATCTTTCAGTAGACAGTTTCTTCTTTGCCAGTGACCCAGCTAATTTCTTTTTCTCTTCCTGATCAGTTTCAGCATTATAATTTGTTCTTCACGTCGGCCTGGTTGACGCAGTTGGTATAGCGCTGGCCTTCTATGCCCGAGGTTGCGGGTTCGATCCCGGGCCAGGTCGATGGCCTTTAAGTGTGCTTAAATGCGATAGGATCATGTCAGTAGATTTACTAGCATGTAAAAGAACTCCTGCGGGACAAAATTCCGGCACACCGGCGACGCTGATATAACCTCGGCAGTTACGAGCATCGTTAAATGAAACATAACATTAACAGTTTTTCTTCACCCATTCTTTCTAAAACAGCTTCGTTTCTTATTCTGTTTGTCCATTTCACAGGCTTCACTCTTCTCCATATCTACATTTAAAATTCTTCTAATCGCTTCTCTTCACTTCTTTCGTAATTTCCATGTTTCTGCCCCATATAATGTCACACTCCACAAAAAGCACTTCATAAGTCCCTTCCTTAGTTCTTTTTCTAGAAGTCCGCAGAAGATGCTCCTTTTTCTATAAAAATCTTCCTTTTCCATTGCTATCCTCCTTTTGACTTCCTGACAGCAGTTCATGTTACTGCTTATAGTACACCCCAAGTATTTGAAGCTGTCCACTTAATCTACCGTTTCATTCAGAATTCGCAAGTTTACCTTCTTTATTTTTCTTCCTATGACCATGGTCTTCGTCTTATTTGCATTTATCTTCATCCCTTAGGCCTAGTTTTCATTAGTAGAGTTAGCAGTAGAGTAACTTGGGCAAGTACTAACTATCCTTTTAACTCTACCAATGTAAACGTAATTGGTAGAGTACTTGATCATGGTAGAGTAGAGTAAGATTGCACAATGGGACAGTAACTCTACCACTTGCCTTCCCCCACCACTGATTTTTACTCGACTCTACCGGCACTATACTAATGAAAACAGGTTTGGTATATTCGAGTGTACTGTTTATGAAGATACCATGTGTTTGGCGTGTTGTTCTTAGTTTTGTTTCGTTATGGTGCTTAAGGGTGAGCTGAACTGAATTTTGGTAATTTGTAAACTATAAAAAATGCATGAATTTTTTTGCATACTAGTTCTGAGTATTATTTGGTACAGACATGCAAATTTTGAAAGCTGTAGTGTAAGTAATATCACCATTATTAATTATTCATATTAATGTTATATTAAATATTTAATAGCTGTTTCTTCCATGTCACGGATGTTACAGATGAGTTTTAATGTCCTTCATTTCTTCAGTTTAAAAACTGTGACATTTCTAAGTCAAAATATTCACTGGAATTGTAAGATTGCTAATTGTCATTAACCCAATCTAAGTTACTTAAAATAAATGACAGAGTTAAAATCTCATTAATCCTGGAGCTCTGGAATTAACAGTGCAGGCTCTCGAAATATTTCTTAAACAATAGTTCCTTGAAAAAAATATATTAACTGCTGATCTCTCTATGAGTAAGTGCTGCAAACTTTAGGGAAACAAAAAGTACCCGTTACCTAGTCAAGACTACTTAGATTCAATGCCCATGAACCTTGTAAAATATTTTCCTTTTAAAAATAAAACATTAGAATATTTAATTTTAGAGTCTTATCTAGGTCTTATACTAATAATAAAAAAATATTTCTGAAAAAGACTTTTTCATTGGAATTCCCAGTTTGCCTGGAATTGCTGAGTATAAACTTCACAATTCCGTCGTAAATGAAAATAAAACTTCCCCCTCTTCTCACTTTTTAATTACGACTCATATTCTCCATGCTATGTAGTCATAGAGGATGACGAAGCCTCATAAAATAAATCAGAAAGACGGATCTTCTTTAGAACAACGTCACTACATACGGCAAATGACTTTTGTTTCAACTGAAAGGTATTACATCTAGTTAAGTAAATAGGAATAAGACGATTCTCTTTAGGCCGGATGCTACAGGTGGAATTACGTCAGTGATGTCTAGTTTTAATGGAATGTACCTAATTTTTAATTGTTATTACAAGTAACATACTTTAATGGATATACCGACATCTTAAACAACTGTTTTATTTGGTAAATTAATGACGCTGTATCAACTACTAGCTTATTTAGCGTAGATGGAATTGGTGATAGCGAGACAGTATAGTATTTGGTGAAATGAGACAGAGGATTTGCCCTAGATTACCCGACTTTCGCCTTACATTTGGAGAAAACCTCGGAAAGACAACTAGGCAATTAGTCTAAGCGGGAATGGAACCCACGCTCGATCGCAATGCAAATCATAACTGAACACTCAAGTGTAAATATGATAACTCATATGTAGAGTCTTTGAAACAATTATTATTAGAGGAGAAAAATTCACTCCGGCGCCGGGATCGAACCCGGGTCCTTGGCTCTACGTACCAAGTGCTGTAATCACTGAGCTACGCCGAAGTTCAATCCATAGCATCAGATCGAATCCTTCTCCTCTAGTGTTTTTCCCTTTGTGGCCTGATTCCAAATCGACATATATACAATACATACCATAACAGATATATTCTGTAGGACCAAAAATTAATCTTAACGTAGATTTGAAACAATTGGTGGCGCTACTCTTGGTGGTAAAAAAGTTTTTATCGCACTATTTATTTACGATAAATTCTTTTCCCTGACACTTGTTCTAGCAATGTACTGTACTTAGGGACGACATGTAACGAAACAGAACGAATGTCATTACCTCAACTAGAGTCGACGGCAATTCGTAAAGCGCTAATCTGCTAGCGTTTGCGTCGAGAGAGATAGAGAAAACAAGGCCGCGTACAACATTGCCACATCGTACTTCACGCGCACGTGCAATACAAATAGCGCAGGAGAGAATTTAGATTATCAAAAGACAATAATGACTTCATTATTGTAAGCATGACACCAAACCCTCTTTCCTTCACTAACAATATTCTTTGCACGGTTCTCAACTCCACACCACATGCTTCTACAGTCGCTTCTTGCACGTTGGCAACGTTGCAGCCAGCATCAAGATGGCCGGCAGCGTTCTGCTCCTCAACGTTTTTTAAATAATTATACACCTTAAACAATATTTTCCGCGCCTTCTTGTGTAATACTTGTCTTTTTACAGTCTCTTCTTCCATTTATTTATCTTGCACACACCAGTGGCGTATACTGGTTAAAGGGTTTGGGCTACCACTGACCCTATTATTACACAAAATATATTTTAAAATCCCTATAATAAAATTCCTTACATATTTATGTGAATTCCAGACGTCTTGATTGGGACGAAAATACGTTGATGACTTCGTCCTTGAAATTACAGTTGGGCCACTTGCAAAGTTTCTGTAGAAATGACTTTTCAATGGATATTAGTGCCAAGCCGGATAAACGTTCTTGTGTATGAGTTGATCTACAGTAGGATTTTATTCTCTTCAACGCAGAAAATGTTCTTTCTACAGATGCTGACGTAGCTGGTATTGTCACAATTAATGTTGCCATTTAAGGACTTCAGGAATAACTTGGTTCAGCTGGTTTTCATATATGGCAGATAATATTTCATGGATAGGTTTGTTCGAAAAATCAAAGACTTCTGCTGAATATATTACACTTAATTCATTTTTCAAACGTACTTGATCAAAGTGACTGTTATAGGACTGAAATAATTTGTTTAGTGCCTCATTCGGGAATTTTTCTCTATAAGCAGAAAATTTTTGAGAATCTAGAAGATGTGTGAACTGAAGCTTTCCATAATCAGAAAATCTGTCAGTAATTTCCATGTGCATACGATCTAGTATGCTGTAGTACAGCTGCCTGTATTTCAATTCATCATCTCCTTTTCTTCGCTTTAATGGTGGTTCCATTGTATTGGCTGAAGAATTTTCATTTTCCATATTACTCCATATGGACGGAAACCCACTACGTCTGAACTCGGATATAGTATTTTTTTTTTTAATTTTGATACCTCTTGCAAGTAGTATGCTATGTCTAGACTTTTTGTCTGAAGAATATTGTAGAGCACATCTGTATGTGCGAACACTCTAGCATAGACTTCAAGAAGAAATATATTCTGAAACTGTGTGAAAAAATTCAAATATCCTTGAGCCTGCACATTTACAGCATCATCCCAGTTTTCTTCAGAGTCATTACAAATGATATTTTTAAAGAAAGCAGTCCGTTTTTCTCTGTATTCCTTTACTGTATTTACAAGCCGAGATGTAAAATTTAATCTAGTTGGTGCTATTTTTGGGAGTTTCTTGTTCATAAATTCCTTGAGTTTTCTGATCTTTTAGGAGATGTTGAGAAAAATACAGCTAAACCCGACAGTATTTTGAAAAAAATGCGGCATTCTGGAATGGATGAAGTAGTTTGTTGCAAAACTAAATTGGGAACATGGCTGTAACAATGGACAAATAGTGCTTGAGGATACTTTTCTTGAACTTTTGTTTTTAAGCCATTAATATTTCCCGCCATAACTGAAGCACCATCGTATGTCTGTGCAATTAACTTATTGCCGACATTGTATTCTGCTATAACACCTTCCACATGCTGAAACAAAGCAGCAGCAGTTTTGTCCGAACTGACATTTGTGAATCCTATAAACCGTTCTTGAACATTTGCAGCACTGTCGACGTATCTTAAAACAGTGGACAGTTGACTCTGATTAGAGCAGTAACTTGTTTCATCAACAACAATGGCCACAAAAGGTTTTATGTTCTTTATCATAACCCCACTTATAGCAAATATTAAGTCATTCTGAATTGCGAGAGAAGTACCACGAAATACTGTTGAACTCTCAAGATGATTGGCCAGTAAATGGTCAAATTCACGTAAGGAACTTAAATATTCAATATAATTTCCTATATTGTCTGATTCCACACTCTCATTATGACCCCGAAAAGCCAATTCTTGTTTCCTAGAAAGCAGACTGCGTTAATAAGATGCAGTAAAATCTCCCGATTTTTTTTCACAAGAGCATTGTGTTGGTTGATGTGTAGAGCTTTTCGCTTATCTAGCTGTAAATCAATTCTTGTCTTCCCAAAGTTTGCAAAGTTCATGCTACTACAAATATGAGCTTTTGATTTGTCGTATTCTAGGACTGCCGTTCGGAGTTCATATTAGAAAACCCCTCTTTTGACTACACATTAGTTTCGCGGCTAAATAACAAACATGGCCAGCAAAATAGTTTAGACAGTTTAGAAGTACCACACAACCAATTCCACTTACCATATGATGTTGAAGTGAAATGGCGTGTGTACTCACGCTGTTTTTCTTTTACGTCCATGGACAAATTTAACTCAGGAGTTGGTCTTTCCATTTTCACAATTTCAACTTTCTCGTTGTTATGTACGACGGTTAAAAGACACTTTTAATAAACCTTCTATTACACAGTCATTTTCAACACAAACCTCTCCAGAAACTTGTTCTGCCATATTTTTCACAATATCACTTAATTGGGAAATTAAAAACTTAATAATTCACAATTAATATAACTCTTAGACACTCGAACAAATCACAGATTTAAAATAATGCACCGCAAGAACACAATCACATTCATGAGCTAGCGTACTAAGCGTATTGTTGCTTCGCGCCTGCGAAGAAACCGATTACGAGAGCGGTAACTCGACCGGCCTACAATGCACGATGGAAACAGAAGGGAGAGGGGGGACGGGCAGTTGTGCCACAGAACAGCGTGCGCGGTATGGTCACAGGCTACCTCACGTAGCAGCGGTTTCTCCAGCGATGCCGCCTTGACAACTCGTTTCTTTTCGAGAGCAGAGAGCGTATATAAATCTAACAATTACTTTAATTTTAATTACTATGGTAAAACTAATAATACAAAATTATTACATTATGTTATATTATAAACTTTTTCTTTTGTAATTTCCTTGGGCTACCGCCGGTAGCCCCGGTAGTCCGCAAAATACGCCCCTGGCACACACACAGTAAATGTTAGTTTTACTTATTCAATGTATTGAAACACTCACACGTGAACAAACGAACTCGGGAAGTACTTGTTACAGACTGATTCCGATTGGCTCTACTCTACAAGCTTGTGACGTCACATACCAGAATTGCTACGGCGTATATAGCAGGTGACCTTCTTCCGAAATGCAGTCTAGTCTAGTGGTTTGCTTGTGAACCTGGTCGCTCGTCCTCTGATCATGCGCAGTGCCTCCTTTTTGGGACTTGAAAATATCTGTGCGCCATCAATTGTTTCTAAGACTATGCATATTGCACACTTTTTACTTTTTACTCCAAACAAAAGATGGTTATTATATTTTTCAAGCAGCATAGTCCAATCATCCGTTAACATATTCTTTAACCAAGTGAAAGATAAGGTGGCTTATAGAACCAGAAAACTGTAAATATGAATTCTGAGAGTTATCACTATTTAATCCCGATGTCTTCAATTTTACACTCACGTTTATAAAGTAGAATGGAAAAGTAATCTTTCGTTGGCGAGATGTTTCATAACTATCATGTGCAAGTTTTTGCCAAATTTTTGTGCTGTTACTAATGAACTCAGGGGTTTTTCCTAAAATGTTAATTTATCTCACTCATTTAATTAACCTGCTTCATTTCTCGCTTAAAGGTAGTTTACTGGACAGAATATTCCGCTCCTGATCAATCAAACTAAGGCATTTTCGGCCAATTATTTTTAATTTGATATTATTAATTAACGAAAGTTATTGTGAAAAATTGAAGGTAACAACAATTGGTTCATAATTTTGAATTTGTTTGCAAGGGAGTTTTTGCCGATTCCGCAACGTGTTTTCTGTGTGGAGCAGTTTGTAAAAACAGAATGAATTGTACGAGTTCAACGTATTTCTTAAAGAAATTTCTTAGCCAGACCAGGATGGCCGAGGACAGCTCCTTCACTTAAGATAAGTACGTGAGTCATTGGCGCAGATGGAACAGTTCAAAACAAACCTCATCCTCATAAAAAGGCAGTACCGACCACAGAACATATCGAAGGAGTAAGGAGTTACACTGCTGTGTGGCTATGGTCATTCAGCAAGGCGACACTCTTAACCAGTGATGTCAAAGCAAGCGCATTTTTCTGACCTTGACGTCGTGCGCGGGCATTAAGCGCTAGGTATGCTAGGAGGAATAAGCAGCCTGTTGGATTAAGAAAACAGTGGTGCACAAACTTCAAACGGAACGTGAAATTTTGTGTCGTTATTTTTATATGGCTTCTTTCTGTTTGTTATTTTCTATATTGTCTGTAAAACAAAAGTACTAACACCTATTTCTTAGCCTAATATTGCAGTTGTGTTTTTAACGTTAATAACATAATAAAGAGTAAAGAAGGAATATTCACACAAATTCCATAATAACTACAACTATACTGTACTAAGTGAATTAAACACATCATTCATAAAGAAAGTGTTATCCCAAAGAAAGACACTGAATATGACATGATGAGTTCAAATTGATATTGATGGTATATTTATCCTAAGTAATCAAAACAATATTATAGTACAAAACAAAGTTGTCTAGGTATATGTTTTAACTGTAACTAATATTACGTAATAAAACTCTTACCGCATTATGCTTTTAGGTGATATTAGTGCGCAACTTTCTGTTATCAGAATATTAAATTATCTCGAAATCTGCTGAAGCTATAGAGCTGACGTTTTACCAACATATAGGCACATATCTTTTGTTTGTGATGTAACAGTATTTGCTTTGTTAATTCATTTCCTTACAAACATTTTCCATGCGAATATTTTCAATCATTTTAATACACTATCTTCAATAATACGTATTTACGATATATTAGATTTACGAAAACATTGTTTTAGTACCTGTAAGGCTACTAAACAAACATATCTGAAAATTTCACTTTTCTGTAAAAAAGTTAAGAAAATATTCCTTTTGAATAAAAGAGGAAACTTGTGAAAGATGAGCATTAAAATTAAATCTTACATTCTTATAATGCACTTATACTTCAAAGACAAATCTAAAAATTAAAATGGATACAGTTTTAATAAGTTCTCTTCCCTTTATCCATTGAATCAGTGCTGGCCATCCCTGTATATACCTTTTTCGTCTGTCTCTTTCCTTTCCGCTGTAAAGCGCTCAGGCTCTCCTGGGCTCTAAAGCGCGCGCTTGCTCCTATGGGCATCAGTTGACATCAATGCTCTTAACCGTAAAAGCTATCGGGAAGAAGTCTTACATTAGAGCAGAGATGTCGTCCCGTTCTATTACGTGACGTTCTTCAATTTCGTTCCATCATGAGCATAAGTTCAAACCTTACCTCCCCTGATTTCTCTCTCTCTCTCTCTCTCTCTCTCTCTTGTACGGAGGGGGAACCCGAAGGCTTACACTGCAGCCTGATGCTTAAGATCCATTCACAACGAAAATTAAGTGTAAACGTATGAACATAAAACTTAAACGCGTAAAATTACTGGGATGTAGGCATTCACAATTAAATACGCAAATGTAAGTATTAGCCAATCAGAAAAGAGGATAACTGATTCAAAATGGCTACTTGTATCATTCTCGTAACCGTTTCATTCTTGACTGACAATGATTGTAATAAAATGCAGAATTTCCTTATAAAATAAAAATTTCAAGTTCAAAGTATTTTCTGATTCCACGACATTCATAACAGACGCAACAATAAAAATAAATAACTAAAATGTTGCAAAACAAAATAGGTTATATGCGTAATACAATTCATTAATTAACATCTATCTACAACATATTTCTATTTGTTTTCACAGTTCAAGTCACGTGAAATTGATTCCCATGCATTAACTTTGTATGACTTTAGTTTCTTGTCATACAAACAGGGCTGTGTCTGGTAAATAGCAACTAATCGACGACATTGTGCAACTGCGAACAGCAGGGAGTTCTGATTGGATGATTTCTTACGTTTTGCAAGCTTCTATGTTAACGTTTAAATGAACGTTTACGTTTATGTTTATGTGTTCCATTGTGAACGGTTCCACTACAATACATAGCACCAAGCTTTTACGTTTATGTTATGTTTACGTTTAATTTTTATTGTAAATGGACCTTTACTGTGCTTATCACTCTTATTCTTGTAGCCAAACGGCAGCGCTCTTGTACAAGTACAACACGCCGCACCGTGAACTTAACCCGAGTTATTGTATGGATGATGATGATGATGATGATGATGATGATGATGATGATGGCGAAATGAGTTCGAGGTCCAACGCCGAAAATTACCGAGCAATTCTGCTTTAATTGGTTGAGAGAAAACCCCGGAAAACCCCCCACCAGGTAATTTGTCCCAACCAGAATTTGAATCCAGGCCCGCTGGTTTCATAGCCAGACGTGCATATTACTCCACAGCAGTGGACTTCCCTCTCTTACCTGCAGTCTTATGCTAGACGCCATAGGGGAGTACAAATTTAATACAGTGCATCACTCGACCTCGTGCTAAAGAGTAAAGAGCATTGAAGTCATGACAATATCCTCAGTTACTTCAAGTATTATGTTTTATTTCAAATAATAAAATAAAAAATTGTTTCAGAAATAATATCAATGTTTAGTAGTACGTCTAGAGGTACAGCTTTTTTTCATTCATGAAATTTAACAAATCTAGGCTGAGGAGTCAACTGATAGACAATAATTTATATTCAGTTTTAAGGATTGCAACTGCTAATGTAATATTACCTAATCCAGAAAGCAAGACTAACAGCGCCCGTAAAGCCGAAAACCCGCACGACAATACTGACTATATCGCGTCGTTGACGTAAAGACTGCTTGTGAGAGTTTCAAGACTTCGGGAATTGTCGAGTCTCGAACGTCAAGCAGCCTTGAATCGTCACAGTTTATACTCACAGACCATACTGAACTTTTAGCTGTTTTGACAACTGTTATATATCTATAAACAATCAATTAGCCTATTTGAAACATCATCTCTACCTTTCGGTGTATAATAATCCGTTCCCCAATCTTTATATAATTACTAGGCCCTTATTAAAAGGCTGGGATTTTTCTTTTCGTATGTTTGAGATTAAGTGTACAATGTCAAGTTAAAAATATATTCACGCTTTATTTAGCGTTATGTTTTATGTTTCTTAAAAATGCAAATTTATTCGAGAATTGTTCTTTTCTATTTATATAACCTTAAGTAATATCTGAGAACATTTTGATAACTATGATACTGCTTTGTTTTGTCTTTTTGTACCAATTAAACATCTCTAATGTTATTTATTTCAATGATGTATGTTATTCAAAGTTACGAAATCTTTCCACGCCGACCAAATGTTATTTCGAGGATGATGTATGTATGTATTTATTTACACTGCAAGTGGGCAAGCACCCGGTGGCAGTGGTATATACAATATTAACAATACACAATAAGCAAGACTCGAAAGACAAATGCAACGAACACAGCATGCGAGAGCGGCAGTTAGTTTTGTTCATCTCTAATATAATTTTATGTTATCTAAATATAAACGTCAAAAGTCTGCAGTAGATCCTTCAAGTGAGAAAATGAACTCTTGTAATTTGAGAAAATGTGTTTTGACATACACACTGCAATTGCAATAGATGAGCAATGGAATGAAAGCTTAGAATATAATTATTATCGTCCCACTCACTGGATTAAATTCGGTGGTTCACGAGGATTTGCCGTCCTTTACGGAGCTTATTTCTGAAGACATTTTGAGCAAAAAATTTCATATAAACATAGTTCCTATTCTCAATATTTTCAGAGTTACACTAATTTAAAGTTGTTTGTAAAATACGTTTTTTCTTTAGTTTGAAGGTAAAAGAATAATAGAGAATGAACCATTCAGAAGTATCATTTATTTACAGTAATTGGCAAGTATTATGAAGCTAAAAATGTGCTGTGAACTCCTTAGTTGCTTCGTACAGACATCTTTTTCTATTTTTAACTAGAAAATTCCATTATTCTTACGCACTTAACACAACAATTATTACAAATCACACCACTTCCACCGACTTGACTATTTGCAGTTCAATTTTGCACCCTAATGCATAGTTTTTGAGAGTTTACAACACATTTTAAAAAATGTCGCCTCCGCTTGAGTACACTTGGCCGCACGCTTGTGAACGGCATCCGTCGCGCTACGTACAGTTACCCTGAAAAAAGAATGAGACGATTCTTGGTCGTCGGAAGTTAAAGTTCTACAGCGCGGTTCACTCGATATCGACGTAGGGATACATAACATGACAGATAGTACAAGAATTGTTACAAGGACCACAACAAGGACAAGGACCAGAATAAGGATCACGAATAACACTGCCATTTAAGGCCAGGATTTCACAACATAGCTCGAGTCCCAAAATATCATTGCTTCACTGTACCGAATGGCAAATGCCTGCTAAGGGATCTACATTCTGGACTGCTGCTATCACTGTCTTGTCTCTGTAGCTCATATAGTAGCGTGCCGGTTCCGTTGTATAACCGAAACGTCTCGTGTTCGATCCCAGGTAAAACTTTTTTTTTTATTGAGGTGTAATTAATTTGTTCAGAGTTCCTCGACTGTCTAATTTGTAGAAAAATATGGAATAATTTATGCCCAATTTCTGGGTCTTACAAGTGGGCTGAACCTCGTCAAAAAAAATAAATCTTACTTGGAAGTTAAAAGTATTCTTCCTCAAACAAAAATCATAAGAAACAAAAAGAGACCTGTTAACTTAAAATCTTGTCCACATGCCATCAGCTTCTATTACAGCTCTAAGTCGATCCGGCATGGATGTCACGAGATTGTGGAATAAGTTCTGATCCCCGGCGAGATCTTCCCAGGTGTCAACAACTTGATCCCACAATTCGTCTCGATTTCGAGGGCGTCGGTGGGCATAGGTGGCTATCCTTCTCTTTTTCAATTCCGCCCATAAATTTTCGATGACATTCAAATCAGGTGACTTCGGAGGCCAATTAATGATTTCGATCTCGAGTATCCTTTGAAACCATCTTTGAATGCTTGCAGCATAGTGCACGGGATGGTTATCCTGCTGGAACAGCAATGTTCCTTCGGGAAAACGTTCTCGGGCGGAGGGAAGGAATATATTTTCCAGAATGTGCTCGTAAGTTTCCGCATTAAACCGGCCATCGATGCGTTCTATAACGCCAGGTCCATCGTAAGACATCCACCCCCAACACGATATGCTAAAGCGCCCCGATCTTTCACGTCGGTGCACATAGCGCTGATCATGTCGGAGACCATCCTCACGATAGACACGGACAGGACCTTCGTAATCACTCGAGATGGTTGTTTCGTCGGAGAAAATTACATTTCTCCAATCGAAATCCACTCGATTGGTAGCGAAGACAAGACGGTCGACAGCTTGTGCTTCCCCCAATATTTCCATTTGCGCAGCCCTCCGGCTCCTAATACCGCGGTTCCTCAACCTGCTGATCACAGTCCGTGAAGAGCCGGGAAAGTTAGATGCTGCTCTTATTTCGTTAGCAGTCAGAAAGGGGTCCTGTCGAACTGTCTCGAATAAAAGAGCATCCTCTTCCAATGAAGAAATCCGCGGACGCCCAGGAATAGGGCGATTTTCGACCTCCCCAAAATTTTGGTAACGATGAACCCATCTCGCGGCTGTACTTCCAGGAACACCGACCAAACGGCCAGCAGATCTAGCCCCATATCCAGCCTCAACTAGAGCTATAACTCGCTGTCTCATGTCACGTCGGTTCGCCATTACGTTGAGAAATGAGAGATGACGATAATACTTTAGTAGAGACAATGACTATTTAACGTGATATAGAATTATTGAAATAAGAGGCATCTTGCATAGTAAGAGTTAATAAATCAACCCTAAATTAAATATCTAAATAACAGGATATAACAGGAAGTCCAATTGTTGCGAAACTAATCAAATTAAATCTAATTACATTAAATAAACAAACCCCAAGTTATGACACCACATTGCTACAGCTAAATTGTATGTTATTAATATAAGCATTGAATAGGTCCGTGGTTGTGCGTTGGACGACAAAACCAAACATCGAAAGTTCGAATCTTGCCGAGGAATGTAACTTTTTGCTTTTTATAATGTAAATCAGACTTATAACTACAATCATTCATATTTCTTAATATTTATTAATATTTATTAATATTTATAGCCAACATTGAATTTGTAAAGAAAAGACTTTAGAAATCTCATATGGAATTTGTGATCTGTAGTGACATAAACATAGATTATCTCTCGGAACTTTTCCGTAAAAGTAAATTAAATTCACTCCTTGAAACTGGAAACCTTATTCGTAGGGTCATTTTCCCATAGCATACAAGCTGAAGTAACACAGCCATTGATAAACGTTTTGTACACAGAATTAGACTGAATTCCTATTCGACAGAACCTATAACCAATGGCTTGTCTGACCATGATAAACAAATCCTATGTGTTTCCAATGTCACTGAACAATTTCAAAATATTAATTTAAAAACTAAGAAAGGATCGTAATTGCTGTATCTAGTGATTATTTACATTTATGTCTACAAAATGAATCTTGGAAAAACATATATGATACTGATATTAAGAGTAAATATATTGAATTTTTCACTTAATTTCATAATCACTTCAGTGGATGTTCTCCACTCAATGTTGTGAAAAAATTCAAAAGTAAAAACATGTAGATAAAGCAGGGACTTCAAAATCTCATGTATTAAAAAGAAGAATCTATATGTAATGAGTTGCAATGTAATGATCTTCATGTTCTTAAATACTGCAAGAAGTACAGTGTAATTTATCAAAAATTATGGAAGAGGGAAATAGAATATATTTGAGTAGAAAAGCACAAAATTCAGATAATGCAATTAAACCTATTCGTAATATTATTAAATTTAAACTTGTAGATATCCTAAGAAAGAAAATATTTTTTCATTAAAACCAATGATTATAAAGTAGAGGATCCCAAATCTATTGCAAATTCTTTCAACGTATTATAGTATATAGTACAGAAATATTATTGACAACTTAAACATTCAAGATTTTGCAAAAGATACTGCAATTGGTTACTTAACAGATGTATTTAATAATTATTATTAATATATGTAATTAGTCAATAACTGAAACAGTGCTTATACATTCAATCATAACATGAATAAAATTGAATGCAAACACGTAGATAAAATAGTTAAAATTAACTGCAGGGGTGAGAATGAAATAATCCAAAGCCATACTTTTAACAAAAATTGTTTTGTGCGAGTGCATTTATTACACATATGGGAAAGCTATTAATAAATTATTGTAATAATTACTCAACAAATGACATAGCCTAAGGACTCTAAACCTTTGTAAAAGTTTGTCTATTATTATATATTTTTTTAATTTCATTTTAATTGTTAGTTTTTAATATATATGCATTTACATTGTACATATGTGTGTGTATAAATGCATTCATTAGATTAACGTTTATAATATTATAACTTGTAATTTTGTATTGTTTGCGATCATTAACACTTAATCTCAGGACTTTGTAAAACTATATTTCAACGTGACTTAGCTATTTCAACGTTATTTAGACAAAAAAAAATTGTTGTGTAGACTAAAAATCGAACTCGCACTCTTCTACACAACACGCAGAAGTCTTACCGTCTGAGCTACGGAAACGACATGAAAGCTTTCCTTTCTTTGCGGAGTGTCGATCTAGTCATGAAGGTCCATTGTCGATTTAACTACAGGATTTATGTATATATTTATCTTTTATTTACGTAATATTATCATATTTTTTGCAGTTTTTTAATTGAATTTCGGAACGATGCTAGTAACAAACCAAATAGCCTGAATTTAAGTAACTCAATATTCGTTATCTTGTGTATCGGTGCTCTGGTCTCCGATCATGCGCAGTGTCTTACATCTGAGACTTAGGAATATTCAATCGTCTCATCCTTTTCCAGGGAAACTGTACGTCTTTGATTTCCGTAGCGCTCAGCGCTCGCGCTGACTGCTGACTGCACGCTGACCAAGATCACGCGTTCACAGCAATGCGTTCCAATAACGAAACGTAACTCTGTAAATATTGAGAATAGGACCCATGTTTATATGTATGTCTTCAGAATGTCTTCGGAAATAAGCTCCGTAAAGGACGGTAAATCCTCGTGAACAACCCTGTATAATTCGGCTATTACAAATGAAGTGAATGAAAGTGTTAGTGCGTTCATCATACAAGTAAATTACATTTATATTATTTATATTTATGTTGTATTAATACATTACGTTTTAGTAATAATATATTGAACTATGAATAACACATGGAGACCTGGGAAAATAATGACAATCATGATGGCAGTGAGAATAGATGTGATGTGACACAAAACAATAATGTGCATGGTTGTGCTAATATCGAGGTCTGTCGGGAAAGCGTCCAAAGAAAGTAATCTGTAAAAATAGTGGATAAACGAATACAGAAAATTGTATGTTATGTGCACGATTACATTAAAAAAACTCATGTCGGGAAGCGGGGAGCAATAGTATAAATAGTGGAGGCGGTTAGGTTAAGCAAACAGTCAGTAAGATTGTAAATAGGGAATAAAAAAAATAAAAATTTAAATTATGGTTTATTTAACGACGCTCGCAACTGCCGAGGTTATATCATCGTCACCGGTGTGCCGGAATTTTGTCCCGCAGGAGTTCTTTTACATGCCAGTAAATCTACTGACATGAGCCTCTAACATTTAAGCACACTTAAATGCCATCGACCTGGGCCGGGATCGAACTCGCAACCTCGAGCATAGAAGGCCAGCGCTATATCGACTACGCTATCCTGGCCGACAATATATAGGGAATCAAAAATACCACAAAAACCGGGTAACAAGAAAATGAAGTTCGAGAAAGTCGATGTCAGCTTTGATGTAGTTCGTAGAGAACAGAGTACACAAAAATTTACACCGGCCAAATGGCGCTACTCTGTCAGATTTTGGAGGAGTCGTTACTCATCTCCTGGTAATCTCCTTTACTAGGATTTTGAAGATCAATGTTCCTAAACATATCTGTAACTTATATAAACAGACATTTGAAATGTCACCATAAAAAAAGAAGCCTTCCTGTATGTTAGGCATCCCAATACGCACAAGTGCAGGAGGGTTTGCCTGGCTTCCAGATATTTTTATTACAAATATTATGAGTTCTTCAACTCGTAATAAAGTCGTTTCCAAATCTGGAATCATATTCTCAAATTGCTTCCTATAATCCTCTCTACTAGTCCCAGTCATTTGTAGCATGGTGACTGAAACAATTTGTACAAATGTATGTCCTCCTTTGTGGATCAAACAGTAATAGTATTTACAGCTACAATTGGGCGTGACCAGTACTTGGATGGGTGGCCGCTTGGGAACACCACGTGCCGTTGGCGAAACTTAAAAAAAAAAAAAAAATAGTGTACCTCTGCACATAATGTGTTGAACATTGTGCCACTGTCACACATCTGTGACACAGTGCATGAGGGTTGGCCACTAAAGGAAAACTAAGAGGTGGAACTTAAACTGAGAGGATTCAATCCGGCATCGGAACTGGAATCCGGTGTGGCTTAGTGGATAAAGCGTCAGCATGTAAGCTGAAAACCCGGGAACGGGTCCCGGTGCCGGAGAGAATTTTTCTCCGCTCCACCTATCCTTCATCAAAATTAAGTAGGTAAATTAATAATACAATAGCGTATTTTTCTATCTTTAAACTCACATTATTGAAGTTCATACATTTTAATTTAAACATACACTGAGAATTATTCATATATAGGTAATATTGAAATGTTTTATGTACTGAAAGAATTTCATGCGGACATAAATTGCAAGTTAGTCTCAATATTTTAAACTTCTCTCTTAACCTAAACGTTCTCATATTACTCACCCCTTCATTTGAAATTGAATTAGAAGGACGCGCCTGCTTTCGGTGGCACAGAGCTTTGAAGTCAGGAACTAAAGAATAAAAGGAAACCTCGTCCACCGTTGTGGCAGAGGGGTTTCTGAGTCTAACTCCGAGCCCGGGTTCGATTTCCGGTCGGGACGAGTTGCCTGGGTGAAGTTTTTTCTGGGTTTTCCCCTCACTCATATGGATGAATATCAGGCGATTGGAATCCCACTCATCTTCGCCACTTCCTTTCCTCCCCTATCATCCTTTCATTCCGTTACTTCTTCTGGTTTTCAGATCGGTCTACAGGCGGCCCTCCGAAGCTGGTGGCTATCTCGACCGGCCTCCGTGGATTGTATTCAAGTGATTATGGATAGCTTCTGCAACGGAACCCGGGGCAGACCTTCTCGGGGGAGGACTTCCGCCTCGGACCGTTAAGGGAGCCTTGGAGAGGGGGTTGCCGAAGCAGGAGTGGTACATGGACTCTGTTGGCTGTAGGGACCGGTCGTTAAGGGGGTCAAGTGCTTAGGTCGGTGCGCGTAGAGGATCGGTGGGCACGCAACTCATCCCATATAGGGGTGTGTACAATAGACCTCAGGTCATAGTGCGTGGAATGTTCCCTCCCTCTCTCCTAGCAAGGAAAAAAAGGAAACCTCAGATCACTTTCAACACGAAGTCTATTTCTGGATTTATTTTTCAGATAGGCCTATGAAGAAAAAGACCTCTCGCGCAAATATGTGGATGAAAAAGGTTATAGTTTTATTTGATAACACTGGTAACTCCTCAAACCTAATTAATGATAACGATTTATAACTTTTGTGTAATTTAAAATCAGTGGAAATGGCGTTTCAGTAGACAAAATTCCAGATTACTGTTAGCAAGAATGTCACAACAAACAACAGACTGTATACGAAAATCCAAATGTCATATAAATAATTATCATCGTAGTTTCTACGCGCGGTTGACCTTTGTCGGATTGACACACATCACTAGAAGTTGAATCACCATCGGACCTTGACTCAGCACTCTCTCCCGATTATTGTTGCCGTTTGAAATGTCCACATTTCAACAATTCATCTATTTAAGATGTGATCTGAAACGATTCTGATACCAATATGCTACTGCATTTGCCAACCAGGCCAAGTATAAGTAGCCTATTGTTGAAACTATAAAATTCTGCAGTTGTGGTTGGTTGTTACATTAAAAGTTTATAAATTTGTGATTTGATTGGTTGTTCATTTTCTGAAGTGGAATTCTACCATTTCCAAGAGAAACTTTGAATTTTAGAAGTTAATGCAGATACGCCTTTCAAAATCCAACAGGTAGAAAAGACATCAAAATAATTAACAGATGGCACATGATTGCACGTGTAAGAAGGTGAATGTTGGTAATATTGTGATAGTTCTTTTTGAGAATTTATTACAATTTTCTGAACGAGAGAAGGGCGGGTTTTGTGCAGAAACGTGTCCACGAACATTCCCTTAATACGTTGACGCAAAAAAACCGATCTTCCTCTCGCTCAGTAAAATTGAAATAAATTCTCAAAAAGAACTATCACAATATTACTCATATCACAACATTACCAACCTTCACCCTATACAAAAATCGTTCAGGAACTAGGAATGCACGTGCTTTAAAAAAAACATAAAAAAAACCTACCGAACCGCCTCTTTGCTCGGGTCATAAATAAGTCTGCTCTTTATGACAGATTGCGATTTCTATCTCCTGTCATTATTCAATCGCATAAAGCCATAGCATAGCGGCATGTGTCTTCGTACCGACCCGTCTGTTCCTCCCTTCCGTTACGCATCTCTCTGTCCACAATCAAAGTCTTCTCCTTATAACAGACTGAGGTAGCTATTTTCTGTCACTGAATGTCTAAACACACGCTTCATTTCAAAGAACTGAAAACAATATGCCTAGTAGCTACAAGTCGATATTCCAGGTGGTAACTTCTAATATAATGATGATGATGATGATAATAATAATAATAATTTATTTATTTATTTATTTTATTTATTATTAATATTTGTGTGCTGAACAACAGCCAGAGGCCAATTATAGTTCAGCACAATACACACACAGAAGATACAAAGATACAAAAACAATTAAATAATATCTTAAATAAACAAAAACGTACATAAATAAAATAGATAATAAGAACAGTAAATACTAATAATCAAAACGAAACTATACCTTAAAAGGATCTAAATTGTGCCCATGCAAATTGGCATATTTTATGCATCTACAGACTGGAGAAAGTGATTTAGAATTTCTGTTATAAAAAATTTTTTGAAATCTTAAACCTTTTGTAGGAATACGAAGGCTGATGTTGTTTATGATAGACTCACAATCAATATCATCATTGATAACTTTGCAAAGAAATTGATAATCAAGATTTTGACGTCTAGAATAAAGGCTACAACAGTTAAAATATTTATAGGTAATCTCATAGTTAAAGTCAGAGGAATTGGGTATAAATCGAAAAGCACATAAGGAAATAAATTTTCTTTGAATATTTTCCAATTTAACCGAATCTGTTGAAGTAATGGAATTCCAGGCTACAGATGCATATTCAAGTTCAGATCGAACCAAAGTAAAGTATAGAATTAATAGTGACTCTGGAGTAGAAAAAGAATAGGTTATAGACCTTATTAAACCAAGCATTCTTATTGAATGATTATAAATATATTGAACATGATCGTGAAAGTATAATTTAGAGTAGTACACCAAGATCTTTAATAGAATTTTTCCTAATAATACAGACGTTGTTAAGAGAATAGTTAAATTTTATGGAAGTAGTTTTTCGTGAGTACGAAATGACAAAAGTTTTTGTTTCATTAATTTTCATTCCATTATTATCAGACCAAAGTTCAATAGAGTTAATATCATTTTGAAGAGTTTGGCAATCGGCAGGACTATTTATTGAGCGAAAGATTTTGAGATCATCAGCACATAACAGGTAGTTTGAACTTATTCTTTTACATATGTCATCTATAAATAATAAAAATAATAGAGGGCCCAATGTAGATCCTTGGGAAACTCCACATAAACAATTAAATGGGTCCGAGAGAGAATCACCTAGACGAACACAACATTGTCTATTAGTTAAATAGTTTTCAAACCAGCTCACGTAGTTAGAAGAGAGACCAAAGTTTTCTAATTTATTTATCAAAATATTGTGAGGTACAACATCAAACGCTTTGCTAAAGTCGATGTAGATTGAGTCAATTTGACCTTGCGTTTCAACAACCGGCATAACAAGATTAAGGTAGGATACTAAGTTAGTAGTTGTTGATTTACCTTTAGTAAAACCATGTTGGGCTGAATTAATTTTATTTTTAACATAAAATGAAACATGTTTGTGGATTATTTTTTCAAAAATTTTTGAGAAATTGTTTAATATTGAAATAGGTCTATAATTGGAAACAACATTTTTTTACCATTCTTAAATAATAATAATAATAATAATAATAATAATAATAATAATAATAATAATAATAATAATAATAATAATAATAATGGTAATAATAATACCATAACATTGAGGATTATTGGGGATCATCAGTGCGGTTTTAGGAGTAATAGATCAACTATTGATCAGATTTTTTGTATTCGCCAGATATTGGAGAAAACTGGGAGTATAAAGGTACAGTTATTCATAGATTTCAAAAAAGCATATGACTCAGTTAAGAGAGAAGTTTTATATAATATCCTTACTGAATTTGGTATTCCCAAGAACTAGTTGGATTAATTAAAATGTGTCTTAGTGAAACTTACAGCAGAGTCCGTATAGGCCAGTTTCTATCTGATGGTTTTCCAATTCACTGCGGGATAAAGCAAGGAGATGCACTATCACCTTTACTTTTTAACTTCGCTCTAGAATATGCTATTAGGAAAGTTCAGGATAACACAGAGGGTTTGGAATTGAACGGGTTACATCAGCTTCTTGTCTATGCGGGTGACGTGAATATGTTAGGAGAAAATCCACAAACGATGAGGGAAAACATGGAAATTTTACTTGAAGCAAGTAAAGAAATAGGTTTGGAAGTAAATCCCGAAAAGACAAAGTATATGATTATGTCTCGTGATCAGAATATTGTACACACTTCCTCCACACACTTAACGAGTTCTCGCTATCACAGATCACACCTCGCTATGATCATCTATGCACTGCCTTCATGCAGAGAGCATTTTTCTGATTATAGTAATCATTCGTTGGGAGAAATATTACAGGTTATGTATTTACGTATATTGTCGTATTTAAATATATAACCTTTAAGTATATTGTCGTACTTTACAAATTATGTACGAACGCTACTATGTTGAATCTGAGTATTCAGATGATGAGGAAATGGAGTTATATGAACACATTTTATTAATGGAAAGAAAAAGTAGGCTAAATTAAAGCCATAAATATTTGGAAATCACACTGTACCTCACGAAGATAAGGGCGAGTTTCAGTCAGTGATTTCCATCTGGATGATGATACGTTTAGGCGTTATTTCAGGTTGAATGGACCACAGTTTTTTGCCATTCATGATATGATAAAGGATTCTTTGCTATGTTCTGATTAAAATTATGTAAACTGTTAAAACATATACGTAGATATATTATTTCAAATGTTATAATTAACACTACTAAATCTCATCAAAATAAAATATAGCCCTATTTATTTGCAGATCATTTGAAATTTGTCTCCGAATTTCTGCTTTAAGTTTCGTGTTTTTATAGTTTTCATCCCGTGTATCATATAAATAGGCCTATTGGTGACATCGTACAAGTTCGATAAGTTTCTGACTGCAATTATCAGCCATCTTTCCTCATTGTCAATAAAAACAATACAATTCATCGGCACCTGTGATATTACTTCTTCATCTTTCTCTATATTCAATCGTCATAAAGAGTATAAATGTCAAACATCTTTGATAAATGTGTCAAGAAAATTCGCTGAGCTACCGATTTCAGCGAGAAACTCGCTGGATGTTTTCGCTTCGAACCAGAATCTCTTCCAGTGTGTGGACGTCCATTTGAATCCGTGTTATCAATCTTTGAATTTTCTCGCAACACATTTCTCTCTAGCGAGATTTCTTGAAGTGTGTAACGGGCCTAAATTAGTCTGTAACTAGCTTCATATCGGTAAATGACGAACTGCCAAGTACCCACCATTATACAAAAAAATAAATAAATAAAAAGTAAACGTGTGTTAAAATTTGTGCCGAGAGTAGGTACAGTATTTTTATACAAAATAATATTTCAAAATATACGTAAAAAATACGAGGCAGAATTATAGTATTTCATGTAAAATGGTAATTTTAAAATTTCCGTTCAAATGCACAGCGAAATCGTGTTTTCTTTTTTTCAGAGTCGGCAAGCAATTCGAGCTTCACCTCCACTATGCCTTCAGCTGCGGTTGCGCCTAATGTACTTTAAAAATATGCGTTATAACCCTGATTACATGTAATTTGGGGTTATAAAGATGGGTGAAAGCGTAGGATTTTATATCAAAATTTTACATTTAAAATTGGTATTTTGGTATTGTTATTGGTATTTTTATGTCAGCTAATATGTTTTTAAATACTGTATATACGCAGCCAGACCGTGGTATTTTCGTATCAAAGATACATTTTCAAAACATGCTTCAAAATATTATATGGCAATATCTTGAGGGAGTTCATCAGTTGAGCGCAAGAGAAAATTTTACCTGAATTGAATGCATCAGTTGAGCGCGGCGGTCAGTTTAACACGAGGCGCAGCAATTTCCCTTCCCATTTTGTAGAGACTTAGGACTCTCTGTACATTGACAGGTATGGTTAAAATGCTGCTCTAGTAAAAATGCTCGTACCGATAACTTGGTACTTGTCAGAGTTTGAAATATTTGTTCCAATGCCAGTAATGGATTGTTTAATATCTAGGTCACTTTCTTGGATAATAGAGGCCACTCTCTCTGTGGAACCAATTATAGTAATATTTCCGCGTTTATATATAGGCCTACAGAGTAATTCTTCTATATAGGCTACTGTTTCCAGCTTTTATATGTGAATGGATTATTTATGAAAGGGCCTAAGTCATTATTTTGTGAAAATGAGTTTGTAATGTAATAACTGCTCCTTGGGTGTAGATACATCGATTTAGATATGAAGAGGACTAAGTTTCACACTCTAATGCTTTGTAGAATTTATTATACAATTTTTATTTCAGCCTTAATTTCAAAATTTCAGCCTATAAGCAGTTTTTCTTAAGTTGCTAACAACTTAGTATTCAAGACTTAGGCCCTTTCATAAATAACCCATTCATGTAGAATTGGCTCTAACAGTACCCCCGTTGTCATTCATTTTAATATATGTACTAGTTTGTGTCTCAATAACGACTTAAAGAAACGAATATATGAGGATGCGCAATATTAAAATTCAGAGAGAACACTTTGTGGAACACCTCACAGCCATTATTAGGTTCTGTCTGATGTAACAGTATCGGAAGCCCATATTTCAGGGGGAAATAACAAATCCGGTTCTATGAAATTTTCTACCAAATAATCAGTAAAGACTGTGATACTTTCATTAACAGGTTGGTTGCTATCTGATTCTCCAACAAATGCATCTCCAACTTCATTTGGAGAAAGAAATGAAAGACCGAATGCCCAGTGCAACCATTTACAGTTGTCAGTATTGTTACCTTTATACTCATTAGAAAGCCTCAAGGACTGAATTTTTCTCCACCAAGCCTGACTTACACTGCACACAAATTTTCTCACGCGATACGTGTCATCTCTAAGCCTAGGGAAAATTGACCCCGCGCTCAACTGATGTATACCCAAAACTGACCCCGCGCTTAACTGATGTATACCCAAAACTGACCCCGCGCTCAACTGATGTATACCCAAAACTGACCCCGCGCTCAACTGATGTATACCCAAAACTGACCCCGCGCTCAACTGATGTATACCCAAAACTGACCCCGCGCTCAACTGATGTATACCCAAAACTGACCCCGCGCTTAACTGATGTATACCCAAAACTGACCCCGCGCTTAACTGATGTATACCCAAAACTGACCCCGCGCTCAACTGATGTATACCCAAAACTGACCCCGCGCTCAACTGATGTATACCCAAAACTGACCCCGCGCTTAACTGATGTATATCCAAAACTGACCCCGCGCTTAACTGATGTATATCCAAAACTGACCCCGCGCTCAACTGATGTATGTCCAAAACTGACCCCGCGCTCAACTGATGTATACCCAAAACTGACCCCGCGCTCAACTGATGTATACCCAAAACTGACCCCGCGCTTAACTGATGTATATCCAAAACTGACCCCGCGCTTAACTGATGTATATCCAAAACTGACCCCGCGCTTAACTGATGTATATCCAAAACTGACCCCGCGCTTAACTGATGCATATCCAAAACTGACCCCGCGCTTAACTGATGTATATCCAAAACTGACCCCGCGCTTAACTGATGTATACCCAAAACTGACCCCGTGCTCAACTGATGTATGTCCAAAACTGACCCCGCGCTCAACTGATGTATACCCAAAACTGACCCCGCGCTCAACTGATGTATACCCAAAACTGACCCCGCGCTTAACTGATGTATACCCAAAACTGACCCCGCGCTTAACTGATGTATATGCAAAACTGACCCCGCGCTCTACTGATGTATGTCCAAAACTGACCCCGCGCTTAACTGATGTATACCCAAAACTGACCCCGCGCTTAACATATGTATACCCAAAACTGACCCCGCGCTTAACTGATGTATACCCAAAACTGACCCCGCGCTTAACTGATGCATACCCAAAACTGACCCCGCGCTTAACTGATGTATACCCAAAACTGACCCCGCGCTTAACTGATGTATACCCAAAACTGACCCCGCGCTTAACTGATGTATACCCAAAACTGACCCCGCGCTCAACTGATGTATACCCAAAATTGACCCCGCGCTTAACTGATGTATACCCAAAACTGACCCCGCGCTCAACCGATGTATACCCAAAACTGACCCCGCGCTTAACTGATGTATACCCAAAACTGACCCCGCGCTCAACTGATGTATGTCCAAAACTGACCCCGCGCTCTACTGATGCATTTTTAATCCTTTCGCGCTCAATTGATGTACACCCATATCTTGATAGGTCTTGCTCAGGATAGAGACCGATAGCGGGCTTATGTGAGGATGGCAATGAACCTCCGGGTTCCTTAAAAGCCATTTGCAAGTTACTAATATCTTGATAGGTATTTTTTTATGTCCGGCGAGGACAGGAAGTGGTCACTATTTGGAAACATAGTATTAATATTTATGCTTTAAAAATGTACTTCGAACCAGGGAAGTTTTCGTAGTGGTAATTTTTACGTTTCCTATAGTACGAAGTATAGCCTAATTTAACAAAATTGATCATTTTACGGGTTTTCTTATGTTTTTTCATTAGAAAACGCGCTTGGAGAGATGTGAGTTGAAAGCGCGGAATATAATATTACTACTATACCTTAGTGATCCCATTACGCTTCACCGTGACGTAAGGAGATAGTAGCCTTGACCACAATCTTGCCGGAACTATTAGTAAGCGATTGCAATCACACGTTCTGCAAATGCAGTCTTGTGGTATTTTAATAAGATCGCCCGAGTCGAGGTTACAGTTTGTCGACCCTCGCCTCTAGCATTGCCCGATTTCATCGAGAATGCCCTTTTACACTAAGTGCTCCAACCAATGGTACTATTTTATTGATATAAAGAAATCTGGCAAGCCTAACTCAAAGTTTAGAAAACAAATCCATGACATTGCAATTATCAAATGCAGTGCCCTAAAACAAGTAAATTCACTGACTAGTTTGACACAAAAATGATTCTCTTTATTTTTTTTTAATTTAACACTTATGCCACATTTACAATCTGTCTACAATAGACAATAAGTAATAGTACATTATGCAACGAGCCTATAATAAAGGTAATTAAGAAGCGAGTATGGATATTTATGAAACGAGCGCAAGCGAGTTTCATAATTTTCATACGAGCTTCTTAATTACCATTATAGGCGAGTTTCATACGAATTTTTATGCTCGACCATAGGCTATTTCTAACTTGATATTATTAATTTTATTTGTATCTGACCTTGACGAATGTCCCGTATGTTGTGAGATGTGCGCAGACGCGAAAGTATTGATTTTTCCGAGGAACAGATGTTCACATTGACCTTGCTAGGCCATAAGAACCTACAGAGTTAACATTGAAATTAAATTAGACATTGAAAAACGAGATGACAAATTGAGTTTATTTGAATATTATTTACAATCAACGCTAATTTTTATAGTAACAGAACATAACCTTCTGCGACAGTATTGGATTTCCAGCCTCCGTGACTTTTCGCTAATTCTCTTTCGATTGCATATCCGAGAATAACCGATACTTGCGGTTTTATAACGGTAGAAAGCTGACCTGTCATTGGCTGAACAATTGTAATCTGAGTCGTCATTGGCTGAAAGACCTGACCTTTAATGAGTAGGTGTACTTTAATGAGGTCCATTAAAGGTCTGCTACCAGGTGTATAATTACTACATTTCGGCATGGTCGAGCATAAATATTATAAAAGAATATGACATGAGTGGAGATGTTATCCCATGACAACACTCCAAAAGAAAAATAACAATGTATTAAAAATGAATGGAAGGTCAAGAACATTGGTCCTTTTAAGTCTTCTTATTGTTTGACTATTATCCAGCAAATTTAATGCATGATGATTGGGATGTTGATTTAATCGGTATAAGTATTTTTACTGAACTTAGAGATCTCTTATTTCACAGTTGAAATGTTTAGGTCACGATGAATGGCATCATTACGGACATACCATGGTGCAGTGACAATGGAACGTAAAGTTTTAGACTGATACCTCTGCAGTATTTCAATGTTTGAGTTGCTAGCAGTTCCCCACAGTTGAATGCCGTATGTTCAGATTGGTTTTAGTATGACTTTGTAAACAAGAAGTTTATTTTCTAATGACAGTTTTGATTTAGGTCCCAATAACCAATAGGTTTTTGATGTTTTAAAATTTAAGTCTTTATATTTAAGAAATTTATTTCTTTGTTATACTACACTATTTTTCTCGTGATTTGCATAGCTAATCAGCAACACAGTATAATAAATGCATTAATTTTGATTTCAGGTGTTTTACCAATGATAAGTTCTGCACCAGCATTAGATGAAGGTGCATTGTGGGTAAGTGTAATTATTATTATTATTATTATTATTATTATTATTATTATTATTATTATTATCCAACTTGTCCGAAGACAAGACAAGTTGGAACCTCATAAGTTACGCCAAAATTGCATCACTCATGAGGCAACTAAGCCAGGAGATAATGGAGTAGGGTGGCCAGTCCCTTTCCCCCTCCATTGCATACATCGCTGACTACTTCTTTGGAATGGCCATTTTTTTATTGTCAACTAGCATTTTCGACTACTTTGGCCGTAATATTGCTAATAACAAGTTTTATCTTCCGAAGATCTCATAAAAAAGATTACAAATTATTGTTACTTTATATATGTATAGAATATCGTGATTGACTATTACTAGGCTCTATATGGAGTATTTTCTTTTTGATTATTTCATTCTTATGCATAAGTGATATACATATGTTTATTAGACAAGATGACTGTCACATGCTTTCGCGGGGAAATAGGAGTTGAAGTATTTGCTGGTCGGTGTTGTCAGTATGGTACAAAGATACTACATACTGCAGAACGAAAACAAGAAACGTGTTACTCGCCAATTTCCTGTTCAAGAGAAATAAATATTCAGTCCCTTATCAAGAATTGGAACCGATTCCATTGGGGGAATGCGTAGGTGAAATTTCTAAATTCTACAGTTTTGACCCTAATGAGCTGAAATTTCTACTAGATGTTCCTCTCCTAACATATATTTTGTGGTACAATTTTCATTTTTATCGTGTAACCACTTTTGAGGGTAGGTTGAAAAAATCTGCTTACATTGTACCGTTTTGCAAAGCAGATGTTTATGGCTTTTCTACCAAATTTTTTTGTGACACAGATCCCACAACAAGATGAGGACCACTCAATTTCATCCCCGAACAGAATACAGGTAAAACAATATAATTTACTTGTCTCAGAGCATTGTGTTAGCCTAGGATATTTCTTATACTGTGAAAACTGAAAATTTCTATTTTGTTTTCCTTCACCTGCTATTTAATATGTAAATTAGTGTCGTACAATGTTCGAACATGAGAGGGGATATCAAGATACTACAAACTTCGCCCTACTCCTTAAGCATCCAGCAGTACGTGGAAGTGAAGCATAGCCGAATCTTTGAAAACCGGTCAGAGGCCTGATGTTCGGTTCAAGTTTGCCGAGTCTCTATAGACCCGAAGCTCCCTTTGTGTTTGTTCAATCTTTCCCCTTCCTTACATACGTTAGGTGCCTTTCTCCTTAGTTCCTCCTCCCAGTGGCGGTTCCTCGGGGGAGGGAAGGGAGGAACGTCCTCCTCACATTTTTCTTCTTTTGAAAGTAAATACCAAATAAAATATGTGCCTTGAAATTCGAGGAAGATTCGATCATTTTTAAGTTCACAGCTATAAGGAAACCTCGGTTGATCGAGTTTTAAACGATGCGCGCTCATGTGCTGCTATAAAATTGTGAGAAAGATGCGAGATTGTTTGTGTGGAGGAAAGTCAATCCATTCCTCCTTTACTGCAGTTAACACACATAGACAACAGCGCACTAGCGGCCAGAGGAAGAAGCAGAGTTTTAAAGCGAGTAAATGAACGGAGAGGGAGGAGATCCTTCTCTGAATCAGCGCATGGGCGGGAAATAGAAACCGACTGGTCGTGCAGCAAGCTCGCTACCGCTGCCATCTAACGATCTTGCATTCAACCAGACTATAACACAACTAGGAGGAGGCACAATAAAACAGTTTTAACGCAACGCTATGAAAGACACCATATAAACTTCTTTTTAAATTATAAATAAAAAATTTTATTCATTGCACTTTATATAGGCTACTATTCATGGTTTGAAACTTTCAAGGATATTTGAAAGTTAAAGTCGTGTTTATATAAAACAAAGAGGAAGTAGTTCTACGTTAGTATCGCAGATCTTTTTGGCCCCTGAAATTTACTTCCGTTCATTGTGTACTAGATAGGGCAACACCCAAGTTGTCAGTTTTGTACAAATATATTTGAAATTGAAAGTAAGTAGGTACTCCAAACTGCATTATTTTTAACATAAAAAATTGGGTACCGGCAACTTTGAACAATAATGGTAGTATGACTTTACAATAACTGATATTCTTCAAAAGCATTTGATACTGAACTTGTACAATGTACATGTGGCAACACAGACCACGTGGGTGGGTGCAGTGTTCTCGCTTTCCTCAGATTATTTCCCATTCCCATTTCCGTGGTTCCGATTACGTCTTCGTTGCTATAGTCTCTTCCAACACGTGTGATGCTGTAGTGTGCTCGAAAAATGCTGCGAGGTGAATTTCCTTGTAATTGTTAATTTGTGCAATTATTCAACAATGAATGGAAGTGAAAACATTATATTTTATGGAAAATTTAGGAAACTCAGTTTACAAGAACAGATTATTGCTATACAGAAGGGAAAGCCAACCCCAACACTACCTGGGCTTACATGTGTGCATGTTGGCTAATTTGTAGCATGTTTCATTCAAGAAGGTGTCATTTCGTCCTGTTACCTTCTTTCCTCCTCTTAAGAAATACGCAGGAGCCGCCACTGTCTCCTCCTCTTGTGCTTTAATGCTTCAGCTGCATTAGGATGCCAGAGACATATCTTGCGAAGTTACGCATAGTAATGAGTGTAGGTAATTTTTGTTCTCATTAATATGACTAAACATTCACAAAAATCTGAGTATAAATAAATCAAATCAAATATATTAAAGAAAAAACGCATAGGTTCATTCCACCGACTAGTATTTTTATTTATTTATTTATTTATTTATTTATTTATTTATTTATTTATTTATTTATTTATTTATTTATTTATTTAACCTGGTAGAGATAAGACCATCAGGCCTTCTTTTTCCCCCTACCAGGGGATTACAACTACAATATTAAGAATACATTTACAATTATAATTACCGGTACAATTAATATTAAATTTAATTGTAATTATAACTGTAAATGTATTGTGCAATGTTCAAACATGAGGAAGGAAACCAAAAAATTACAAACTTCCTCCTGTTTCATATGAAAACTAATCGCAAGATATGTGTTCAAATCCTTAAGCGGTTTAAAATAGTGTCCTGCAATGTTAGAACATGAGAGCGGTAACCAAGATTGTACATACTTCCTTTTATTTCATATCAAAAACTAGTCGCATGATGTGTGCTAACATCCTTAGGCAGTTAAAACATGAAGGGGTGAGAGTGGAGGACAACGATTTTTTTATAACAAGGTGGAACAAACACGACAGGCCTTCTCCTGTAGAGCGAACATCGGCGAATAACGAACTTTGCCATACTCGATTAGAACTTAACGCCTGTAATGCACGACGCTAGTTTAAAGCATGAAGGGATGGGAGAGGAGTACAGCAAGTATTTCCATATTATTGGTAAACAAACATGACAGGCCTCCTACAAAGCGAACATCGGAAAATATCGAACTTCGCCATACCCGACAAAATGAACCGAACATATTGTCTGTCATGCACAACGATAATGTAAAGTATGAAAATGAAATAGGCCTAATTTGTTTTATTTAACAGGCTGGATAGTATGTTATAATTATGTATAATATTATGAAAATGAAAACATTTATTTAACATGTTGGATATTATTATTTTATTAACAGAATTGACTGCATAAGTTATAATTATGTACAGTAAAAAAATGAAGTCTTTTATTTATTTATTTATTTATTTATTTATTTATTTATTTATTTACAAGTAGGATACTGTAAGTTTATTATGTGTATTATAAAAATGAAATAATCTTATTTATTTTCAGGTTGGATATTGCAAGCCACAACAAATTATGTGTAGTGCGAAAATGAAATCAAATATTTTATTTATTAACAGGTTTGATATTATAAGTTATACTGATTTGTAATATGAAAATGAAATCATTTATTTTTATAGACTTATACAATTTATTTCATATTAAGGTATTCATGTTACAATACTTTAATCATCCGTATAGCCACACATCTATTGTTACCGAGCAACTGTGATTTATTTGAATATTATGTCAAGAATGTAATTATAGCTACTTTTTATAGGTAGGCCTAATTGGTATAGTAAAAGCTGTCATATAGTCTTAAAAGAATGTGATTTACTTATATGTACGTATATTTCTGTCGATGTTTAATGATAATTTTGTAATAAAAATTACCTGTCCTTACATCTTTATAAACTTCACAAGATTTGTTCTAAAATCCTTATGTACAGACCGATTATTTAGTCCTGACAGCTCAGCGACGCGAAAGAGGGAAAGTAATAGAAATAGTGGGGAGAGCTCCGGAATAGAGATAAGGGCGAGTAGTCGGTAAAGGAACGCAGTACAGTTTAACTATACTAGAAACATACTGCTCTATTGCATACATGACATCCGATCGCTCCGAAGGCAAGCGAGAGACTAACCCAAACACCCCTTGGCGTAACTAATGGACTCGCCTGACCCAGGCGCACATCTCCGGCGACTATTAGGACTAAATAATCGTACTATAGCTAAAAGCATGAAGTGATGGGAGGGGAGGGGAAGCGAGGCTAGAGAGGCAGTGAGCTTGAAGGGGCAGGTTCGAGCGAGCGGGATAGATCTGCTGCTTCAAAGCAGACTTCGGTTCTTGTCACGCTCGACAAACTTGAACCGAACATAGCGCTCGAAATGCACGACACTAATGTAAATGTGATGTCGATCTCCTATCTTTGTTAGCACATTTTGTTTCATACGTCCAATTTGGAAACGTTTTCTCTTTTAATTCTACAAATAATGACCTTAATGTTCTCTCAGTATGAGCTATTTTACATAAAATTAATATGTAACACACACACGCATGCACTTTTGATTAAACTACACTTAACAACGCAGCGCTTTTAGAGAACAACAATAAAGTACAACGTAATATTGTGACGGAAGGTTAGCCTCGCTCAAACTTGCGAGTCAAGGTCGTAGCCATGCCTGTAGAGGCTTTTTGCCTTAAGCCTCACTGCTCGCACTGCTCTGTCCATACTGGAATGACTGCCAACAGTGAACTTAATATATGGAAGGATCGGAGTGCAACGAAATGTTACGATATATCGTTATTACAAAGTTATAGGCCTATTGTTACTAAGAATAATATCACAGTCTAGTATATACAGTCACGAAGCTTGAGTTGTGAGGGTACTAGGAACAATAGACTGTGCCGGTACTATTTCGCATTGTCTGTAATGAGGCGATATTAGCAATCCTAGTGATTAGCAACTATCTATGGATGCATATTTACTACGTATTGAGCTTCGTAACTATATATACTAGTCTGTGATAATATCTCACATTTTTTGAGTAGGCTAAGCCTCAAAAGTCTCTTAAGAGCTTCGCCACTGGTTATCACTGATAAAAAAGGAATGCTGATTTTTTTCAAACGTCTTGTAATAATTACAGCAATAGTATTTTGTACAGTATAGGAAGTGTAACTTATAGCTTTGTTGAATTTCGTATTAAAAAAAAATAAAATACAAAGACAAAACTGTGTTTCAACAGAAGGCTTCAACTCTTGAAGTAGTTACTAGTTACTCCTTGCAGTGAAAAGTTGCGATATACCGTAACTAGTAAATCGGTATTCATTCAAAACTTCTCCATTCTCATTTTATACGTAAATTATTTGCAGTATTACAGCAATATGATATGAAAATTAATTATCCATGTTATTCCCAGTTATAAATAATATAAACACAAATGTAGACAAACATATGCCAAAACTATATAACAGTGAACAAGATGTACGATATAGTACAGCTATTGAACGTTAACAATATTAATACTAAGCAACAATGTTGCCTTTTTTAGATTCTGGGAGAAGGCAACAGTTCAGATGAGGCTTCTGTGGTTATTCTCATTGGCTCTGAGAAGAGTTATTCACCATTCTCTTGTGCTGAAAAGAGTGATGGAGTATATCGGGACCCAATGTCTTGCACCCTCCATTACAGGTGAGAAATTATTTCACTTCAAATCACTTTTCTTCTTTCTCTGGTTACAATGTTTTAATTTTGACAATTCACATCCTATCATAAACTTTTCAATATCAATCTGCTGGGAGAGAAATACAGGAAGACAGAGGAGATAGAATGATTGGCAACATTTATTATTGTTATTGTTATTATTATTATTATTATTATTATTATTATTATTATTATTATTATTATTATTGTTATTATTATTATTATTATTATTATTATTATTATTATTGTTATTATTATTATTATTATTATTATATTGAGGTCAAACAGAATAATTGCTTATGTTGGGATGCAATTACAGTGAAACTTTTATCTTCATTGGTTCAGTCTATAAAACTGTGACAGTTATTGAAACTACGATAATAGAATCATTTTAAACCCATATTATGGCACAACTCATTCCGAAAATAAAACAAGATCATATATAAACCTCTTTCTTTTAGATTATAACTTCGATCAAAATTATATATTACTGTACCTACTAGAATAATCCATTAATACCGTCGAAGTGATTTACTACAATAAAAATGATTAAATTCGTTATATTTCTTATAGGACTTTTAACAGAAAACCTTAATAAATACCGTACTTTAAAATGCAATAAACAAAGAGTCGCATGTTTCATTGTAACACAGTGTTTAGTATCTATTTTGATATTGAAATTATGTAGCACTTTCTTAGATGCCAATATGGCACAGATCATACACAGGCTATATGATAACAACATCAGGTTTTCGAAATGAAATACTCGAGTACATGATCGGATGCTCGAGATTGTGCGAATGTTAGTCATTCAGGAGAAATGTACTAGTAAATGATCTGGTAAAAACGATGATTAGTAAAATTTCGACGATAATCAAATTTAATAATACCAGTACCGGTACTAAATAGCAAGGGACAAAATTAATAGTATAAATGACGATAGCTGAAGACATTAATGAAAGCTCTGCCATAGTTTTAGCAGTTGTAGTAAACCCGATTTCAGTTTGGTTGATAGGCTTTTTTCCCCTCTACTCACACTCCCTACTCTTAGTGAAGGGGAAGATGCTACTGTCCATTTCACAAACGTTCGACTAATTGACTTCCTACTTACTTACTTACTTACTTACTTACTTACTTACTTACTTACTTACTTACTGGTTTTTAAGGAACCCGGAGGTTCATTGCCGCCCTCACATAAGCCCGCCATCGGTCCCTATCCTGATCAAAATTAATCCATTCTCTATCATCATATCCCATCTCCCTCAAATCCATTTTAATATTATCTTCCCATCTACGTCTCGGCCTCCCTAAAGGTCTTTTTCCCTCCGACCTCCCAACTAACACTCTATATTGCATTTCTGGATTCGCCCATACGTGCTACATGCCCTACCCACCTCAAACGTCTGGATCTAATGTTCCTAATTATGTCAGGTGAAGAATACAATGCGTGTAGTTCTGTGTTGTGTAACTTTCTCCATTCTCCTGTAACTTCATCCCTCTTAGCCCCAAATATTTTCCTAAGCACCTTATTCTCAAACACCCTTAATCTCTGTTCCTCGCTCCAAGTGAGAGTCCAAGTTTCACAACCATAAAGAACAACCGGTAATATAACTGTTTTATAAATTATAACTTTCAGATTTTTTGATAGCAGACTAGATGACAAAAGCTTCTCAACCGAATAATAACAGGCATTTCCCATATTTATTTTGTGTTTAATTTCCTCCCGAGTATCATTTATATTTGTTACTGTTGCTCCCAGATATTTGAACTTCTCCACCTCTTCAAAAGATAAATTTCCAATTTTTATATTTCCATTTCGTATAATATTCTCGTCACGGGACATAATCAAATTGACTTCCTACATAGTGACAAATTTTATTTCTGAAAGGGTTTACCGATACTCTATATTTCGAAAGTCCATTCTAGAGTCTGTGTGATTTATCTTGTCTCACTGTGAAAAGAGAGAGAAAGGAGATATGTCTTACTTCGTCTCTATTGTTATGGCAATGGGGTAGTGAAGGGATGCCGTCCATCCATCCAGTGACGGAAGGGACCAATTGATACATTCTGTAGCGCAAAATAAAATTACAAAATATCTCTCTTCGTACTGTGTAGTTCCGTCACTGAGCTTGTCTTTCAAGAAATTGAGTTCCGGTAGCCTGCACAATAATAGGGTTTTGAAAGGAATCCTGAAAATTTACAACCCTCCTATAATATCCACCCTCATTTGAAGGGACTTGGTTTTATTGCTACTGAGACAAGATAAACCTTACCAGGTATAAGAGCTTATATTTCATTTTATTTTTGTTTATATTAACTGGCACATTAAAAAGCTACTGACAGCAGAATATAAATGTTTTCTCCACCCCTAGTTGCTACTCTACAGCATACACACTGGGACAATCTTTGCACTGTGTCGCTCCCCCCTGACTTCATAATACAAACTGACATTCCTAAATGTAACTAATTATATTAGTTGAAAATATCGTAAGAACTACATAAAAATATACTGTAACATGTAATTGTCAAACATCTGTGACACTGTATTTTATATTCACTTATATACTTTATTTAATATTTTATTTTCTAGTGTGTACAGCTTGGGGGGTGCAGGTATAAGAGGTAACAGCTACCGGTCTGTCACTGACAGACTCAGGGAAAGTAGAAGGGGAAAGAAATGCCATCGCATCCTCTCAACTTGTATGAAATGTCGTCTAGTAGTAGTAGTAGTAGTATAGTAGTAGCAGCAGCAGCAATAATAGTAGTAGCAGTGGTAGTAGTAGAAAGTAAAAAAAAAAAAAGCGAGACATCTTATGTTCATGATAACAAATATAAATTCGTCAAACTCAGTTATTTTAAGTCTTATTTCAATTATTTTTGTTAAGAAATGGACAGTTCTAAGAGCTGTTTACTGATATAAAGTTTATGAACACGGAATACCTTACATTTCAGTATTTAAGAGTAAAATAATACTATCTGCTTCAGTATTTACAGAAATTAACTGAAATTAATTATGCTTCACCAAAGAGTGTAAATTTAGTATGAACAATCAAATTATATTCCTGCACCGAAAACCTCAAGTTTCATGCTTCACAGTTACGACTAATACTGTTCATGACGTCCTCATTGGTATGTTTGCTGGTTGCTTTTTGAGGCTGCATTCGGAATGGATCCATGCACTTGGGTATATTGGCCCATTGTGCTCCCTATATGCAATGAATGTCCCAACCTGACAGATGGCCCAGGAGGCATTCGTAAATCCGATGGTGACTTGTGGTCTTCCTGCCTCAGCAGATAATAGATGAAATGAGGGAGAATTGCAGAGTATTGGTGGAATGAAAGAGGGAAATGGGCGTATCCCGAGAAAAACCCCTGCAATATCTGCTTTGTACGTTACAAATTTCATCATAACCAATCTGAGGATAAATCCCGAGCCATTTCAATGAAAGACTAGAGAGCTAGCTGTGAACTAGAGGTATGGTTGTCAGTGGTCGTGATTTACGGCACATAAGAAACCCTGCCTCTGTATGATGCAGTTCCAGACAAAATTTACCAGCCATTTTTCATCCACATCGAGATTTGGTACCATTAACTACCACTACCGGTACTACTACCACCATCACCCTCCCTCTGCCCCTGTCACCACTACTACTACCAACCATTTCTACTTACTACTTTGCATTCAAATTATTAACTTTGTCTCCACATATCACGTGACTGATTATGCACACTACTGTGGAGTCACCATTTTGCTTCATGCAACTATTGCGCTGCAACTTCAAATTGAGGACCGTTTTTGCAAAACTTGCTAACTGCAAAATTTGCAAAATTGAGATTTTGGTGGATTCGTTAACATAAAGCATGCCTCTACACGATGTTAACGTTATCTTAGTAAAATTGAATTATTTCTCTTCATTATAGTGTGTCAAAGTGTGAGGGTTGCACTTAAAATCTATTTGTCTCCATTCAGTTTTTTGTCTCTCCTGTAAAATTTAGTTTTTTTCAGTTAGCAAGTTTTGCAAAAACGATCCTCAATTCATAAAATTAATTTTTTTTAGTTTCTCTTCTTTCTAGTGACAGTTACAATCCATAATTTATTATAACCTGTTAACAATAATTAAAATGTGGGCAGTTTGAACGAAACATTGTTTATTTTAGAGATGGAGTGCTTCTGTTAGTTCATGTTGAATCTTTCGTACACTACTTTTAACACTTGAATATAAATAATTGATTAAATGGCGATCTTACTCGTGTTAATTGTGTAAGCATGTGCGGCTTACAGCTGTTTCGGTGCTTCTTCACACCATCCTCAGAGCCTACTGCCAATTATTTCTGTTAGTTAACTACAAACAGAAAGAATCTGACTTCAATCCTAAGTGAAGGTGAAATTTTTCATTCTGTCATAATTTGTATATATACCGTACTCTAGTGTTCACTCATTTTCATACAAAATTAATTATCGAATCTTTTTTCTCGGGATGAAAAAGTAGGACGGAGAGTAGTGCTTCTTTGTACACTCGAGATTCAGGAACTAGGCCTACCTATGGAAACTTCACTCTGCCTATTCTATGCCACAGTGATATGTAGATAAATAAATACTCTTACCTTTTAACTAGAAATTAAGTATCCAGAGTCGACCTGGTTGGCAAGTTGGTATAGCGCTGGCCTTCTATGCCCAAGGTTGCGGGTTCGATCCCGGGCCAGGTCGATGGCATTTAAGTGTGCTTAAATGTGACAGGCTCATGTCAGTAGATTTACTGGCATGTAAAAAAAACTCCTGCGGGACAAAATTCCGGCACATCCGGCGACGCTGATATAACCTCTGTAGTTGCGAGCGTCGTTAAATAAAACATAACATTTAAGTATCCAGAACTTAACAAACATTAATTTTCACCAAGGATTGTTATTTAGTGTATATGTTACAGATGTTCTCACGGCCATAGAGAAGTCTACAAATGTCTGGATGGTTATCTCTTTAATGCAGAGACATTACGATGTGAAGAAGAGGTGAATGTGACTTGCACTACTGATACATCAAGTATATGCAAGATTTTAGGTGATGGTTTATATGCCAACTACACAACAAACTGTCAAGATTATTTTAGGTAATTACAGTTTTAATTATAGAAATTACCGTACCGGTACTATGTCATCATGTGCTATGAATAATGGAATTGGTCTACATTCCTATTCTTTTATGCAATAGCAGTTTACAATTTATTTTTTCATTAATTTTTTGAAGATGATATTTATATACCGGTACACTAAGGTTGTTAAGTAAAAATTATAAATAATTTTTAATTGTATAGAAAATCTCTCAATTCAATTTTTCAAAATAGGTTATTTGTATACTCTTATGTTGCATGGAGTACATTTTACAATCACACTATTTTCCCACATGGTCAGATAGGCTATATATTTCATTTCCAGCGGAGAATATTTAATACAATGTACGATGACAAGTGAAGATCAGAGAAGTGAGAGTGGGATTGATTATTTATTGTGACATTGGTAGAGGAGACTGATGCTGTTGACTGAACACGAAGACCGGTAGACAATGGGTGTGCATTGTGTGCGACTGAAATGATGACGAAAGGGTGTATGTTCTATCATGTATATTTAAGTATCAAATATATTTCATATTGTATGTTTTTAATACAGTAAATTTAAATCATGTAAATATTACATGAAAAAAAGGAACAGGAACGGACTTCAAAGGCTCTCAACCATTTTTGTTTATAATTTAAGAGAATAGAAAACAAGTTTCATTGAAGAACTTGGGTGACACTGAAATAACTGAAACAAAGTTGAACCTGAGTAGTACTATGTTAGTAGGCCTACTCAAGTAAAAATATTTCATCAATATTATCGTATGCCATATTTAGCAGTCTCATACAATTTTTAAACAAGTTTCAAGAATCATAATTTCTCTGTCTAAGACACACGATTTTTACTTGGAATTTTTAAAAAACGAATAATTTATATTTCATTCGGCTAGAATAGCTAGTATGGATATGAAAAACTGTTCTTTTGTAAAAAATTCATATGCTTAATACATTAAAAAAAATGATGCCAATTTCTTGTTCATTCTTGAGAATGATTCTACTTTGTCTTGAACTTATGCAACTTACTACACTGGACAGTACAGACTCGCTTGCACGTTAATAACAGAGAAATTGAGTATTTATATCATATTTTATTTGGTAGTATCACAGTATAGTATATACAGTCACAAAGCTTGACTTGATGAGGGTACTAGAAACAATAGACTGTGCAGGTACTATTTCGCATTGTCTGTGATGAGGCGATAGTAGCGATCCTAGTGGTTAGCAACTATCTATGGATGCATATTTACTATGTATTGAGCTTCGTGACTGTATATACTAGACTCGACTGTGGTAGTACGGTATGCAGAAACATGGCCTTAGGGAAGAAGATATAGCAGACAGAGAACTTAGGAAAATGAAGATAAAATAATCTTAGTATAAGTTCCTTTCCAAAATATAGGCCTACTATGTTTGCAAATTTTTTATACTGCAATTCAACAACAATGAGTAGGAGTCCTATAGGTCTATAAGGTCATTAAGCCTTTATTTTACAACCAAATTATATTAATTTATTTCAGTAACATAAGCAGTTTCAAATTAAAATCCATGAAAAATCACGGCCTCAAAATTGGTTAACTTCATGGGACGTTTCTCTCTCAAGGCCGGAATTTCGTAACCAATGTTTACTGATTTCAGAAAGTTTTGGAACTGTCGACAAATTTGTTACGGTACTGAATACTTGAAAAACTTCTCATTCGAAAATGCCTTTACACATTTTGGAATTTTGGTAATATAATATTGCTAGTTGCCTGTGAAATTTGTCATAAGATAGGCCTACTGAGGTATTAAAGATCGTGTTATGTTTTATGATTTTGTAAAATATTTTTATTGAAATAGTGAAAAACTGGTTTCAAAGCAGAATACTAAAAACAAACAGATTTGTACAGTTGCCAACTATTACTAAGAGTAATATGAAAACATGTGTAAAAGTGATGAGTGAACATGGTAAAGTGAAGGACAGTGAGAGGGTGGATAAGTGGGAGAGGAATATATATATATATATATATATATATATATATATCTGTCTCTCTCAAGTTTCCTTACTCTCACCTCTGGTGAGATGATTTTAAAATATCTTAGGAATACATCGCTCGCTGTTTAAAAAATAAGTATATTTTAATAAATAAATAATTCGAAGTATTTATGAAAATTTTATAACTTAACCATTGGTTTAGAAAAGTGACTTTAAAGCTGTACGGTACTTACTTTTAAAAAATTGAAGAACTGTTGTATTAAACATAATTCTGATTGCTGTTCTTAGCTCAATAATACTGGCGTAAATTGAACATGCTATTTGTTCCGCAGATGTGAGGGCCACATCCTAACCAGCAGCTACACGTGTGGTGCAGGGTTTTCATTCAGCACATTAGCACGAGGGTGTGTGGCAACTGGCGACACAACGTGCATTGAGCCACACTGTGCCACGACTGGCAATGGGTTTTATATCCTCCCAGGTTCCAGTTGCCGAGCATACTACCATTGTGACCAAGGAATACGTACAGATTACATCTGCCCGCCAGATACCATATATGACAGAAACAAAGAGGTTAGTGGAATAATATGTAAGTAGTACTGGAATTTACAGACCCAGAAACACAATTTGGACCATCTGAATTTTGCTTCTGGGTCTGTATACAGTATATAAAATGTCAGCATCTCTATCACCACTACCAACGACACTGCCATCGTCACTATCACCTCCTCTGCTACCATTCCTACTATCCTTGCACATATTACAAGGAAACCTTCCAAAATTATCAGGTCGAAATCTTCCTCTAAAAGTTGTATACGACAAGGTCATGTGAAGGAAAGCTTAAAATAATACATAAAGCACTCCATGAACTCAGTATAAACTGTAAAAGCACAAAAACAGCTTCCAAAATTAGCATCAAATCTACTCTCAAGTACCAGTAACCTTTTTTTTAAGCTCTTAAGGTACAAGTGCTTTACAAGATTTTCTATCGTCAGTGAGGGAAGTGGGAAAAAACCTGAGGCGGTATGCTACCCCAAGATTTTCTCCTGGCATACCTCGATTTAAAAAATACACAACATACACATACATGATGTATACAATAAATTGTTTCGTGCAGTCAATAACGCGAATCTTTGAAGCTTACGCAACACTTTAAATTTCTTAATAAAATAATTTAAAGTTACTTTAGTTATTTGCTAGATTATTTTGCAATGTCCATTGAGACTTATCATTTAAATAATGTTAAAGCTTCAAAGTGCCTTACTTAATTATAAATAAAAAGTGCAAAAACAGCAAAAATGATACAGTCACTAAATTGGCAACAATGGCCATCACAAGCTACAGACCACAGCCTTCTATACTTGAAATACTACCGTTTTAAGCATTCCAGGGGTTGACTTATCAAATAAACGTGTCTAAATACATGTTGAATACAGTTCCTGAAGGCTGTGGTTTAGATTTAGGAAGCAAACAGATAGTACTCTTTGTTGTGAAGAAATGTTTAAACAAATTTTTATGGATCACATTTTTTTCATGACAGTATGTTATATTTCACTAATGGTATGTCTTTTGGCCATAGAAACCAGTGGCGGTATTCCATACCGGTGCATACCTCTCACTTCCCTCACTGTCTATTGTCTATTACTCCTTACCAGCTACACCTATAGACTGAGTATAAACACTGTCTTCAACTTTTATAATACTGGATTACTATTGGCAGAAAAGTGAGAAATTCCTCAAACGTTTAGAACAAAACATATATTGCATAGATACTTCTCATAAGTAAGCCTAATGTCGGTTTTGGAGCAAAATTTTACACAGATTAACTTCACAACTTCTTTACTGTGTTAACTTTTTAGGAAATTACCTGGCCGACAAGTTTCGAAGTGTTATTCTTCATTGTTCATTCACTGACTAGGCTTTGGCTCCTCAACTCTTTTGTTATTAGAGGAGAAAAATTCGCTCCGGTGCCGAGGATCGAACCCAGGTCCTTGGTTCTACTACCAAACACTCTAACCACTGAGCTACGCTAAGTTCAACACACAGCACCGGATCGAATCCCTCTCCTCTAGTGTTTTCCCCTTTGTGGCCTTACTTCACAATTGTTATTAGAGGAGACAAATTCACTTGGGCACCAGGGATCGAACCTGGGTCCTTGGTTCTACATACCAAGCGCTCTAATCACAGAGCTATGCCGAAGTTCAATCCACAATACAACAATTGTTACCATAACAGATAAATCCTGTATACCCTGGTGCATATTAAAAAATGATTTCTTATAAATATGTCTTACGAATAATAGCGCAAGAAAATAAACCATATGTATGTATTTATTTACACTGCAAGTGGGCAAGCACCCGGTGGCAGTGGTATACACAATATAAACAATACACAATAAAATGATAAGCAATACACAATGAATTTACAATACACAATATAATTTTATACACAATACAATAAGAATACAGAATATAATTTAACGCAATAATAATAAAACATAAATAAAATACCTAATTTTACATTACAACCTACATAATTATGTATAGGCCCTACATAAGTTTCAATAGTCTTTCACTTTACTCTCATCTCACTCACTGTAGTGGCACTATGACGCATTTCACTGACACTCTATAACACATTTCACTGACACTATAGAACACATTTCATTGACGCTATAAATTATCACTGATCGGAACTATTCACTGCACTGTAAAACCATAACTTCACTGACTCACCTCGCTTCACTGATACAACAGTTCAAATAAGTCAAATAATTACACCCTTATGCATACTTATAAACAGAACTACATTTAAACTAAACATTTCTAGTCTAAGGCCCTCTTACACACTGTTTTTAAATAATTTACAATTCAAACCGAGGAAGTAACTCGTCAGGCTAAATAAATACATGTCACCTTAAAAAAATTAAATGTTAAATGTCACCTTAATTTTAATTTGCACTTTATACACAACTTTTTAAATTATTCTTGAATCTCCTTAAGGAAGGACAGCCCTCAAAGACTGCTGCAGGTTGGTCATTCCAATCATTTATAGTTCTATTTAAAAATGAGAATTTACCTACATCCGTTTTCTGTTTCCTACATTTGATTTTAAAATCATGATCGTTCTTACCATAGTATGTTGGCTTTTCTAACCGAGGTGTTATGTCTATATGGTAATATTATTCACAACACGATAAACAAACTGAATTGTTGAGAAACACGTAAAACGTATAATGAGAAAGCATGTGTCATCTTCATGACATCATTGTTAATAATTTTGTTGCTTTCTAATGGAGGAGTTTACACCTGTGGAGTAATGGTTAGCGTGTCTGGCCACGAAACCAGGTGGCCTAGGTTCGATTCCTGGTCGGGGTAAGTTACCTGGTTGAGGTTTTTTCCGGGATTTTCCTTCAACCCAATATGAGCAAATGTTGGACAACTTTCGGTGTTGAACCCCAAACTCATTTCACTGGCATTATCACCTTCATCTTATTCAGACGCTAAATAACCTACGATGTTGATAAAGTGTTGTAAAATAACCTACTAAAAAAATCTAATGGAGGATACAAATATCTGAATCCATTTCCTGTTTTAAACAATTATTCGAATTTGAATGTTGCTACTGCTTCTTTCCTTATTTTGTATGTTTTCCTTCCGTAATTTTTGTTGTGTGGACCTTTATCCATTTAGATTAGTTTTTATATTGTTGTTATGAATACCATGTAAATGTTAATGAAAGTTTTTAGTTTTCTCTCCTTATTTAGATCTGATTCTTTCCTGTCAGTTGGCATGCAACATTTTTGTTCTGTTCTGTGTGCAGGCCTGTGTTCCAGCAGGTGGCTTATGCTACGAGCCTCTCTGCACTGGTCGGGTGAATGGTCAGTACCCTGACACATCACATCAGTGTGAGCGGTCTTTTGAATGTTCTGGTGGAGCTCTACAAGCTGTGTACAGCTGTCCAGCTGGGCAGCTATTCAACGGTCATGCGTGTCTGCCAGCTGACACGGTGCCTTGCCAAGCTCCGGAGAGTACGGCTGTAGCTATTCAAGTGCCAACTTCCAACCCATGCAAGGATTTGCCTGACGGCTCACACACTGCAGCACTCCAAGACGACTGTCGCAGCTACATATTATGCAAATCTGGTCAGAACCTAGCAACTCTGCGTTGTCCTGTAGGGCTTCGACATGACGGCAGACAATGTGCAGATGCAGCTACAACCCCTTGCTTGTCAGACTGTGTACATCGATCTGACGGCTACTACACTGATCTGTTAACAGGATGTCGTAGTTATTTCTATTGCTTAGAGGGGCGAATGACAGAGCGGAGGACCTGTGCAGAAGGCACCTTGTACAATGGACATATGTGCATTCCTTCACAGTTATTCAAGTGTCCTCTTTCATCTCCAACGCTCCCTGCAATTAGAAGCAATAAATGTGCTTTGCGATCAGACGGCTTTCATACCGTGTATGCCAGCAGTTGTCAGGATTACTACTATTGTTCTGAGGGTAAAGTGATATTGGAAGGTTCGTGTTCGTTGGGACAGGTCTGGAATGGTAAGACCTGTGTGGAACACGGTAAGTTTCTCTGCAAAGGGCCCGAACCGTGGCCAGGATGCGTGGGCATGGAGGCGGGCTTATACCAAGACTACAATTCACGTTGTCATTCCTATTACTACTGCGAGAATGGGAACAGAACACAGCTGGTATGTCCGCAGGGTCAGCTCTTTGACGGCAAGATGTGTGTACCAGCTGACACATACGAGTGCCCGTACATAGAACCCGATGTTTGTAGCGAGAAACCTGATGGATATTACAGTGACATAGATTCCAGTTGTCGGTCATATTTCTACTGTTCCAAAGGATACAAGTTTACATATGTGTGTACTGGTTCGTATGTTTTTGACGGGAAAGAATGCGTAGATCCAAGCACTTACAAATGTCCATATACTTCAAAGGCCTGTATATCTCTGTCCAATGGATATCACTATGATACAGCTTCTGGATGTCGTAAATATTTCTACTGCTCGGAAGGAGACAAGATAACGACACTTACATGTGCGGGAAATAAAGTGTTTAACGGACAAAGATGTGTGGAGCCAGCAGATTTTCAGTGTCCTCATCAAATAACAGAAAACTTCTGTGCTTTGCAATCAGACGGTCTTTTTCCTTACGCTGGTAGCAGGTGCCGGCGATACATCCACTGCAAGGATCAGAAGCAGATCTCCATATCCACATGCCCTGATGGAAAAGTGTTTGACGGATCTGCCTGTGTTGAGGCAGGGATTACAAATGCCTGCCGTTCTGCAGCATTTGAGCCCAGCCCGAGTCCTGATTGCACGAATATGCTCAATGGCTTCTACCAGAACTACACGTCTGGCTGTAGGAGCTACTTCTATTGCATTGATGGAATGAAGACAGTCCTTACTTGTCCAGGAAATGAACTATTTAACGGACAGCTGTGTGTCAGTTCCAATTCTTACACGTGTCCTCCTGTGCCTAGCACAAATATATATCCCTGTAGTACAAACCACACAAAAGAGAAAACCGTACAAAGTGGAAAATACATGATATTACATATTTTTCCTCCAACCTGACAGATATTTTTGGTTTCTTATCTAGATGAAAATGAAAATTTCACTCAGGATAAAACCCCAGCACTAACCAAAGTCTTCATTGTAATTTAAAGGAGAACTTGCATACTTAAATAGAATATTCAAGAGCCTTTTGGGCATTTACAATTTTCTTCTTCATTACAAAGATTTCGTTGTCCCAAAGAAGGAGAAATAAATGTGGGAAACATATTTAAATAAATATCTAAGATCTTATCCTTTAAGACTTATAAGATCATTGTACATAGTAATATATAAAGAGTAAGGCGTTAAGTTTTTATTATCGATACTACAGCAAAATCAAACATATAACGTAGTCTGTAATATAACAGTTAAATTGCTACATATCTTCTCACTATAAAAATTATGTACAAATTATTATTACAATTTATTTTAGTGTTATTATTGCATAATTCAGTATGCAAATTCATTCATTCGAAAAATATTGATGATAAACTCAGTTCTTTTCATATGTGCCAGTATTATATAAATTACATTTGAAGCCAGGTTGGCTCAGCAGGTAGAGGGACTGTGTTGGGAAAGCGTGGGCCCAATTCCAGGTAGCATTACACTTTCAGACTCTTTCGGTCTACAATACAACGAGCATGAGGAAAGCAACAAAACTACACAGCCCACTCCCTTATAGTTCTGCGGATAAGACGACAGGGAACTCTGTTTCCAAACACCACATACGTCATACTGTTCTTTACAAGATGCTGTTAGTTTTAAATTGCATACCCGACATTGTTTTATTTCACAACATAGCTAATGTCCGGACATAAATCTAGGAGAATAGTTGTAACTTGCGATTTTTAAGTTTCAGTCTCTCCTACATGCATATAAATGATTTTGAAGGGTAATACAATCTTGCAAGAATTAGTATGTATCACTTTCAATTTATTGTTGAATTTGTAAAGCTGTCGAAAGAAAATCTGAAATTCATCGATTAAACATAGTTAATTTAAGGTATATTTATTGGAGACATGATACTGTAAAGATTCACAATTGCATATATAATTCAAATTTATCATTAAATATTTTCATATAATTTATAAGTGTGGTTATTAACCAAAGTTCATGCAAATGAATTTAAAACTTCCAGTTGTAAATGTGAAGTATCGGTATTATTTCTAAGACGACAATAAGAATGGCATGGTACAAAGCACATACAAGAAGTAAGATTTAGTTAATTTTCTAGAAATAAAGAAGTTAATGTACTGCTTTATGAGAACTGCAATGTAATTTTAAAATAAACTTAGTACATAATATAAAAGTTAATTTAAAATATATATGGCATCAGTACATTTATAAAATTCTCGTAGTTTAACTGGAGCTTTAAATGAGAGACCACTCATAAAAAACATTTTTCGTTCTAAACGTTATCAGTTATCACTGTGCACTTTTTATCCTTACCAACGGTGGACTATGTATGGAGCAGGATTGTTGCCAGAACTTTCTATTGGAAGCAGTGAGGGAAGTGAGAAAAAACCAGAGGCGGTATGATACCCCAAGATTTTCCCCTGGCATACTTAAACTTAAAAAATGCATACCTCCCCTCCCTTAGAATATACATACTGGTACATGATGTATATAATAAATGTATTGTTTCGTGGCACTAAGTAACGCAAATCTTTGAAGCTTACGCAACACATTAAATTTCTTAATAATAAATTAATTCCAAGTTACTTCAGTTATTTACTAGATTATTTTGCAATATCCATTGAGACTTATCATTTAAAATAATGTTAAGGCTTCAAAGTGCCTTACTTAATTATTTATGAAAAGTGCAACAACAACAAGAATGACAGTCACTAAATTGGCAAGAATGACCACCACAAGCTATATTTGAAATACTACCGTTGTAAGCCTTTCGGGGGTTGACTTATCAAATAAACGTGTCTAAATATGTACACGTTGAATACAGTTCTAGAAGGCTGTGGTTTAGATTTATGAAGTAAACAGATGATACTCTTTGCTTTGAAGAATTGTATAAACAAATTTTTAAGGATCACATTTTTTTCAGTGACGGTATGTTTTCTGGCATCAGTGGCGGTATTCCATACTGTCGCATACCATCTCACTTCCCTCACTGATTGGAAGAAAGATTTTTATAATTTAATACCTCAAAGTGTTTTTTCTGGATTATACTTTATTGTCATTTTTAAACTATTGACATAATGTAGGAAGTATATCTATGTCTACCATCTGCTGCCCACTCTGTTCCCTGATTCCCCTTCACATTGGACGTGTCCATGTGTGGTGTACAACTGTGCGATTGTTATGAGTGCAGTTTCGTGAGAGATACTGTAAAGAATGGCCCGCTATTTGACTCTAGGAGAAAGTGTGTTTTGTGCAAGACATATTACAAGTAGTCCTACATATAGGCTAAATATGAAATTTCATATTCTAAACCAGTAGTGTCAGAGTTGTAAGCTCCGAAACCGGTTGTGGTGCTAGAGACGTCCAGTCGGAGTGTGAACTTGCTTATGTCTGTGGAAGCACCGGAGCTCGCAATGAGTTATAGTGGAGGGCTCTGCTCCGTTTAGACTGTGTCTGACAACACTGTTCTAAACCATTACTGCTAGTGGTATAGGAACAAGGATTTTCACAATTCACTATGTGTAGAGAAGTAAATTCCAAAAAGACAAAGTATATGATTATGTCTCAAGATCAGAACATAGTACGAAATGGAAATATAAAAATTAAAAATTTATAATTTCAAAAGGTGAAAAAATTCAAATATCTTGGAGCAACAGTAACAAATATAAATGACACTCAGGAGGAAATTAAAACAGAATAAATGTGGAAATGCCTGTTATTATTCAGTTGAGAAGCTTTTGTCATCCAGTCTGGTCACAAAAAAATTGAAAGTTAGAATTTAAAAAATAGTTATATTACTGGTTGTTCTGTATGGTTGTGAAACTTGGACTTCCACTTGAGAGAGGAACAGAGATTAAGGGTGTCTGAGAATAAGGTGCTTAGGAAAAATATTTGGGGCTAAGAGGGATGAAGTTACAGGAGAATGGAGAAAGTTACACATCGCAGAACTGCACGCATTGTATTCTTCACCTGACATAATTAGGAACATTAAATCCAGATGTTTGAGATGGGCAAGGCATGTAGTACATATGGACGAATCCAGAAATGCATATAGTGTGTTAGTTGGGAGGCCGAAGGGAAAAAGACCTTTTGGGAGGCCGACTGAGATGGGAGGATAATATTAAAATGGATTTTAGAGAGGTAGGATATGACAGTAGGAACTGGATTAATCTTGCTCAGGATAGGAAGTGATGGTGGGCTTATTGAGGGCTCCAATGAACCTCCGGGTTCTCTAAAAGCCATTTGTAAGTAAATAATGCAATAAAAGGCAAAATATTTTCACATAATATTTTGGTAAAATTTTCAAATTTCTTCACATTTTGCATGATTTTTTCCTGCTCCATTAATATTTCTGTAACTACTACTGAACCAGGCTTTCCACATATTATAACGAGGTTGCAAGGGACAGTGAAGTGCATTCCATAACCTCTCCTATCCAAAACCCAACCTCAACCTGCTCGTGGTGCAACCTGCTTTTACAGATGAGGCTCTGGGGACCGAGTATTGGCGGTATAACCACAACATCAGAAATAGAGGAAATGCTATTTCATCTCTTACGCTGGCCTGCCATGGCGTAGAAATGTTCCACAAGGGTGCTTGTGAGAAAGGTCGGTGGACTCTAAAACTCCTCCCGGCCAGGTCCGATGGACCCATTAACCAACGACAGGTGTGGCCCTCCAGTCATACTGGGGGTTTACGTGAATGGGTGATGTAACCACCATTACAAACAAAAAATTGGTGCCCACTTAAAAAACGGTTACACTTCTGCTAATTCACAGAAAAATTGGAGAGCAAGAACGCTAATGGCTTCGTTGCCAAAGCCTGGCATTAGATAACAACAACATATTATAATGAGGCAATAGAGCTGTTTTCCAGTAAACACTTTAAAAACCCAAGCCACCAACATTCTGGAATTCACAAGGATAAGTGGAATCTCACATTGCCCTTTAGAGTCATTGAACTCGTTGCATCACTGAACTCGAAAAACCAAAATAAAATATGTGGTTCCTATTCAACCTTTGCTCATTCTATCGGATACAGTTAAAGTCTTGTCGGTGTTGCCATGTCTACTTTCATGTACGTAAATTAATGTTTTAAACGGATTCCAATAATCAGTTTTGCTGTTTATTTTCAACGTCATATGTTTTTCATCATACAAAATAATATTATACTGATAGAAGCTGTAATATTTTTCCATAAAACATAGAAGAGTTACTTATGTTGCATTGTAACCAGTGTTCAGTTCAGCCAATGTAAGATTTTTTCAGTGTAAAAAACTAAGTTACCTAGTTCCTGCATACCTGATTCTCCTCGACATGATGCAGTACCGGTAGCAAAATTTCGAATGCTAATTGGCCATGACTGTTTAGCTGCACACCTTTTAAAATTGGAATTTTTGCTTCACCAAAATGCATCCTGTGTAACCTAGAAGACTCTTTGACGAATCAAGAACATTTATGAAAACGTCTAGCTTTGGTATCAAATCTTCTGGATTCGGACTCTAAATTGAAGGGCTTAGAACAAAAAGGAGGTAAGTGACAGAAACCAAGTTTTGAGGAAATTACGGTTAAAGTTCTACATGCAATGAAATATTATACACTAGTTTGGTGAAATGATCCCCATATAGCAGCACTGCACAGTGTGATCTCTTACCTGATTTTATCCCAAAGAAACATCCTTTTGGGCTATCACAACACGCACTTGCCTCATTTTTTTTAATAATGTCACTTACGTGCTTTTTGTTCTAAGCCCCTCAATTATACTGGGAAGCTAGAAGGTGAATGGAGAACTTCCAAGTGCCTGATACTACTACTAGATAGATACTACTACTACTAGTTCCTGCATTCAGGTAAGAATTTGATGACGCTGAAAAATTTATTTCTTATGCAGATTTATTGAATTTTATTTGATATCACATTAAATAAAGACTAAACTAATAATCTTCACAGGCTTATTTTATAAATACTCGAGTTAACTCCAAATTATATAGGACTTGAGTCTGCTCCAAATTGTTTAAGAACGAAGATATTTTGAATTTTAATATTTATTTCATATTTTCATGTTTTGCCAATTTATTTATTTTATATCCGCCTGTCATTACAGGTGACCATATAGGTCCGGAAAACAATTAACAAAATGTATATATGGAATAGAGAGAAAAATCAATACAGTAGGTAGCAATCACAGTACAATATGCAATTTAGAAAGTTAAAAAAATTAAACATATATAAATGATTATGTAAAATGCCTATGAATTTCTTTAAGATATTTAAACAAGATAAACTTCATATTGTGCCAGTCTCTAATTTATAAGTATGACTCAGCTAGCCAGCAGGGCTGTCTTAACAGCATTATAGACCCCGGGACAAAGCAGGGCACTGAGCCCTGCCTACACAGTCACTCATAGGAGTAAATTATCTATAAAATAAACTTACGTTTATTAGTACCTCTACCAAAATCAGTGTTTTGACATAAAAAAAAACATGATGTACAGCAAATATTAATCATTACAAATGTTTGAACAATACAACATGAGCCTTGAACTTGAAAAATAACAATTTTGACATAAAAATTGTACTTCGTTGGTAAATCGTATCGACTGAGATCACACAGGCGCACATTATAAAATTATAATGAATTATTTATTATTGATCAAGTGTTCAACACAAACATTTGCGAAATTTCTTTACAGAGATTTTATAATTGGCTTGAAGTGACAATGTCTACAGGATATCTAATACACCAACTCTCCACTACAAGGCAATTTTTTTTTCCTTTTTTCGAGTTAGCAGAAGATTTGAATGTTGAAGCAGGTGATTGGAAGATAAGTATTAAATTCTGGTCTGTGCACAAATTAACATGGAGCCCCTATGCTCGTGGGGTCCCTGGGCAACTGACCACCGTGCCCATACATTAAGACAGCACTGCTCGCCAGTTCTTTACGGAATTTGTTTAGAAATTTCTGAATAATCGACTGCTGACGAGGCAGTAAATAAATTTGAAAACAAGGAGTCGGTGTTAAACAAAAAACACTCTAGAAACAGGCCAATTTCAACAGAGGCTACATTAGATGATATTGATGCCATTTTCGAATGTTCGCCACAAAAATCGTTTAAAAAAATTAGCTCAGGAGACTGGAGTGTTTGTATCTATAAGAAATGCAACACATTTATTACTTCTTAAACCTTATCGCTATGGGCGAATTTTAGCATATTTGTATATTTTATTCCTTATTTGCAAATCATATGATACGACATAAATGCATTTCAAGTTATTTGTAAATAAAGGTCAAGATTTTATAGTGCATATATATATATATATATATATATATATATATATATATATATATATATATATATATATAAAAGGCTGATATGGGTGGTCTGAAACACCTGACCACCCATATCAGCCTTTTTTTCTCGAAAACTATATGATACTGGTTGTTCATAAAAAAAAAATTTGATAACCAAAACCTATGTAAAGAATCGATTGGTGGCAGTAACATTTCCCGTAACAAACCAGAAGTAGGGGTACCTGTGGTCAACTTCGAAATTTCAAATGAGAACATGGGTCACTGAAGGTGTCATTGGAAACTATTTTTAAAAAGAAACAACTTTTACTGAAACTTTTTTTTTCTAACTTTTATTGTTTACTCACAAAGCAACAAAAATGTTATTTTCTGAGAAATGTTGTATGTTGTTAATGTACGTACACTCTTCATAGTAAGTGTTCAAAATGTCTGCCACCCTATGCTAAACAATGTCCTGATCTCCTCCTAACATCCGTGATTGCACGGAGACCTTCAGCACAGCTGAAAAAAAAAAGACTTCTCTAAATCTTTGTTTCATATCTTCTCTAGTTGTTGGACGCACCTGTATATGTAAAATGCTATGTTTTATTTAACGACGCTCGCAACTGCAGAGGTTATATCAGCGTCACCGGATGTGCCGGAATTTTGTCCCGCAGGAGTTAGTTTACATGCCAGTAAATCTACTGACATGAGCCTGTCGCATTTAAACACACTTATATATATATATATATATATATATATATATATATATATATATGCATATTTATGGGATTAATACATATTTCAGCTTTTAGCACATATAAATGCATATTTTGTTATTTTTGATACGGTATCTGGGCTTAAACCAAGATTGAGAGAATACGAAAAATCGCAAAAATGGAATACCCAGTACAGAAGAAACACAGACATTGAAACACATTACAATGGCTAATTAAATTTCATTTCTTGCAATCTGACAACTAGCAGACAGTGCAATGTTGTCGACGAATTATTGTGGACTATTCTGCGGCAATCAACAAAACACTCCATAATGAAATGCACTGCTGATTCTGTGTAAATGTATAATATAAAGGCATTATGATTGATGAAAGTTGAGATTAACAGAACAGATAATCAAAAACAGAAGCTGCCTTATCGTGTACTTCGCACATGCATAAGATTTTGATAGTTGTCACAAGAACATTGCAATATGATTGGCGCAGAAGTTATAGGAAGTGTTGATAGACTTCTTCACGGTCGCTAAACTCGAATTTCCCCACCTATCAACAATAATATAGGCCAGATAATGCAATTTTCTCTCTTCTACTTGCTGACATGGCATATCAGAATATTTCATTGTATTATGGTGACAAGTCAGAGAAAATTCGATAATGTGTTGAGTGCATTGTATTACATAACAACTTAGCAGAAAAAAATTATTGATTTTGAATTAGTTTTATCAATGATGCAGAACGAAAAATGTGCTAGAAGTGTACTGCTTAAGCAGTGGGTTGAAGGACACGCAACTTTAACAACTGATGGTAGGCCTACCCGTATCTCAGTATTCTTATGTATAACAGAAAAACCATCCATAATAGTAATTTTCTTAAAACAAAATAAGTTTTTATAATTTTAACAGCCTGGTGGCATTGGATAAAAAAAAATAATTTTAACAGTGTATATTTTGTTATTTTTAGTACATACATCGTGGTTTTTATTGCATTCGTGCATGCATATTTTGCCATTTTTTAGTATATATGAACCTGGCCCCACAGTTATAACTATATCTCAGAGCATGCGCTAAAAAAATGATAATCCAAGTTTGCGAGTTTGTATCATTTTAATCCACATACCGGTTCACTGAAAGATAACACTGAGTTAGAAATTACAGGAATTTCAGTGGAAGTACTGAGGAGAGTGAACAAGAACTTGTTTATGCAATACAGGTATTCCACTTGTGTGGGACAAGAGGATCAGCATTTTCAGCATCTACTAAGAAGGTAAGTGTGTTGTAGTAGTTTAATTGTGCTGTAATGATACTGTGTCATCTGTAATCACAGACCTAGCCAAGGATCTGTATGTCAGTACATTGGGAAACCAAACCGATAGTAACTGTGAAGTTCTCTACATTACACATTAGGTTTCTATGTACATACAGTAGCGTGCAAATTAATCCGAACATGACATATTTTTACATTTTCTGTCATTTTTGGCCTCACAGTTGCTCATACCGCTTTAATTGACATCTGTAGTACTTGTAATTCCATTGTTGAAGGTCTGTCATTATTTTTTTTATAATATGTGACATTTTGCCTGTCGTTCTGTACTTATAAGCATTTCAGTTGTGTTGAAGACTTAATACTGCAATACTGTGTACATTCTGTTGTCTTCACAAATGGATACAAGTCCACGAAAACGGTCTAAAATTATAACATTAGCAGACCATTCTTCTATGACATAGAGGCAAATTGCTGCAGAATGTCACATCGGTTTGGCTACTGTTAATTCGATCATAAAACGATACAGGGAGACTGGATCCATCACACCCCAGAAAAAAGGAAACTGTGGCCGGAAAAGGAAGATTTCACCTGCAGATGATCGTTTAATTGTCAGGAAAAGTAAATTAAATCCTAGACTAACTGCTGTCGACTTAACCCCTGAGTTAATGGCTACCACTGGGGCGAATATTCACGTTACAACAGTGCAGCGTAGGCTTTTGGAAGCTGGACGAAGAGCTTATAAGCCTATTAAGAAGCAACTGCTAACCCCTGTTATGTGCAAAAAACGCTTAATGTGGGCAAAATTACATCAACACTGGACAGTGAATGACTGGAAGAATGTACTTTTTTCCGATGAGTCTCATTTCGAGGTCCACGGCCACCGTGCTTCTTACGTGCGGAAAGGATCCGAAAAAGTAACAGCAGCTCATCTCCAACAAGCACCCAAATACCCCCCCTAAAGTAATGTTTTGGGGTTGTTTTACACATGAAGGGCCTGGAGCATTAATACCTATCAAGGGAATGATGAATTCTGACAAATATATTCACTTATTGGAAACCAGAATCGTACCCCAGCTGCAAAAATCATTTCCGGAGGGCAGAGGTGTGTTCCAACAAGACCTGGCACCATGCCATACGTCTCGAAAAACTACAGAATTCTTCAACAAGAAGAATATTCAGGTACTCCCCTGACCAGGCAACTCACCCGACATCAACCCCATTGAGAACTTGTGGTCAATTTGCAAAAGAAGAATCCAAAAAATGGATTGTCTACAAAGGAGAAGATGATTTCTGCCCTCATTGGTGTATGGTTTTGCGATGAAGAAATGAAGAATATTTGTGGGAAATTAGTAGAATCCATGCCAAATCGTCTCAGAGCTGTTATTAGGAACAAGGTAGGCCACATAGATTACTGAGGTATGTCTTAGATCCTTTTTTTATCCTGTTTGAGTGTTTTTGCATAAGTAATTACGTTGTTCAGATTAATTTGCACGCTACTGTACATATCCATTCATGAAGCTGAAATCAATAAAATTACAATATATTTTGCATTATCTTTGTGTATCACGACGTTTCGAGTCGAAATATGCTATTTTTATTTTCCATATTTTAGAGTTTAACACATATGCAATAATTTTCAGCATATTTTCCATATTTTAACACATAACCAGTAAAATAATATAGTCCATAGTAAGGCCAATTAAAAATTATGAAATTCCATTAAATAGGCTACAAAAATTTAAAATTAAATTTAAGCAATAGAGTTTTAATCGTTTACAGTAATTCTTTAAAATTAGTTTCTGTTCTTAATTTAAAATCAACTATCCTCTCAACAATAGAAAAGCAAGTTTTAGTGTTCTGCCCAAGGGCAGGTCTTTCACTGCAAACCCAACATTCTTCAGCCTTTCCTATTTTCTGCCTACCTCTTAATCTCCGCATATGATCCATATATCTTAATGTCGTCTATCATCTGATATCTTCTTCTGCCCTGAACTCTTTTCCCATTCACCATTCCTTTCAGTGCATTCTTCAAAAGGCAGTTTCTTCACAACCAGTGACCCAGCCAATTCTTTTTCTTCTTCTTAATCAGTTTGAACATAATTCTTTCTTCACCCATTCTTTCCAACACAGCTTTATTTCTTATTTTGTCTGTCCATTTCACACGCTCCATCCACAATTCAAATGCTTCTAGTCGCTTCTCTTCATTTCGTCGTAATGTCCATGTTCCTGCCCCATACAATGCCATTCCATACAAAGCACTTCACTAGTCTCTTCCTTAGTTCTTTTTCCAGAGGTCTGCAAAAGATGCTCTTTCTTCTATTAAACGCTTCCTTTGCCATTGCTATCCTCCTTTTGACTTCCTGGCAGCAGTTCACGTTACTGCTTATAGTACACTGCAAGTATTTGAAGCTGTCCACTTGCTCTACTGCCTCATTTAGAATTCGCAAGTTTACCTTCTTTACTTTTCTTCCTATAACCATGGTCTTCGACTTATTGGCATTTATATTCATTCCATACTGCTCACAGCTGTCATTTAGCTCCAGTAGCATATCCCTTAGTATCATTTCCTCTTCTGCTAACAACGCCATATCATCAGCAAATCTGATGCACTTTATTCTTCTTCCTCCTACTGTCACTCCTCCCATGTTCTGAATACAGTTCTTTACTAAATTTACATACATATTATTGTAAACAGAGAGATAGTAGCTTAAGGTAAATTATGACATGTTTAATCTTCAACATTACCTACCCATTTTGCTTATAATGAGAGTTAAATATAACCATATGCCGTGTAATGAGAGCAGTGGCATAGCCAGTGGGTGCGCCAGGTGGGCCCAGACCCACCCAAAAAATACGCGAATTTTTGCGTTTTTTAAGGAAAATGCTCAACATTAAAACTAAACCATGGATCCAGAGCAATAGTTATAGTCGATAGCATTAAGGTAAGAAGTCAGAAATGCGTTCATTTCTTCAAGAGCCAATTTAACTGTGTTGGATTGGGCCTAAAAATTGTCTGGCAGCGATAAAAAGAAGGAAGCTATGGAGGCTACTGAATTGTTGCATGAGCTAGAAACATTTGACACCTTATTTTATTTGGATGTTTAGACGATATTCTTGCTCTTGCAAATTCATTATAGGAAGCACCTCAGTCTCCGAAAATGGATATTAGTAAATGTTCGTCCTTCATTAAGGCAATGATATAAAACTTTTCAAAGCTCTGAAACGAAGAAAAATTCGACAATCATGTCAAGCACAAGGCTTTGAAATCTAGCAATTCTATCCATCAAGAGGGAGAAACGTTGGGATTTGTTGAAGGACCCATCATCAGCGATCAGTGGCATATACTGGTTAAAGGGTTTGGGCTACCGCTGACCCTATTATTACACAAAATATATCTAACAATTACTTTAATTTTAATTACTATGGTAAAACTAATAATACAAAATTATTACATTATGTTATATTATAAACTTTTTCTTTTGTAATTTCCTTGGGCTACCGCCGGTAGCCCGCAAAATACGCCCCTGTCAGCGATCGACAGATTCGTTGCTAGGAAATCTCGACAGCTCCAGTTCACCTTATGAAGTGTTTGTATAGGTATGCCTTGCTTGATTGTTTATCATAATTTTGCATGTTATTAAATAAGACTTCCGAGAATGAGTTTCAAGAGAGTTGACGGCAACGGCATTGTCAGGAGATGGGTCAGGTACTTTCTAAACCCTGCATATCTGGCTCAATCAAAATAATTAGTCTGGCTACGCCACTGAACGAGAGTTACGAAAAAAACCTCTTTTATTCATATATGTGTTAATAATCACATCTACCTCTTAAATTGTTTTGTCCTCGTAATACTCATTATCTTCAATCGTAGCTAAAGAGATACATAGTTAGTATTATATAAGAGCCTATTTTGAAATCTGAAAATATTTACCATGAGTTATGTATATGTAACGTTAGTTACGACATTTAGATGAAATTTTCCTTAAATACTGCACTTAAAGTATGGGCGAATCCAGAAATGCATATAAGTGTTAGTTGGGAGACTGGAGGGAAAAAGACCTTTAGGGAGGCCGAGACGTAGGTGGGAAGATAATATTAAAATGGATTTGAGGGAGGTGGGATATGATGATAGAGAATGGATTAATCTTGCTCAGGATAGGGACCAATGGCGGGCTTATGTGAGGGCGGCAATGAACCTCCGGGTTCTTTAAAAGCCAGTAAGTAAGTACTGCACTTAATGAGAAGTTAAAATTTTGAAATTAGAAAACAACAAACAAAATTATTTTCAATGTGTGTCAGCCACAAAATTTTTAGTTTGGCCTAACATCTGGCTTTACATTTGATTGCCTTGGTGCTTCGTGGCAGACTCAATTTAAGTACCGGTATTATACTTAAAAGTGCCACAACCATAAAAGAGATAGGCCTGATACAAGCACATTGCATTAAGTCTATAAGCAAGGATGCCACATATGATTATCATTCCTTCAACTTAAAAGCCTGTTTCTAAGATTTCTATGGTGCATGGTGCAGACACTGATGAGCCAGCAGATAAAGTTTCTTTCAAGGAAAGGGGTGAATTGATGTCTACAGATACTGGAGTAAGAACTTTTGTATTAGTCAAATTTCATTATGGTATAACCAAAGTTTCAGATATGTTGCAAAGTTCTGTAGATGAAGATGATGTTAAAATAATGTTATAATAATGGTGCATGGTGCAGACACTGATGAGCCAGCAGATAAAGTTTCTTTCAAGGAAAGGGGTGAATTGATGTCTACAGATACTGGAGTAAGAACTTTTGTATTAGTCAAATTTCATTATGGTATAACCAAAGTTTCAGATATGTTGCAAAGTTCTGTAGATGAAGATGATGTTAAAATAATGTTTCTCAAGGGATGACTTTTTAAAATCAATGACGACACATGTGAAACTGAACCAGATTTTATGCAAGCTATCTACATCAGTAAAGTTGTTGCAAGGAAAGAGTACAGAATGCTTACAAATTTAATAACAAACTTGGTATCAAAGAAGTGTAACTGCCTATACATTAAATGTAACAACTTTGAATTTAATATTCTTTTGAAATAAAATGTTATTTGTCATTGTGTATGTAGTGAAAATTTATAATGATAGGGGGTGTCATACACCATGTGATGAAGTAAGAAAATCATCTTGGGTGGCAATATTATAAAAGACAGAGATTATTATTAAGTTCGTTATTTAACAACGCTGTATCAACTACTGGGTTATTTAGCGTCGATGAGTTTGGTGATAGCGAGATGGTATTTGGCGAGGTGTCGGCCATAGATTACCTTACGGTTGGGGAAAACCTCTGAAAAAATCCAACCAGATAATAAGCCCAAGCAGGGATTGGACCCGCGCCCGAGAGCAACTTCAGACCGACAGGCAAGTGCCTTAACTGACTGAGCCACGCCAGTGGCCTTAAAAGACAAAGAAAATGACTGTATGTTCCGAATATGTCAAACAGTAATATTGATAAAACTTGAAACTTGTAAGACTTTTACTTTCAGAGAGATTTGAAATAGCATTATTGACTTTGCTTGGAATGTCTTTTTTTGTGTAACGTGAGTTACAACAACTATTCCATCAATAAATTACAAATAATTAATTATATTCCAGATTACTGTTTTGTGCCATGAAGAATGTTTTTAAAATGCAATAAATAAGCAAAAAAAAAACTTTCTTCATTTTTTGTTTTAGTATATATGTAATAAGTTCACAAATGTGTGTGAATGTAACGTGAGTTACTGTGGCATAACCCTGTATTGTCGGACCATCGGATCTGTGCCCCTTCAGCGCTGTCGTCGTTCTTGGAAAAGTTAATGCGTGTACTCACTCCATTCCACCCGCTTTCCTCCCACCACATTAAACAGCAGGCCACGAACCTTGCCAAATAGGGATGTTGCCAAACTTCCGTCAAACGGTGTCATAAATAACTGGTCCTCCATGCTACAATATTATTTCTTTCAATCAAAATACATCTTGTATTTCTACATTTTTTAAACCTAAATCCCATGTCTCAAATCACTTTCCGTAGTTTTTCTGTACAACCTTGGAAATTATTGCTTCTCTCACAAGCTTCAGTAATTTCTTCAATTTTGGAACTTCTTTCTGAACGGTATAAAATTCTTGTATCTTTCTTCTTAAAATACATCGGTTCATATCATCTACAATAATTAAAAGTTCCCTTGGTCTGTTCTTCTCCGGTGATTCTAGCTTTTCATCTCCTGCACAGACTCCCTCTCTCCTGATTTTCTTTATTAGGAGTTCTGACCTGTCTATATAAATTACATAAAATGTTGTATTATTAGTATTAGTTAAGTAAATAATTTTAATACATAATCAATTGAAATAAAATAAGCCTCACCTGTGATATCAGTTGCTCTTTTCGTTGCCTGATTTATAGGAAACAGATATTGACCTGTTTGTTTCTCTTCATCACAAAATGCTATTACGTACTTGCTTAATAATATTTCTTTCGCCACTCCGTGCTACAGTAGTCATGTTGAGTTGACAACACTGGACTGCAAGTGCAAATAAACTGTCCCGCAAGATGGCTCAAAATTATGAATAGTGGGGGAGAGAAATGAATTACCGAGGCTGAGAAGGAATTAGGGTTCAGTTCGCATATCTTACGGAGGCACAGTTCCGATGGTCCGACAATACAAAGTTTTGAGTGTGATAGCTAGCTGTCTTATGTCTTCCACTGGATCAGCAGAAATGTATGGTAACAATGCTCTACAAAATAATATTCTGGTTTTATCATTGTATAAATAATGAAAAGCAAACATAAATGTAAATTAAATATGTATTTACTGCATTGTTTTTCTGCAGTATGTCAATAACTAGTCTTAATATTAAAAGGAGTAATGTTATTAAAAACAAACGTACGATCATCCTATTTTAATATCTTAGATCAAAACACAGCAACTGAGAAAAATACAATAATAAAACATAGGAATGTGCTAACATATAATCCAATGTTATACTCAAAGAAATAAAGTAAATTTCTTACTTCTGTATAATATGACTTAACATTTACATGTTTAACCTTTTGGCATCTTATGACTAACCATTTGTTTTAGAATGAATTATAATTTGACTATATAATGCTTTTGAGCTTATTGTAAAAAAAAAATACTATTTGATTTCGTACACTTTGATTTTGACTGCTCTTTTTCTTTTCTTAAAAAGATTGCCAGGAAAGTCACAATACTGCCTTTGACTGTGAATTGTATAGTTTGTAAACTTTATGCCATTTTCAGCAATAACTGATTTCATGATTCTCACTCCATAAGCCCAAAAGTTATTTAATACAATAATTGTCAAAATTGTTATAATTAAAAATATATAATGAAAAATGTATCATAATTTTCAGATCAGAGGGTGCAGAGAGTCTCTTAGCTAACAAAAACTTTGAGCATTCTTCTGTCAATAATATAGGAACAGGAAAGCAAACATATGACCGTTAGATAGTTTTCCTTGTCTAAGAAACTTTCTGTTATCTGAGGTGTCGTTAATTCCATAGATGCCTTATACATATATATGTTCTAAACTTTATTTGTGAATATATGAATCTGAAAGATATTCAAGATCTTGAAGTTGGAGTTCAGTTTGAAATAATCTACATTCCTTATCCATATTTAATCACTAATTCTGTTTTCAAAATAACCTTATTTTGTTCAATGATCAGAATTAATTTCATTAGGATTCTTAGATAAGTATTTATGGGCAGAAAAACAGTATAAAACCTTAAATGAAATGTGAAGTGTATTTGAGAAGAATGCAATGATGTGAATGATGAGTACAAAAATGGCGTATGATCTATGAATAGCAAAACATGTTGCTTTATTTTACACATGAAAGCCATTGCAGTAAACCCTCATTACAGGGTAGTTCGGAATGAAATATATTTTGTGTTTCAAGGATCCCACCAAATATTCAATAATATTAGTATAAAAATATCTGAGTTAAGAATATTTTAATATTCTACTCTTCGAAGTTAAAAGCAAATGTTACTGACCCCGATACTGTAGTATACAGACGGTTTAGAACTGTCAGTAACTTATTTTTCATAATTAAAGTGAAGTTTCAATTTTTATCTCTGTTGCACATTCCATGCTCATGCAGTTTAATAGAGTAAGAAGGTTAATAGATTTTGCTTTACAGCATTTTAATTATATAAACAGGTAGTATATAATGTAATATTGTTGTTTCACACAATGGAATACAGAAATTGGTCCCCTTTTTGCATTTTCTAGCACATGCATATTTAGTTAGCTGCCCTGCAACAAATGGTATCCAGTTGTTGTTTCAAAAAACTTTATATTGAAGTATTGTATATTACATATATTTACATAATTTTCAATTTGAAACATTTCTTCAATTGCTAACTTTTTTATGAAAATGATATTTCTCTCTCCCTTTTCATGCAATAAATTTTTCAAGGTAAGTAGAAACATCTTAAAAACACAAAAATGACGTTTATGTACAATTAATTTTGAAATGTATCCACTAACTAATTTTCAAGCAGGTATACTAAATAATAATATTGATCATATGTCCAGAAAAATATAAAAAATAGGGTTCTACAGCATTTCAGTAAACAAGTCAGCAGGAAGAAACATGCTCTTTTAGGAAGATGGAATTAGTATGATCGAATTCACTCTAGAAAGCTTGTATCAGACAGCAATATTCACATAATGCTGACCTGCTGTTACCATGTGCTGTTAGTAGGCAGTGCTAATAATTGTTACATAAATTCATCTGCAAGCTACACTTAACTCACAAGAAGGAAATGAAGTTGAATAAGATACGATAAATAAAACTTTGCTGATTTTATGAACTTAGAATTAGTACCACAAAGAAGATTAAATCATAGCTGCGCTTCCAAAATCTGCTATATCATTTAAACAGATTTTCATGAGAAAGAAAAATGCATGATCACTTTTAATTCCCTTGATTTCCAAAGTTCAAATAAAAGTAGCCCGACTCCTATTTGAATGTGAATGCGATATTTTCACTGCTTGAAATTCCATTATCGTATTATATCGTATCATAACAAAATCAGTTACCAGCTAAAGTCACAACGCTGTTATTCTCAGCGTGACTCCTCTTTGCTTACACCTTAGGAAGTGAAGGCTCTATAAAGTGTAGGTAGTATCGTTCGCCATTTTTGTTCTTTTGTTCTATTTGCCACACCATTAAACATTATCATGTCGTAGCTCCTATGATAATAAATCAAACGCACTGTAATTGAGCAAATAATTGAGCGGCAAATAACGTCCTCATGTGCTTTCTGCGAATGCCAACGAAAGAGCCAAAATGGCAGGCAATTATATTAAGTATTTATCTAGCCTTAGGAAATGCATAACATCATCAGTAGCGAATCACAAGACGCACACATTTAAATGTAGCTGACCTGCAACGTGATTGGCTGCCGGAAATAAGAGCGACGGGACTATACGAAGGACAATTTTAAGCAATAATCGATTGTTGGCATTCTTCCTGTCAGTATTTCATCAGACATCAGTCAAATTACACGTCTGTTCGCATCCCGTAAAATGACTTACTCGATAAAGAAAGAGTGGAAATTGTGGAATCGTATGTGAGAACAGGTTCGATTAAGGAAACCCATGAAATTTTCAGGACAAGTTTCTGGATAGAGGACAACCAGCAAAGAGAGCAATACAGGGTTTGGTTAAAAAGTAGCTTGCTACGGGATCTGTGCAAAATGCAAAAAGAGAAAGAGTTTCTTCAGTTTGCACACCAAAAGTTATTGAAGCTATGTACTGCTTCAGAGAGCCATTTTCAACATCTTCTTGAGTTCTTTTCAGCACTTCACTTTTGTATTTACTCTATACTTACATGGGATACTTTTATCTGCACCACCCTGAACTTTCGCTACAATTTCATAATTTTTCATGTAATGCATAGGTGGAGAGAGAAACTTTTCCTTGGAGGGGGGGGGGGCAAAGCAAAACCACAGAATCCCCATATAACAGGATTATGGGTGAGATTATTTACCTCCTCCCCCCGTTATAACTTGACCGTGGTACAGTACAGTATATCGGAATATGATCATTTAATAAAGATATCTTGGGGGGGGGGCATGTTTCTTACAATATTATATCCATATCCGTGATGTTTTGGACCGAAATGTATAGGGCTTGAACTGTAGATCTACTATAAATTATAATAGAGCATAACTTAAAACAATCCCCCTTTTTTTCTCTCTTGTACAGAAACACATAGGCCTATACATCAATAAAACTATGTAACAGTGCTAACAGAAACTTTTTTATATTAACCTTAACTTCCTGAAGATATCATGAAATTTAAACTCTAATTATTTTATTTAATCTCGTCTTTAAGTTTACACATTATACTGGGATCACTTTTCTTTTTTTCTACATTGTTGTGCAGTATGTTATTCATATTTCTCCAAGTGACAGCCTGAACACCTGCAGAATTCTAACACATGAGTACAGGCTGTTACAAAAGAAACATTACAGTGCTTCCATTCCTACATTTAAAAATTTAAAATAAGTATTATAATAGTCCATACACATGATCTGAAGACATTAATTCGTCAATTTAAGCACAGAAACTTAACTTCTTTCCTTTCTAATGTTTATTTTTAAAGTAATATTTTACTAATACACTCTTGCTTCACTCTTCGCCATACAAGCCATATAATCTGTAATTAATTAATTAATTTTAAAGTCAATATTAAATTTTGTTAACACCATTTCAATATGTGGAAAAATGTATTATTCAAGTTTTATTATACAAGAAATATTCAATAAACAATTTTATACTTTTTGCATGCATAGGTTCCTTTAATATTAAAAAAAAGATTTCAACTTAGGAAAATGTACATTCTTGTTTCAATTAACCAATTTTTTCCAGTAACAAAACAGGCCATTCTTTTTTGATCTTCCGAATTCAATATTTTCTAACGTTAATAAAACAAGAGTTCAGACAAGTTGTAATGATTGAAATTACAGTACAGTCAACGCTCGATAACTCATACTAAAGGGAGCGGCGATCTGTCAGAGTTATAAAAAGTCCATCTTATCAAAGGGAAATAAAGTTGTATGTTAGGAATGAACACTAACACCATATGTTATCTATACAGTAGCAATATTATACTGAACTTTAATGCAACAAGATTATCAATACATACCAGGTAAAACAGAAACACAAATAACACAGGTAGGGGACAAAGTGCATTAATCAGAGTCTATTGTAATTCGACTGGTCTATTATAGGAGTATGATGGTGATTGATCTGCCACTTTGTTGTTGTTTTTCCTAGTAGAATGTTTGAAAAAGTTGTCAATCTTCTTTTATATTTTATTTTCGAAAAATTTGATCTGAGTTATCCGAAGTCCAAGATATTGTGCGTTCACTGTATACCGAAAGTATTGTCCGGGTCAGCTTACTTCATATCCTAAGGGTGAAACCTAACCATTTTTCCCCCATTACTACATATGCTAGTGGATTGTGGTGATTTTCTAGTTTGCAGGTTGTATTTTCTTTTGTCAACTTCGTTTCGAATTTTGATACTGACAAATACTACAAATGGTAGTGATTTTGTAACTGGTATGTTGGCAGCTGAGACAAATATCGACAATATTTGTCGGTACTGGAGTTCCATGAAATTAAAATTGTACTAGGTTTCTGAGCCGGTTACTGGAAGCTATTGAAATTTGAACATATTAATAATTAATTAATATCAGTATTAAAACATAATAGTTATTTTATGTGTTGTGTTGTGGTTATAATTCAAGACTATAGTCGGAGTTAGTACTAATAATTTCATGTGGTCAAACAAAATATATTTTTAGGTTAGGTCTCATGAGTGAATTGTTTAGTCAAACCAATAAATTTCGTATTGACAGACAAAATACTTGATATGTTGATCCCTTTCTCGTATAGTTTGCCTACGAAAATATAGTACAAATTATTGAATTATTTAGAATAATTTTCCAACATAAAGTACGGTAAGTAAATAAGTCATTTAATACGTAGGATCGTGTGATATCTGGTAATAGTTGGCAACACTGACAAGACGGCAATATTTGCTGTTTAGGAACTGTTCTTATGTGACCGTCACTATAGATTTGAAAATCAAGGTAATTAAAAGTGATAATGCTTTTCTCTTTCTCATGAAAAATTTGTTTAAATGCACAAAGCGGATTTTGGAGGCACAGTGACGAAATGTAATAGTGTGAGGATAGTATATTCAACAATCCCAAAAATTTTTAAGTAAATACAGTATATGGTTTAATATCTGCAATATGTAAGTGTGATTTAATATATTCTTTGAATCTGTAATATAACTCAGACGAATATAATTTAACAATATAGGTATTTAAGAATATATATTTTATAATGAAGTTTTACTGTACTCCAAATTATATAAACCATCATTGCATTATTCACATTATTCACCATAGAAGAAAAGATACCTGAGACAATATTATGTAGTTCTAGTTATTCTAAGAATTTTGTAAACTGTAGTACATCAGAACACTTTCAAACTGAGCAGTAGTAATTACAATTAATGGCAAGTACAAAGTAGGAATGGCTGTATTAGAGGAAACTGCATTCAGGAATATAAATATTTTACAGCCAATTATACACTCTTTGTTGAAGAAATACATCACAATTATTCGGCTGAATTATTCGTTTAACAAAAGGCTTTCATTGCAGAAAAGATATTGACAGCCTCATTTCTGAAGCAGATCTGGTGTTTGGTCACGTTTTATGAACAGTGATAAAACTAGAGCTTATTTTTATATTCTATGAAAACTAGTTAGTGATTACAGATACAAAATTAAATTACTGATCACATGCTCAAGAGCAGCTATTAAGATTTTACTAATTCAAGCTAAACCTATGACGAAATTATAAGTTTTAATGCAAATTGTTTGCATATACCTAAAAAGACACGTGAATTTGTGACGCTAACAGAAGCGGGATATTTCAATATTTAATTCACAAGTTGGATACAACAGAAATTTAATGGAACATTATTAGTTTACAATATATAAATAAGTGAAAGATAGATACTCATCATTTTAATACACAAATTCAATCAATACAAAGCATACACTGTAAGAAAAAAATATATTATACTTTCTGGTGAAATATGAAATGTTATTTTATAGGACAAACCACAATTTTTCAAAATTAACATCGGTACAGCTAAATATTTATTTCTGTCTCAATGACGCAGTACTGTCACAAATATATAATTCACTTTCTCTGTTAGATTATACAACAGCTGCAACAGCACCACCAACTTCAACCATGGCAATCTTCTGCCTAACTCAACCTAAAAATCTGTAATGTGATCCTTATCCAGCAAGATATGAAAAAGAAAAAGAGTAACTGAAATTCCACACTTCAAACTCGGATGTAATTCTATGAGAAAAAAAAAAGGAGAGAATATGTCAACTCATAATAGTACATTTTCAAAACCTGTTTCTTTCCTTTCTAATGTTTATTTTTAAATTAATATTTTACTACTGCACTCTTGCTTCACTCTTCGCCATAAAAGCTGTAATTAATTAATTTTAAAGTCAATAGACAATATTAAATATTTTGTTAACATCATTTCAATATGTGGAAAAATGTATTATTCAAGTTTCATTATATCAAGAAATATTCAATAAACAATTTTATACATTTTGCATGCATAGGTACCTTTAATATTAAAGAAAAGATTTCAACTTAGGAAAATGTACATTCTTCTTTCAATTAACCAATTTTTTCCAGTAACAAAACAGGCCATGTTCATATGTTAAACACTTGTACACACAAATTTACACAACTATCATGTACAATAAAATTCTCGGAAAGTGAAACTTCCCAGTTTCCAGAAACAAAAACTAACTTCCCAGTTTCCGGAAACAAAAACTAAGTCTTCATATTCTACGAATTTCTATTTCTAAGAACACTCCCTATTTTGTTCCCCATGTCTATGTAGAATTGCATGGTGCAAGTCTCTGGCAGAGTACCAGAATGGCCAGCATAATACTACGCTCAAGTATGAAACACAATGATGCAGTTTCACATAACAATATGCAAATGATTATATTATATTATTAAAGATAATCCTGTGCATTTTTCTCCACGATGTTAGAAGCAGATAATGTAAATTGTTATGTCACATCATCCACAATTTGTTATAGTATAAAAACATGACAGTAGGTACTTCGGTATCTTTAAATCTTGTTACATAACAGTAAAGGAAATGCCTGTTTTAAAAATTCAGAAGGTCGTTTTTTCTCAAGAAAGCATTCTACTCTCCTTTCACTGATATTTTAATTTTAGTCTGTTTGAGACTAAATATATGAATGTGTGGTAACACAAAGAAAATTACAGCACCTACATACGAACTCTAGATCAAGTATTTTCATATAAACAATTGAAAGAATGTTCAGTTTCCACATTAGTTTAGTACCGTAGTTCTAAAATTACATCCGAAAGAATTGTTAGAAAATTTGTATTACTCAGTAGAACACACATTCACAAATCACAGTAAAGAAATGAAAAAAAAAAAAGAAAGAGTAAATTTTCTAATGCATATTTAACATGCAAAATATGTGTAAAAGCATAGTTTTAAATCTTGTTGTCACTACCACAAAAATGATACCAAAAAGGGTGTTTTCTAGAAACAAAATTTTTTACCTCAGAAACCAAACGTTTGGACATAATATGTAAACTTTTATATATGAGAAGGACTTCAAAAGGATGTTTTAGATGCAACAAAACATCCTTCCTAAAAACCTCCAATGCAGATAATCACTCAGAACTAAAGGGAATACTGTATATGAATACCATGAACATAAAAGTTAAATCTCCAGATATATTTAAACTGCAAGTACTTATCATTATGTAAAAATATGTGAAAGTTACACTTGTACATAATAATTAACGCCAAATGCATATTACTTTTAATTAGTACACCCATTATAGTCCTAAGTTTTACACTACGCAAAATACGAATTTCAGTTACTATTTTCCTCCTCAATCTATGCAACTGCAGTCACAATACTTGAGTCACTCTTTTTACCACTCAGAAACCTGATATAATTGACAAGAACTGGAAGGAATCATCCTTGAAGCTGATTTCCACATAGAAGCTAACAGCCTTGGAACATTGAATTGAATGATTTAAGTCCTCTGGAAGGGTGAATCACATTACAATATTAGGTTGGAATCTAGGAAAGATTACATTTAATTAGTTGCACAAGAAATAGCACCTCATACACTACAGCATGGGAAGGTACTTGCATGTACAGGATATGCCATCAAATGCTGTGACAGTCCACGGCCATTCTCCTAACACCTGTAACACTCATGCTGGAATGTCTGCCATTTTGTCAACAGGGCTCAGGAGTGCTACAGGGATGCCAGGATCATGGCCCTGAAGCAGTAACAACTCCTTCAAGGAATACAATATAATTCCTCCTTTATATTAATGAACAATAGTTAATTTTGGCCCATGTAAAATTTTTCAGTCATTCCAGCACACGCACAGTGTATGTACAGTACATGCACATTTATATACATTTACTTTTATATTACATAATATAGTCTCGGCAGTCTCTTATCCAACACACTCTTATTTATCACAATATCTGGCGAGTCGTATTGAACTGTACTTTACTGTAGCAGTGCAGATACATCCCACACTTTGATCAGTCGATCTTGTCCAACAGTCAGCAATCGTTTGCGGGGCTCATCAAGGTCCATGAACACAATGCTGTGTTTTGCATCATGAAATGTAGCCATCGGAGTGTGACTGTAACACAAACATCAATCAGTTCTCAAAGAGCAAAGAGTCGAGTAAGACATGACTGATCACGAGTCCGCTAACTTAGCGAAGTGTAGTAGAACACAAGCCATTTCTTAGTGAAGTAATAAGTGAGGTGAAGGATCTGTTGAGAATGGATACCATAAGCCTAAGGAATATTATTAACAGAAAACTGGAAGAACTACAAAAGAAAAGCAATCTATTAAAAAAGGTGAAATATTTAGAAAAGAAAAGGAGGAACAATCTAATCTTCTTAATCAAAAAGTTTTTTTTTTTATTTTAGTAGGCTATTTTACGACGCTTTATCAACATTTAAGGTTATTTAGCGTCTGAATGAGGTGAAGGTGATAATGCCGGTGAAATGAGTCCGGGGTCCAACACCAAAAGTTACCCAGTATTTGCTCAAATTGGGTTGAGGGAAAATCCCGCAAAAAACCTCAACCAGGTAACTTGCTCTGACTGGGAATCGAACCCGGGCCACCTGGTTTCACAGCCAGACGCACTAACCGTAATCAAAAAGAAAAATGTTATCCAGTCATATGACTTATTTTGATGTAAATTATACAGTTATAAATTTATATTTTATTTATTAAAACTGTTAATGTTTTCGCCATGCAATATGGCATCTTAAGACAAAGATTAGAGATATCTTATGAAAACAAAATACTGCAATAAAATTGTGAAGAGGATGCATGTCAAAATATAGTTAATGGATATCAAAGTTAAAAATGTTAAAATAATGAAAAACTTAAGCATACCAATTACAACCAAAATTATTAACTATGCATATTTAATCAAATAACAATGTCAAATTAACGTTAAAATATATGTACATGAATACTACTTTCCAAATTGGTATATCACAAGTAACTACCATATGGAAAGGTTTTTTGGACAAATCTGCAGTAATTTTTTTTGTTAGAAAATATATGTGCAGTTATAAGCTGGTATTTAAATATATAGAGTTCTTAAATATGCATATTTTTACAAAATATGATAAAACTGAATTATAATTTGAAAAACATGTAAACTGTTATGACATTTTAGAAATTTAGAAATCTTCCCACTATTCGTGAGCTGCCACAAGGGACAAAGAGCACTTAATAATATAAATATTTAAAAGTTCAGTGAACCATTAATTTTGTTTTGACAATGAAACTCCTACAAATACATAGCTGCAAATACATTTTGTGATTGGTGGAAATATACCTAGTTTTAGAGAGGCAAGTGTTACAAAAAAGTAAAGAATGCTAATGAACTTGGTTTCAATTCGAATATAGGTGATGCTTTAGGAGAGCAATTGATCCTTTCAATGCAGCTAAAGTTACAATTGGAATAATAGATGTAGGTATTCCAAACCTCTTAAACACATCTTTCATGAAGAGAGTAGCGGTACCTCTTGCTCCAACCAGAAGTCCAATTACTTCAAGCTCTTCTAGCTGGTAATTTTGGAGGTAATAGGGAATGATAGGATTGTAGATATTCTTTTTTTCCTTATCCACTTCTGCTGGCTGTTCCTCATTCGTTTCGAAACGCACAGTGGGATCAATTATGAATCCAGATCTTGTAGATTCCTTGAAAGCTATTATATCTATGCGCCGTGTACTGCCAGTGACGGAAAGACCATCTACTTCTTCAAAGGTGTTGTAATCGGCATCTTTAAGGGCAGTGGATATAATTGATTGTACTTGGTGGTGTCTAGCGTTTCGCAGACCTTCGCCGTTCAGTTCAGTTACGTTGAATATGTTATAGGTTACGAAATTATTAAATGAATCATAAGTTTGAACATATATTGTACGATTCAATATGGTTATTATTTTCTGCTGAGTTGTATTATACTGAAGACAACAAGTGAAATAGGTATATTACATATAAATATTTTGTGCATGTATATTTTTATTTTGTCTTCAGTATAATACAACTCACCACAAAATAATAACCATATTGAATCATATAACATATTTATGATTACAGTATATATATATATATATATATATATATATATATATACAGAGTGTTCCGCTTATAAGTATAACAAAAGAAATAGCTATAACTTTTGAATTAATACAAGTATATAGTTGAAACCAACTGCTATAAAGAATGAAAACTGGGAATTTTTGTTACCTTATGTTCCATAAACCTCAACATGGCTTCCATTGGTGGCACGGGAAATATCCAACCGGTATTCAACCTCGACCCAAGTGTTATGAAGCATCTGTGGTGTAACATTGTTGACAGCAGCATAAATTCTTTCTTGTAAGTCTGCCAAATCACGTACTGGCGTCCTGTAGACCTGGTCCTTAACAAACCCCCACAGGAAAAAATCAGGTGGTGTTAGATCTGGTGATCTGGCAGGCCATGTGATGTACGGTGATCTTCTTCCGATCCATCTTGCAGGGAATTGTTCGTCTAAGAATGTGCGAACCATGTTGGCAAAGTGTGGTGGAGTCCCATCTTGCTGGAAAATTGCTCCATCTGGGAGTTGTGGCACAGCATACAGTTGCAACATATCCAGGTACGTGTTTGCAGTGACTGTCTTTTCAGCAAAGAAATAGGGACCAATGATTCTGTCACGCATGATCCCACACCAAACATTCCATTTAGGGGAATCCCGTTGGTGTTCAATTACGACACTTGGATTTTCCGACCCCCAGATGCGACAATTGTGTCGGTTTACTTCCTGTTTCTCTGAGCTGCCTATCCCATTTCATTATTGAGACGTACGTCGGTACAGCTTCCCTCGGTCTAAGATTGTACTGACGGCGAAACAAGCGCTGTACACGAATTATGGATCTATGTTCTGCTAATGACAGCACACAAAAGGCTTTCTGCTGTGGCGTCCACATGCTGACTGACTAAAGATACGATACGAATTCTCTTATTTAATGATCTGCGCATGCGTGAGTCTTCTAAAAATAAGTAACAACAATGGATTAAAACTTCCCAATTTCCTCTTTACAATGGTACCAATCTTAACCCATTTGCATGCATTGTTATGAAATTATAACTATTTCTTTTATTATACTTATAAGCGGAACACGGTGTATATATATTACTCTGTCCAAGTTCGTTTGTGAGTAGTTGTGTTTATATCCACGATTTTGCATGTCTATTTCGTCTTGTGAAAAATGTGTATTCTTTAAATTAATGAATCTATTAACACCATTCAATTGTGGTTATGATGTTTTGGTTTTTATTTTGGTATTACTGATCAATTGTTCAAGTTTCTTATTTAAAGCCTCATATTTCTTTTCCCTTATTATTCTTATTTTGTTACTGATAGTCATATCTATGATATGCCATGTCTTACCAACTATTGTGGATGCTTTAAGATGTAATTGATATAGTTGTTCGTTCATATTATCTTTTTTCTTATGTAAGAATTTCATCTCATTTCTTACCAATTGCTAAAGCTTTTGTTTTGATAGCTGAAGTATTTTTGGTTTTATTTTTGATAGTGACATAATTTGGTATAATTTTAATTTCCATATATTTCCGGTTTAACCATATGTTTGCTATTATGTTGTGTAATATTGTCTTTAGGTTTGGATATTGCTTATACAGTTTTGCTTGACTAGCATCAATTATTTTATAATCCATGTGTAATGTTCCAATAAGTTGTATTGATAAACAAAAATTATATATTTTTATCAACAGTAATCTCACTAGAGATTTTGATTTATCTAGAGAAAATCAAAACTCGAGTGGGACTTAATTGATTATTACACGATTAAAAGAAAGTATATAAAGATTAGAAATAACGAAATACTCCAATACAATAAGATATTAATTGATTTACGAAAATACAACTGTCTTCAAATGTATTATTGTACCATCTCAACATTACAAATATTACGCTAGATGGCAGTAGTGTGTTATGATTAGCTGTTTTCATGTTATCAGTAGTGCCAACTATAGAATCTTCATTGAACTCTGTGAACGATTACTAGTCAAGAAAGCTTTGTTGATTCAGTTTCATTTGTATTAAATTATTAAAACAGTTGCATTCCACTTCAATTATCCGGATCCCAGTAATCAACCTCACATGACAGATGATTTTCAATAAATCTTAAACAATCTCTGATACGTGACTATCCATAATATCATATAGCAGAAGCTATAACATAACCTATATAATATAAACAAATGTTAGAAAAGTTTTAATTAGGGATGATGAAATAAACAAGAAAAGATTTAATTAAGGATGATGAAATAAAAAATGAACATGAATAATTTTAAAAGGAACAATTACTGAAAGCACAATTTTCAAATTTGAATGTTTTAGTGGTTGGTGGTTCAGATGATGTTATATTGGACGTGTGCGTAAAAGAAGTGGAACTCGTTGATGTACATGGAGTATTCCTCAACTTATTAAGGATTTCCGAATGGTGCTCATTTATTTGTAAATAGGGTTTTAGGGAAGATGCATAGCTATGACCAGTGATCTTTATTAATTCTTGTTTTTGAATGCCAATGCGAGTCATATTTGAAACTGCTGTGCATCGACTGGAGTGGTTTGTAATTTTCTGTTTTTTTTTTTTATGTCCAGACCAGTGCAGTTTGAAATGTTGGCAAACAAAGAAACGAATGCTAGGGTAGTGATAAAAACAAACAAATGCTAGGGAAGCGATAAAATTAAACAAATGCTAGGGATGCGATAAAATTGTGTGATAAGCAGCCATGATTGGTTGAAAGACGTCCTTTCGTACCGTTTTATTGGTCAAACGTAGTATGACGTAATAAAAGTGTAATAGTCAATACAACTTATTGGAGCATTAAACATGAATTGTATTTAAATGTGAGCATTCACAACTAACTATTGTGAATGCTCATATTTAAATGCATTTATTTTAACATTATTTCCGTTCCCGTTCTCGTTATCGTTTCCATTCTCGGTTTATTGTGAACCAACCTTATCTGGGACCAGTCTGTACATTACAAAGCACAGCTAATAGATATTGTACCATCTCCACTTACTCCATGTCTTTGAGTTCAGAGAGGCATGGATCACAAACTCGTACATCAAACTCGAAGCCCATTACAGGGATGGAAGACCGACCAGCACTGCAGCGGTCACAGACTGCACGTCCACAGTAACGGCAATGATGTTGCCTGAGACCCAACTGACGTTGATCCATCATGGCACGAAGGTTCCAGAAGAATGGTCGTCCACATCGCTGACAGCAATCTGATTCATGCCACTCGGGTGTCTATTACAACACAAATTCATTTAATTTTATAAACAAATTATATATCTACATAATAAATTTGCTTTCTTTTAATGCAGCATGAAAACTTGAGATTAGTGTTGTTATTCAGACATGCATAGAACAAACTAAACAAAAGGAAACTATCATGGATAAATATATAATAGGATGCGAAACTTAATGAGTTTCCCATAACACATACTAGAGGTGCTGTTGTAGAAATTGATCTTGCTGCCATCTATTTCTGGGAGGGGTGTTATTACATCTAGCAGCGCACCAAGTAGCGAAAAGAGTAATTACTCCATGCATTTAGAAGCGCACCTGGTTACGAAAATGTTAAACTGTGCAGAAAGTATTCCCTCCCACCCTCATCGATATTCAAAATTATCCCACTTTAAAATAAAACATTTACGGTTTTATTCCTCACAGCATATTCTACTGAAAATTCTTACCGGAGCCAACAGGAAGATAAAAGAGACGATGTGTTTTACACTACCCGATTAAAATATAACCAGACAGAGACAAAAAATAAAGCAAAAGATTAGATAATTGGGATTGTATTCGTTGGGTATGGAAAAGTCTGCAAGAACTACTTAGATAGTTCAATTTATTATATTACTATTACTTTACAATACACTCAACAACACTATTTTTACAACGTCCATAAACATCACTGTTTAACATACACTACTTATACACACACGTATCACTTTATGTTCACTTATTAGCAAGTTTCAGTCCGCCATCTTCATCTTCGACTCTCCCATACAGCAATATCTCGAACGGATAAATAGAGAACTCTCGGTAATGTACCCAACACGTAGTTCTAATATTCACCACCTATGACGTTGGGCGCTGATCACCTTATTTCAAACCCCCAAATCCAGATGGTGCTGACCGCAGTTACGCATCCTATTATATATTTATCCATGAAACTATTATGAAACACTTTCTCGCTTCACAATGGCATTTAATGTATTTACCTGCATAATGGACGCACCCCAATTTTTCGCGTTAAAGTTTACAAAAATTCCCCACATAATACACAAGCAGAGGAATATGAATCTGTGATAAATGATAGCAGTGATGCTGAACCTGATAGTGAATGAGGTAAGGCTAGTGTTAATAACAATAAAGTGCCTTGTCTTATTGTCTCTGTATTCATTGTTACAAGTTACATCTGTTTATACAACTGCTTATAACTAGATGGTGGGCTTGGGATACCTTAACAGTGGCAATAGGTGATGCACAACGGAGCTTAGACATGTGACGTTATTCTCGTAGGTACATTTTATTAAGAACGCAAAATGACCTGTCAGCCATCCAGTTGCGCGCTGTAGGAACCGAACCTAAGCCAGCAGAGTACTGTGCGCAGTCATAGTGAACAGTTGTCTGACAGTGTCGAGGTTGTCTGTCACAGTGTTTACTTGTAAACAAAGTGCAGGTAATGTGTGGGGGAGGTCAAGCTGTACGATAAACACAAGGGTTGCACAAGGTTTTAGTTATAATTAATTATATTAATTAACATTAACTGACATTATATTTTCCAAAAACACACAAAATAAAAGAACACAAATTGCATAACATTATCATATACACATTTTAACAAACAAGGAATTGTAAGGTTGAAATAATTCAATATGACAAATCAAATTTTGCTACTTAGTCTATATGATGTTGTTTTCAAGCAGCATTTTTACGGTCATGAATTTCACTCTCTGTATGACTAACATAATGTCACTATCTTCTGTACTGTATCTGAATAAATGGAACTTTGAGAAGGGATAATTATTATGTTTAGGAAATAGTGTTGTCACTTCAGACTAATATACTGTAGTTTTAATTCGGCCCAGAAGACAGTGATATTATGTTAACCATACAGACAGTGAAATTCATGACTAAAAAATGCTGCTTGAAAGCAACATCATGTAAGTAGCAACATTTGATTTGTTATATTGAATTATTTCAACATTACAATTATTTGTTTGTTAAAATGTGTGTATGATAAAGTTATGCAATTTGTGTTCTTTCGTTTTGTGTGCTTTTGGAAAATATAATTTCAATTAGTGCTCCGCCATAAATGTTGTAACTAAAATCTTGTGCATCCTTCATGTTTATTGTACAGCTCGTCCTCTCCCACACGTTACCTGCACTTTATTTACGTTTTCTCTGTGCCTAAACGAGACACTCTACTGTATTTGGTAACGTGTACAAATGCAATGTCGAAATACCAGTCGTATTATTTGCATTCACCATTGACATCCTGTGATGTTGAACGGTTGTTCTCAAAATATAAAAACTGTTTGAGTGATCGCCGCAGGATGTTTCAGTTCGCAAATCTTCGGTTGTATTTTGTTGTTCATTGTAATGCCAGCAACGAAACCGAAGAAGACGGAACCTTGCATGTATAAGGTATGTATTCATGTACTTTATTTTCAATCATAACCAGACTGTACTACCTTTGTTTATGTCCGCAATGCGTGCCCAGTACAAAGTGTGTAAAAGCTATAGTCAACGCTTGCATACATTGATTGCTAAAATATCCCAGTTCCACCCTCTACTTATATAGCTCGCGCAAGAAACGATTACCGAAAACCAATGGTGGCGTTGCTGTCTGTTTTGACGTGTGTATGTAGGCACGCCGAGGGGGGAGAGGAGCGAGCCGATGGAAGTACTATCTCTTCCAAGAAGATGAACAAATGAGGACATCGCTGTGGAAAAAAAGAACGTAGCAAGAGAAAAATTCGAAGCTAATTAAACGCACAACATATGTTTACGAATGAAATAATAATACCGTGCGATACAAGACACGTATTCACATGCAATGGAACAAACTGAAGTCGTAATGTAACTACCACAATGCAAGACTGATTCTATTATCGATGTAATTTCTCTTCCGACTCTACTCTTGAATATCATTCAAGTTACGTGACCTTTCCTCTCGCCCGCTCTTCCTTATCGCAGTGTTTCATTCACATTCCTTCTGTCGGTAATCCATGGTTGCAAGACCTATAACTATTATCAATCATCTCAAGTGCATTGCAATCTAAACATAAAATAGTCGCAGCCCATATATTGTTACATACTCTATCGATTATTTGAGCATTCGAGCTGGCACACCTTCAAGACATGTCCCCCCCCCCCCCCCACTAAAATTTTTTCCTTGCATAAAGGACGTACACTAGTTTTCTGTTATAAAAATCGAAAAAAAAAAAAAGTGCGTCTATTACGCGGGTAAATACAGTACGTAGATAGTAATCTTCATAGCCAACTGTTTCACTAGTAGATTGACATTCATTAGACCATTTTGATCATAAAGAGAGCAGTTGGGGTTTATGAAATTTCCACTACTTAAGAAGTATATCCTACCACTTTCTTTATCAATGTATAATTACAAATTATATCTGGTGATTTATCACACCTCCACTGTTAGCTTCACATTAAGATTTGATGTTCTCTCACCTCCTTCCTGTCAAGAGTCATGTCCCAAAATACTATAACTGAATCCTCTCCTCCTGAGATCAGTTGCTGTTTAAGCCCTGCATAGCACAGTGCTGTTACTTTGTTACTAGAAAACAAAACAACAACTTAATATGAAATCACACTCAAAATCTATACACAGTAATGTTAGGTCAATACACTTAACACACAGCTCATACAAACTCTGTATAAAGATAGAATTATTATACATCCCAATTTGATTTGGATTGTCCTGTTTTATAATGTTGTCTTGTTCTGGTCGTCCTGGTGGATTGAATGAATATCCCATTTTGTCCCTTTTTCATTTACTTGGCTATAAGATCCTTTTTATCCCCTTCTATTTTTATTTCAAAACCTGGGGGTCTTATAGGTGTGAACTCGTAAAATCACTTGGTTCGGTAGAGGATTAAAAAATACGGTATTTTAGTATTTTTATTGCAGCTGTCACAGTGATCTAGTAGTAGAACACTGGACTTATCATGTGAACTTGACATACACCAGATTTATAACTTGGTTGGTCAAGCACAGTTAACACAGGTGTTTTCTCCAGGAACTCATGTTCCCCTGTAGCATCTCATCTCATCGTGGGTGTAGTGTAGACTATTGGCACACTCTGGCCAATGACTCCATTGGTAAATTAGTCTACACAATTGGCTTTATATGGATGAAAGATAAACACTCAAGTAACCACTATTAGTATGTATGTGTGTGTGTTTTTATATATAAGAAGTATTTTTATACCACACAATATAGATATTTCATTAAAACAAAGTTACTACATAATTCTGTATTTTGACTTTCAAAAAATAAGGGTGTTACCACAATCTACTATATACAGTCACGAAGCTTGAGTTGTGAGGGTGCTAGGAACAATAGACTGTGCCAGTACTATTTCGCATTGTCTGTAATGAGGCGATAGTAGCAATCCTAATGGTTAGCAACTATCTATGGATGCATATTTACTACATATTGAGCCTCGTGACTGTATATACTAGACTGTGGTGTTACTAAAGTAACGGGATAAACGATGAGATCCTATAGTCAGGTAAATATGGTACATATATCTCAAATGCAATTCGTACTACTATGTTTGTGTTCGATGATATAACATCATAAGCGTTGCAAGCTGTTCAATATTTATCATGGGTTATCAAATTATAATGACACCAGATATTTTTGAGTGACAACTGAATTGAGTTGATTGCCAGATGTTTCGAATGTTAATGTAAAGGGGAAAAAAAGAGACAATTTAAATTAACATAGAAAGACTGAATGTGCAGCAAATTTCAAGTATATTATGCTGAGCTTCACGTATTTATTAATTACTTTTTATTACGTCCTCTTTATTGACTAGCTAATAACATTATATTAGTGATGGATATTATTTCATACCAGTAATGTTATACTTATGCCTACATGATTATTCCTATTATTGACAGTAATATTTTGTATATTGATATTGATTTTGGTTCCCAAATTAGAATTAACATACACATTAAAATTTCTAACTGTATCGGGTGAATAGAATGTCTCTAAATAAGTGAAAGAAAGCATAACCTCGACTACATAATAATTACGTTGGTGTATAGCTAGCTCTTGGATCTAGCTATGAAAGAGTGATAGAAAAGATACAAAAATTGATATGAGCAATGATCCTTGCCCGTGTAGTAACATGCCGTAGTTTGAACTCTGCATGTGCATTATTTCGAGGCTAGTATAGAAATAAGTATTAGTATGCGTATGAAGGAGTTAAAAAATGTCAAAATTTACATACATAATGATTTTTGCTCATAGTAATAAGCCAACTTTGTAAGGGAATTATTTTCTGAATTCGACTCTTACAAAATTATAAGACATAATTAGGGTTTGGTGTAGGGCTCTTGTATCTAACTATGGAGTTAAGAATTTGTATTACTGACTACAAAAAATCCTTTACGAGAATGAAAGAAGGTAAGAATTTGTTAATTCAAATGTGTTAGTACTGCAATATATTATCTTTTAAGAAAATGGAAGAAGGTAAGAATATTGTAATTCAAACGTAGCCTATTACAGCAAAGGAAAAGTGAAAGAAGTTGCTGGGATTTAACTGTTGCCAGTTAAGCACTGTCCTCCAAGTGCAGCACTCCATAATGATTTATGGATGACGTAGTTATGTGAAGTTGCAGTAGATAATTATTAGGCCCTCTTTGTACACCTAGGTAGTTAGGGCTACAATTAGTAACCTAGATTGGATATATAGTGAACGCATGTTTAATTATAAAAGGTTACCTCGAATTTTTGTTTATTTATTAAACGTTCCCCTGATGTATGTATTTTACAACATATTGTGATCCAAGATGAAATGCAATGGATATGAAGAAACAGAATAAAACGGTAAGCACTTCGCTAATAGTATGTTTTACTTCAATCATGAACACTGCAATTTTATGTGTGTTTTGAAAAGAAAAAGTGAATTTTCATTAGACCTACATAATAAGACACAAATATCACTACAGAACAAAGGAGTAATTACAACAGTTATTACAAAATTTCATCTGAAAGTTTACCATATATGAACAGCTGATCGCTAGAATCAGCTGTTAGCTCTGCCGATACTAGCGACATGGTTGGATTCAATGAGAACTAGACCTTCCTGAGCTTGATTTTAGTACCAACAACATCAAAGGTGCCGACAAGACTTGTCTCTACTGTATCTTCTTTATACTGTGATCAGGCATTGTTCACTGCTAAAATTAAAGCAATAATTTATAGAAGAACATCTTATGTTTTTAGGTTGAGAAAATAGATCCTTTCATTCAGTGGAAAAAAAAAAAATGATTCTAACGCCTTTTTAAAGAAAGCCAACTATGAATGACATTCATGATCGAAGTTAAGCGGTCACCATTTTGAAAGCAATTCTTTTCACGCACTAAAAATGTAATTGTAAGAACAAAATTAGTACATGTATTATATATACACCAGACGAAATATTTGTATCAGTGAAAGTAGAGGTCGAGGTCAGCATTCAGAACTTATCTTCACTTTAGAAACATGTCGCATATCCAACAACTCGTAATAAAACAATTCAGCCAGAGCTGCAAGCTTTAATTCATTACTTATTCCAAATTCCAGAAAAGCAGAGATATGAAATCACTGTTCGCATTCAAATACCAGCACACTTTTTATTATTATCAATAAAAAATTATTATCAGTGGTTATAACTACCACAAACAGAGTCTTCAGGAACAGCATGAGCTAAGGGTGAGTCAAATTTACCATCTCCTTCTTTGAATTATTTGTAAACATTGAAAATAATATGTGCTGTTGCTTACAAATTGGTTTTCCACGTCCTACAGGTGAAATCTCTGCATTGTTACTGTTACAAGCAGCTGGCTCATTAGCTGTTTCCTATGGCTGTCACATAATTATTGTAGTGTTTGATAATATATTATCAATAATAATAATAATAATAATAATAATAATAATAATAATAATAATAATAACAACAACAATAATAGTACTTCATTAATAACAGTAGTAATGCTGTATTCACACGCAGCAATGATTTCACACATGTAGTTCACTGGAATAAGTAATGCTTGCTTGCGAAACTAGCTGATTGTTTTGTTTATTACAAGCACCCATAGTCCAGGGGCATATGCAAGGGGAGGATTACAGGGTTAGAAACCCCCTCATTTTTTTAACTTTAAAAAAAAATACATATTTAGATTTGAGGGTGTTTTTAATCCATAATCGTTTTCTGAACTGCCTCCGTGGTCTGTTGGTCAGCATGCTGGCTTCCAGATCTGGAGGTCCTGGGTTCGATTCCGGGGTATAGCTTTTGATGAATTTTTCTTCAAGAAGAAAAATTCCCTGGGTGTCTAGAGTCTGGAAATTTATATGAGTGTGAGTGTGCCGGTTAATATTAATTAGCCAATTATAAAAAAAAAAAACAAAATATATCAGGACTGTCGCTGGGCAGTAACCTGAACACACGTTTCAGCGTCACATTGTTGACAAGTAACTCCATATGCCAGCACAACCATGAAGCATTAATAGATGCTATAGTGTTATCAACAAAGAGAAAAAAAAAACAAATAAAAATAATCGTTTTCTCTTCTCTAATTTTTCACTGTCAAATTAACAAAATTTACATCGACATAAGGCATAGTCCTCTTACCCCTCCTTCAATATATTCATCATGCCAGTTTCATTCTTCATACTGGGTGAGTTCCATGTTCCATTATTGTGTTTAATAATTACATTTATTTCAATATATTTTATTGTTTCCATGTATTTTCCTGTTATGTAAATTAAAGTGTCTTAACTGTCATATACAAATAATTGTTGACTAAATATATATATATATATATATATATATATATATATATATATATATATAAATGATTATTGTGTATGAGTAATAATGACACAAGCATTTTTTATTATATAAAATTAAACAGAAGTTAAAATTTATTAAAAATAGGATGACTGAAAATATTACGTTTCAAAGACTTTATAAGGATATTCATGAATATATTACAAAATATGCCGTAACATAATAATAATAATAATAATAATAATAATAATAATATCGGTACCGGTACATAAAATTTAAAATACTGATAATGTAAATTGTAAACAATTTTAATAATAACACCCCTTGACAAAAGTCTGCGTATGCCACTGCCATAGTCCAATAGGCAACACAAAAAAAATTGATTGCAGAGCCCATCCTTTTCTTACACTGATACAAAAGACAACGTAAATAAACAACACAAAGTAGTAGCATAAACAACTTACTGATGTCCTTGGAGTTCATATGCTGTTCCTTGCTGCCCACCAATGTCCCACACAATAACACTCTGATCAAAGCTGCCAGAGAAGAGAAGTTGTTTCTCTGAATCCCATGCCATCGTACGTATACTTCCTGTATGTCCTTTTAAAGTTGTAATTAATGTTGATCCCGAATTCTCCAACCTAAGCATTGTGATCTGACCAGAATAATCACCAATGAAGGCGTGTTTTGACTGTGAATCAAATCTATACATATGTTAAGGAAAGCACAAAATGGTACCAGTGCGAATTACAATTCTTCACATCATATTTAACTCAATTATCACAATCTAAGAAATAAAAACATACATTCAAAAGAATATTCCCTGTTTTTTATTTAGTTTAAGAATGCTTTCAAATCCAGAGATTATTTAGCATTAAAGAGGATATGAAAAGTGGCAATCTTAATCTGCAAAGGTTATTCAGGAAGTAATGACCATTTGCGCATTCCCGCTGTGCAGATTGATATCGGGCTTCTAGCCAAGGTCGAATGGTTACCTCGACATCTTCACTAGTAAAGATTAATTTTTTGGTCCTACAGAATATATCTGTTATGGTAACAATAGTTATTAGAGGATCCCGTGCCATCTAGGGCATCCTGCCTAGGACTCGCATTACAGAATGCGAACTGGTTCAAGTTCTCCTGGGGGAAGAAATTTTCTCATGAAATTTCAGCCAGTGTATGGGACCAATGTTCACCCAGCATTGTGATGCACTTGGGGAGCTACGATAGGTAGCAAAATCTTGTTGCGAAAGCCAGCTATAACAGCTGGGGGAATCATCGTGCTAACCACACGATACTTCCATTCTGGTTGGATGATCGTCCACCTCTGCTTCAGCATGTGGGCATGAGGTCAGCAGCCAGCTGGTCGGTCTAGGCCCTTCATAGGCTGTCGCACCAAGGATTATTATTATTAGTTATTAGAGGAGAAAAAATTGCTCTGGCGCCAGAAATCGAATTTTTCTCCTCTAATAACCATTGTTACCAAAACAGTTATATTCTGTAGGACCAAAAAAATTAATCTTTACTTAGATTCTTCGCCCAACAGTGAATAATACTGTGGATCCCAGCCACCAAGTCACTCAATTGAGTGCGCTTCTTGTATAATGACAGTTGACTTAATGTATGTCAATATATATGTTGAACCTGGAGTTAGGCCACAACGGGAAAAACACTGGAGGAGGATTCTATCCGGTGCTGTGGATTGAACTTCAGAGTAGCTCAATGGTTAGAGCACTTGGTATGTAGAACCAAGGACCTGGGTTGATCCCCAGTGCCGGAGTAAAAAGTATAAATAGTTAAATTATAACAAATTGAAGTAGGAAAAAATGTCTTGAGATAGCAACGTTCAACTATAAATACTTGGTTTATAAAGGATACTGCAGTGCTGTACACCATGCCTCACTCTGGAAACCTCCAAGACGACGACCAGTCTCAGAGCAATGATAATGAAACATTCTGTCCCGACCAATACTTAAAACCCATTCACAATTGAGAGCAAAGTGTATGCTTGTTACTCGTGCTTGATGGGCTGGGTAATTCCGTACATGTGTCATGCGATTGAAGTCTGGTGCAAGTGTGAATTCCTGAAAAACAGTTTTCAGTTTTAACGAGATACCACAATTTCCCAACATTCATTATATATTTTTTTTATTATCCAATTTAATAAACCCTATTTCACCCTGAGGTACGTTAGGGTTATAGTTGGCATCAAAATACATATTTTATAACCAATAAACAATAATAAAGTGATAACATAAAATAGTGGTCACAGTTACAATTTACATGAATTATGTAGAAGCATGCACATTAGAAAAAGAATGGCTCCTGTTACAGATTAATGAGATGTTTGAGGAATAATCAATGCAAAAGATATACAAGAATGTCTAACCGTTTCAGAGTAAATCACGATCTTAAAAAGATAATCAATAGTAGATTAATAAAACAAAGTTTCACTTTCACTTTCAAATTAATACTTAATTCATGAACAATGAAACAGTTAAGAGTAATAAAGAGATATTACAAGCAATGATTTACGGTTACAAGTTACATACATGATTCAGGAACAATTACAATAATTAAAATATAACACAAGTAATGACTTACAACTAACGAGTAACGAACTTCTTAAAGGGCAATATATAATGGTAGGGGCAATACAAAAGACTTAAAAACATATGTAAACAGGACAGTAAAGGAATAGTAGAAAAATGACTTAAGATTACAAATTAAACACATTCTTTTTAAAGCAATAGATAACAACAAAGAGATACTAATAACAATACACTGACTGTAGTTACAGATTAAACACATTATTTTAAAAACAAGCACACAAAGGATTAATAGCTATTTTCAGGCATCATTCAAAGGGACCATGACAGTAAATCACATCTTCTTGATGTTATTTCGTATATTAGTTTGTGTTTCAATCTATTTCAATTTGTTATTTTTCACTGTAACAACAAAATATGTTTCATAAAGCCTTAAGGCATTTCTCTATACTTATTGTATCATGGTACTCTTTGTCATTATATTCATTATATATTCATTATATTGAGATCTAATATTCGATAATACAACTTCAAATTGTGTTTATCAGAGAATGGGTTGCAACTAATAGCTTACCATCTTTGTGGCACCTGAAAGTCTATACATATCCCTTTACTAATGAATTCGTCATTTCACCAGTCAATTTTTATTTAAGAGGACTTTGAAGATTTTTCTATGAAATAACAACCCCTCTTTTACTTCCTTTCCTTTTCATTATACATCTTAAGTTCATTTACTCCTTCTGCATACAAAGCAGCAAAATTCATTACTCAAGCAGATGACTGTCGACACAAATATTTAACACTATGTTATAAGTAGGGGGTGGATGTTGATGACCTAAAAATCTACTTAAAATGATCATTAAAATGCCCTTAAACTAATGGAAAAATGGCATGAAATTAAAAGAAAATGACATTTAAATATTATTCACCATACTCGCACCACAACTTCTTAAAAATTAGTCATCTTGTTTCAATGACTGCCCTGCAAATCTCGGAAAGAGGAGGCAACTTCCTAGAATTTGGCTAAGATAAAGGAAAAGAATATGCAACAAAATGAAGGTTTCAAGGAAAAACTATAGATTTTAATGAGGGTTTACAATGTGTATCAATAAGTAGTGTCCATGTCAGTGCCTTCATTCTCAGTCTCCTCCTCCTTCCACACTTCACTTTTGTTACCAGATCTTCCAGAGGAGACAGTGTGAATGACAAAACAAATTGTGGGCGCAGCGTGCATTCTTGCAATCTCTGTGTTAAAAATACTGTATACTATAGTAGATATCCTTTCCAAATGTTGAAGACACATCATCCTGTCCAGGACATGGTGAAAGTTTCCCCCCTTCCAAACATACATTCTGAAGATACCCTCGTACCGACAAAAGAACAGTAGCAGTCAAAGTCCTCACTTAAACTAAGCTGCTGTCAAGCATTTTATATTACTTCTGTTGTGCGAAGTGAAGCCTTCAGTGGAATGAGGAATGGACTTTAGAGACTGCTCCAAACTATAAAACTCAAACTTCACTATTATTAACTTATTCAGTAGGTAATTATTACTGACCTATTTTGTTAGAAAATGATTTAACAGACCTACCAGTAAAGAAGAAAGTAAAATGCATTCCAAATGATAACAGTCCAGCAGATGCCACGTTTTCCTGCTAGGGGCACATACAGGTTGAGTTGCACCTGCGCACTGTACCATCAAAGTCAGGGATATTCTAAATCCACCATTTCAAGATCACTGAGTTGGCAAAGATAGGCCAGTACCTTAGCCACCTCAATCATCGTATCTCACCTGTATGAATTACTTTTTGCAGAGGAATATGAAAGGTTAGGTCTATGAGACTCCAACAGATATTATAACTGGCTGCTTGCATAGCTATAGCTGCAACAATTATTAACATAATACATGTTACTGTACTCAGGTAAATGACAGAGTTTCAACAGCTTATTTGATATGTTTGCGACCCAACTTGTAAGCACCTCAAGTGGGAAAACTGCACATCTGTTGTCACGTACGAAAACTATATCTCTTCAACTCCTTTGTCACCCCTGAGCTGTTAAACGAATTTAAGACTCTGCATAACTGCATTAAAATCATTACTAAATGAAAATATGATAAAAGTTTACACTTGCTTCTACTCGTTTATTAGATAACACTGATAGGCCAATTATTATTTCAACTGCTGTTTGAATCTTTGAATTTGATTGGAACTAACTGAATATTGTTTCTGATTTCTATTAAAGAGCCTTTAATTTCTTTTAGTAAAATTATTATATTTCATATGTACCATGTCTAGGAAAATTTACTTCCAATTATTGAATGTGAATAAAATCCATTCAATAATTTAGAAAAAATCGATGTAGAAGACAACAGAATGTTCAAAAGTTCATTTCCGGTGTAAGAGATACTAAAAATCTACACGAGCATATTTGAGAGAATCTCAAAATTTAAGTTTTGCTGCATCGCAATATTTTCTCTATATTTTATACAATAAGAAAGTAAATAGTAAGAAAAACGGGAAATACAAGAAAGAGAAGCATGAGAAAAAAGGAAAAAAAATAAGCAAAGGAGGAATGATAAAAAAAAGAAAGAAAGAAAAGAATATGGAAGTCTGTATGGGGAATGAACATTTTATTACCAATTTTTTAAAAGTGAAGTAAATGCAAACTTTTTCTTCATGATTTACATGTTCAAATAAGGACTATTTTCACGATTTACATATTCAAATAACGACTTTTTTCCACGAATTGCAGTAGTTTTATTTACCAACTCTGATATCCTTACTCATTAGTGGCAGACAAAATATGAAATTTCATACTCTAAAACTATTCCTGCTAGCAATATGGTAACAAGGATTTTCACAATTCAGGATGTGTCAAATGCAATTAACGCCAAAAATGTTTTCATATTTCATATTATTTTGGTGAAATTTCCACATTTCATAAAAATATTAATACTTTGACATATTTTGCACGATTTTTTCCCCTTCTGTTAATATTTCTACAACTACTACTGAACCGCGCTTTTCAGATATTACAAAGACATAATAGGGAAACAATTGAAAACCCCGAGCCACCCATTCCACCAATATTCCGGATTCTGAAGGGCAAATGAAATCTCCAAATTCCCTACAGAGATACTGAACTCGTAATGTCAATGAACTTGAGGAGCAAAAATAAAACAAGTGGTTCCTATTCCACCTTCGCTTATTCTTTCAAACCCAGTGAAAGTCTTTTCAATATTAATATGTCTACTTGTTGTTTAGTCAACTGTCCGAAAACAGGTCAGAAACTCACAGGTCAGAACCACTTATGAGGCAACTAGGCCAGGAGATAATGGGGTAGGGTGGCCAGTTTCTTTCCCCCTTCATTGCATACATCACTGACTAGCTACATATTACACTAGTCAGACTTCAGATGCTTACAGACAATTGTTCTTCTTCCAACACATATTGTCGAGTGAGATGTACTGCCTGATAATAGATGTACACTTAGCGGCAAAAAGAATGGGCCAGCCGACAATTTCTAAGTTCCAGAGACATAACATTGTGCATGCTCGTCTCGTCAAAGCCATAGTTCACTAGATAAACACAATTAAACCATATAAATTTGCTGTATTTTGTTTAAGAGTCTAAAATATGTAATAAAATCGAATGGCGAGTTGATTCTAGATACATCATGGCTCTTGAAGAGTGACATAATAAAACTGATAAATACAAAATCAACCAGAGCGAATATGAACAGGAAAACCACATATTATGCCACGCCGGTATTAATAGTCACAGTAGCGTAAGTCGTTATGGCATTGGACTATTGAACAAGTTGGTAGTAGTAGCTGAAGGTTCGAATCTCCCCCAATCTTTTTCTTTTTTATTACAAATTTGCCATCATATGTGTCTTGTAAAGCTATAATTATGTGGCGATATCTCTTAGAATATGGCCAAACTCTAATAAATAATAAACCACCCTTCTCTTTCGAGCAATACTGCTATCTGTTAATACAACATTCTGTGTCGTCATTAAGTTTGAAGATGGCACAGGAACAATAACTCATTGCCCTGGTTCGCATAGGTTATTCTGCGTATGCTACTCTTCAACAGGACTTCGATTGGAGAAATGTCATTTTCTCTGACCAGGTAATTGTCTCCAGTAGCATTCTGCGTATGCTACTCTCCGACAGGACTTCGATTGGAGAAATGTCATTTTAGACCTGTTCCATAATCTTGTGGACTTCATGCCGCGCAGAATGAGGGCAGTTGTTGACGCAGATGGTTTGTGGACGAGATACTAGTCCCCATCACAGGCCTTGTTTTGTTAATATATTAAAAAATTATTTGTTTTTGTTAATTTAATTATTTATTTGTGTTTCATATGCGTCCGGTTTTTTAGGATGTGAAACTAGTATTTTTGTTTATACAGGCCAGGTCTCACCTATTAATAGTCCACAGGTGATGGGCAGTAATATTTTTACAAGGCAGGCATAACGAAGTTTGTTAACAAATGCCATTTCATATTTAAACTAATAAATTAAGTAAAAGTTAAAATAAAATAATAATTTTACCGTAATGGGAGGCGAATGCACAACCTCTGGTACGGATGTCAGACTCCTTACCACTGGGCCACACACTGCTCGTAAGGTTTACTACATTATAGGCGGACGACTTTCAATGAAGAGACACCACAGCAATGCCTTGCAGTGGGTTACGTTTACACGAGTGAACTGCGCGATAGAACTTAGCATTTCTGTCGACCAAGAGTCGGCCCATTCTTTTTGCCGCTAAGCGTACATATCAGCCAGAACCTCAATCAGAGGATTATGTCTATTTAAATATGTATAAATTAATATTTTAAATGGGTTTCAAATATAAATTTTGCTGTCTACTTAGCTTTTCCTCTTTTTGCGACTTCATAGGTTTTTCATTCTATGAAACAATATTAATAGACAGACAGTGTAATCTTTCACCATAAAATACAGAAAAGTTATTTGCATTGTAACCAGTGTTGAGTCCAGTCAATGTAACTCCTCTCTTATTTTTTGTTCTATTCAGTGTAACAAAAAATTGAGTTACCCAGTTCTTGCATTCAGGTAAAGATCTGATGATGCTGGTAAATTGTTTTATTATGCAGATGTACTGTATTTTTTTGATAGCTATTAACTACAGACAAAAACTATTCATCTCTAAGAAATGTCTTGTACTGGTACATAATGATGTAACCTGCTCCAAATGATTTAGGAACGAACATATTTTAGCAATAAAATATTTATTTCATAATATCATATTTTGTCAAAATTTATTTTGGCATTTTTTTTTTCAGGCTCATGTCATAATTTACTTCATACTTGTGTCCTAAGACATAACATGACCGTTGCATAATACACTATTTTTTTTCCTCAACTCAATTTTAGTTCATGTTAAGTGACAGATACCATTATACACAAGTCATAAAACCGAGTAATGATACAAAACTGTGCTATTTAATAATGATATAAATAATTTTATGGGCAAAAATCGTTAAATCTTATCACTTTAATTCTACTTTAAAATCATATTAAAACAAAGATTAAATTATTATGTACTCTGGGGGCAGGGGAAATGATGCACTTAAAACCACAAGATGACAGTACCCAAGGCTTCTAAACTTCTCATAGGTTGCATTAGTATCGAGCTTGTTGGCGAGGGATTGACAGGGAAAGGAGAGCGATTCTGATGTCACAAGACTGCTGAGCGCGCCAAAGCTCAAATGTTTCAAAGCAGTATCTCTTGTTGTTTCTTGTTTATATTGTTTTGAATACATTATGCCAGGCCAAAGGGGTGCTGTTGCGGTATGCAACAATTCTAACAATAAAAATAAAGAGTTGTCTTTCTTTACCATTCCTAAAGACTTAGGAATTAGAAAAAAAAGGTAATTACGTGCAAAAGACAGGATAAATTCAATCCTGATACAAGCAGAGCATGCTCTGATCATTTTAAAGATGACGATTTTGTTCCTGATTTCCGAGCAGCTTTAATGAAAATAAAGCCGACATGACCAAGAATGTTAAAGCCTAAAAGTAAGGCCTATGTAAGTAACGTACAATAATACCAGCTTTGCATAATTAGATTAGGTTCATCTACGTTAACCTTCAAATTATTTTCTTTCTTTTGTAATCTCTGCTGGGTCGTACATAACTTACAATTAACAAAATAATCAAGCTACTTATACTAACAGTCACATACCAAAGGGGTGTGAGGGTTAATGACTGATACCAGTGATGTTATTTCACTGTAATTCTTATGATATTAATTTTATATTAACGATTTATGACATTTTGTCCTTATGGCATATTCAGTGGGTTAATCATAAAAGTCTCCAGTGACAATTCATTGTTGAGTTATAGTGATTATTGTAAACGAACGTGTAGCTGACATTTCATTACTGATACATGCTCCTTTTTCCAAACTTTAGAATGAGATATTAAAAAAACATTCAATGTTAGAATTTTTATAAACATACATTTTAAAAACACCACCATCTTGGCTGTCTTTAAATTTTAGTACATTATTCTTTCTTTTGGAGGTTTAACCATGCTATCACCAGCATGGCTAAGTAGTTTCAATAATACTGAAAAATTCTTCAATGAGTTTCATGGCAATAACACGATTAAAAAGGGGCGAAATATTATAAAAAGAACCAAAGAATATGTGGGAATGTTCGTACATTACGTTCCATGTGAAATTGTTAATTGTACAGTCAAAATTAGGTTCTTTATATGACTCAAGTAGGCTATCTGAACACAAGACTGGAAACTAGCAGACGAAAACGGACAGCAGACGAATTGTTAAGAAATACAGAAAAATAATCAATGACAAGTGTAAGTACAGATTTTATAAACACAGTATAAACACTTTCAACATATTTATTTTATTCCAAGATAAGTACACAATTGGTTTATACTCCTTGTAATGTTTTTATTTCTGATGATTATGTTTATAATGTATGATACGCTGATATTGCTGATCAATTTCAAAATAAAGGACTAATGAGCATGGACTCTTTGCACGTCATCAGCCAACTAGCCATTTGATTGGCTAATGAAAAATGAGATAACCTATTGAGTGTATAGAAGCCTTGGACAGTACCCACATATCAATCCTCAAAAAACATAGAGTACATTATTTAACTCCATATTCTACTATAAGTCACACTCTTCTGATTTAATTTCACAGCAACTGACTCTTTATTATTATTGTATGACGAATACTGTAGCTAAGTAATGAAGCTTGTCTACAGGAGTTATCTCCTACATAAATACATATAGATTACACAAAGCCACTAATTTATGTTTACACTACTGATATTGAAACCTACCGATACAGTGCCATTTTCAATTCCAATGAATAACTGTCTTGTTTCAACACAGTAGAACAATGCAGTTGCACCAGCTGCCATGTAGTGGCAGATACTAGGCCAATACTGACCAGAATCACGCTTCAGCCATACTCGAACAGTTCTGAAAAATATATATACACATAATAGAACACATTTAATTATTCTTTGTATTCCTTAGTCTGCCTCTGTACACACAATTACCGTATCAGTTAACATCGTCATTATCTCCACCACATCATCATTCTTCATGCATATCTCGTTTTACTGTGACAACACTTTTTAGTTCTTTTAGCTCTCTGATTATTGTATTATTTGTCTTTGTTTTATGAAGAATTTTAGATAAGGGCGCAAATAGCCATAGTAGCTGATGCGCCCTTTTTAAACCCCACTGTCTATCTATCTTCTCCATGCATTGGGTATCTACTTGTTCAGTTTAATGTTTTTTTGGATGTTCTACATGTATACAAAATTATCGAAATAAAAAAAATATTGAAAGAACAGAACCAAAGAGAATTCCAAAACAAGTCAAGGATTGATGAAGACTATGAAGCAGATGCAATGAAACATGACAATAACGGCTTTAATAATTATTCTCATATGAGGTTCTTAGAATAGCAAAGACATATGCTTCAATATGTCCATTTTTACTTTTTTTGCATCAATATAATCCATGAAGATTCCTCTTTCATCACTGTGAGTGTCAGTGGTTCATATGTTTCGGAAGGAGATGAAATTTCCATTGAAATGCAATCAGAGCTGGACCTTATGTACAACTTGAATCTTTAAGCTGAGACTGTAAATATTAATGACATATAAGCCTCTATCACGTTCAGCTGCTTGGACTTTAACACATGCAAACATTTAAATACACTGCACTGTTCCCTGTAAAAATAAATCTATCAGTATGTACGACTGCTCACTATTCCATTTTATTGATTGTTGTTTTTATTTTCATTCAACAGCCAAGTTAGCTATGTTCACTATGGCCAACAAATCAAAATTTGCAGTAAAAAGAACCCATTTAATGTGATAGCATTTCAAAGACACTGGTGTCCTACAAAGCACATAACTAAGCACCAGGTTCAGGGATCAAAATTTTCTGAAGGAAGAGTTTTTGTGTTTACAGAGAAATTTAAGTTGGGATTTGGGATAAAACCTATCTATAGTGCAGAAGCACCACACTGGATCCAGTTACAGAAAGGTCGAAGTAATAATTATGAACAGAGAGTTTTCAACCTGTCATCAGTAAGGAGCGGATTCCTATGTAATTAAATATTATTTTTGCGTGTGATAAAACACAATTAACAAAGTAAAAAATTCCGTACATGAAGTTTCAAGTTTAAAACCCGAATTTTATTTCACATAAAAACACATATTTTCACAAAAAAATTATGTAAATACATATTTTCAGGAAATCTATTGTAAACACATAAATCTTAGAGTTTTTTTACTTAAATAATTTTTACAAGAACTTTTAAACATTTTAAAACTAAATCAATTATGTCACTCAGAAGTACGTGATCTTTTTTAGAATTCTTGATTGCTTCGTGTTTCCAACCACTGTGTGGTGTATCTGTGATACATTTTTGTAACAGTATCGCCTTAAGTTCTGAGAACTGCTAGGCAAAATATCAGTGTTGTTTTTAGAGAATAAATTAACATGGACAAGGAGGAGAGATCTTGCAACACATAATTAGGAATGTTTATTCTTGCTGAAGATGATTTCATTCCACGCTTTGTTTGTGAAACACAACAGATAAGAACATTATTAAATTTAAACAAATCTCTCGTCTCTTGCTTATGTCCATCAAGTGAGGCAATACGTTTTGTTGTTATTCCCTGTTACCGGGCTTCGTCAATCGATATCCTTCAAGATATACTGAAAGATGGTTGTTTAAAAAAGATTTGGCTTTCCTATTAGCAAATCTAAGCTTTTTGTGAGACACCATAAAACACTCGAAACATCCAAAAACCTGTTGTCTGAAACAAGAAGGTGCGTGCCATGAAAATTAAACTAGACTCACTACCAGGTTCAGAAGTACAAGTACTAAGGGACAAATTCCAGAATGTGTTTGGGAAAAACAGTGGATATAAAAAAATGTGTAAAGTTGCTCAAGTATTGGAGGGTGTGGCTGTAGGTGAAATTGACGGTGTATGTGTTTGTGACATTCCTCTCTTTAAATATGCACGTCTGACATCCTGTGATGTGGAAAGATCGTTTTCACAGTATAAGTCATTGTTCAGAGATAATCGGCATGCATTTGTGATGGAAAATTTGGAGATGACCTTTGTTGTTCACTGCAATTCTCGGCCACCTACCAGCACTAAAGTGTGGTGGGTGAGTACCTAGTAAGATTTTTTTTCCAAGCTAAGTAAGGTAATTTTGTCACATTTAAAAGAAATATTTTTTTTATTTTTAACAAATATTTTCGTACTTTTTAGCACATAAAAAATAAATATATTTAAATTTTTTAGCACATAAAAATCCGCTCCCTAGTCATCAGTTTCCCTCGAAAACAAATACATGAAGCCAGTTCATATATCACCAGAAAAAATTGTCGACATTCGACAGCTCATCAACTACAATCCCTCCCCTCCCCCAAGTCATCACACTACTATAATGCCATTTTTACTGGACAAGAGGACTACAAGCAGCTGTTATAGTAGATGTGGAGGATGACAAGTTTGTTGATTATAAAATTGTCTACAACCAACCATCGCCAAATGTGCTTTTACACCCTATTTTGGTATGTAAACATACACATTCTTACACAATTGTAAAACTGTTATATTAATTTAGTATTCTAAAGGTTTTTTAAAAGTTTAAGTTACAAAATTTAAGAAATTATAAATTATGTCAACTTACATGCTAAGTTATCAACAGAACCCGGATGTTTAGGCATTTATTTTGGTTAAAATAGGTAGGCATATAGGCACTAAAATAGTAAAAACAGGCATTTATTATTCATGGAAACAGGCAAAAAAAAAAGAGAAATACTTAATAAACTATCCCATACAGTACTCACTTTCCTTGGTTACATGTCACAACAAGATGCTTTTTTAAATTGTCAACTATCATAGTGAGCTGCTTGTCAGGGAGAACGTTTTTCATGGTGGAAAAAGATCTTTCTTCTTCTACTGAAGTGATTGGAGCAAACTCAAAACAATTTATTTCAGAAGGACTGTCTCTACTTTCTTTCAGAGATCGGGAAAAACCGACTGGCATTGTCTCAAAAAGAGGGGTGTAAGAAGGGATTAGAGACTTCAAAGTATGGTTGGCTTGTGCATGCAAGCGACAACAGTAACAGGACCTGGAGACTTGCTTTCAATACTTCCCTCATCCCCTTTCTTTTGCTGGTAAACCCCGAAGTGACCTGAGCACTGGAGGTTATACTAATCATCTTTGTTAAGTGACATAAAAGATAGAATCAGTAGGAGAGAAAAGTTTATGACTTCTTGGAAACATATGTATTGCTGGAGAAAAAGATTTTCAGCAAATATTTGTGTGAGGTGAATATATATTTTAAATTTGTACAACCGTTCTTTTTTTGTTTTTTTATATAATTTATGTGCGGTTTACTTTAAATGCATTAAAAATATAGAAAATGTACAATAACGACGTAAAAAGGCTAAAAAAAAAAAGCCATTTAACCTTGAAGTAGGCAATGGGAGCTAAAATAGGCAAAATAAAATTGGGCCTATCGTCCCCAAATGTGTGGAAACGTCTTTATCTCTAATAAGTCTTTCATACATACACTCAGTTTAAATAAGGCAGTTTGCCTAACATCCAGGCTCTAGTTATCGACAACAAGAATTTATAATATATTAATAGTTTCCAGTTCATGAAATGGTAAGGAAAACTATGAAATTTCAAATTTGGCACTTATGTCGCATTGATACATAGCAAGGAAATCTTTCGAAACTTTAACCGAATTTATCTCGAAAGTAACATTTGGCACATACGTCATTTTTATTCTAGGGGCCTCATATATCTGTGCTTGTCTATATACTTTCATGTAATCTGCCACACTTCTTAAAAAACTTTTAATCTTCTTGGAGTCTTGTCTTCTTTCTTTCATTTCTGCAGGTTATTTTTAGTGATATTATTTATATTTATAGTAATTTAAAGTAATGTAGGCCTAACATTTCTATCCTAAGGTCCAGTTGCATTTCAATAAGTCTCCCAACAGCTTTCCACCAGCAAATGACAATTAACCCAGTCTCGAGTGTTAACCTAATTTGGATCATTAACACATCTGAACTACTTTTGTACACTTAACTTACACTGTCTCCCTAATAAAAATAAATAGAAACATTCTTCTGATCAGTGCAGAGCAAAAACGGGTATAAAAAAGGAGAACGAACTAGAAAAAATAATGAAAAAGCTAAAATTAAATTGTTTCTGTAATGAAGCACTCTTTCCAATTTATAACCAGATGAAAGTGAGACAGTGTACGGTACAGTCGAAACAAGACAAGTTCCCCGTCTGGAGAATCAGAAATTATGATTAATAAATTTGTACCTCTGCAAGCATATTATATTTCTTCAGCAGACCCTTAAAGTGGACAATTTGATTCACTTACTTCACGAAAAAGCCTTGAAGATAAAGATTTCTATAACACAGCAACAACATATTAACATCGCTCTCCCAGCTGTAGGAAAAAACAGCAAATATGCTCCCAGGAATAAAGTTTTCAGAATCAATGCAGCGACTTAATATTGATGATGAGATGATAATATGACAGTGCATATTAACAAATCTATATTGTCGTACTGGTATTTATTTCTTCTGGCCATGCTATATTAAGGGGTTAGGTATAGCTTACAGCAGTAAAATTTTGGAAATATTCAACATTTTTTTCCTCCATTACTGTATCTTGTACAATAACGAAAATTAGTAGGTGTAAAACACTGTCCTTCTGCTATAAGAAAAAATACTTTTACGATTTAAAAAAAATTATTTACCGGTACTTTATTTATTTATTTTTTTAAATTCATTTCACTGTGCAGTGATGAAGCATTTCCCACATAACTAAAAACTAATCAACATTCTGCGATGAAATTTTCTATGTGTATTTATGCATGTCATATCTACAATATGATGCAAGATCACTTCTCTACCTTTGATAGATAGTCTGATAAAAAATAAATTCTTAAAAAAAAAATGGTCAAATATCAGTATTTTCTTCAAACACAAAATAAAAAAAAAATATTATTTATTAAGGAATGTAGTTGAAAGAGCATGATATTGTAAACATGAGTTTCAGCAATAAAATAAAAGCGAGAGAACATCAATAAGTTAACAAATTTATGAATTATGAGGCAAAAGCTTCATCACTGCACAGTAAACTACAACAATTACGAATTTTGAAAAAAATATATATATATCTTTTTTAATCGTAAAAATATTTTTTTTCATATAGCAGAATGACAGTGTTTTACACATAGAAATTTTCATTATTGTACACTGGAGGAAAAAAATGATGTTGAATATTTCCAAAAATTTTACTGCTGTAAGCTGTACCTAACCTCTTAAACAACCATAATTTCCCAAGAAAGAGTGAGCTAAGTCCTATGCCATTCAGTATAAAAAGAACTATTTTTCGATTTTACAGGCAACTCCACTCCCCTTCATTACAGTGAAATAAATCTTTAATATACTCGTACTATATTTTCAATCTGTTCTAATATGTATGTTTACTTCTAATATGTATGTTTACTGACTTGCCATTTTAAACATTCAGCCTATTTTCATCTTCTGAAAGTTAGTTGTTCTTTTCATGAACTTTTATTATTATTATTTCTTTTCTTTTTTTTTTTACAGTTTACTGTTCAGTAACATGGCCTTTCATCTCGTCTCATTAGCTCAGACGACAAAGCTGTTTGCTTGTGAAGTGGAAGGGAGTGGTTTTGAGTCTCATCCAAGTGAGTTTTTTTTTTTTTTTTTTTTTTTCCTGAATAATGTTAAGATGGAGCTTTACAGTCTTGGGACGGAGGTATCACTTTAATAAAAAGTAGAATAATTACTGCTCAGCTCCTATGGGTTATTATCAGGCTTGAACTTCAAGCAATATTACAAGGGTTAGCAGTAGAAAATTCAGGTCATCTTCATGCCACTTTCAGATATATGTATATTTAGTTTCAGGTTTAGGGGAGTTATTACATATCTGGCAAGGACAAAGTGGTTTTCTGAAAAGATAGAACAAGTTTTTGATTACATACTGAAGAAACTATCTAGTGAACTTTATTGACGGCATTATGTCATTGTAAAGAATATTAATGACAATTTAAGTAGTCTTTAAAAAAATGGACTGAAAGAAATCGAACTCTTTGGAAAGTTTTAGCTAGGAACAGTCAGTGGTTGAATTGTACTGTAACTTTCCCAGAAAATGGGTTAAATGCTATTAGACCTCGTGAAACAATTAATATTTTGTCCTGAATTGACACCTGTGCCCAGCAGAGGGACGTCCTAGGAAACTGCTTGAGGAGAGCAGCAAGAAAACTAAGAGACGAAATGTGAAGATTTTATATCACTGTCTTGTACTCCTTCAGAACTATCCTTACATTTATAAAAAATGCTGCAGCGGAACGATCTTGGCTCACATGAGTAAAATCCAGAAATCTTTCAACTTCGTCAATAAAACAAAAGATAGTTGAAAGCTACGACTTGTTTATAGTATCCGATATTTTGTCCATAATTAGAGCCACAAAATCTGTTTGTTCAATCTCTTTCTTCATTATCTTCACAATTACTGAGCTGATTGCAGCAAATTAACTGTTCTGAATTGCAAATGATGTATCTCTAAAACAAAAGACTCTTTCACATAACATGCTGCCAAAAGAGATTCATATTGGCTTAGTACATTGACAAGTCCTACATAATTTCCTCTATTTACAGTGGTAAGAGACTCGTCGTGACCACAGAATGGTAGCTCTTGCTTTGCTAATTAACATACAGCATCCACTAAGCAGTAAAGAACTACACAATCTCTTTCTTTTTACCTTTTCACTGTGTAGTAAAGCAATACTTTTTGTTCATCGAGCTGGTGATTATTTCTTCTTCTTCTTCTTCTTCTTCTTTCAGTTGGTTATTTAACGAAGCTGTATTAACTACGAGGTTACTTAGCATTGATGGCATTGGTGACAGCTAGATGGTATTTGGCGAGATGAGGTCGAGGATTCGCCATAGATTACCTGACATTTGCCTTACAGTTGGAGAAAACCTCGGAAAAATCCGATCAGGCAATCAGTCCAAGTGGGAATCAAACCCATGCCCAAGCACAACTCTGGTTTGACAGGCAAGCACCTCAGCCAACTGAGCTACGCCGATGGCTTTCTTGTTCTTCAAAACGTGTTCAACTGAAGAAAACACTTTATATGTTTAGCAGATGTTTCGTGTCTGATAAGACAGTGACAAAGTGTTTTAAAATGTCAAAACTACTTTCGCACATGCCCCATTAATATAAAACAGACGACCAGGCCAATAAAATAGTTTATTCATAGAAAAAAAAAAAATGTTATGTTTATTTAATGACGCTCGCAACTGCCGAGGTTATATCAGCATTACTGGTGTGCCAGAATTTTGTCCCGCAGGAATTCTTTTACATGCCAGTAAATCTACTGACATGAGCTTGTCGCATTTAAGCACACTTAAATGCCATCGACTTGGCCCAGGATCGAACCCGCAACCTGGGGCATAGAAGGCCAGCACTATACCAACTGCGCCAACCAGGCCAACTTATTCATAGAAGTTATTAACAGTGTACTGTACTGACACATATTGAACGAACTCCTTTTCCTGCTTTTTCTTTATGCTTAGTTTTTAAACCTGGCATTGCTGGACATGGTCTGCCACCCTTCACAATGTTACTCTTCTCTTGAAAACTCCTATGGGATAGGGGGGAGGGAGAGTGCGTGCATATGTGTGTGTGTGTGTGTGTGTGTGTGTGTGTGTGTGTGTGTGATGTGCACGCAAGTGTATAATGCTTAGGATTTAGCAATGAAGTTATCTTCTTTCTTGCTTCCCAATATTTGGATGTAAGTTCCACAAAAGTCTCCAAGCGATTCTGAATTTGCTAGATGTTCCATGACCATATACTCGTCCTTTATGTTCAGCAAGCATTTAGGAAAAGTCAGTAAGCCAATTCAATGATGGTGTTTACTAAGGTAGTTGTGACCAGTAACTAATCTGAATGTGGCCACAGCAGATTTTCGGGGTAAGTGGCACGTCAAGAATTAGTTTTAAATCTTTCTAAGCATTTTTTCATGTTGAATTTTGGTGTTCTGCTATTAAACTGTTGCGACAGTTGGAGTTAGTTAATATGAAAACATGTAATTTGCTTTAATGTTGATTTTAGTTCCTTTCTTAGCTAACATACCAGTTCTCATTATCATTAGCCCACGGTGAGGTGGGATCCATTAGAAAACTATGTTCTCATTAAAATTTTAAATTTATTTCACTATGCAACGAAATTTTCAATTCCCCCCCCCAGAGGATGTATGGATTGCAGCTTAAGAATTGGACAGGAAAACTATGTTTTTGTATTTTGTGTAATCAAACAAATGTATTTTTTAATAATGAGTAAATGGCTTCAACCTCGCCATCAAAATTTGTTGTAAATGTGACAACACTTTTATAGAAAGATACATATAGGCAAGAAGTGCCTGCACTAACTCCATCTTCATCTAGAAGAGAGCCATATGTGTTGATGTTCATCCAAGCCGTTTGTTTCTCGAGGAATGGCCTCTGCTTCTTCAGGACATATATCTCTTTTGTTGGGAATTTCATCAAGAACAAGGAAGTAGTTCACTATGAAATTATTATTTGGACTAGATCTACATTAAGTTTTCTTAAAAGGGCTCGTCTTTCAAGACCTACCATAATTTGTCTATTGAAAGTGATTACTTGCATGGCTTTTAAACATATTCCTTGCACTGCCCTATTTTGTTCCTGCAAGTCTTTTTAATAATTTTGCTGTATCTATTGATTTCCTTACGATTATGTGTTCAATGTGATTTCTCCATGTAAGCTTATTACCAAAATTTACATATGCCTAGATATTGTGCATTGCCTGTTCCTTGCATCTTACCATTCCATAATTAAAAATATTACGAAAAATCACAGTTCAAAATTTAGGGGTGTGAAGTCAGTGAGAAACATTCATGAAAATGAATAATTACTTGAATTTCAAAACTGCACTCCCTCAGAATGTAAGCTTGTCACAGCCAAGCGAGCAGGCCATCAGACTTATGTTGGGAGTTGTGACAACGATCTAAGAGACACCAGGGTCCTTTGTATTCTTGGAAACAGAATGGTAATTTTTTAGGTTAAGAGTTAGTATATTTGTCTTATGTTGCAATGTGTTTTAAGAGTTAGTGTATTTATCTTGTGTTTCTCATACTTCAGACCACTACATTTTGAGCAGTGATTTTTTGTAATGTTGTTAGTTGTGATAGAATAAAGCCGTTCAGTAGATCTACAAACACACCATATTTCAGAGCTATAAATCAAACTGTTTTCCAGTTAGAATTTTTTTCCACTTTTGGCAAGACAAGTTGAGAATTCGCCATGGATTCACCTGTCATTCACTTTACATTTGAAAAAAGTTCGGTAAAAACAACTAGAAAAACCTCTCAAACAGGATTCAAACCAATGCCCAACTTCAGAGCATGAGTTCTTCTCCTTAATCTCCTATGAACCACGTCAACAGTATATTTTTCATAACTGTCATTCATCAGCACGGAATTCCGTCAAGGCAGGAGTTTCACAAGGATCAGTATTGGAACCTTTGCTTTTTATGATGACGAAAACAGGGCCTGAAGCAGGCAACAAACTGACTAACGATTTGACAGCAATGTTTTCACAGATAAAAGCATATGAACTTAAATGTAACACAGACACAGGCACTTGTTAAATTCGCTGCAGATTGAAAGAATTCCTAGTAAAACGAATGGAGACAGTGTAAAATATAGTAACCGAGTCAAAAATTTAGTAGTCCACATGGATATAGCTATATCTAAATTGGAAAGAGTAATGGAACGGAGAAAAATTCTCTCCGGCACCGGGATTTGAACCCGGGTTTTCAGCTCTACGTGCTGATGCTTTATCCACTAAGCCACACCGGATACCCACCCCGGCGTCGGACAGAATCGTCTCAGATTTTTCTCCATTGCATTACTCTTTCATCATATGATGACGCAGAATATCTGCATGGAAATATCATATGTACTTCGGTACATTAAAATAATATATATGATATGCGTAAATTACTTCGTGATTTAAGACGGCGCTTATTCCATCGGATCCCGGTCAACTAGTCACTCATAACGAGTGCACCTCAGCACATGTGTGGACTTCAGTCCTACGTTCATAGACATCTATGATGTAGTGCAGAGGGCAGCCACTAGAGGGAACCCAAGAGTTGGAACTTAATCTGAGACGATTCTGTCCAACGCCGGGGTGGGTATCCGGTGTGGTTTAGTGGATAAAGCATCAGCATGTAGAGCTGAAAACCTGGGTTCAAATCCCGGCGCTGGAGAGAATTTTTCTCCGTTCCATTACTCTTTCATCATATGATGATGCAGAATATCTGCATGGAAATATCATATGTACTTCGGTACATTAAAATAATATATATAAATTGGAAAGTACAAGTCACATAAATCACTAAAAAGTGTTTTTGGTAAGTAGGCTACTTCAATCACTTAGGCACTTAAATGACATCCTCCCAGCTGCCCTCAAAATATGCTTACAATTATATTTGTAATGCTCACTTCAACTACAACGACATTCTCTTTAAAGACCTAAACAATTCTTTCACACAACATAAGCCTATGCAACGACCCCATAATGCTTGAGTGCATTTTGCCTGTAATGCTCGATGGCAAGACCATATCATGCCACGCTACCAATGTTGTGGTTGCGCCTAAAGGAGCACCATCAGCCACACAGTCTATCCCTAATTTTCAAAATACTACATTCCTTTACTTCTCAGTATCTTTCTTCACTTATTATAGATTTATTAATTTGTCCTACAGAATAACATCTGTAATACTGACAATTAATATTTGGGGAGAAAAATTCTCATAGCTGAAGTGCACATATTTGTACAGATTACTGTGCACGTAACTGTGGAATCCCGGCCAAACAAGTCACTCAGCTAAAGTAAAATGGCAGTTGACATTGGACATATACATCAACATGTATGTCTACATTGGAGTCAGGCCACAAAGGGAAACATTGAAGCAGGAGGGTTCGATCCAGTGCTGTGGATTGAATTCGGCGTAGCTCAGTGATCAGAGTGGTTGGTAGGATGTAGAATCAAGGACCTGGGTTCAATCCCCGGCCCCAGAGCGAATTTTTCTCCTCAAATATTAATCTTTCTTCATGCTTCCAAAGATTGTCACCCTCAAGAGCAAGTGATTCAAGTCTATTTCTAATCCCCCAACATAGAACCTCTGCATATTCAAGAATATTACAGTACTGCAGAGAGGTTTGTTATGTTACCGTAACTAATAATACTGAACTAATAGGACAGAGCACAGTAGTCGAGGTAGACGAATCGCATATTTGGACGAGAAAATACAATAAAGGCATATAGACTAATAATCAAAGAGTAGAAGTTTACGACGAATAAAACAAGTTATGTTCATATTCATTTTCCTATATTTTATGTAGAATAAAATAACACTAACTTATTCAATAATTTATGATAACGTTGTTGTTGTTGTTGTGAAACAATCTATGACGTCATAGAGGACTCTCTCCCATAGACATCGTCTTCTAGGAAATTACCAAAATTTGGAGCGAGTCTTGATGGGAGTTAACCTGTATGTAAGCAACAATTTGCACGACTGTCCACAAGTAGCATATATACAGGGGCTCTTGTTTACTGCACGTGCTCAGTATGTTGTAAGCGAAACTTGCACAACAAGGGAGCGTTAAATTTTATTTCCGTATCTGTACACTACGAACTTCGTAGGCTCTACCGGATATCAGATACTGGTGTGATGAAAACTGCCCAGTTTAGACAGTTTGGGCACAGAGTAATTATCTTCTGGTCACTGCAATCTCACAATGAAGAAGATAGGAATGCATTTTAATACTGGTGACCTAAATTCTATTTATAACCCAATATCTTGCATTATTTATTTATTTATATTATAGACACATTGTTTAGCTCTACTGAAAAAAAAATTGTACTAATTTACAATTATTATGCTGTGTGGCTAATCTTAGTGATATTTTTCTTGAATCAAAGTTCATACATGACACATATAATATATGGAGATAAAAGAAAAACAAAACATTAACAGTAGGCCAGAATCGACCACTATTAGTGACGTACCACAACAGTTTAACAGTGAAAGTAATGTAAATGAGCACCGGCACGTATACATTGTAGGCCTAATAAACACTTTTCTTTTAAATAAGATTATTCTGCCGGCTCCTCCTCTACAAATACTGGTCTTATTAAGGTCAAAGTTAAAAATTACCTTTATGAAAAATCTGACACATCAAAACAATACACACTAATCTAATTGAAATGGCTGGTTTGTAAGTGATGTCAAAAAGTACGATCTTACCGATCATCACAAACACTAATGACTCCATCTTCGCCAGGAATTATAATAGCTGCATTCAAATCATCATTACATCCTTCTAACTTTGATAAAAGAACAGGTTTCTTCGTAGAACTGAATTTATCACTACTAGATGCTGCTGCAGGTTTTATTTCAGCAGCCATGTTTCTCACTGTCGTTTTCAATCACCTTACATTTATAAAGAAAAATATCCCTCGCAGAGTCCGAAAATGCCTAATATTTCCCACTCTACTATACAAATGTACCCAGAATGGAATATAATATTGTGACTCATCGTTATACGAGTCACCTGTTTACAACTTTAGTGACAAAGGCGTGGTTCGGTGTTGCATTGGACGTATCGCCTACTGCTCTCGGTTCACTTTATTTAGTTTTTTAGTCCATTAGTCTGTAACAATTCAAATTAGTTCTATTAATGCAATTCGACTATATTATTCACAGTCCAAACGGCGTCTTTTTCAAACATGCATTACTCAAACGCATTGCGTAGTCTGAGCGGGAAGTATGAATGTGGTCAGAAATAAATCTTTCCTTCTTGTCGGTAAATTGTCAGGCTGTTCTCACTACGTGGTCTCATTTCTATTATTTGCACTTCTTTCTTCAATGTACTTTCTATTATTATTTTGGCCTGGTCGACAATCGAAATATTTCGTGGTTATAAAGGACATTTTTGTCACAATCCCCATGTGATTGCGTCGATAAGAACTGGTTTGCATCCAGCTGCAACAATATTTAAGCATGCGGCCGAAAAAGGCTCTACAGCGTATAGACCTCGGAGTCTGACATAGTGGACATTCTTTTAACGGGTAGATGTTCATTCTATGGAGCCACTAAGCATTTGTGACCAGTATTCATCCTGAATCTTACTGCTGCTTCCTTCGATGTATACCCTTGCTCTTCTCCCACGTGTTTCCAATGTACATTATTTCTTGTTTTCTGCCTGTTTTTTTTTACTCTGTATATTTTTATACTGCTTTCCGACTTATCTGTTTTCTCATTGCACCCATCCCAATTAGTCTATCATTTGTGTGGACTGCAGTATCCTTGTTTTACCAATGTGTTTGCAACATAAGAGCTGCAGCACTCCCTGCTTTGACAGGAAAATAAAAATATTTATTTTAATTTGCAGAAGAATTGTTACAGCTTTTATTGGTAAATTGCTTTATATTTCATCTGGCCGGGAATATGTACTATTATCTTATGCATAATCTTTTTGCGCGTCGACTGTATTGGAATTGACACTGCATTCAAAGTCGTCCTGGGATCTGCAGGGTGGGACAGCTCATAGAGAGTGTGTCTTGCATGGTCAGGGGGTAGAGAGGTGAAGGGAAGCAGAGGGAAACTGCAGCTGTTCAAAACTCATATTTCGCTGCAGTGGCTTGCAGAGCCAGGCGACAAGGGAAGAGCTTTCCTCCACTCCCACACCGCTATTGTAATGCTACGTCAAAAAGATTCTCTATTCCCTTGAAACTTAATGACAAATTTTTTTATTTTCTCTTCACATACTTACTGTTGTAGAATCTTATCGAGTTAATATAACGAAATTAATATTCTCTTTTGCCTTATTATTACGTATATATCCAGCCTCCAGCAGAACCTAATATTTGCCTTAACTCAAAATGATTGCACGAGTAGAATCCTTTTAATATAGCACGTAAAATACGAAAGAGACTTCTTTTCCACTTTTAGAACATTGCTTTGGTGTGACGTCTTAGTACCGTAACTTAACCAGTGCAAATGTGCAAGCATGAGTGTGTGTGAATTACAGAATATTAATTTTATTTTTCTCAACTTTCCCTTGCGGAGAAGATTGATGTAATGAAATGAAATTAAATGGTCGTTCATTACCCGACTTAAATCTTACTCAAGCTTCATCCAGTCGAAATAGTGCATATACAGTATGTAAGGAAGTATAACAATGAAATTTACGCTAAGCATTTGTGGTTACGTGGATGTGAACAAAAAAAAAATCTGTATTTTGTTTTCCTTGCCTCCTCTTCGGTGGTGATACTGCATAGACTAGGAGTAGTGTGACAGATTTAGGACATTTGCCCCTAAAAATTAAAAAGCATGAATCTTCGCTGTCTCACCTGAAAAAGTTGTTTCATTGGCAATGTTAGGCAAAGCTAATATTGCTGCGCAACTATGTAAGTGAAGCGAAGAGAACAAACATTCTCAAACATAATCAAGAAGTGAGAAAAAATCATGAAATTATTTTAAAAATATTGATTTTGTGGCTAATATGAACTTCCCCTTAGGGGACATGATGAAAAAATTATTCGAAGAACCCTGGTGTATTTCGTGGGTTCGTTAGTAATCTAAACGAGCCTCTCAAAAATCATTTGGAACATGCCACTGTTTAAAGGTAGTTCTAAAACAATTCAGAATGAACTGGTAGATTGCATGTTGAGTGTCTGCCGATCTGAAATTCAGACTGAAATCGATGGTATTAGTTTTTTTTTTTTTTAATGATTATGGCAAATGATGCCACAGACATCTCCCAACTAAGTCAGGAAGTTTTGATTTTTCGATATGTAGTGCATTTATTTTTGTCCTATACTTATTAGTAATGATATCAAGAAGTGAAATTTGTGTATGTACCAAAATCTACTGCAGCTCCCCCAATCCACAAGTTCACGAGCCGCCACTGGTCTGCAATCTTATTTCCTTCTAATCCAACATGAGAAGGAACCACTAGAAGACCACGAATTTCTTGAAGGCACTGAGATGTGTAATGCTTGTCATTAGCAGCTGATTATTTGAGGATATTGCTTGTATGGTCGCTTGTGAGTCATGTTTGTCATCAATCTGGTTATTATATACCGCTACTGTTTTTATTTTGTTGTTGATCTTTTGTGATTCAGCCATTTCACTTTTGACTACAGTCCATAGGGCTTTCGTTTAACTTTTTAATTTTAGGACTATATTATTATTATTATTATTATTATTATTATTATTATTATTATTATTATTATCATCATCATCATCACCATCACCATGTTTATTTAATTTTTTTTAGCAATATTTCTTACAGTAGGGTTTGTTTGAAAGTCTCATCTTTTGTTGTTTTAAATACTCTGTATAAAATTTTCTTGTGCGGCAGTGGTGAATATGACTTTAGTTATCCAGTTACTGTTACACTTTCCTTCCATAGTTCATTGATTATTTTTTTCAATGGGAAAGCCAGGTCAAAATGATATGTAACAATGCTTAAAAATGTGTGTGCCTTTTTTTTTTTTTTTTTTTTTTTTGCTGTTTCGGTGCTTCGTCACACCATCCTCAGAGCCTACTAAATCTCGAACTTCTCTGCCTGTTGTGTGGGTGCGTTTGATTGTTGAAAAGTGGTGAAGCACCGAAACAGCTGTAAGCCACACAGACTTATATAATTAACACAAGTAAGTTCGCTAGTTAATCAATTACTTATATTCAAGTGTTAAAAGTAGTGTATGCAAGATTCTAAATGGACTTCACCACAATTTTCTTTCGTATGACATATAATGTTAAAGTAAACAGACATTATTGTTAATACATAATTTCAGCCATAATTAGTTCAAGCCAATTTAATTAATAATAACAGGTTGAGTTTCATAATACAGTGGGGGATGGTTGAAAAAAATACTATGTTTTAAATCAACAAATCAATCACTTCATAATTTATTAAACCTCAGTATTTAATTACAATACCTATTTCCATTTGGAGTGTTTAATCAGATACATTTTAAAAATAAATACGTAGTTTTTGAAACCATAAATATTACGGCACAGTTGATATTGTGTACAGGGATTTCACTACAATATTACTACTATTTATGAAAACGTTTTTATTTTATGGTTTTCAACTTATATGTGTTTATTCTATTTTCAGGCTGAGTTGCACAAAACAGGCCGGGGATCATTCAAGAGGAAGTTAGATGTAGATGGGGAGCAGCTTATAGCCAAACTTCATCACAACTTCACACCTCTTTGTAATCCAGGGGCGTATTTTGCGGACTACCGGGGCTACCGGCGGTAGCCCAAGGAAATTACAGAAGAAAAAGTTTATAATATAACATAATGTAATAATTTTGTATTATTAGTTTTACCATAGTAATTAAAATTAAAGTAATTGTTAGATTTATATGCGCGCTCTGCTCTCGAAAAGAAGCAAGTTGTCAAGGCGGCATCGCTGGAGAAACCGCTTGCTACGTGAGGTAGCCTGTGACCGTTTCGCGCACGCTGTCCTGTCGCACAACTGCCCGTCCCCCTCGCTCCCTTCTGTTTCCATCGTGCAGTGTAGGGACGGGCGAGTTGCCGCTCTCGTGATCAGTTTCTTCGCAGGCGCGAAGCAGCAATACGCTTAGTACACTAGCAATTGAATGTGATTGTGTTCTTGCAGTGCATTATTTTAAATCTGTGATTTGTTCGAGTGTCTAAGAGTTATATTAATTGTGAATTATTAAGTTTTTAATTTCCCAATTAAGTGATATTGCGAAAAATATGGCAGAACAAGTTTCTGGAGAGGTTTGTGTTGAAAATGACTGTGTAATAGAAGGTTTATTAAAAGTGCCTTTTAACCGTCGTACATAACAACGAGAAAGTTGAAATTGTGAAAATGGAAAGACCAGCTCCTGAGTTAAATTTGTCCATGGACGTAAAAGAAAAACAGCGAGAGTACACACGCCATTTCACTTCAACATCATATGGTAAGTGGAATTGGTTGTGTGGTACTTCTAAACTATCTAAACTATTTTGCTGGCCATGTTTGTTATTTAGCCGCGAAACTAATGTGTGGTCAAAAGAGTGGTTTTCTAATATGAACTCCCTTCGAACGGCAGTTCCTAGAATACGACAAATCAAAAGCTCATATTTGTAGTAGCATGAACTTTGCAAACTTTGGGAAGACAAGAATTGATTTACAGCTAGATAAGCAAAAAGCTCTACACATCAACCAACACAATGCTCTTGTGAAAAAAAAAAAAATCGGGAGATTTTACTGCATCTTATTAACGCAGTCTGCTTTCTAGGAAAACAAGAATTGGCTTTTCGGGGTCATAACGAGAGTGTGGAATCAGATAATATAGGAAATTATATTGAATATTTAAGTTCCTTAAGTGAATTTGACCATTTACTGGCCAATCATCTTGAGAGTTCAACAGTATTCCGTGGTACTTTTCCCGCAATTCAGAATGACTTAATATTTGCTATAAGTGGGGTTATGATAAAGAACATAAAACCTTTTGTGGCCATTGTTGTTGATGAAACAAGTTATTGCTCTAATCGGAGTCAATTGTCCACTGTTTTAAGATACGTCGACAGTACTGCCAATGTTCAAGAACAGTTTATAGGATTCACAAATGTCAGTTCGGACAAAACTGCTGCTGCTTTGTTTCAGCATGTGGAAGGTGTTACAGCAGAATACAATGTCGGCAATAAGTTAATTGCACAGACATACGATGGTGCTTCAGTTATGGCGGGAAATATTAATGGCTTAAAAACAAAAGTTCAAGAAAAGTATCCTCAAGCACTATTTATCCATTGTTACAGCCATGTTCTCAATTTAGTTTTGCAACAAACTACTTCATCCATTCCAGAATGCCGCATTTTTTTCAAAACACATTGTCGGGTTTAGCTGCATTTTTCTCATCATCTCCTAAAAGATCAGAAAACTCAAGGAATTTATGAACAAGAAACTCCCAAAAGTAGCACCAACTAGATTGAATTTTACATCTCGGCTTGTAAATACAGTAAAGGAATACAGAGAAAAACGGACTGCTTTCTTCAAAAATATCATTTGTAATGACTCTGAAGAAAACTGGGATGATGCTGTAAATGTGCAGGCTCAAGGATATTTGAATTTTTTCACACAGTTTCAGAATATATTTCTTCTTGAAGTTTATGCTAGAGTGTTCGCACATACAGATGTGCTCTACAATATTCTTCAGACAAAAAGTCTAGACATAGCATACTACTTGCAAGAGGTATCAAAGTTAAAAAAAAATACTATATCCGAGTTCAGATGTGGTGGGTTTCTGTCCATATGGAGTAATATGGAAAATGAAAATTCTTCAGCCAATACAATGGAACCACCATTAAAGCAAAGAAAAGGAGATGATGAATAGAAATACAGGCAGCTGTACTACAGCATACTAGATCGTATGCACATGGAAATTACTGACAGATTTTCTGATTATGGAAAGCTTCAGTTCACACATCTTCTAGATTCTCAAAAATTTTCTGCTTATAGAGAAAACTTCCCGAATGAGGCACTAAACAAATTATTTCAGTCCTATAACAGTCACTTTGATCAAGTACGTTCGAAAAATGAATTAAGTGTAATATATTCAGCAGAAGTCTTTGATTTTTCGAACAAACCTATCCATGAAATATTATCTGCCATATATGAAAACCAGCTGAACCAAGTTATTCCTGAAGTCCTTAAATTGGCAACATTAATTGTGACAATACCAGCTACGTCAGCATCGGTAGAAAGAACATTTTCTGCGTTGAAGAGAATAAAATCCTACTGTAGATCAACTCATACACAAGAACGTTTATCCGGCTTGGCACTGATGTCAATTGAAAAGTCATTTCTACAGAAACTTCGCAAGCGGCCCAACTGTAATTTCAATGACGAAGTCATCAAAGTATTTTCGTCCCAATCAAGACGTCTGGAATTCACATAAATATGTAAGGAATTTGATTATAGGGATTTTAAAATATATTTTGTGTAATAATAGGGTCAGTGGTAGCCCAAACCCTTTAACCAGTATACGCCACTGTTGTAATCTGTGCGACAGCGATGGCCAGTACCAGGTCATTGAAGAAGTAGACGCTGATCCTGTTTCCTATATTGAATCAGTGAAAACGTATTTTGATGGTCCTCTGCCTGTCATGAGTGTTGAAAAGGTACAGACGGAATCTCATGAAGAGATGGTAGCCCATGAGACTGTTCTATCACCTTCGCAGTCTTCGTCTGTAAATATTTATTTATTTGTCTAATGGCTAGTACATGATATTTACTGTCATTGACTGAGGGAAAACAAGAAAGTGGTGAACAAAACTACAGATTAAGTAATTAAAAACATTCGGGCTCTGGCTTCCCAGTAGCAGTCGACTTCTTTGGAGGATTTCAGAGCAGGGCATTTTGCAAGATGTCGTCTATCCATGTCTTCCTGTTGATGGCACAAAATGCAGGATGCTGATGGACGGATGCCAAGACGATTGAGGTGTTTACCCAGTATGTCATGTTCAGTGTTAAGACGAAAGCTTGCAACTGCTAGTCTTCTGGGTTCAGGAGGTATATCCTTCAGTAATTTCCTACGTTGTTGCGAAATGTTTATGTCCAGTTCTTGTTGGTGATAATTTTTTTGTAGTTGCTTTATATATTGTTTTACTGAGCTAAATGACAAAGGTTTCAGTGGGTTTATTTTGAGATTGGCACCCTTCTTTGCTAATGTGTCAGCCTGTTCATTCCCATGTAGATTACAATGTCCTGGGATCCATTGTAACACAACTGTTTTGCCATGTTCTTTTAAAGTTGCAAGTATTTTGTGACAATTATTGATCTGTTCTGTGTAGGGGTAGTCAGTTTTATTTTGGAAAAAATGGCTGCTTTTGAGTCCAAGAGGATGACGGCGTTTGTGAATTTATCCATATGGAATAAAAGTTGATTTAAGACAACATGTATAGCTTCAATTTCTCCATCATAGGTAGATAGATTATAACCAACTGGGAGATAGAAGCAAAATAGATTACTAAAAATACCAGCTCCTACATTTCCTTGAAGGTCTGTTTTCAAGTCATCGGTATAAATTCTTATCCAATAGTCTTCCGGATATCTGATGTTGACGGTTTTAAGGGCCAATTGTTTTAAATTTTCTTTACTGTGTTGATGTTTGGTGATTTGTTCTAGGAGGTCTATTTCTGATTGAATTATATCTATCTGAAGTGGGTTTTGTGGAAGCGTTAGAGGTTGAAGGAGATTGGGTATATCAAGTTCTTTTAGTTTCTCTGCATATTGGATGAATCCGTGTTGCGTGTTGTCTGTAAATATACCAGAAGCAATTCCAACAGCAGCTCTTCAACACATGCAGATTACAAGTAGGCCTACTGCACGACAACACAAGAGGAACAGGATGGACGACTATACAAGTAGTAAAGTGGACTTTAATGATTTAAGGTACCGTCTTCTATTGGAGAAACACAGCATGGAAATGAAAATATTAAAGACAAATCTTGAGGTCGCGAGAGTGGAATTAGAAATAAAAAAAGCTATTTTGGCCAATGAATTAAAAAAATAAAGTTGCTTGTTTGGAAATAAACTTGTTTTGTTTTACTTACCTTTTTGCCATTTCTGTGAAGTGTGTATTTATTAAAGCAGTCCTGACAACATGTTCTCCATTTCCTCTTCCTCTGAATCTGTGGCCAGGAGGAAAACGGTCTTAAGTAAAAATTTTATACTTTTCAGGAGAGCACTAGAAAGATTGAAATTGGTGTCAGTTATAGAGTTTTTTTAATTAAGAAGTTTTTCCTGTATTATTTGTTTATATTTCTTCTAAAATAGGTAATGTTGCTCATTTAACAATTTTCTTGATTATTTCCAAAAATAGCCGCACTTAAGCCCTTTTATGACTAGAACCCAAACTGAGTAGAAGGGACTATTTAAACACAGACCTTTTTCACGTCAAAATAAATGGGAAATGAAAATTATCAGGAATGCAAAATGGGTCTTAAACAATTATAGGACTGTTTACCCTGGAGCTTAAAGTTTTAAAAGGAAAGAGCATCAGTATGTGATAAAATGGCTAAAATACAAGTTAGACCTTTTTAATAGGGAAACATGGAAAGTAAACATGTGATGATTTGTAAGAAATAAAGTATTAAATATTCTTAAGTCCTTTATTCTGTGTGTGCTCGATTCAAAAAGTACGTAGGACATTTGGTAACGCTCTATAAATCCAGTCAGGAGTCTTATTTGACTTCAGCCGTTTTACCAGATTGTAGAGAATTGTTTCCGCTTTCAGAATATATAAAAATCTCATTTCCACAAAAAATTGACTTAAGACCTTTTTCCTTCCGGCCACAGGAATAATGCTTGGTCCCTTTCAGCTTTGGGTAGAATCACAGTCTACTATATACAGTCACGAAGCTTGAGTTTTGCGGGTGCTAGAAACAATAGACTGTGCCGGTACTATTTTGCATTGCCTGTAATGAGGCGGTATTAGCAATCCTAGTGGTGAGCAACTATCTAATGTTTGCATATTTACTACATATTGAGCTTCGTGACTGTATATACTAGACTGTGGTAGAATCTTCGTACCAAGTCTTCGTCTGGAGGTGGGGGTTCAGTTTCTCCATGCTCTAACACTAGGTTATGTAGGACAAAACATGCCATAATACACTCGAGTATTGTTGATTGCTGCCTTCTCAGCTTGAAGCGAAGACCCATTGACAAGCATGGAAATCTCCTTTTAACAACTCCAAATGCTCTTTCTATACAGTTTCGTGTTTGTATGTGGGTTGTGTTGTAGAGTTCCTCTGGTTCAGTCCTTGGGTTAGACAGAGGTGTTAGCAGAAAATTAGAGCAAGAATAGCCAAAATCACCTAATAGGATTCCATTTCCCATTTCCCCATTCACAAACTGAGCACGTAACCTGCTCATGAGGAATATTGTGCTCAGTGGCGGCTCCTGTATATTTCTTAAGAGGAGGAAAGAAGTTAACAGCGCAAAATGACACCTTCTTGAGAGAAACATGCTACAAATTAGCCTACATGCATACATGTAAGATCAGGTAGTGTTGGGGTTGGCCTTCCTCCCTTTTGTATAGCAATAATCTGTTTTTGTAAATTGAGTTTCCTAAATTGTCCAAAATATGTTTTCATTTCCATTCATTGTTGAATAATAGCACAAATTAAAACAATTACAAGGAAATTCACAACCTCGCAGCATTTTTCACGCACACTGCAGCATCACACGTGTTGGAAGAGACTAGCTACTAACACGTAACCAGAACCGTTTTACGGAAATGAGAATGAGAAATAATCTGTTAGGAAAGCGAGAAAACTGCACCCACCCACGTGGTCTGTGTTGTCACATGTACATTTTACAAGTTCAGTATCACATGCTTTTGAAGAATGTCAGTTCTTGTACAGTCATACTACCATTATTGTTCAAAGCTGCCGGTGGTCGATTAATTTTTTTATGTTAAAAATAATGTAGTTTGCAGTACTTTCAATTTCAAAGATATTTGTGCAAAATTGACAACTTGGCGGTTGTCCTGTCTAGTAGACAATGAATGGAAGTGAATTTCAGGGGCCAAAAAGATCTGCGATGCTAATGAAGAACTACTTCCTCTTTGTTTTATATAAATCCAACTTCAACTTTCAGATATCCTCGAAAGTTTCAAACCATAAATAGTAGCTTTTATAAAGTGCAATGAATAATATATTTTGATCTATAATTAAAAAAAAAAATTATATGGTGTCTTTCATAGCTTTGCGTTAAAATTGTTTTTATTGTGTCTCCTCCTAGATGTATTATAGTCTGGTTGAATGCAGCATTGTTAGATGGCAGCGGTAGCGTGCTTGCTGCAAGACCAATCGGTTTCTATTTCCCGCCCATGCGCTGATTCAGAGGAGGATCTCCTCCCTATCCGTTCATTTACTTGCTTTAAAACTCTGCTTCTTTCTTTGCTGCTAGTGCGCTGTTGTCTGTGTGTGTTAACTGCAGTAAAGGAGGAATGGTTTGACATTCCTCCACACAAACAATCTCGCATCCTTCTCACAGTTTTCTACAGCACATGAGTGCGCGTCGTTAAAAACTAGATCAACCGAGGTTTTCTTATACCTGTGAACTTAAAAATTATCAGATCTTCCTCGAATTTCAGAGCATATATTTCATTTGGTATTTACTTTCAAAAGAAGAAAAATGTGAGGAGGACGTTCCTCCCTTCCCTCCCCCGAGGAACCACCACTGATTGTGCTGTCATGTGTGGAACCTTGCCAACGGATCACTACATTCCAAAACAATAATGAAGATGTACACTACCGGCACATTTATCGAAAAGAAACCTTTTCTGTTCAGATAGAGTTCGGCATTATTTCCACCGGGTGATATAATGGGGATGTGGGTGCAGTCTATACAACCAACTACTCGTGGGAATTCAGATATTGCTGAAAATTCTCTTTGAATCTCAAGACGTTCCCTCTCAGAATTTGGAGGCTTTATTTAAGTCTGTGCTAATAAAGCAAGTTCATGGGTACAGTAACTTCTCTCACCACTCTGCTGATGGTAGATTTATGCACCCTTACAATATCACCCAAGACTATCTGAAAGGTTCCAGCTGCATAATACCACAGTCTACTATATACAGTCGCGAAGCTCAATATGTACTAAAAATGCAAACATGGGTAGTTGCCCACCACTAGGATCGCTACTATCGCTTCATCATCGCAGATCTCTCTCCTAGTAGACGACAAAATATGTTACACTTTGGTTGTGTTCTTTTGGAAAAATTAACACCTTCCTTCCATTATTGAAATATTAAATGCATTAAGTTAATTTATTATTTTAATGAAGCATATTAAATTCCACCATAAACTCGAAGATACCTGCAAGAAATAGGTTAATATTATTTTTGTTTGTGCAAAACGAACTGAAATTTACTATAATCGCTTCACTCATTCAAGATTATAGCGATAATTAACTATGAAACCAATAAATATTAATTTGCATTTCCCTTTACAACAATAATAATGGAAATATGAATTAATGGAGTAACTTACGTGTACCGGTACTTGTAGTGTAGGCTTACGTAGTTAACAAAGTGGGATGAGGTTAAGCAATAATAATCACACCAGAATTGGAAATAAAACGTGATCAATAAATTTTATTGTAGCAGACTTTTTCTACGTCTCTAGTAAAGTAACAAATAAAAATAACAACAAAATTAACAGCTATAATTAAAAACATATCCTTTGAAAAAAAAAAGTAGGCCTAAGCAATAATAATCCCACCAGAATTGAAAATAAAACGTGATCAATAAATTTCATTAAAACAAACTTAATTTTTCTACGTCTCTAGTAAAATATTATTATTCCAATTATTATATTTTAGCCATTAACATTTTCATTACAACCAATAACGAACATTTCACAAGCATCAATGTGAAATACGCAACGAGCTAGCACTCGATGGAAATACGACACAGTCCAAAGTCGACCGTGGACAGTCTATTGTTTCTAGTTGCTAACCGCTTGGAGCGCTTTATCATGAGATTTGCAAAAAATCATCTCAAGCTTCGCAACTGTATATAGTAGACTGTGAAAATACCTTAACCTAATTAAATGCTGATTCATTGGAGACAGAGGATAGTTTCTGTTAGTCTGTCTACATATATTTCTTTCGAATTGAGGACCGTTTTTGCAAAACTTACTAACTGAAAAAACTAAATTTTACTGGAAAGACAAAACACTATAGTAACCAAGTTTTGCTGTATCTCTCACTTATAGCAGAAAGCAAGTTTTAAAAAAACGATCACACTTTGACACACTACAATGAAGAGAAATAACACAATTTTACTAAGACGCTTTGAACAACATGTAGAGGCCTGCCTTATGTTAACGAATCCATCAAAATCTCAATTTTGCAAATTTTGCAGTTAGCAAGTTTTGCAAAAACGGTCCTCAATTTTGAAAGTACCAAACACCAAGATTCTTTACTTATCCTAAATCGTTTTTCAAACTCCTTTTCTTCAAACGTAAAATATAACTAGTCTCGTCTTTGTATATTTCGTTGTCTTAACAATATTTCTTCCTCATATCTTTCAAAAATTTCTTCATCTGAATAGTATGGTTTCTGATACCCTAGATACCGAGGCCGAAGTTTCATTACTATTAAACTGCACAGGTCTATTTATAACAAATATCATACCCTCCACATTTCGATATTACAGTGAAACCTCTCATTTACGGACATCGAAGGGACGTAACAATCTGTCCGCATCTGGGAAGTGTCCTTCATTGGGAGGGAGGCTCCCCAATCAAACAGTAAATTTATAATATGCATTATGTATCCCTTCACGCCTAAATGAAATATATTACTGTAGTATAATTCTAAATACAGTCTACTACAGTAAATTCTTTGCAACTTTGAACTACAGTTGATAAGACCGAAAAAGGAAAATACAGTACTGTGTCAGGCAATTTTATTCTAGGTCTACAGTTATGCAGTACTGTAATTTACAGTTTGAACTTAACCTTTACGTTTAGGTGCCATGTCTCTCGAAACAGAGCAACTGATTGAAGTGAAGAGAATAGTCCTACTAACCCTATCATGTGTTGAATACAAATTCACGATTGTGGACCTTATTGTCTTCTTTCATGTTAAGGAATTTCTGTACCAAATTTTTCATTTTTGTAACATATTAGGTCTTGAAATCCAAGTTCTGTCCGCAGTCAGGAGATAAAGCAAGCTTTAGGACTGTGAAACAGCTGTCCGTGTCCGTGTGTGTCCGTAAATGAAAGTTAAATTTATCATTATTTCTATATTATTTCAGTTGGGACATAAAAATCTGTCTGTATATTATGAGGAGTGTCCATATCTTGGGGGTGTCCTTAAAGAGAGGTTTCACTGTGAACAGAGACTGAACATACTTCCAGGAAGACGCAGAGATATTTCGATCAACTTCTGAATTTGTAAAACAAATAAATACAAATTTAAAGTAACTGTATTACCACAGCAAAATGCAACAAAATAACGAAAATAACTTTCGTCATATTGATACAGCTTATTTCACTTTGTGACAGTGAAACATTATCATCACTGTCATATGTTCTTGTCCCCCTGAGTTTTACTCCCCCCACCCCTCGAATTTAATATTTAAACATTCGCACTTTTATTTAAAAAAAAAAAAAAAAAAGGCATAAGAAATAAAAAACGAGCTTAATGACTTTGCTCAAATCAAACCAAGACGCTTTGCTACATTAGCGGTTGTTACCTTTATTAAATAAATGTACAATTATTATATGTAATTGAATTTAAAATTTATCTATCAATAGAATTTTTTTTTAATCCAAGAAAACTTTATTGTATAAAATATACATTACAGTTGAGCTTAGAAAACAGAATCTACAGCGAATCCAAACCCTTGTCTCATGTTTTCGGCTCATGCCCAAGAGGGGACTTGCTCAGAAACTCGAGACACCATAAAATAAGATAAATCGCAGCTACCTTTTTCCGGAAGGGTTATGAAGTCCATGAAGTTTTTAATTTAGAATTTAGAAATCTTCTCACTATTCGTGAGCTGCCACAAGGGACAAAGAGTACTTAACCACATAAATGTTTACAAGTTCAGTGAACCATTAATTTTGTTTTGACAACGAAATTCCTACAAGTACATAGCTGCAAATACATTTTGTGATTCGTGGAATGGGTACCTAGTTTTAGAGAGGCAAGTGTTACAAAAAAGTAAAGAATGCTAATGAACTTGGTTTCATTTCGAATATAGGTGATGCTTCAGGAGAGCAATTGATCCTTTCAATGCAGCTAAAGTTACAATCGGAATAAAAGATGTAGGTATTCCAAGCCTCTTAAACACATCTTTCATGAAGAGAGTAGTGTTACCTTTTGCTCCAACCAGAAGTCTGATTACTTCAAGCTCTTCTAGCTGGTACTTTTGGAGGTAATATGGAATGGTGGGATTGTAGATATTCTTTTTTTCCTTATCTACTTCTGCTGGCTGTTCCTCATTCGTTTCGAAACGCACAGTGGGATCAATTATGAATCCCTGTATTGCTGAGGAAGGTGGGAGTAGGATTGACATCATTGCCATTAACCGTATACAGGACATCACATATATTTTTGACCCCACCATCAGATTTGAGGCCAGCTCTAGTCACCCAGAAAAAGAAGATCAAGAAAAACGGGCGATTTATGATCCAACGATTGTCTACTTCAAGGAGAAATACAAAACCTCTTGATCAAAGTAACAAGACTTTTCATAGGAGCAAGAGGGACAATAGCAGAATTTGTAGTGGATTTCTTTAAAACATTTGGGATCCCTAAAATTGAATACACTATTGACTATTAAAGGATCCCTACAGATCACACAAAATATGATTTATACAATATGTTTTTTTTATATACTAATTGCGGGTACTTGACTTACGTCATTCACCCATATGAAGTCAGTTGTGTAGACCAATTTACCGACAGTCATTACCCAGGGTGCGCCATAGGAGGCTGGTCTATGCTACACCTGCAATGAAATGATTATGGAGATATGTTGGGATGTCACAGGGGAACCGGAGTTCCTGGAGAAAACCCCTGTGTTACCTGGACCACGGGCTTGCACAACACAACTTATAAATCGGAGAAATTCAATTATTGTTGGAAATACATTATTCTAACAACATAAACGAAGAAGATATACATGGACATGCCTAAGGAATTGGTTGGGTCACTGGCTGAGAAGAAACTGCCTACTGAAGGATGCACCGAAAGAAATAGTAAATGGGAGAAGAATTCGAGGCAGAAGAATACATCAGATGGTAGACGACATTAAGGGGGCATAAGAAGATATGAGATGATAAACAACATTAAGATATGTGGATCATATGCGGAGATTAAGGGGAAGGCATAAAAGAGGAAAGATTGGAGAATGATGAGTTTGCAGTGAAAGACCTGCCCATGTGTGTGTATGTAGACTGATTTAGAATATACGAGGCGTGTTCTTAAAGTAAGTTCCAAAAGGGTGTAGTAAGTAAACGGGAAGATATTTACAAACCATTTTTGTTGCATTGTATTCCCCACACTTCAATTACTTCTCAACATAATCTCTACCATTATTGAGGCATTTATCGAGTCATGGCACATGCCTTTCTATCCCCTCATTGTAGAATTCGCCCGCCTGCGATGCGAACCACTCCCGAACTGCTGTTTTCACTTCATTGTCGCCATCAAAACGTTGACCACCGAGGAACTTCTTGAGGTGCAGGAAGAGATGAAAGTCACTCGGAGCCAAATCCGGACTGTAGAGGGGATGGTCAGTTTGTTCCCAGCCAAATTTCGAGATGAGATTTTGGGTGTCACGAGCTGTGTGTGGCCGAGCATTGTCACGAAGCAACACAACTCCATTGGTCAGCATCCCACATCTCTTGTTCTGAATTGCGTGACGGAGCTTCTTCAAGGTCTGACAATAGGTTTCTCTATTAATGGTTTCATCCCGAGGCAAGAATTCGATGAGTAGGACTCCTTTTCTGTCCCAAGAAACAGTGCACATGATCTTGCGTGTTGACATGGTTTGTTTGAATTTCTTTTTCCTTGGCGATGCAGTGTGCCTCCATTCCATGGACTGCTGCTTCGATTCAGGTGTCATGTGAGACACCCAAGTCTCGTCACCTGTCACGATATGGTCAAGAAACTCATCGCCTTGCTCACTGTAACGTGTGAGAAAGCTGAATGCACTGGAAGCTCTTTTGGTTTTGTGTTCCTTGGTGAGCATCTTGGGTACCCATCGTGAGCACAATTTTCGATATCATAATCAATCTGGCACAATTTTGTACAGAACACTCCACGACATTTGTGGAAAATTCAAGAAAAGCGAAGAAATTGTGAACCTCCTGTCCTCATGAATTTTTTCATCGACAGCACACACCAAATCGTCTTTGATCAAAAAATGGCCGACTGGTATGCTGCTCGTCATGCACAGAGACGCAGCCCTCGTTGAACTTCCTAACCCATCTCCTGACCATTCCATCACTAATGGCATCATCACCATACACCTCACAAAGTTGACGATGAATGTCAGCTGGTTTGATGTTTCCCGCATTCAAGAAATGGATAACAGACCACATCTCACAGTTGGCGGGGTGCTCGATCACTTTAAACATTTCAACTGATCACAACTAACCACACACATGGACTGAAGCTCTGAAACTGCATGCACAGCTTGCCTGAGGACTGAAGAAGAAAACATGCTGCGCAAAATAACGATTGCAGCGATGTGACGGCTATAATTGAAAACGGAACTTACTTTAAGAACACACCTCGTAAAATAAAGTTAACATTAAAACCTTTACTTTCAAATTGATAATATTTTTCCCTCACCTGTAAAATTCATAATTGTGGCTTACTCCATTTGGACTGGACACCACTGATATGTAACAAGTCTCATTTTTCTGTCACATTATACTGAGAGTACTGAAGTACAAAAATTGTGCAATATATTCAATTGTCATTTATGATATGTAATAAGTGCCATTTGTCTGTTATATACCGAGTACTGAAGTACAAAAATTGTACAAAATATTTAATTTTCACTTATGTTATGTATAAGTGCCATTTTTATTATATTGAGAGTACTGAAGTACAAAAACCTTACAAAATATTTAATTTTCATATAATTATGATATGACTATAACAAATGCCATTTTTCTATCACATTACACTGAGTGCTATCTTTTTCTGAAATCTAAGTAATTGATTCGGTCAAAAGTTTATATGCATTTACTTTCAAAACTTAATAAATTTATTTTTGAAGTTACCATATTTAATCTGACATAGAAAATCTATAGTTTTGTTTTTTGTTCTTAAAAATACTGATACTAGTTCAGAAGATGCTCATTTTTGTTTCTGCTATAAAAATTTATCAAAATGAAGATATTAAGTTTTAAAAGTAAGCTTCTCTTCTTTGCATATTTACAATGAACCCAGTTTCTCTACAAATGTTCGCAAGTTATCAACTGAATGATATCTGGGAAGAAAGTATGGATGAGTAGCATCACATCCTGAAAACAAAAACACACATTAATAAGTGTAATGCTATATTCAACAGATCATAGTTATGTTTATTATGGAACAATTATTAGCAAATAAATTAAAGTTAATTTAAGCAAGTGGATGGCATCTAATGGTACAATTAAGACAGACTGAAGCATTAATTCAGTTCAATATTCTTCTGATATGATGATGATGATGATGATGATATGATCAAAATATTTCATTACAACAAAAAAGGAAAATGGAAAGAATAATTATAGTGGTGGTGGTGAGTAAATTATGTTTTAACTGCTTATATTTAGTAATATTTTACATTAATACTTTGTGGTGTACTGAATTACCGATATTGTTGTATGTTAACCACTAGACCACCGAGAACAGCTAGTGTAATGTAAATGAATGGTTCACAGAAAGAACATGTTAAGTCAACATTTTTCAAGTTTTGGTTTTTGCTGCCATCTGTTAGATCTGACAAGGGAGGGTTTTCGATAGGACACAATGGATTTGGCTGAAAGTGTTACTATAGAGCAGCGTTTCTCAAACTTTTTTGAAGTGGGGACCACTTTTTTAAGTCAGAACAGTTCCGCGGACCACCTTACTCTTGTCCCCTTCGAAAGTAAATTTATAATTTTTGTAGCATATTTCAATACCAGTATACTTATATTTTAAATTAGAATTAATTAATTAAAATTAATTTAATTCAATTCAATTAATTGTGTATTAGTATTAGCAAATTAAGTTAATGTTAATAGATGAAAATTTATTTTATTTTATTTTTTTTTTAATAATTCAAGGCTATTAGAGTTTGGATAATCTTTAAGTTATTAACTAAAAAAAAATAAATAATGGTAATCACATTAATGAGATGAATGAGCCTGTCGATTCTTACACAGTTGTTCTGGACCTATATTTGAATGACTAGATATTTCTTTAATGGCACTAGAATCATTGATATTAATATCTTCACACACAGCTTCTGAACTATTATTTAGCAGAGCCTAAATGAAGTGTATCATCACGTTCCTTTCCTTTCAAAGATCCGGATCGAAGCCAGTTTTTCATTATGTATAATGGGCACTATTTAACAGAGACATAGACAACTACTAGTGTGTACCACTTAAGAAAGATTTAGTCATAAATACATGAATAGGTTCGGTACTTTGGTCCTCTGTAATGAATTTGGGTGGTTCCTGGCTGAGTTACAGGTGCTGCACCAGAAGTGCAGGGAAAAGATGGCGAAAAACACCCATTCATAGTGCTTTAAATCCCTCTTTTGTTGCTGAGAGTAGAGTGGGAAGTCGATAGATGGGTAGGGTAATAAATTTCATAAAATGTCAGTACTGGGAGAAAAGTGAAAGCGATTGCCATGTGTAATTTCCAATCTCTGAGATTTTCAGCTGTAAAGTAATACGCAATTCGTTTGAATTTTATTTTTTCTTCTGTCTTTTTTGAAGGACCACAAGGGCAGACCTCGAGGACCACAAGTGGTCCGCAGACCATAGTTTGAGAAACGGTGCTGTAGACTGATTTAATGTTCCTGAAAACGTTGGTGAAGGTGTCTCATTTCGGAATTGCATATTTGTGAAAATACATCAATTTAAAAAATCTGGGTTGTATGTCGTTCTTGCGCGCAGCTTGCTCATAACCTACTTGCAGAGAGCACTAGAGGCAAGAAAACTACTTTCTTCCATCCCTGTTAGAAATCTAACAATGGAATATGTTCATATTAGCATTTAAGACGAAATGGATAATATTTACAGTAAACTCATCTGTTATGTTCACACATGATAATGCAGGTTCATCAAGAAATATTCAGGCATCTTATAATGGCTGCTTCTTCACACTCATGGAAAGAACAGATGATATTTTCTACAAGCAACAGTGTTTGAAGTAAATTTTTGAAGGCGTTTATTTTTCTTTCTGCATTGTATCCACATTTTTGCCAAACATATATTAACATGTCTTGTAGAAGGAAGAGCAGAACTGATGGTAAACAATTGAATGTAACTTTAATATAAAAACTCTATCGTGAAGATTAGTATCTGAATGTTTCATACTACATTTATACCTAAAACAGTCCTCCAGTCGTCGAACGACTAGCTTGTAGAGGAAGCGCAAAGAAAGCTTGCCCATTTGACTGATGCGCAGAGAACGAAATTCGGTCCTCGTGCCGCCGTGCTCGTTACAGGGCTGCTATGAATCACCTAATGCCGATTACAGGGCGCATTCGAAAGCGTGGTCTTGAGCTGTTCGTATCGTGGAGTGTATTGTGGAGAGCGGGTAGAAGCCAGCGTGTGCGTTACATATTCTGCATTTTATCCCTGATATCAGGAGTTTTATATAGTTCAAAGTGTGTTTCTTAAATAACAGAGTTCTGTATAACATTCTATGTACTTAACAATGCCCCCCATTTCGCTCTAAATTAGGAAATGCTAATAAAACGTTACACAGTCAAACTAGGGAATTAGGCTATTTATAAAGTTTATAAATTTATGAAAAACGAAACAGGCTCCACTCGTAACATAAGGAGTATATACAGATTAAAATAAACTGACCATAGTACCCTAGTTATCGGAACATTTTAATAAAATCACACAGTATTAGTGTTTTATTACGTCGCATATCAATTATTACACGATTACATATTTCTCATAACAGCTATGCCATTTTATTCAGTGATTTTATATGTAAAAAAATTCGTGCTTCTGTATTTTCAACAATTACATATTTCTTATAACTTCTTTGTCATTTCATTAATTGATTTTATATGTAAAACATTCGTGCCTCTGCATTTTCAACAATGTTATTAGTTACTCTGCAACAAGATTTAGGTTACGTTACATGCGCTGTGATAAATCTCACTCAAAACATCAAGCCAGCAGACGATTAAGAACTGTCGACAGTTTGCCAATCCAATCGAATCGAAGCGAGGTCGAGTGCACCCAAACATTTCCGAAAGTTCGCGCAGCTTTCCGTAGCAAGCTCTTCTTGCGTCTCCTCTACTGTCGGAAGAAATAGATGTCCAAAGGTTGAACAAATCGTGTGGTTTTTGGTGGGAAGAGCATTTTAGACAGTGACGGCTGATTGACTGAGGCAAGTGAGGCCGGGCCTCAGTCACTTGGCTTAATTGAAATCAAATTTTGTTTTTATGTAATGTATTAGTTATTTGAATGAAGCATATATCACTGTAGAAGCATTTGAAAACTTTGTGATGTAGATAGACCTGTTTTGCAGTAAAATTTGTTCCTGAGGCCAGAATCGCTCGTGCCGGGTCTGGCTTGTGATGTATATAGACCTGTTTTGCAGTAAAATTTGTTCATGAGGCCAGGATCGCTCATGCCGGGTCTGCTTCTGGATTTTCGTTTGTCTTCGCGGGTTAATGATGTTGCGCTTTAAACGTTGTAACTGAGGCACAATTCGTCTGGCCTGGTCAGGTTTCACTCCTCTCAACCATGGGCCAACCTCAAGGGTAGAGTGGGGTGGGAATAGGGTGACTTGTCTTCCTAAATAGGCCATAAATAACAAACATTCCAGCTCTTTGGCAGGCAGAGACCCACACTATTCTCTCCTCATGTCTTAGTTCATGACTTAAGCAAGGGTGTTGTACTATTCTACTTCATGTAGTGAATCTGGGCCAATGTTGTTATGTATTTCGGGAAAATATAAACAGAAACAAATGCCAGAAATAATGCTGGTATAGTTAATTAATTGTTAGAGTGTCCTTTTTCGAGAAGAAATAATACTGAAAGAAAGAAAGTTTCAAATAAAGAGAGAGTCTATCGAGATACCTACGACATCGCTGACAATTTTTCTGACAGATAATCTTAAAACACGAGTTTCTATTGCATCCTGGTATGGGCAACATAAATGGTTAAGTGGTAATGTGGTGCAAAATAAACTTCTCTGTTGGCCTTGTTTGTTGCTGTCAAAGGAAAAAAATAAAAAGAAAAGAAAGAAAGGGGAATTTCAACACATAATGTGGGTTGCTTCATCATACTGAAACAATCACTGAAACTCACAGCATAACAGCTTATTTGGTGAGTGAAATTATTATTTTTCATTACTAGTAATAATAATAATAATAATAATAATAATAATAATAATAATATAGTAATAATGATATTAATAATGTAACAACAATAATAATTAATATCATAAATAAACATTTTCTATCGGAGGCACTTAAACTAGTTGCATCTGGCCTCACCGAGGATTTGGATCACCGGCCGCTACTGATTTTAGACTTCATTAGAAAATATGTCGCAAAAAATTAAAATAAACTCCTTCAAAAATATACTTAAAAAAACACTGTTGCAAGTGGGAAATAGTGTCTATTGTGTCGATGAGTGTGAAGAAGCAGTCATTATGCCTGTATTGCCAGCTGAAGACATTCATGACATTACTGTAAAAGTTCCTGGGTACAATGAGTGTGATGCAGGCGACGTAAATGAGTGGTTACAGTGTGACTCAACGGACCAAGAATTTCAATTCCTAAGTGATGACGAAATTGTCCCCAAAGTGTAATGGAACGGGATGAGTCTCAAAACGTGGACAATGATGACAATAGCATGATTGAAGATGAACCTGAAACAGGAGTGAAGCTTTCACCTGTTTTGAAACTGCCTTGAAGTGAATGGAACGACCTGCACAGCTTCTTACCGTCAAGCAACTGCAAGACCTTGCTGCACACAAAAGAGTATAGGCCTCCAAGAAAGTTGCACATGTTTCCGTTTTTTTACATAAGTAAAGTTGTTCTGTATGGAATATGAAGAGTTCTTCTAATTTTCATTATATCCATTTAAAATACTATCTTGTTTGAATATGTGTAACTTTGTTCATTATAAACTGTAGACCAACGGTGACCAGAACTCGAGCTGCAGTGATTACATGCGACAGACAGCCTATGAAGTAAGGAGACGATGGAAAGGTACTTGGCATGAAAACTACAACCAGTGGTGGTTCCTGTACTAACATCTCGATCAATCCCGCGGATAAAAATCTCAAGCTTTGCTGTATCAGTAATGTCACTGCTGTCATCAAGAGCCAGTGAATAATATATGATTTTTCTTGCTTCTTTTTTTAACCTTCCTCTCGAATATAATCAGGAATTTTCTAAATTCTTCTCCAAATACTTGATCGAGAAATTCTTAGTTTTTCAATTAAAAACTTCTTATGGGCAAGTTATTTAAGCTATTTTAATCATTACTCTTTTGAGAAATTCTGTTCTGATATTTCAAACTCCATTAGGTAGCTGACTTCCTTACACTTATTTATCTCATCTTTCTCTTCCTGGCTATGATTTAAGACATGTCAATTCCTGGCGTTTAACAGTTCGTTGGCACATAATATTGAATCAGTTTTTCTACAATATTATTATTAAATGAATAACTAATAAATAGTTACCCTCATCTAAAGATTAAGAAGATTAAAATTGAGATAAAACATAATAATTTTATTCTTTTAGGGTCCCTATCACCACGGCATGGTGCATCCTCAGGTTGCGGATTGAGGAGACGGCCTCCAGATATGGAGGGTAGCTGTGAATATATTGAATAAGCAGTCGCAGACAGCCGATGAGGAGTGGTCCTCCAGCTTGGGGGTTGGGCGAAGGGCTAACAACCCATCACTGTAAAAAAACAGCTTGTTACGAATCCTTCAAATAAGCCTCGGAATGGGACTGATTCTCTGGCACGACCACAGCAAAGGAATAAGGTTTTGAGATTTGGTACTTGGAATGTTACAAGTAAACTTTTATCATCCAGTCTGCTGTTGAAAAATCTGAAAGTTAGAATTTATAAAACAGTTATATTACCGGTTGTTCTGTATGGTTGTGAAACTTGGACTCGCACTTTGAGAGAGGAACATAGGTTAAGGGTGTTTGAGAATAAGGTGCTTAGGAAAATATTTGGGGCTAAGAGGGATGAAGTTACAGGAGAATGGAGAAAGTTACACAACATAGAACTACACGCATTGTATTCTTCACCTGACATAATTAGGAACATTAAATGCAGACGTTTGAGATGGGCAGGGCATGTAGCACGTATGGGCGAATCCAGAAATGCATATAGAGTGTTAGTTGGGAGGCCGGAGGGAAAAAGACCTTTAGGGAGGCTGAGGCGTAGATGGGAAGATAATATTAAAATGGATTTGAGGGAGGTGGGATATGATGATAGAGACTGGATTAATCTTGCTCAGGATAGGGACCAATGGCGGGCTTATGTGAGGGTGGCAATGAACCTCCGGGTTCCTTAAAAGCCAGCAAGTAAGTATTCTTTTAGGGAGAAGATCTAAAAATATATTCATGCACGTACAGAAGAATTCTAGAAACACACTTAGTGGTGAATAATAATAATAATAATAATAATAATAATAATAATAATAATAATAATAATAATAATACATTATTCAGTGTGGCAATTAATGTTTCTATACACTTCTAATTGAGCCATTGAGCAAAGGAAACATATTGCATTTTGTCCGACAGAACAAAAAAAAGTTCTTGTCACTCTTTACGAAACCACCTCTTACTTCTTGTAGAGACAGAGTTTGTAGAGCGACATGATACCGCCACTGCTTGCCTTTAATACGTGTATGAAAAACACAACAATGTACAGGGAACTCCTCGTACCCTTTTGAATGTCTGTGATTACACGATGTCACCGCTGCTGTAGACCTATAGTCATTTTGCACTTTTAAAACATCCAGTGGCCTGCTATTGTCGTACCTAGACTATTTTCATTTTCAGCCCAATTATCCGGATTCTGCAAAGCTGGATCATCTCCTATTAGTCTGGATAATTGGAGTTCTACTGTATTTTATGTTATTGATTTTAAATCAAAACCTATTAATATTAGACCAAAATAATTACCGTGCATTTCCGCAGATAAGACCACAGTTGAATCATAAAAAAATACTCACAAAACCAGGGGTAGTCTTTAATCTTGTATGGCAAAAAACTTAAAATTCTACACTACATTATAAAATATAACAAATTACTTCATTGTATATTTAAAATCCTATGAAATCATCACATTCGTCGTCTGAGGCAAAGAGTGAATGTGGTGAGTTGTTTCTACTTCATCAGTATTCAATAACAAATTGTTCTCTGAGCCACCCATAGTGTTAGAAATTTCGCACTTTTTGAAGAATTTGATCACCGTTTCGACTTTTTCCCATAATGGTTGATAGTTTGGGGGTTGTCTTGAAGGATAGATGTAAGCTAAAACCATAATATTGTGCTCAAAATTTATACTTCGTCTTACCTTTGCAGTGGTTGGTCAGACCTTCTGACTGCCACGAGGCAATCCGGGTTTGATTCTCGGGCATATCTAGGATTTTTTCACTGAAAAAATCCATAGTGACACTTGTGGCGGACAAGGTCGCAGTTGGGGTTTTTCCCGGGGTTCTCCCGTTTTTCCCCAAATTAGGCATTTACATAATTCCGTCACCATTTCTCCATTTCGTTATCATTCGGTAGCATTCCCAGTACACTGGCTGGCGACACATGGAGGGTGCTGGCCTAGGGACGAATGGGGTGGCCTGCTCGAAACCTGGGCACATGATAACCTTAGTGTGGTCAGCCAGTGTGGGTTTGGGAATGCGTCACCAGAGGGTCAGTGCAATAGATCTTAACAGGTCGCAGTGCTGGGCCATAGTGCCCCCCTCCATTAAATTAATTCAATATACCTCGTCTTATCTGCGGAAATATACAGTATATTTCATGTACAGTAGTGGCAAAAAAAACTGGACCGACTCTTGTAGCTGATATCAGAACTGTGTTCACAGTGACAGCACGATAGACTGGTAACTAAGACATTCGTGGTTCGAATCCTGCCTGGGAAGGAAACTTTTTTTTTGTTCCTTATTCAAATTTATTCCCAACACTTTTCGATTGCAGCGATATTTTACTACTTAATTAATTTATTATTCCTAGAACATGAATTTTACCAGCTTATTTTCTAATGGCTTTCGAAATGGGCTACATCAGCAGTCGAAACTACAACAATTTCAATAGGTTACTTGCTATCTTGTGAATGCGGGCGTGGCATGCGCAGTGGCACATTTCGGGGACTTTGATTATTCTGTCAGTCCGGTTTTTTTTTGCCACTACTGTACATCACTCTTGACTGAATGGACTCATAAATATAATATGTACAAAATTCATCCAATAGTTTAGGAGAAATCACTGTATACAAACATACGACATGCTAAGAATCACTTTTTTTAGCATAAAGATGTTGAAAACGAGTATTTAGAAAATTTTCGGCACAGAATATTCTGATCTTAAAAAAATACAAATAATATTCTACTATCCAGGACAGACTACCAAGTCACATTTTGGGCATCTTGGTGGAAGAGGCAGTTTCTCAGAATACTCGAGAATATTGTGATGCATTCAGAGCATTACGATAACAGCTACAAAATGTCTACTTTTAAAAACTTAAGAGTAATCAACTTACTTCTTCATCGAAGGCTTCATAATGAAGAACAGGATCACTGCCAACACAGCTCATATATGGAAGCAATGCAAAATGGTTTTTCAATTCTAGAGCTCTGTTTGCTGTAGTATACAAGGAAAGATCTTCGATATGTTTGTCAGGCATATCTTCAAAAATGTATCCATCTTCTTTCTTTTCAAAACACTGTAATGATAACAATATCACCTTTACTTTTTAACTTTGCTCTAGAGTATGCCATTAGGAAAGTCCAAGATAACAGAGAGGGTTTGGAATTGAACGGGTTACATCAGCTGTTTGTCTATGCAGATGACGTGAATATGTTAGGAGAAAATCCACAAACGATTAGGGAAAACACGGGAATTTTACTGGAAGCAAGTAAAGAGATAGATTTGGAAGTAAATCCCGAAAAGACAAAGTATATGATTATGTCTCCTGACGAGAATATTGTACGAAATGGAAATATAAAAATTGGAAATTTATCCTTTGAAGAGGTGGAAAAATTCAAATATCTTGGAGCAACAGTAACAAATATAAATAATACTCGGGAGGAAATTAAACAGAATAAATATGGGAAATGCATGTTATTATTCGGTTGAGAAGCTTTTATCATCCAGTCTGCTGTCAAAAAATCTGAAAGTTAGAATTTATAAAACAGTTATATTACCGGTTGTTCTTTATGGATGTGAAACTTGGACTCTCACTTTGAGAGAGGAACATAGGTTAAGGGTGTTTGAGAATAAGGTTCTTAGGAAAATATTTGTGGCTAAGAGGGATGAAGTTACAGGAGAATGGAGAAAGTTGCACAACACAGATCTGCACGCATTGTATTCTTCACCTGACATAATTACGAACATTAAATCCAGACATTTGAGATGGGCAGGACATGTAGTACGTATGGGCGAATCCAGAAATATAGAGTGTTAGTTGGGAGGCCGGAGGGAAAAAGACCTTTAGGGAAGCCGAGACGCAAATGGGAAGATAATATTAAAATGGATTTGAGGGGAGTGGGATATGATGATAGAGCATGGATTAATCTATCTCAGGATAGGGATCAATGGCGGGCTTATGTGAGGGCGGCAATGAACCTCCGGGTTCCTTAAAAGCCAGTAAGTAAGTAAGTAATGATAACAATACATTTAAAATTGTAATAGAGTTTTAAGGATACATTTTTGCATATTGTATGACTTTGCAGATTTGATCTTATTATAACAGTCTTCCTATATTATGAAGTCATACAGTTTCAATATTTTTAAACTGGTGGGGGGAGAGAGGGAGGGAGGGAGGGAGGGAGGAACCATCACTGCAGATAAGTTAGCAAAAAAATGTTTGAAGGCATAAAATCAGCACTATCTCTTTCCACTGTGCTTCATATCTTAGATCATATATGTAACAGGTAACTCCTCGCTACGTTAAAATCGGCAACATTTTGAAGAGAACAACTGCCAGGATCGCCACCTGTCCACCATAAACGAACACGAGATGGCAGCACAGTCGCTAATGCAATTCAAATGAGAATTATGACGTGACTCCTTATGTAAAAACTAGATGGCAGCATAGTAAACATGACAAAAGTTGTTAACCTCAAAGCCTATAAGCCCGACATATCTGTTACATATATGATCTAGGTTATTATCAAGGTCCCGGGCAGGTTACTGATCTCTTGTACCATTACTTCTTCGAACCTTCTTGCATTTTCGTTCATTTATTCTCAGTTTTGTGCTAATAAGCCAATACAGTGATAAAGGACGTGCGAGTAGAATAAAACTGTGAATAATTGTAGTGTAGTGTCAATTTAGTTTCACATTTCTGTTTATTTATTCTGAGTTTTGTATTAATATGACAATACAGTGTTGTATAACAGTGCAAATAAAGTAAAACTGTGCGACTTAATAAAAACAGTCTAGATGACCAGTTCTATCATGGAAGAGTGGCTTCATAATTTTAATGGAGCAATGAAACGTCAAGGTCGTAATGTCATACTGTTTTTAGACAATGCTACCTGCCATCCAAGGATTGATTTGTCTAACGTAAAGTTAACCTATTTTCCGCCAAACAGAACAGTTACACAACCGGTGGATCAGGGCGCAATTTACACTCTGAATTGATGCAGGACACGAAGGAAATCCTACAAAATTCCATTAAAAAAAAAAAAAAGTCACGCCAATGCGCTTTAAAAGAAATGTGGGGGGTCAAGAAACTAGGGCGCAGAGAGAAGGGGGGCGAGAGGCCGCAATTACGTAAGTTAATAATTATGAAAATAAAATTCACTTTGCATGTAATGTAGTAACTTTTATTTCAAACTATTTCTTCACTGTGTTCTTCCTACAGTGAGCATATTGCAGTAGTCTATTCTTAGTTTTGCCAAAACTCAACCCTTTGTAAAACGAAAACCTGTGAAAACGGAAAAAAAATTCTGGAACGATTGCGTTTTGTTTTAGGGAGGTTTTATTGTATTACAAAACAACTATTTTAATTACTTACTAACATATTTATTATGAGGCTTATGATTTATTGCGTCAGTTTCTCCGGGAATTTTAGAGACAAACATAAATAACAAAAAGTATGAAGACTCACCTAGTTAATACTGCTTCATCCATGATTTTAAACATGTGAGTGCATTCACATGCCCCAAATTAAGTGTCGCTCCATGTTTAATAACAATGTTTCCTGCATTACTAAACACGAAAAAACTTTTTCTGTCAAGCACTTCTTCACGATCATTCAATTTCAATCCAAACCTTTCACCGAGTTTACCTCTCAAATTCTCATATGACATAATAGAGGTTTACACTTTATACAAACTACAAAAAACTGATTTTTTTCCTTTTCAAACTAAACACACAACCTTCACACACAAATTCAGTACAGAAACTGCAACAGCAAAAGTACAGCAGTCAAAACAGAAGACTGGCCCCTATTGTAATCGAATTACCAGATTTTAAAAAGAGAAGAAGGTAGTTATGCTCTCACTTGCACACAGTGTACACATGGCTATTTTATAAAGAATGAGGACGAATCCCAGAAAAGTATGCATTTCATATGCTAGGAAGATGAGCTGACAACAAGGTGGAAGTTTTCTTGGAAAACCATGAAACTTAATAAGGCTTCCGCATTGTGTTTCAACTTCCGATAGAGGTAGAATAGGTCACTGTCCTCATATTTCCATCTCTTTCTGAAGTGTTTGTGCAATGATTTTCCCTATTCTACCTGGTTTACAGTTAGAAAATAACAGTACTATTGTACTTTTAAGTAAGCAATTTCAGAGAGAGAAATATTGTCGGAATTTTTTGTATGAGTCTGTATTAACAAAATAATAATTAATATCAACTACAACTGATTAATTTTAATTGACTTGATTATTTGATTAAATATTTTGATCGATTAATCTTACAACAGAAATTGATCGATTAATTGATTAAATCCCACAACACTAGTATAAATGAAGTTTTACTAATTGCATATGGGGTTAATATCGTCCCTCCTCTGGCAAACTAGCGAAAGTGACAAATAAGCGACCCTGCACTTAAGGTCTATATTGTACTATTTAATAGTATAATATAAACCTTAAGTACAGGGTCGCTAATTTTTCACTTTCGTTAGTTTGCCAGAGGAGGGACGATATGACAATCTGGATTAAATAAGAATTTTCGGATCATCAAGATGCAGTCATTGTAATGGTAAGTGCACTGTGGATTAAAAGAGCATATAAATAGTGAATAACAACAAGAATGCATACAGTAATCTATATTTAGAGGCAAAATGATGAATTAAAAACCAATCCTTCAAAGACCTATGGATTAGAAACAACACGTTTTCTTTGTTTTCGAAAACAAGTATCATTAGAAGCAGTGCTTTTCTTCCGGAGAAAAAGGTAATGGAACTCTATGTAGAACATATTAAAGGGACTGGGGAGATGATTACTGTTCAGTGCACGGAATTTTGTCGTTTTCCACCTCCTTTTTGTCCAACTCTGAGACTTTCAAGGCCAAAGCAGATCTCAAAGAATAATTATTTTTATTTGTTTATTTTTTATTGGGTTATTTTATGACGCTGTATCAATATCTCATGTTATTTAGCATCTGAATGAAATTAAGGTGATAATGCTGGTGAAATGAGTCCAGGCTCCAGCACCGAAAGTTACCCAGCATTTGCTCATATTGGGTTGAGGGAAAACCCCGGAAAAAAACTCAACCAGATAACTTGTCCTGACCGGGATTCGAACCCAGGCCACCTGTTTCTGCGGCCAGACGCACTAACTGTTACTCCACAGGTGTGAACAAAAATAATTGTTTAAAACATAATTATTAACACATTTAATGAAAAAACATAACAAAAAGATGCCAGAATGTTGTCTTGGTGCATTTTGCCAGAAGAAAAGCACTATTAGAAATAATCACTTCACTTCTTCATTAAATGAAAGTACTTACTTTGCTTTTCTGTAAGCAGTTGATGAAATCTGTAATATATAAATCTAGACGATGCACTTCCTGTGAGAATTTTTTCCTGAGGCCCATTTTCCGAAGTGCTACATATGTCACATTCAAATATCTGTATAGTAACTTGCACACTCTTGACATAAAGACAGCATTAGTACTAAACAGACCATTATACACTACAGCTGGAGGCATCATAGACCACATTGGCAACTTATATTTCTCTTCTAAGAATGATATCTGCAATACAATGCATAAAAAAATGAAAATTGAATTGGATGCAACAAACAACATAATATAAATCTAACAATAAAATTATTATTATTTTACATTAATTTGTAGCAAAGCAATTATTGCGTAATGAGTACAGCCCAGATTTCCATGCAAATGCATGTTTTTTTTTATAAGCTTGTTACACTTCTCAAACTTTGCAAATATTCGTTTTCTAACTTATCAAATTCCAAATAACCACACTTTTTCCGTGCATGTTTGCATGTTTTGGTCTTTTTCGGGAGTAAATTCATGCATAATGCATATTTTGAAGATTTTAGACTTAAAAGCACATATTTAGGCTTTTATATAGCACATTATATCCTTTTTTCTGGATTTAGTACATATATTATGTTAACTTGCATAATGGTGGCTTTTATGAATGTTGCTTTGTACAACCTGGTATTTTCCAAGTTATTTGTCTACTGAAAAACACAAATAAAAGGAAGCTACCCATAATAAGTTTTTGTGGCATTCCACCTAAGGACTTTTCACTAAATTCTCCCTTTGTTACAATGGAATTTCCAACCCCCAACTCTCACTTGTTACAAGTCGGAGATCAAAATACTGAAAGAAAAAAAGTCAGAAACAGAATGCTTGCAAATTGAAATTTAGTATACAGTGAAACCTCTCCTTACGGACACTCCTCATATACGGGCAGATTTTTATGTCCCAACTGAAATAATATAGAAATAATGATAAATTTAACTCTCGTTTACGGACAAAGACACGGACAGCTGTTTCACAGTCCTAAAACTTGCTTTACCTTCTGACTGTGGACAGAACTTGGATTTCAAGTCCTAATGTGTTACAAAAATAGAAAATTTAGTTTTGAGAATTGTACAGAAATTCCTTAACAAGAAAGTCATAAAATTTAACCTGTCTGATGGGTCCAAGATTTTCGCGATCGTGAAATTGTATTCGACACATGATAGGGTTGGTGGGATTATTCTCTTCACTTCAATCAGTTGTTCTGTTTCGAGACACATGGCACCTGAATGTAAAGGTTAAGTTGAAAACTGTAAATTACAGTACTGCATAAGTGTAGACCTAGAATAAAATTGCATGGCACAGTACTGTATTTTCCTTTTTCGGTCTTATCTACTGTAGTTCAAAGTTGCAAAGAATTTACTGTAGTACAGTAGACTGTATTTAGAATTAAACTACAGTAATACATTTCATTTAAAGCATGAAGGGATACATAATGCATATTATAAATTTACTGTTAGATTGGGGAGCCTCCCTCCCAATAAAGGACACCTCCCAGATGCGGACAGATTGTTACTTACCTTCGATGTCCGTAAATGAGAGGTTTCACTGTACTTGTGTTAAATTGTGAAGTGTTGTTATAGTTCCTTTTAGAACTGCAGGAAGAGATCTTGTGTCAAAATGATTGAGGGAAAGGAATTTCTAAAGAAGGACGGTGATGTAGTTTATTGTGATTGTTGTAATAAAGATGTAAGTACTTGTGTATTTTGGGGCGTGCAACAGCGTCGCAGTTAAGGTGTAACACTGCAAAGTCAGAAGGTCAAGGGTTCGATTCCGCATGAGGTCATGGTCATGTGGAAATGCAGAAGACTTACAATTCGATCTCACTTTGTCCCAAATTTCTTTCCTTAAAGTATGCACCTGTCACTTCTTGTGAATTAGAAAGATCATTTTTTGTGTTCAAAAACATACTTTACATAAACACATGATCTTAAGTAAAGAAAATTTTGAGAAATTAGTTTTAGTAGGTTGTTTCAAAATAAAAGAAAAATGTAACATAATGTGACAGCCAGGATACGATCTCGCGACCGGCAGAAGGAGGGCAAGGTCGGTGATGGCTCAGTGCGGCAAATGAAGTTGCGCCTGCATCTGCTTCCTGGGGCATGTGCTGTGGCGTAGAGAGGAGTGGAGAGACAGCAACCGCGGCATAGAAGGGGAAGTAATGCACCTGCGAGTGAGGGGAGAAATCCAGAGACATTGAGAGGCGCCATCTTCTGGGCATCTATAGAAATTTCCAGCATCGTACTTTCCGGAAACTATGGTTAAGTTACAAATATGACACGCGAGTGAACTTGAGTTAGTTAGTTGCAGTCGTTGCTAGTTTTGGACAGCAAGGCAGTCTTGTGTAGCAGTGAAGCCAGCTTCAAGACCGGAGTTCGACTTGAGTTGTGTCCGTAACTGTGGAGCCAGAAGTCCCAAGTTTGAGTGCAGTGGACCGCAGTTGGGGGACCTGAGTTCGAAATTCAGTGGATTGTCTCTGAAGGTCTGGGGTTCGAGATACTGTGAACTCGAGTGACTGAGCTAGAACTAGCCAAGGCAAACGAACTGTGAACTGAGAACTGACAGTTCTGATTTGTAAATAGTGCTTTGTGAACATTAGTTAAGATTAGCAGTACATTGTTCTCAATAATTCAAGTAAATTGTCATTGTCGTCTGTGGAGTGCAGTAACGAATACTGTGTTACTGTGTGGAGTGGAAATCCCATTGTTGACGGGAGTGTTTACATTCAATTAAAGTGATTAATTGATTAACTAGTGGACTTACTCGTGTTAATTATGTAAGATTTGTGCGGCTTACAGCTGTTTCAGTGCTTCATGCACCATCCTCACAGCCTACTAGATCACTAGATGGTGTGTGAAGCACTGAAACAGCTGTATGCCGCACAAATCTTACATAATTAACACGAGTAAGTCCACTAGTTAATCAATTAATTATATTTAAGTGTTAAAAGTAGTGTACTCAAGATTCAAAATGGATTATCAAGAAAATGATTATTGTCGCAACAATAAAAGTTACAACAATGTAGAACTCAATTCTGATGCTGCATATTTTTATTATTTTTTCACTTCATTGTGCATCTTTTGTCATATGACAGTGCATAAATGCATACATATTTTAAGATTTGATAGTGCATGGAAATCTGTGAATTTTATACTTCGTTTTTCCGAATTTGTCTAGGAAATTACATACACTCATGTTATTGAAAAAAGGTATAAACATATGTTATAGTAATATAAGGTAAAATAACATTAGATGCTATTTCCTCCTCCTTGCCATTTTCAAGGCGATACCAAAGCATTTATAAGGCAGTTAAAATTTTGGCAAGAAAATCAAAGTAGTGAGAAATGCAAATCTATCTTTTAATAAGGCTTAAAAAGATGTAGAATGATCTTTTATAGTGAACATGTTAATATTAAATGACAACTGTCTTGTTGAAAACATCTTATCCTTATTCTAAATGACAGATTAGAATCATCTGAAATGAAATTCTTGACATATAATGCTGGATATGTCCTGAAAAATCATAGTCCTAGTCATATTATAAGAGAGGAGCTTAGTGTACTGGTACTCTTATTCTATTAATCAACAAACTGCTTGCAACATATTAAAAGAATGGACAATACGAAATTAATTAAAAGTATCTATCAATACAGACCACAAAAACATCATAATGTGGGAAGACTCAGTGATAGAAGTATTAATTCTTCTGAGACATAACAGGCCTTAATGGCACCTTGATGTTGATATTCTTAATTACATAGGGCAAAATATACAGGGTTGTTAAGAAAAAAAAGTATCCAATATTTTAGGAGGTGCTAGTATGCTTCAAAACAAGAAAAAAAATCTAATAAACATGGGTCCTACAACACATACTTTCTGAGATCTGAACACTTGTTCATAGGAGGTGCTCAATGTGAGTCCATTCATGGCAAAGCATTCCTCTGCCCTTCGGCGTTAAGGAATCACGCACTTTTTTAAATTGACCTGGTTGTTCTTGATAACCAAAAGTCTAGCGGATTTAGATTTGAGGAATGAGCAGGCCAAGGTATGGAGCCTCCCCAGTCAATCCAGAGGTCCTGAAATGTCAGCATCAGGTGTTCACGCTCATTGTGGAAAAAATGTGATGTGCCATCATCCATGAACCACATCTGTAGTATTTGCTGACATGACACATACTCCAGCAAGATAGGCAATACATTAATTAGAAAATCCTGATAACGAGCCCCAGTTAATCCGTGTAGTAGCACGTATGGCCCTTAATCTATCGCCAAGAACGCCTACCCACACGTTGGTTGAGAATCGGTGCTGATGCCTTGTTTCTACAACTGCATGGGGATTTGCATCAGTCCACACATGCTGATTACGAAAATTCATAACACCATCTCTGCTGAACCCCGCTCATATCCACAACTAAACTTTCCTTTTCAGTATTCCTTGCGACGTATTAGTATTCCATGCCAGGGGTGTCAACTACGGTATGATTATCTGGTAGCCTACTGTCTTGTAGGGCAGCAAAATGGACTGCCATAAATGGACATCACATTAAGCACCTCCTATGAACAAGTGTTCAGATCTCAGAAAGTATGTGTTGTAGGACCCATGTTTATTAGACATTTGTTTCTTGTTTTGATGCATACTATCACCTCCTAAAATATTGGATACTTTTTTTTTAACCCCCTGTAATTCCCACGTTATAACTGTGTTGTCTAACACATCATGCCTTGAACTAGCAATGTGGAATGAGCACTGGCTTGAGTCATGGGAGAAGGAATTTCTCATGAAATTTCAACCAGAGTATCGTGCCCACCTAGATAGCGAATTTTCAGTCTCTACACAGCAACACGACATCACGTCCATTGGCTTTTGGAGGGAATGTAGCAATGAGTTCAATGACCTCCCTGCAACTGACGTACAACCTAATGTTCAGGGACCCAAAATTCACCGTCTGGTGATGAGTTAGGGGAGATACAGAAAGTAGCAAAATCTGGTTTCATAAGCCAGCTACAATAGCTGGGGAGGGGGGGCTCACTGTGCTGACCACGCATTACAACCTAATGGTTGGATGACTGTTCACTCTGCTAGCAGTTAGCTGGCAGGCCTTCGGACTTCATAGGCTGTCGCACTATAGATTATTATTATTATTATTATTATTATTATTATTATCATCATCATCATCATCATCATCATCATCATCATCATCATCATCATACAAAACATAAAGAGAAAGTATTATGGTACAGCAGAAAAGGGATTTTGATCATACCACTGACTGTCTAAAGTGATTTACCCTTCATATTCAAATTATACATATTGGAGTACATCAGTTATTCACAGATTTAAAAAAAGCATATGACTCGGTTAAGAGAGGCATTTTATATAATATTCTTATCTGGTATTCCCAAGAAACTAGTTTGAATAATTAAAATGGTCTCAGTGAAATGTACAGCAGAGTCTGTGTAGCCCAGTTTATGTCTGATGCTTTTGCAATTCAATGTGGCTAAAGCAAGGAGATTCATTATCACCTTTACTTTTTAACTTTGCTACAAGAGCCTATATCATAAAGAACAATCACAATTGAAAACGTTTACAACCAATATTCACAAGTATAATAATTCATTTATAGTGTTTCTGTCCAAGGGCAGGTCTTTCACTGCAAACCTAGCATTCTCCAGTCTTTCCTATTTTCTGCCTCCCTCTTTGTCTCTGCATATGATCCATACATCTTAATGTCATCTATCATCTGATATCTTCTTCTGCCCCGAACTCTTATAGGGAAAATACGGAAATTTTACTTGAAGCAAGTAAAGAGATAGGTTTGGAAATAAATCCCGAAAAGACAAAGTATATGATTATGTCTCCTGACGAGAATATTGTACGAAATGGAAATATAAAAATTGGAAATTTATCCTTTGAAGAGGTGGAAAAATTCAAATACCTGGGAGCAACAGTAACAAATATAAATGATACTTGGGAGGAAATTAAACAGAGAATAAATATGGGAAATGCTTGTTATTATTTGGTTGAGAAGCTTTTATCATCCAGTCTGTCAAAAAATCTGAAAGTTAGAATTTATAAAACAGTTATATTACCGGTTGTTCTTTATGGATGTGAAACTTGGACTCTCACTTTGAGAGAGGAACATAGGTTAATGGTGTTTGAGAATAAGGTTCTTAGGAAAATATTTTGGACTAAGAGGGATGAAGTTACAGGAGATGGAGATACTTACACAACACAGAACTGCACGCATTGTATTCTTCACCTGACATAATTAGGAACATTAAATCCAGACGTTTGAGATGGGGAGGGCATGTAGCACGTATAGACAAATCCAGAAATGCATATAGAGTGTTAGTTGGGAAGCCGGAGGGAAAAAGACCTTTGGGGTGGCTGAGACGTAGATAGGAAGATAATATTAAAATGGATTTGAGGGAGGTGGGGTATGATGATAGAGACTGGATTAATCTTGCTCAGGATAGGGACCAATGGCGGGAACCTCCGGGTTCCTTAAAAGCCAGTAAGTAAGTATGTTAGCTAAAACAGGGTACTGAGAAATTAATTTGTTGTAAAGTTTTAAGCCATAGTTGAAACCACGTTTCATACCAGCAGCCGTTAAACTTTTGGATTCTGTAAAATGAAATATGTTTCTTCTTGTATTATAAGTATGCCAATATGTGTTGAAATTTTTCTTGTTCTTATGAAAGAAAGAGATAATAATGGCGTTTTAGTTATTGACATTTTAATCCCATAAATTCTATCTTACACAAACTTACATAGTATTGTTTCTTCTTTTACTGTGAAATGCTGACTTCCAAATTCCTTCATAAGCACAGTCAATTTGGAAATACATGAAGTTGCTTGTTCCATCTTAATAAAAACTTGTAAGATACACAACTTCACTAGGTAACTAGCACACTGACCACTTAAGAAGATACCTCAGTAGTGTTACTGAAATGAGTCTTACACTCACTCCTCCCATTGACGTCATGTATCCTAACTTGCATCATGATTATACTGTTATCTTGTTTATGAAGGAATTGTTCCATCTCTAGTTATGATATGTATAACATACTTAAGCATAATTAAATTGTTTTTCATCATTAATTCAGTACTTTCTTTCCTCCCCACGACATTCTTCATAATTTTAAATATTGGTGGTAACTGAAATTATTAGAATACAGTATAGGCGGAGTTATGGGGGAGCACTGCCCCCCCCCAAACTTGTCTCAATCCCTTTTTTACATATATTAACGTTAGAGAATATTGAATTCAAAAGATCGTTTATGTTCTTATTTATGATTTTCTGTGCTTAAAGTGATGAATTAATATATTCAGATCATGTGTCTGGGCTATAACATTTATTTTAAATTTCTGAATGTATAAGAATTAGTGTACCTCATTTGAGGAATGGAAGCACTGTAATGTTTCTTTCGTAACAACCTGTACTCATGTGTTAGGAGTCTGCAAGTGTTCAGGCCGCCACTTGGAGAAATATGAATAACATACTGCACAACAATGCAGAAAAAAGAAAAGTGGTCCCAGTATAATGTGTAAACTTGAAGACAAGATTAAATAAAATAATTAGAGTTTACATTTCATATGATATCTTCAGAAAGTAAACTTCATATAAAAAAGTTTCTGTTAGCACTGTTACGTAGTTTTATTGATGCATGCATGTGTTTCTGTATGAGAGAGAAAAAGATAGAGATTGTTTTAAGTTATGCCCTATTATATTTGTAGTACACCTACAGTTCAAGCCCTATACCCTATACAACTCGGTCTGAAACATCGCGGATATGGATGTAACACTGTAAAAAACATGCCTCCGAAAATACATTTACTAAATGATCATATTCTGATATACTGTACCACGGTCAAGCTATAACAGAGTAGGAAGTAAATTATGTCCCCCATAACCCCATTATATGGGGATTCTATGGTTTTGCTTTGCCCCCCAAGGAAATGGTTCTCTCTCCACCTATGGAACACAGGAAGCAGTACTTTATGACAAAAAAAAAAAAAAAAAAAAAAAAAGGTTGGGAAACAATGCAACTAGACAACCTCAGATGAGTAGACCTGTAATGCAAGTTGGTTACAATGTTTGTGTAAATAAAACATTATGTGCTTACCATCTCAAAAAACTTTAAAGATTCATGAAACAGTATGTAATTTCCTTGCTCCAGAGTCAAACCACAACTACAAAGGTCACTAATAAATTGGATGATGTTCTGTAGTGTCTCAGTTGTACTACACTCAATGCTATCACTGTAGTCCAGAAACAGGTTGGGAAGTTCCTCACGCCTTCGATTTAGGATAACACAAATCTGCAAAATAATTTTGTATCTCAATTAAATAAATTCAGTAAAATATACTGTATTTCAAGCCATAATTGTCGCATTTATTATTATTATTTTTTGGAGTAAAAATATATGGTGCAACCATTATGTAAAGAATAAATCAAAATGGTAAATGATTGGTTGCGTCAACTTTCAGTGATTAGCTTCCATATAATGAGGGTATGTGCAAGCAAGCAGGGCCAAATTGCATGATTCGTACCAGAAGAGGAAGGAGAGGGGAAAGAGGGGAACCAGTATTAGTGTGAGATGCTGGAATCTTAACGTGAATAATATCTTAAAAAATAAAAATTACTATGTTGTTATTGAATCAAAAAACACTTTTTTATTGATTAAGATTCACAGTATTGTTGAATCACATGCACTGGTACATCTGACACACTGAAGTCGATATCATCTGACTACTGGACCAGACTGCAGAAAGATGACTGGTCAAGGTCTATAAAAAAATATCTGAACACTCGTAAACAACCACTCACAACCAACAATTGTACTGAACTGAAGACATTTACGGTCATTAGTAGAGCCCAGATGTTTAGGCATTTATTTTGGTTAAAATAAGCAGGCATATAGGCACTAAAATTACTAAAAATAGGCAGTGAAATTGGCATTTATTGTTCATGGAAACAGACAAAAAAAATAGACAAATACTTAATAAACTATCCCATACGGTACTCACTTTCCTTGGTTACCATGTCACAACAAGATGCTTTTTAAGTTGTTAACTGTCATAGTGAGCCACCTGTCAGAGAGAACGTTTTTCATGGTGGAAAAAGATCTTTCTACTTCTACTGAAGTGATTGGAGCAAACTTAAAACAACTTATTTCAGAAGGACTGTCTCTACTTTCTTTCAGAGATCGGGAAAAACCGACTGTGTATTGTCTCAAAAAGAGAGGTGTGAGAAGGGATTAGAGACTTCAAAGTACACGTGACTTGTGCGTGCAAGCGACAACAGTAACAGAACCTAGAGACTTGCTTTTAATACTTCCCTCATCCCCTTTCTTTCGCTGGTAAACCCCAAAGTGACCTGAGCACTGAGGGTTATACTGTTCAAACATCTTTGTTAAGTGACATAAAAGATGGAATCAGTAGGGGAGAAAAGTTTACGACTTCTTGGAAACATATGTATTGCTGGAGAATAAGATTCTCAGCAAATATTTGTGTGAGGTGAATATATATTTTTAATTTGTACAACCATTCTTGTTTTTTTATATAATTTATGTGCGGTTTATTTTAAATGCATTAAAAATATAGAAAATGTACAATAACGACGTAAAAAGGCTAAAAAAAAGAAGGCATTTAACCTTAAAATAGGCAAAGGAGCCAAAATAGGTAAAAAAGGCAAAATAAAAATTGGGCCTATCGTCCCCAAATATGTGGAAACGTGTTTATCTCTAATAGGTCTTTAATAAATACACTCAGTTTAAAAAAGGCATTTTACCGAACATCCGAGCGCTTGTCATTAGCTTAGTGCTGACACCCCACACCTTCACTCCATTCACTTTTGTCAGCAGCCGCTACTGTTTCACGCACATTCCACCTTGAGCATAAAGATACTTTACTTTTAAATAATTCTTGATCATTATAAACAGAAATATCCATGCAACGATTATGCAGTGAAATTTTAAAGCTCTGGTCAGTTTGTCTATAAATAAGAGTGCAATGATGACGATTATGCGATGAAATACGGTATTCAATGTTATGATATAGCATAGTATTATCAAATTATATGTTTGCAGTACTTACATCTTCTTTATTTTATTAAAATGATTTAATATGTTTAATTTCAGCAAATTAAGCCTAAAATTTGAACACAATACAACAATAATAATATTACATGGAATCTGATACAGTCTTGGCTAAAATCATAACAGAGAAGTTACTTTAAATTTAAATGTCATTTTGAGAGTTCAGATAAGTTTGTGAATAACATATCAAATAGTTGGTTTTTATTTTCAATCAATCACTTATCAGGTTAAGGCAGCAGAAGTAGATTCTGTTACATCAAATCAAGAAATACAAACTTCTGCACAATATGAACATTCCCAGGGAATTGGTTGATCTTTGAATATATGTTGTTATCAACATCATCATCGCCTCCAATGTTCTAGGGGTAAAGTGCTCTCCTCTAGACCTAAGGGTTGTGAGTTCAAGGAGTAACAGCAGCAAAATAAAAAACAGACAGACCACATAAAATGACAGACAGGGAATATTGAGTGCTGAAGAGGGTAGTGCAACATGACCATATGTCATCAGTTGGAAGACTCCACACCGACTTCCAAAGGGAGTTAGGAAATACTGCCAGTACCAGAACTGTTTGTCAAGAGCTCCACAAATTAGGTTTCTACGGCCGGATAGCTGCACATAAACCATGTCACAAAGATCAATGCCAGCCATCAGTTAAAATGGTATAACAACGGCGCCATTAGGCTTCTGAGCAATGGAGGTAAGTTCTATGGAGTGACAAATCAGACTTTACCGTCTGGCAATCTGACAGATGGGTCTGAGTATGGAGGATGCCAAGTGAACGCCACCTTTTTGAGTGTGTATTACCAACTGTGAAGTTTGGTGGAGGTGGTGTTATGGTATGGGGCTGTTTTTCATGGTATGGACTAGGCCCTCTACTTTCTGTACAGGGAAAGCTAAAGGCTGCTGGATATCAAACAATTCTAGATAATTCTGCACTTCTCACATCACAGCAACAGTTGGAAGAGGGCCCATTTCTGTTTCAACATAATAATGCTCCAGTATATAAAGCGGCAACTGTACAGGAATGGTTTGATGACATGGCAGTTGAAGAACTGAATTGGTCTGCCAATCTTAATCCCGTCGAACATCTTTGGGATAAGTTGGAATGCCGACTGGAGCAAGATCACAACACCCAAGATTTGCTCCCGACTTGCTAAAGATTCTTCAAGAGGAAACTTTTGTGTTTGGAACATTTTTTTGTTAACGATCATTATCATTCACAGGAGAATGAAATTATTGAAGGCGAATAAGCAGAAACTGTCACATTATTGGTGAGTATGTGTTTGATTTTATGTTTGTTTCGAGAACTTCATACCCATTCATTGTAATGTGTTCAAAGTTTCTGAAAAAAAAAAAAAAATACGTACACACATGCATGCACATACACACACAAAATCGCTGTGCATTAATATGAGTACTTACCAAGTTTTGCACGAATCTGCTAAGCATGACAATAATAGAACTCTTCACCTCAACACTTGAAGTCACGAACAATGTACGTATATTGTCGAGAATCAAGTCTTTGAGTTCTGTAAGAAAAATTAAAAATATATAATTATACAAACATCAGGCAATAAAGTTTAACTTCATTATAGCCTATATAATAAATCTAAGTGACTGTTATTTCCAAATGTGTGACAAGACATTCTGGAATAACAATAATAGTTAAACTGCAAAGTGCTATTTTATTATGTTGTTAGTATTTTTAAGAGTATAAAATATATATAATTTATTTTCTTCTTCCGTCTAATCGTAAGTACTTACTTACTTACTTATGGCTTTTAAGGAACCAGGAGGTTCACTGCCACCCCCACATAAGCCCGCCATTGGTCCCTATCCTGAGCAAGATTAATCCAGTCTCTATCATATCCCACCTTCCTCAAATCCATTTAATATTATCCTCCCATCTACGTCTCGGCCTCCCCAAAGGTCTTTTATCCTCCAACCTCCCAACTAACACTCTATATGCATTTCTGGATTCGCCCATACAAGCTACATGCCCTGCCCATCTCAAACGTCTGGATTTAATGTTCCTAATTATGTCAGGTGAAGAATACAATGCATGCAGTTCTGTGTTGTGCAACTTTCTCCATTCTCTTGTAACTTCATCCCTCTTGGCCCCAAATGTTTTCCTAAGCACCTTAACCTCTGTTCCTATCTCAAAGTGAGAGTGTAAGTTTCACAACCATACAGAACAACCAGTAATATAATTGTTTTATACATTCTAACTTTCAGCTTTTTTGAAAGCAGACTGGATGACAAAAGCTTCCCAACTGAATAATAACACGCATTTCCCATATTTATTCTGCGTTTAATTTCCTCCCTAGAGTCATTTATATTTGTTACTGTTGCTTCAAGACATTTGAATTTTTCCTCTTCAAAGGATAAATTTCCAATTTTTATATTTCCATTTCGTACAATATTCTGGTCATGAGACATAATCATATACTTTGACTTTTCGGGATTTACTTTCAAACCTATCTCTTTACTCACTTTAAGTAAAATTCCTGTGTTTTCCCTAATAGTTTGTGGATTTTCTCCTAACATATTCACTACATCTGCATAGACAAGCAGCTGATCTAACCCGTTCAATTCCAAACCCTCCCTGTTATCCTGGACTTTCCTAATGACATACTCTAGAGCAAAGTTAAAAACTAAATATTGAAAATCATGGTAAGTACACTGATATAAATTATATTCGTTATTGCTGACAAATGTTTTGAACACTGTTTGGGTTTTCATGGTACTTCCACTGTTAACACTATGATACCACCAATTCCAGTTTCCATTGCTATTTCTAAACTAGTACCATTGCTTTCATCTCGTTCCATAAAAGTACAGGACTGGTGCACCGTTAGTCAACATTGCATTGCATTGCTGGTGACCCATGTTCAAATCCCTGCTGATCCAAGTGGAATTTGTGGTGAACAAAGATGGTGCTTGATGACAGATTTTCGCGGGGTACCTCATTTCAATACTCAGATGTATTTATATCACTCGCTCTAAATGGGATAGTCACTATACACGTAATGAATCAACTGCCATTATGAGGAATATTTCAAGATCACATTGTAGACAAGCAGAAAGAAGAAGACAAAATAAACAATTAATATACCGTCAAATGGGGTGAAATCGAATGGATTTAGCATACTTTTTAACTGATTATTCATGGTGTACTGAAATTTTGATTTAGTAATATGGTATATCATGGGGAAAATATTTTAGGTATGTAGTTTTCATAGAAATTCATATTAATAGTAATCAGATAATTTAAAAAAAAATAATTTAAAGTGTCCGGTGTCACCCCATGTAGCGGGGTGATTTCGGACACTCATACTTTTTCAATGTCTGTCTGAATTCGCTCCTTCATGATGTGAAATCGGACAGTAAAATGACTTTAAAAAAATTATTATCATTAAACTTTCAGTTAAAGGTTTTTTTTTAAATACTCAATATTGTACTTACATTTCTTACATGATATCACAATATTAACACAGTTATTAAGACATTATATCTTTACATTTCTTACATGTTATTACAATATTAATACAATTATTAAGACATTAACAGAAATCATTATTACAATGTGTGAAAGAAAATCTATGTTTTCAAATATTTTCAACCTGTTTTACAAAACATTTTCTTGGAAAATAAACCTTCCCTTTTCTTCCTGCGGTTTTTTAAGGATTTTGGCAATGTTTTCTTTTGGAACTCTATCTTCATCTTCAACAGCAGACTGACTATTGCAGTACGATCGCAGGAATTACACTTCTATATCCTTCGCTCCTACGTCTGTCACAACACCAACATACTTTCTCGTCTTTAGTTTTCTTCCTTCCTCATATTCATAATTCACCACTACAAAAGCTTCTATTGTCAGTACACCTTCCTGTGGCTGTTCTTCAGGTCCTTCTTCCTCCTGTTCCTGTTCCAAAACACTGATTTCAGCTTTTTCTTGCCTTTCAGTTTACCGTTCTCCCATATCTTGACCCAGTACAGATTTCCCAGGTGAGACGTTTTTATTCTTCTTCTTCTTCTTCTTCTTCTTCTTCGTTGTCGGCTATCACCACTTGCTGAGTCATATCTGGCATGTTTTAACCTTTCTTCAAAGCTGCCGAACCAACAATTGTTGCTTTCTTCCTGATTATTGTCACTGTCTGGAAGCTCACTTCCGCTTCTGAATTTAGAACGGCCTGTTTTTCCATTAATCCAGTATGAACATTGTTGATCTTGGTACTTGATAAAATTCTGAAGTTCTACGATAACAATATTTTTCTACCTTTACAGCTTCTAGCTCCTTAGGGTCATAATTTCTCTCACATGTAACTCCAAGCGGTGTCTTGTATTTATGTGGCATCATCTAATATCACTCCACACTGATACAGTCACAGAAGTTATCGCTCTTACAACAGACGAGTGACTGCATAGAAAACCAATAACTATCGCACAACATTGACAATAGGTTAAAGAAAGATGTGATTTATATCAGCGTAATTTTACGTCAACAATGTGTGTGTGTGTGTATCTAATGCTCTGGATTTAACATTGAAGTCATCATCCTTCTTGCTTCCCAATATTTTGATGGAAGGTCCACAAATGTCCTAAGAGTTTCACAATTAGCCAGATGCTCCATCTCCACGTCCTCTTCTCTGGTGCACAGTATGCATTTAGGTGAATTCAGTACTCCAATACGATGGAGGTGTTTACTGAGGCAATCATGACCAGTAATCAATCTAAACATGGCCACGGAAGATTTTCGAGGTAGCTCAGGAATTAGTTTTGGATCTTTGAGTGATTCTTTCCATTCTGAATTTTGATGTTTTGCCTGTTTGCTGTTACTTATTCTTTTTATGACTCGTTTTATTGATTCATATGGGAACTTGAAATTTGTTTTTAAGTTGATTTTAGTTCCTTTCTTTGCTAACATATCTGCTTTCTCATTATCGTTCAGTCCACAGTGGGCCGGGATCCATTGGAAAACCACTTTTTTATTTAGCATTTGAATTTGTTTTACCATGCAATGAATTTCTTTTACTTTTTCCTTTTTAGGAGATGTAGTTGAGCTGATGGACTGGATTGCAGCTTTGGAATCAGGCAGGATGACTATGTTTTTGCACTGGTTTAGCCAAACAAATACATTTTGAAGTGATGTATAAATGGCTTCAACTTCGCCATCAAAATTTGTTGTGTACTTGCCAACATTTTTATAAAGACAAGTACCTCCTGCTCCAGCTCCTTCATTTTGATCCATGAGAGATCCATCAGTGTAAATGTACAACCAGTCCTTTTGTGGATATTTTCTATTAATTGTTTGTAGGGCAATAGCTTTTGCTACTTCTGGATTTATATCTTTTTTTGTTGAAGACTTCATCAAGATCAAGGCAGCAGTCTACTTTGAAGTTATTAAGTGGATTATATCGAGACATCAAGTTTTCCTTTTCACTTGGTATTTCTAGATTTTGTTTAAGCTTTTCTACCTCTTGTATGTATCCGTTTTGGGTCCTCAATTTAAATTTAGAATCTTTGTATCTACTCCATTTATCCCAATTTGGAAGCCTTCTTAATTTTTCATAGGTTAAAAGGGCTTGTGTTTAAGGTCTGTTACAACAGGTTTATTAGATGTGATTATTTGCATGGCTTCAATTCGAGTAGTTTTGATTGCACCAGTGATGAGACGTAAAGCTTGGTTTTGAGTGTGTTCTAATATCTGTCAACAATATAAACGACAAAGAAGCGACTAAATTACCTAGTTAAAATCCGACAGAAGTAACAATTATAATCATTAATGCTATCTGGCCACCAGACATTCATTTTTGACGTATACAAATATTTTAATTTAATCAGCAAACTCTCTTGTTAGAACATATAAAAATTTGCGTGAAAAAATATATTAATATATAGTTTTTATATTTGCTCAAATAAAATCATATAAAATGTCTGAAGTCACCCCAGAGTCCGATTTCACCCCATATGACGGTAAGCAATAAAATAGCACAGATTACAAAAACAAGAGCCTATATGATAAAAAAAAAACATTAGAATACTCAGTTACTGATGCTATGTTAATGAATGCTTTTAACTTTTATATAAAAATACATCTATGACAAGAAAAAAAAAACTGAACAGGTAGAAGATTTCAATTACTCACCAGAAAATGTCATAAATGTAATCCAAGGAAGCAATCGAAAAATCATGTCTCTGAAATCATCACCATCCCATCTATGCATGTACTCAGCTAAGAATCTAGACACTACTGGAATTCCTTGCTGCATGTATTCCTCCAGTGCCACTATTCGTTCCAGAAGATTTTGCTTTTCCTCATAAGAATAGTCACTGTTTTGTTCCAGGAACGCTAAAGAAAATTATTTAACAACGAAATGATTAATAAAATTTGTCTCTCAACCAAATATACAGAATGTCTCAAAAATAGGCCGACAAATAATTGCAGCAATTGCCACAGAGTAAAGAAATATGCCAGTGAAAACCCCACAGACAATATTAAATATTTTTCAAGTTATAATTCTGTGAATTTGTTAAAGTCGAGTCCCAATAATGAAAGACAATCTCTGAAAGGCTTAAAGAAGGAAAATGGTATGTGTTATTTATAGGAAAGACATTCCCAATGTAGTGTTTCTCTCCATTCAAATGATTTGCAAACTTTTAATGGGTAAAATTATGTAAACTCTTAACTCAGAGTGATTAGGCAGTATATAGGGAGCTGTTCTCGGATTCTGCAACAAGTTAGTTAACAGTCCAATGCCAGGTAGTAAACAAATGTCCAATATGTATGATGTACACCAACACACTGCCTAATCACAAATCATTTTATTTGATATATCAAGAAACGTTCGAGTTACGAGATTGAAACTTTTTGCTTTTCTGTTCTATCGAATTAAATCAATCAATCAATCAATCAATCTTCATAAAGTCCATTATAGTCTATTCAGTTCTTGTTTTTCATGAGAAATGAGGGGTATTTTGATTGGTGTTCATTATAGATGCCTGTTGCTAGTAGCCAGAATTGGGGTGTAATCAATATATACTGCAGGGCTGTGTCTTCTGCAATTGGTACTCATGATTTTAATTTACTTCTTTTGTGGTTTATGGATGGACAATACAGAATAATGTGTTCCAGATCTTCATCATGATTATTACACCACAGACAAGTAGGATTATCAGAAATGTGAAATCGATGCAGGTACAATTGTGTGACAATGTGACCTGTTCTGGCTCTTGTTTTAAAAATGTTTGAACATGTCTGGGCAAGTTTTTGTACATTTCCAGGTCATTTGGTTTTTTTTTTAATGGACTGTAAAATTTTTCCTTTGTCAGAAGAAAGCCAATTGTTGATTCATAAGTTTATGAAATGAGACCTTACTGAAGCAAAGGCATTGGATAGAGAGATATCACTTGAAGAGGTCTTGGCTGCAAATATGTTGCCTGTTTTGCAATATTATCGACTTTCTCGTTTCCAAGTATACCACAATAACTAGATATCTATTGAAATGTTATTTCCTTTTGGAGTTTTTAGTTTACTTAGTTGTTTCTGAATTGGAATAATTCTATGTGCATATAGGTTTGGTACATATTTAATTTTATTAAATATAGCTTCCTTGTAGTCGGTAAGTATGCAAATAGATTTTTCAGAAATTTGGGTAACACACTGAAGAGCAGCATCAATAGCTAGCAATTCAGTGTCAAGATTGGAGGAGGATGAACATAGTATGAAATACCTTTCTTGATATTTTGGAATATAATACCCTGCTCCTGATGTCCCATTATTAGGATTTAGTGATCCATCTGTATAAATTTGAAAGTGATCCTTATATGTGATGCAGAGTAGTTCCATGGCATCTAACTTAAGAATGTATGGAGGATCATTTTTGGAATGATTTCCTGGAATTTGTATGCTATGTTCTGGAATCACCCATTTCCATGGAGGAATTTCGTTCACAATTGGAGTTTTAGCAATGAGTGTGTCTGTCATATAGATTGGTATTTCTTCTTTATTTATTTTATAGATATTACACAGCTTGAAGAACATCTGAGATCTGGATGAGGCTTGCAATTTTAAATGTATTTTAGATCCTTTTGTAATACATAGTGTCTGATTGGTTGAATATTACATTCAATTTTTAGGGCAACAATTGATGTGGTTTTTGGTATCGAATTAGAGAACATTCTAGAAAATTTTCTGAAGCGCCCTGTATATTTTATGACAAGAGAAACCAACAAAGGATTGCTGGCTTTACATTCTGCAATTTACTGTAACATTTTGTCTTACACTATAATTAAATCTGAAACGAGAACCCCTGCATGCTTCTAGCAACGTCATGCAAAATATCTGTTGATATTTTTGTGTATGTCCAAAACGAGTAAATTTTCCAAAAGATGCAAATATTCTCTGCATCATAATCCACAGTTAATTCCCGATTTACCACGAAAATCGTCTGTAGCTGCATTTAGATTGGCAACAGGCCATGATTGTTTGGCCAAACACCTGCATAGAATTGGAATATATCAGTCCCGTAACTGCCCATTGTGCAACTCAAACCAAGAAATGGATTCGGAACACCTCAAAATCTGTAATTCAGTGACTGACCATGATAATATCTTTGGAAAATATTGGAGTGCTAGAGGTCAAATGACTTTACTGTCAAATGCCTGGCATTAGAAAACAACAACAACATTTCCAAACTTTTGGTATCCAACATATGATAAATAGTGTTACTTATGTAATGGAATGACTTTTTAAAAAGCATCTTTCCATTCCACTAACCTGCATACAGTGTGTGATACATATTATAGGACAATCTGATTTGCAAACTTCTTCCTTCAAATGTGATGATATGGATGCCAGCAGTATTCTGAAGTAAGCTCATGGCATTGCATGGCATGTCTAAATTTAACTGATGTAAACACAGTGATTCCATTCTGAAAAACCATAAAATTATTTAAACAATTACACATTCTATACAAAGGATATACGAAAAAGTGATCTGTCTCTGAAAACCTCTTTTATCCAATTTTCAATCTCATCTTCCTGTGATATATCCTATTTCCACAAACAAGACAATTGTGATTCGAGTCACAGCAGTACAACTGTTCATCTAATTAGAAAAAACACTGTATTAAGAAACAATACATGATTTATGCCTAGCCACAAAATAAAATCACAATAGGATACTGACAGTCAACAAAAGCCCAATCAGTAAGAAACTAAGAAATAATCATGTCAATAATGTAATAATTAAGCAATGCTGAAATCAGTCACAGCCTCGTATTAAAATTTTATAAAAACTACCAATAAAGATTGAGTATTCATTTATTTATGTGTGTGTATATATGGGCTATTCCATATGAAATCGATCAGTAAAAAACCTCGCATTTTTTTTATACTCTAATTTTTTTCCCTACTTATACAAGGTACTGAGGAGAGTGCATTTTCAAAAATATACTATCGAAAGTCAAACGGTTTTCGTATTATTGAGCGACAAATTTAGCGTATTTTATAAAAACAAGCCTCTTTCAGCGCTCAGAACTCTGGAACCATTTACTGCAGAACATTGAACGAGAGCTTATTTTGAAGCTGACATTTGGTAGATTATGTTAAGAAGTAATCCTTATTTTTATTGTATACAGAGAGACAGATAATCTGATTTTACTTACTTTTAGGATTTTTGCCCATTTGTAAAAATGTAAAAAATATTGAGAAAAAACCTTGCATTATTAAGAGGGATTCGGCATTGTATGCATAGTGGCTCGGCAATAAGTTTCAAGGGTATTAAATAAATTCTATTCACACGGCCTAGACTTGAATGGTGCAGTACAACACGAACTGGCCGAGAGATGAAGATAAGTGAGCATTGGGCATCATTTTACTCCTGTGTTTATGAAAACTTGTGATAAAGCTAGCCCAGCTATGCGCTACTAGACGAAACATCACGTGTTTATGTCTTCTGGTCTTGCTTGCCTAGGCTAGCTCCCGGCTCACAGTCAGCTGGTTAGTTCACGCACGTAATATTTATTTTCTTTATTTGATATTTTCAATACTTTCTTATCAACAGTGCACCAGTAAAAAATGTGTGTTTATTTGTACTTTCAATGCAGAATCTAACCATATATTTTAAAAATATTTTTTCGTGGGCAAAGGCGTCTTAATGAAAAAAAATCTAAATTTCCCCATTTCCATAAAAAGTAAGAAAAACTGTTTACATGTCAATATAAACTTTAATTTCTCAGCATCAAAATAAACCATGATTTTGATCACTGGATGAAAGGGTTTCGGAGCCACAACAGTTTAAAGTTGCTAATTTTATGAAAATACGATAAATTTAAATATTTTTAATTTAAACACTATGAAGTTCTGATGTCTCAAACTTTGCACAAAGCATTGTATCACAGTTGTCAACGGACAGAAAAAGTTTCATTGTATTTAAAAATTGCAAGGTCAATTTTCTCTATATTTCGGTCGATTTGAGATGGAATAGCCCATATATATGTATATCAGGTGGCACTGGGTATGAGGTCATTTTTTATAATAATGCAATATTACTTTAAATACATCGAACATTCGTAAAACCCCATGGTTGTTGAAATGATAGAATTATGCAAATTATCACTTAACTATGAGAATTGCAAAAAAGCACACGCACGCACGCACGCACGCACACACACACACACGCGCACACACACACACACACACACACACACAATTTATCAGTCTTGGTTTGCCGAACAATTCCATATCAATTCAGGTCACATATCTATGCATATAATGCTCATTGTTCATGTGAAATATGAGGAAGTGAAGATTACTTGATTGCTGCTATCAACAGTCCTTTCCTTAAATAAATAAATAAATAAATAAACAAAAACGAAGAGCAAACACCAAACACTTCGAACTTTATAGCTACAAAATACTGAATTACGATTTTTATTAGGTATTGGCACCGAAATTATTGAAAATTTATCATTTGAAAAGGTGGAAAAATTAAACTATCTTGGAGCAACAGTAACAAATGTAAATGACACTAGGGAGGAAATTAAATGCAGAATAAATACTGAAAATGCCTGTTACTATTCAGTTGAGAAGCTTTTGTCATACAATCTGCTTTAAAAAAAATGAAAGTTAGAATTTATAAAACAGTTATATTATTGGTTCTTCTGTATGGTTGTGAAACTTGAACTCTCACTTTGAGAGAGGAACAGAGGTAAAGGGTGTTTGAGAATAAGTTGCTTAGAAAAATATTTGGGGCCAAGGATATGAGAATGGAGAAAGTTACACAACACAGAACTGCACACATTGTATTCTTCACCTGACATAATTAGGAACATAATCCAGATATCTGAGATGGGCAGAGCATGTAGCACATATGGGCGAATCCAGAAATGCATATAGTGTGTTAGTTGGGAGGCTAGAGGGAAAAAGACCTTTGGGGAGGCTGAGACGTAGATGGGAGGATATTAAAATGGATTTGAGGGAGGTAGGATATGATGGTAGGGACTGGATTAACCTTGCTCCGGATAGGGACTGATGGTGGGCCTCTGTGAGAGCGGCAATGAACGTCCAGGTTCTCTAAAAGCCATTTGTAAGTAAATTGACCCCGAAATTATATATTTTAAGTCCTATAATTTTTTCACAGTAATTTTAGCTATAATGTTGTGCCCAAGGATTATGATACGCAATCATAACTTTGTTATGACCATAAGCAATACATTTTCACTTTATTTTAAAGTAATGAAATCATACTTATTAAAATATTCAGTTGAAGACATGCTTTGACATATGACAGAGATCGCTTCCTGTTTCGACAGATTACTGTACAGTTTACCGATGTCAGCAGTAGCAGAGTCCAGTCCTTGAACAAGACCAGAAATGCGTACGCTTGCATTTTAGCAGTCTTTAGCAACAGCTGACATATAACAAAAGATACAAAGATTATGCAGCGTCTCTAGCGAGACATTTTAATTGGCAAATCATTACGTAGTCTCAATTTCTATTGGTCAAGTCAAAAACTTTCAGTCGTGAAAGTTCCTTAAATCTTTATTGTTCCAAGTGACAACAAGAAATGCCAATTTGAAATAATGGTTAAGAATCAGAAGTGTGGTGTTTAGTAAATGCAATACCGTCTTTTTAGAAGATTCGCGGGTAAAATAGCGTCACTCTGTTACGTCACAAAGGACACGGTTCGAGAACTTATAAATGGACATGAAACGTCCAAATCGCGTCGTTAGTTATTGGTCAAGACAGCGGTCATGCAGTAGCGGTCGTAACTTCCCGACGTCCAGGAAGAAGTTCAGAAAATGGCATCATCTGCGAACAGCACCAGGGTTCGCCTTACTATCTACTGTAAGTAAAATAATCAGTTCAATTTTTAGACTTTACATTTAACTAGTTCATTTTGGTACTTTAAAATTAACAGAAATTTTCATACTTTCTAAATTGTTCAATCTCAATATTCAATATTCTATCTGTAGTAAATTGATATCTTGTTAATAAACTTAGTAATAGTGAATTTCTACACTTGTGATTATTTTGAAAGCCTGAGATCACATTCTAAGTAGGAATTCCTCCTATCCATAAGCAAGTACAGTTTATAAATCATGTCAGAGAGTCAGGAAGTATAACACAGTATCTGATTCGTTTGTGTTATCTTGATAGAGATTATAACTCGCGATTATCTCAAAGATAAGCCATTCGCCCTTGTTGTGGCAACTGGCATGACAAAATACTGGTGTCAGATATGATAGAGCTCAACAATAAATTTTGGTGTCAAATATGGTATAATCAGTGGCGGTGTGTCAATAAGAGCACAGGAGCACGTGAACACCTTGTTTCCATTAACTCGTTGACTGCCGCTTGAAGCATATATACGTCTCACAGCACGTATAGGGACGTATATACGCGTCAAGTGGCAGTCAACGTGTTAATGCACGGCTATTTTTATTATTTAATACTGTATTGACACAGTGGGGATGTATAATATCAGAATCGACTATTTTAAACTTCCCGCATCTTGCATAAACTTATGTAAACTTGGCAACATGCATTCACGTACAAGCCGTGCTCTTTTCAAGAAGGTTACAGGAATTTCACGCATGTGCGGGAGAAAATTGTCTTTCGCTAGCCGCTTATGACTCGTCATGAACACAAAGCGTTAAGTGAACAGTGAATCTATTCTACAGATGTCAAGTGAATCGATGCCTACCATTCACGTGCTATATCTTGAGCAAAGACATCTCGATAATAGTCTGTATTTTAGCCTCTAGGTGTCAGCATTTCTTAGTGTCGGAACATTTACTTTGTGTGGATGTGTGTACAGTGCTGGTACGAGAGTGTAGTTTGTATTTGTATTTTAGTGTTAGCATAATAGCATAGTAGCATAGTTTGGCTTTCAAACATGTGCTGGCTGAATGTGATGGTGGAATGAATTTAAGTATCTGTATGGTGTTGTATACTATTTAAGAATAATATTTACTGGCATGTATTTATAGTAATCAATCTATGGGAATGGGATTACAGTACTGGTATAGGCTATAGTGTATCAGTGTGTTGTGAACCAGAATATATTACTGAACATACACGCTTTTGTAAATAACGGCACTGTGGTATGTATTAATTTTTAACAAATGTGAACAATGAACTCTGTTCAAACAATTTTGAACAGTAAAGAACTGGGTAAACTGACTTACCAGGAAAAATTGGAAATAAAAAGACTGGGTTATATTATTATTATTATTATTATTATTATTATTATTATTATTATTATTATTATTACTGTATGTTTTGAATTTATGTACAGTTTTTCGATAGTGAAACATTGGAATCATGACATTTCATATTAGGCTAAATGTACCATTTCAAATTCTCTTCGGTTTTGGAACACAAAATTGTGAACACAAGTAACATTTTATCACCAGCCACCACTGGGTATAATAAATACTGGTGTCAGATGTGGTACAATAAGAAAAAATCAAAGAAAATAAAATACGAACCTAAAAATGAAAAGCTTTCTGATGATGTTAACAGTACTTACGTTTTGAATTCTGAAACTAACTTCTTTTTCTTTTCTCTATAAAGTTCTGATCCAAAATGCACGTAGTCTATAGGAGGTATAGCACCCAATTTTTTTCTTTTCGTTGTCTGGAAAATACATAATATTCAACTATATTTTTAATTGTATTTCTTAATGGAATACTTTTATGAGGAAACAAATCAGGACATTTCTTGCAATATACTGTAACTACTCTTACCCTCTTCAGTCCTTGAGCACAATCCCAAACAATGTTTTCAGTGTGTGTCCTTTCATCATGTGTGGCATTTAATCTTGACTGTACTTTTTCGAATACAGAATTCATTTTTCCAACACTTCTAAATGCCAACTGCAGGTTTATAGCTACAGTATTCTCTGGTACACATTCTGGTTTATACGATTTAAACAGGCTACAACAAAATAGAAATTACATTCTACATTTACCACAGTTGCAGTCAATTTTTTATTTTATACTTTGGTGACATACAGACTACATTTGACAAAATTACATGAAAGTTAACTTCAAAATTATTAACAGTAATTACATGTGAAAATGTAGAATTTACTGTTGTATTATTACAAGTAAATATTCTGCTAACAGATTCCTTCTTATAATTATAAAACAGGCACTTACCACAAGAGTGCGCTAGTATGTCTTGTCTTTCCGAACATTTGTTCCGCCTTCAAAACTAGACACACTCTCCATCTTAATATGTCAGCAGGACTTGTTAATAAGTGTATTAACTTGCAGGCAAACACCGCCTAGAATATGATACTTTGTTAGAGTAAATGATTAACTTTTACACATTATCTTATCAAAATAACTGACAATAGAGGAAATAAAATATACAAAATGTATTTTAGAAAAAGAAAGAAAGACAAACAGGCACAAAACATGAATGCAGGTAAGCAGACAGGTAACAGTAAGAAAGGCAAACTATCAGCAGATACTCTGATTTTCACAAGTTAATACTCATGAAATTTATGTAATTTTGTTATTGTTATTATTATTTACTTACTTACTGGCGTTTAAGGAACCCGGAGGTTCATTGCCGCCCTCACATAAGCCCGCCATCAGTCCCTATCCTGAGCAAGAGTAATCCAGTCTCTATCATTATATCCCACCTCCCTTAAATCCATTTTTATATTATCTTCCTATCTACGTCTCGGCCTCCCCAAAGGTCTTTTTCCCTCCGGCCTCCCAACTAACACTTTATATGCATTTCTGCATTCGCCCATACATGCTACATGCCCTGCCCATCTCAAAGTTCTGGATTTAATGTTCCTAATTATGTCAGGTGAAGAATACAATGCATGCATTTCTGTGTTGTGTAACTTTCTCCATTCTCCTGTAACTTCATCCCTCTTAGCCCCAAATATTTTCCTGAGAACCTTATTCTCAAACACCCTTAACCTATGTTCCTCTCTCAAAGTGAGAGTCCAAGTTTCACAACCATAAAGAACAACCGGTAATATAACTGTTTTATAAATTCTAACTTTCAGATTTTTTGACAGCAGACTGGATGATAAAAGCTTCTCAACGGAATAATAACAGGTATTTCCCATATTTATTCTGTGTTTAATTTCCTCCCGAGTATCATTTATATTTGTTACTGTTGCTCCAAGATATTTGAACTTCTCCACCTCTTCGAAAGATAAATTTCCAATTTTTATATTTCCATTTCGTATAATATTCTCGTCACGAGACATAATCATATACTTTGTCTTTTCAGGATTTACTTCCAAACCTATCTCTTTACTTGCTTCCAGTCCTGTGTTTTCCCTAATTGTTTGTGGATTTTCTCCTAACATATTCACGTCATCCGCACAGACAAGCAGCTGATGTAACCCGTTCAATTCCAAACCCTCTCTGTTATCCTGGACCTTCCTAATGGCATACTCTAGAGCAAAGTTAGAAAGTAAAGGTGATAGTGCATCTCCTTGCTTTAGCCCACAGTGAATTGGAAATGCATCTGACAGAAACTGACCTATAGGAACTCTGCTGTACGTTTCACTGAGACACATTTTAATTAATTGAACTAGTTTTTTATTATTATTATTATTATTATTATTATTATTATTATTATTATTATTATGGTCCAATAAAACATGTACAAGGCAGAAACGTGTACAATGTGAACAAATTCTCTAGTCTCTATTTTATATATTGCATTATCTGCCCAATGTGGAAATGGAAAGAAATATTTCAGAACTTATAGAAAATTACTTATATAGTGTGGAAAAAAATTGAAAAGTTATGGACTGTACTTTATACACCCATTTGTTATACCGTTTGGTATGAGAATTAATGCCAGTAAGTGGCAGGGGGAGGAGAAGGAGAGAGAGGGAGTAGGGGAGAGTGGGAAGGGGGGAGATGGTGAGACTGACTTTTGGGTGGGAAAATTATCATTTATCATCAGATTTATTATTAACAATACAGTACCTACAAATGTTGCTTCGCCTATGTATAGTCCGAGCTAAGTTGCTCCATATCTTAACTCTTTTCAAAATATCTTTCTCCGAAAGAACATATTTTTTATTTCTCTCAATTTCAATTTAAGATATCCTTCAATAATAAAATTTTATTTATTCATTAAAGACATCAGCTCAAAGAATTTAAGTGACTACAAGGGTCCTGAATACAATAAACATGTACAATATAATGTGATTTGAAACATTAAAGAAAAAAGAAAGTTAATTGTTGAAGGCAAATATAAGTGGATTAATTGAAATAGAGATGATGATGTAATATTTGAAGAGAATCCTTGATAATATTTATAAGAACAGACATTACATAATCAAAAGGAATGTGAAGTGCCTTAAGATAATTCCATGTGAATTTTGTAATAGAACCTCTACTGCCAAACAGCAAACCAATGACAGACCATTGTTTAAGAGGGACGTTGTACTTTAAGAGAAAGATATGACAGACAAGGTTCATATATAGACTTCTTCTCAATATCAACTTCGGTAGCCTGATTTAGGTTCCTTTCGAAACGGATAGCAGGGTCAAGAACAAGAGCCTGTTTTAAGCGTCCGTTAATAGCAATAATGTCTGCCCGTCTAAAAGAACCATCTGATGATACACAATGTATCATGAATCTCCCAACTTAAAGTTTGTAACGATGTTGCCAAAGCATGTTGTACACAATGATGTCTAGCATCGATCAGCAGCTCGCATTCCAGTAAACCCTTCATAGCAACTTCATTTGGTATAAAAATACAATTCTTTTACAAGACAGATCTCACAAATCTGTATTGATGTATTCACCATCGTCTTTGGGGATAGATCACACATGTAAGAAGGCAGTCTCAAAATGGTTGATCCAAATTCTGATAGTCTGTTGTCAACCCTGAAAATCTATTCTTGAGCCTTGTGCTTTCCAATTCAAGTGTAAAGGTAGACTTTATTATGAATGACATGGGAGGAAGATTAAGTAGTAGTTTTTTTATTTAATCCATTTTTAAAACTTAATTTGATTCATCTGTCTGTGGTAATCCCCACCTGCTGAATTTGCTTTGTACATGAGTCGTGCATTCCTGTGAGAATCATTTCTGCTGTATGTGTGTAGGCCAATAAGCCTATTTTCTGCACTGTGATTGTCTGTGTGCAAAACTCATCTGCATGTTGAAAGTTAAATTGCTGTCCACTCAGGTCTCGTACAGATATAAAATTTCTCTCCCTGCATTACGAAACTCTTCTATCTTCCTCAGGTAATGATGGTGCCATATAACAACATCAGTCCTTTCAACAAGCATTTTTCTCTTGGACTGGCACTTAACCCATTTATAATCCAACCTTTTCAACAATCTATTCTATGATCTACCACTTCGGGAAAAATTAATTTTATTTCTAATAATAAGAGATAAAAGTTTACTTACTGTTGACATACTCATTTTGTGGATGTGTAAATCATGGATAACATGCCTATCAGTCATCAACGAAAACAACTCTATGATGTGGCCAAGTCTATTTTTTTTTTTTTTCCAGGAGTTGAAAGCACTTCATCAGGGTGATATCTGTTTCATTCTATATTCTCTTTCCTTATTTTAGACTCCACTACACCAACCCTTTCTGCGGGGATAATACACAGAAGAGCATGTCCAGAGGCTCTAAGGTGGCAGCCCCACCACTAGACTTGTCCTGCGCAACGCCCGTAACGTGGCCAGGAGACATCTATATTACTGATAATCATCAAGTGAAAAAATAGAAACTGCAGAAATGAAGTTCTTGCGTTCAATAGCAGGTGTGACAATATTAGACAGGAAACGAAATGAAGATATTAGAAAAGACTTAAATATTTTTAATTTAACAAATAGAATCGAAAGCATGAGAAATGGCTGGTATGAGCACGTTCGAAGAATGCCTACAGACAGAATTCCCCAACAGTTACTACAATACAAACCAAGAGGACGTAGAAGTGTTGGACGCCCAATCACTAGATGGGAGGACTCATTAAATTTCGCTTGATGTGAAAACAGGTCAAAAGGCCTAATTTCATGACGCAGAAGAAGAAGAAGAAGACTACACCAGTGTAAAACATTTCTCGCTCAGTAGCTTTAGTAATTAAATGAAAAAGACATTTGTTCTTTCGATGAAAGAGTAATGAAACGGAGAAAAACTCTCTCCGGCGCCGGGATTTGAACCCGGGTTTTCAGCTCTACGTGCTGATGCTTTATCCACTAAGCCACACCGGATTACCCACCCCGGCGTCGGACAGAATCACCTCAGATTAAGTTCCAACTCTTGGGTTCCCTCTAGTGGCCGCCCTCTTCACTACGTCATAGGTATCTATGAATATAGGACTGAAGTCCACACATGTGCTGAGGTGCACTCGTTATGAGTGACTAGTTAGCCGGGATCCGACAGAATAAGCGCCGTCTTAAATCACGAAATGATTTACGCATATCATATATATTATTTTAATGTACCGAAGTATATATGATACTTCCATGCAGATATTCTGCATCATCATACGATGAAAGAGTAATGGAACGGAGAAAAACTCTTTCCGGCGCCGGGATTTGAACCCGGGTTTTCAGCTCTACGTGCTGATGCTTTATCTGCATGGAAATATCATATGTACTTCGGTACATTAAAATAATATATATGATATGCGTAAATCATTCGTGATTTAAGACGGCGCTTATTCCATCGGATCCCAGCCAACTAGTCACTCATAACGAGTGCACCTCATCACATGTGTGGACTTCAGTCCTACGTTCATAGACACCTATGACGTAGTGCAGAGAGCGGCCACTAGAGGGAACCCAAGAGTTGGAACTTAATCTGAGACGATTCTGTCCGATGCCGGGGTGGGTATCCGGTGTGGCTTAGTGGATAAAGCATCAGCACATAGAGCTGAAAACCCGGGTTCAAATCCCGGCGCTGGAGAGTTTTTCTCCATTCCATTACTCTTTCATCGTATGATGACGCAGAATATCTGCATGGAAATATCATATGTACTTCGGTACATTAAAATAATATACATTTGTTCTTTGCCTGTTCACAAATTTCTATTATTTTTGTTATTAATTCACGCCCTTTCGTCTTAGGAAGTGGCATGATTAGATACACTTTAATTTAAGATTCCAAATTATACATAAACACTACAACGAAACTATATCTTAACTATAAAAAATGAAATATTTATACTTATACACATTTTTTCCTTTCATTCTCTTACCATGTTTCTCAGAATGTAATCTGTCATCTATTTTCAATTTTTAACAAGTCCTCTGCCACATAACCATATATTTCATCTTCCAAAATGCACAACAACCATCTTACAAATAAATACATAAATTTGCTTACTGCTCTTTCTCACAATAAGATGGGCTAACAGGAGCAAATGACTACCCATGATTACCACCACCACCACCACCACCACCACCACCACCACCACCACCACCACCACCACCACCACCACAATGTGCTAGGCTGTTAGCTCTGTGATCTCATGTTAATAAACTGAGCAGGGCTAACAGTGAAAAACTCAGAGTGCAGTAATTAAGCAGGCATGTCATATTATTAACAACTAGCCATACCCGTGCGCTCCGCTGCACCTGTTAGAAATAAATATAAAGTAATTACCTAATTAAAATAGGACGTTTGATCCAGGGAACATTTGTGTTTGATAGAAGAATAAATCGTTTAGTATGTTACTTAATTTAAATTGTATTTAAAAAAATTAAAATGCTATCATTTTGGTTCAGGGATCACTCATTTGGTGCACGACAATTCCTCTAACATGTTTCTTAATTGTTATTACATGCAACCATAGTTTAATGAAGATTGACATATCATTTAGATTTATTTTGTATACTTTATATTACTTGCTATTTGTTTCCATTGAATTATGGTAATAACTGAATTTTAACACTAGTTTTTTACGTCTTCAGTAAATGGCGCTTGGCCCACTATGGTTCTGAACCCTTCAAATAACTTAAATAGTGATATAGCATATATTATAGTGATATATAATTATATTTCTGTCTTTCGAAAATGTAAGAATTCACGATCTCCTATGTAACATTGCCATGGAATGAATAAATGTGTTTTTTCTTCTTACTAAAAAATTTTATATTTTGCACATAGGAGTTATTGCAAGAACAACAACGCTATAATCTGAGGTGGCAGTGAAAATGTATTGTATTGCTATTTTAAAAGTCTTGTATATAATTAGCTTTCGATATTACTTCATACAAACACAGAAACATTCACTGTAGACTATGTTTAATAGCTTTCGATTGTTGTTGTCCAAGGCCCCTAATAGATGAAGTCATTTGTTTCCATTTCATTACAGGCCAATAGGTGGCATTGTTATTTTAATTTTAAAACTTATTTATCTCATTAAATATCAGTCCTATCAAAATTTTGTAAAGAATAAAACTTATCGGAAATCATTTTTAAAGAAACTTTTGTTATGTAACATTTTTCACAAAAATCAATAAGCGAGATATTTCGATTTATTTAATTCAGGCCCCCTTATAACCCCCCTTTTAAATAAAGTATTTTGAATGCCATATAGCCTAAAATCTAAGTTACAACGAACTTAATTTATATTCCAATTTTCATATAAATCGTTTCAGCCATTATCGCGTGAAAAGGTAACAAACATCCAGACAGACATACAAACAAAAATTTCAAAAAAGCGATTTTCGGTTTCAGGATAGTTAATTATACATGTTAGGACCAATTATTTTTGGAAAAGCGAAAATTACCAGAAAAATTTCGGCTACAGATTTATTATTAGTATAGATTGAAACAGAAAAACACAAGACCATAAAAATTTACCATTTTATGCAATTTCTGTATTTAGGTTCTTTGAAGAATTGGAAAGAAACATTTGGTTAGATGGCCAACACAGTTAACATTAATACTCCACCACAGGCTACCATCGCTTCTTCCAAATTAGAAATCAAAAGGAAGACAAAGCCTGGAATGTCCAAGAAGAAGATGGGCAAATAAATTTTCTTGATGTCACAACAGGCAAAAAGCCTATCCTATAATGATGATGAAGACGAATCTTGTTTTATATTAAACTATTATGTTACATTTAGATGAATGTTATACATTACCAGTTTGTCAATTCTAAGCAGCATGAAGAAATGTTGGTAAAAGGCATGAACTGTTTTTTCATCCGTTAATCTAAACTCAACCAAACCTGTAACAATGTGACATCAAGATATGGTAATTATTTATTTCAAACTTTCCAAGAAACAAAGATCTTAATATTAATATAGTTTCCAGTAAAAAGCAAGATATTTTAAAAGGATTGTGAAGTAGTATAAGACAAACTGAACATTTACATCCTCCTGGTGAGATTATAGCCCTATGTCACTTACTGTTCAAATTCGTAAACATCATATGGAACACACACAATGCTTTAAAGAAGTGATTCTTCAGGGGCGGTTATTCAGGTGAAGTAGGTGAAGTGCGACTTCACCTATTTACGCGTAAAACACAATTTTATCTCATATTAATAATTAATTTTAGTTATTACCGGTACCTTATTTCCAAAATAAAAAAAAAGTTTTATTTTCAGTCGTTATGAACAGTGTTTAGTTGTATAAATAGTACCTGTAACCGTCCGCTGAATAGAATAATGTCAACTGTTACGAGCGCCAAACGGTGTCTATTGGAACTTACAATACTGTAAAGGTGAAATTATTTGCACTCCCATTCTCATACAGCACTTGGTTTCCATGGTAACGTGACGTCACGCACTAAAGAAAGATTGTATGAGTGAAGTGCGTTTCTCAGTCTTTCAGTTACGGAGAATTGTCAGACTTGTTGTAGGTGGAGTAACCAGTTTGCAGATCTAACGGTAGAGAAGGGTTGCAGCTGGTCTCCAAGGCCGGGGGCTATTGTTTAAGGGCTGCGAAATTTTAGAATAGTACTACCTGACTCGGGAATACTATCCTCATTCCTTGTGTCGAAGCAGCCACCTCTGCAGTGGTAAATTAGCTAGCTCTGTGTTATTTTATCAGAAATACACCCATTACACATTCGCAAAGTTTAAAAGTTGTTTTCCGCAGCGTGTATTATTTCTTACCATGAGCTTGCCAGTTTTGTTCCAGCTCTTGTATTTGAAAGTTTAACGCGTGCGTAAATGTACACATGTAGTTTAATACTGTCTACGTACTGTATATATTAACTTATTATTTAATATATTTAGAGTATATTTGTGATAAATGTATGTATATAGTATATTAATCCTACATCATAGTGCATATTATATGTTTAATCACTCTAGTGCTATTATAAAAATACTTAGGTACTAGTACATAGAAATGTTGATAAATGAGTGCGAAATATGTATCCCGAAAATGACACGGTTTGTTATGTATTAGAAATGCTGTTTTGTAGACATAAATATGAGGATAAGAAAGATGTTTTAAATTCTGGACGACCTACAGTTCCATTTGTTCTTTGTTTTAAAAGGTGCTAAGAAATTATATAAAATAACTTCAAAAATTTTTTTCGATGAAAGAAGATTTTCTGTTTGAAGAGGTTAAAAATTTCACTCGGAGAAATCACAGGAGAGATTTTCGTCATTAGGCCCATAGCTTTGCATAAAGATATACTGTCCACTCTCGGTTAATGTCAGACATTTTATGAAGACATCATCGACAGGTTTACTGCTTTAAAAGATAGGAGGATTGACTTGGTATGCAAGCAATTTAGTGAGTCCCGAAATAAATTAATTTTCTGTTTTCTTGTGTTCTAGAACTATTAAAATTGCACGCAGTTTACGAATAATAGGCCTATTCATTATACTGGTAAAACTGTTTATGCATTTGTGTATGTGAACAGCACTTCACCTATTTTTTTACGGAAATCATAGTTGCGAGAAATTTCTACAGGTGTGTAGAGAATTATCTGGATATCTCCACTTCGACGCACTTCTGGAAGGGTCGGGAAGGTCCATTCCCCCTTACTCCGCATGCAGCAGTTGCGCGTGCACTCTCCCCTCGTCGCGTGGGCCTTTCGCCTCTCCGCCGCGCGCCGTCCCTCATGCTTCATGAAGCCCGCGCGATATGCTCTCTCTCGCGGGACGCTGGTCGTGAGTTGGAATCTCACGTCGCTGTCACATTGCTCCCTCCTTAGGACTGCTCGTCCCAGGCAGTCCCTTGGTAGGCTGCTAATCGGTCCAGATGCACCACCATCATCTTCCCTCGAGGTTGTCGCTGGATGCGGTACACCACGTCGTTGATCCGGGTCACCACGCGGTATGGTCCATCCCAGGCACGCTGCAGCTTTGGTGATTTTCCTTTGGTCCTGGTAGGTCGATACAGCCACACCAGGTCGCCCTCCTGGAATCCTGCAGAGTTGGCTAATCTGTCGTAGCGCACTTTCATCCTGTCGCTGGCCATCTTGAGGTGTTCTCTGGCCAGTTGGTGAACTCCATTTAACTTCTCGGTGAGTTCTGCCACATAGTCAGTTGCTGGCTGGTCGGCGCTGGGTGGCGTGCCAACAGCAGATCACAGGGCAGGCGCAGCTCTCTCCCGAAGACCATGTTTGCCAGTGTCATCCCTGTTGTATCGTGGACCGAAGCTCTGTAGGCCAAGAGGAACAGTGGAACTCTGGCATCCCAGTCTCGCTGATGGTTGGACACCACCTTCCGCAGGTGCTCCTCCACGGTTTTGATGTATCGTTCCACCATGCCGTCGGACTGTGGGTGGAGGGGAGTGGTCCGGGTTTTATGCACCCCCAGACGCTCGAGCAATTCTCCCATCAGGTTGGATTCGAAGTTGCGCCCCTGATCACTATGCAATTCCCGGGGCACCCCGAATCGGCAGATGAAGTTGTCAAGCAGCGCGTCGGCCACCGTCGAAGCCTCTTGGTTGGGAATCGCGTACACCTCTGGCCATTTTGTGAAGTAATCCATGGCGACTAGCAGGTAGCGGTTCCCGCGATCCGTGACCGGGAACGGTCCAGCAACGTCGATGGCGATCCTCTCAAAAGGAGCTCCCACGTTGTACTGCTGCATGGCTCCCCTGCTGCGGGTCCTTGGTCCGCGACTGGCTGCACAGGTGTCGCATCTTCGGCACCATTGTTCCGTGTCGGTTCTCTGATGCAACCAATAGAACCTCTGCCTTAACTTGTCCAGCGTCCTGTTGGCTCCCAGGTGGCCTCCAGTCACTCCAGCATGAGTCTCCTTCAGCACTTCCTTCACCTTGCTCCTGGGCAGGACAAGTTGTTCTATGTGGGTCCTTCCATCGGCCGACTCCCAAATCCTCTTCAGGATACCGTCCTTGACAGTGAAGGATTCCCACTGGGCCCAGTAGCTCTTGTAAGTGGTGCTACGGTTGGCGATATCGGCCCATACTGGTCTCTGGCCGGACTCCACATCACGTAGTAGCTGTCCAATGTTTGGGTCCTCCAGCTGCTCCCTCCTTATGGCGGCGTTATCCCATCCTGGGCTCGGCTGGGCGGCAATTGCTCGGACTGCGTGGGCGCCATCCCGCTCTTCTACTTTCAGGCAGTGTTTACAGCCATCCGGGCACGGGCGTCGTGATAAGGCATCAGCGTTGGAATGTTTCTTCCCTTGTCGGTGTTCGGAGGTGAAGTTGTACTCCTGCAGTCGTTGAACCCAACGGGCGGTCTGCCCCTCCAGATTCTTGAAGCCCAATAGCCAGGTGAGTGCAGAATGGTCTGTCCTCAGATGGAACTCCTGGCCATACAAATATTTGTGGAAATGCTTCAGGGCTTCCACAATGGCAAGAAGTTCTCTACGGGTCACGCAGTAGTTTCTCTCAGCCTTGGACAATGTTCGGCTGAAGTAGGCAATCACCCTCTCTTGCCCGTCCTGTTCCTGAGAGAGTACTCCGCCGATGCCTACGTTGCTAGCGTCCGTGTCGAGCGTGAACTTCCTTCCAGGGATGGGATATCCCAGTACAGGAGCAGTGCAGAGCGCCTCTTTCAGTGACTGGAAGGATGACTCCGCCTCGTCCGTCCACTGGAATTGTCGTTTCTCCTCGGTCAGCTGGGTTAGAGGCTTAGCGATGTTGGCGTACCCAGCTACGAACCTTCTGTAATAAGTGCAGAGGCCGAGAAAGCGGCGCAACTCCTGTTTGTCCCTCGGACTCGGCCATCCTCTGACGGCTTGTAGCTTCTCCGGGTCCGTGGCCACTCCGTTCGTCCCTACTACGTGCCCCAAGTAGCTGACCTTCTTCTGGAACAGATGACATTTCTTCAGGTTCAACTTCAGCCTGGCTTGTCGCAGTCTCTCGAACACTTTCCTCAGGTTCAACAGCTGTTCGCTGAAAGTCTTGCCCACCACGATGACGTCATCAAGGTACAGCAAACATGTGTCGTATGTCAGGCCTCTCATTACGGACTCCATTAGTCTCTGGAATGTAGCCGGGGCGTTGCAGAGGCCGAACGGCATAACGGTGAACTGCCATAGTCCCTGGCCTGTAGAGAATGCCGTTTTCTCCTTGTCCTCAGGATGTAGCGCCACCTGCCAGTATCCTGACTTGAGATCCAACGTCGAGAACCACTCTGCTCCGGCCAGAATGTCCAAGGTGTCGTCAATTCGTGGAAGGGGAAAGCAATCTTTCCTGGTGACGTCATTCAGTCTTCTATAGTCCACGCAGAAACGCAGGTCCCCATTCTTCTTCTTCACCAGCACCACAGGTGATGACCAAGGGCTGTCGGATTCCTCGATGACCCCTCTTGCTTTCATGCCCTCCAATTGGCTGTCAATCTCCCTCTGTTTAGCTAGAGGGAAGCGTCGAGGAGGTTGTCTGATTGGGCGAGCATTTCCGGTGTCGATGCGGTGCTGAACTTTCTCCGTTCTCCCGTAGTCATTTTCAGACAGACTGAACACGTGCTGAAATTCTGTCAGTAGATCGTGGACTTGTCTTCTTTCTCTTTTGCTTAAATTCGCCGGCAATTCTCGAGCCAGCTCTTTCAGTGATGGGTCTAGATCTGGACGTGGTTGGTGACACTCCTCGTTTTCTGCCAGCGACGTCACAGACACCACCGGCTCGACGTTACCTAGTACAGTTCCACTAGGCACCTCCTTGTCCCGATTGGTGACATTCAGGACCCTCACCGGTACCACCTTCTGATTCGGGAGTAGGGATCTGGCCACATAAACCCCATCTATCGGAGTTGTTTGCGAATCGAGGAGCAGGTTTCTCTTAGGTTGTCCGTCTAGTCTTGCCGTCACCACCATCTCGCAGCCTGCTGGGATTGTCACTTGATTCTCCAAGGTGAGTGCTGGCCATGGGTTGGTCTTCGACGTCCCTCAGGAACACTTCATCCTGACTAAAACGCAGGATACGGCGCCTGACGTCCACCGTTGCATCGAAGATCCGCATGGCGTCGAGTCCCAGGATGACGTCTTCAGTGATGTTGGCGACGAACACCCACATCTCCAGTCTCCTCTTTCCCAAGGTCAAATCCAGGAAAACCTCTTTCTGGATGGGCAGGCTCTCGCCCGAGGCAGTACGTAGCTCATATCGGCGCAGCGGCGTCCTCCCAGGTAGGCCACGCACGACTTCTGGTCTGGCGATGGTGAGCGACGCCCCGGTGTCTACCAGTACTCTGCATGGGCGGCCTCTTATCCATCCATCAGCAATCAGCCCATCGTCGCATCTTCTGTTAACCGTCTTCAAGATCAGCCGAGGGGATAGTGATGACGGCGCCGACGTGCCCCTCGTCGCATCGGCCCCTTTTAGTTTTCCTGTTTGTGACCAGATCGGTCACAGTCCCTCCTCAGGTGTCCAGATTCGCCGCAGGACCAGGAGGTAGGCACTCCTCGTCTTCGTCGCTCGGGTGATTTCGGTTGACGCTCCTCGACGTCGGCCGCCGCGACGCTCCTAATCCGGTGCGATGCCGAGACGTTCGCAGTCAACTTGGCTGCCTCCATCCTGAGGGCCGCCGCCAGAGCTGTGTTGATGGTGCAATGCTCTGCTAAGAGTAGCTGTTGTCTTATTTCCGGGTCTCGAACTCCGCTGCCGAAGGTGTAGGCCGCCTCTCCAGCGATGAAATCATTAGGTAGGCCCCTGAGGGCCTTATGGGCCAGTTGTTCCACCGCCATCGCGAATTCTTGTAGGGACTCGCCTGACTGTTGGACCCTCGTTTTTAGTTGGGTCCTAAATGCTGCAGCAAGTTGATGGTCACCATAACGTCCCTCCAGGGCCGCCATTATCTCAGCGACTGTCCCATCTTCTGGAACGCTGTGAAGAATCTCCGACGCCTGTCCTTGAAGCGCGGTCAGCAGCTGAGTAGTCTTCTCCGCTGGGGTCCACCCATTATGTGCTGCGGTGGCCTCGAACTGGCGACGGAATATCGCCCAAGACGTCGTACCGTCGAACTTCGGCGTCTTGACGTTGTGATGTCTGGCTGAAGGCGATGATTCCGCAGGGCCACTATATGGAGTCCTCAACTCTGTGGCTGCTTCTTGCATGGCACGTCGAACCTCCTCGGCAACTATCTGTTTATGTTCTCTAGCCTGGCGATCCACCAACGCGAGAATGTGTTTGTTTTCTTCAGCATGTCGGTCCATCAACGTGAGTATGTGCTTGTTTTCTTCAGCATGTCGGTCCATCACCTCACTCGTCTGCTCTTGACGACGCTCGAGATCGCGGATTTTTCCGTCGAAATGGTCTACATCCTGTCTCAACTCGGCTACTGTCTCGTTTATAGTTGTAAAATTCTGGTTTAGTTTATCCAGATCGGCCTTAAGTTCGTCTCTCACAATGGCGACAATTCCATCTACGTGGGCCGAAACACCTTCGATTTGTATAGTGACGTCATCTTTCACTCCGCTTATGTCGCCTTTCACTCCGCTTATGTCGCCTTTCACTTCACTTATGTCACTTTTCAATTCCGCGATGGCTTGCAGGATCAGCTGTAGGTTCTCCATTGTCGATAATATCCCACTTCTGACACCAATGTAAATTTATTTAACTCACAACAGGGTTTTATTCTTCCAACAATAATTCCTTTCTACAATTCGCCTTAAACGCTCTCGTCAACAATTGGATTTTCACTCAACACAATATTCGTTATAAAACTCCACCGACGACAATGACAATTTACTTGGACTAGTACGAACAACAATGAACTGTTAATCTTAACTAATATTTACAAAGCACTATTTACAAATCAGAACTATCAGTTCTCAGTTCACAGTTCTTCTATCTCAGTCACTCGAGTTCACAGTATCTCGAACCACAGACCTTCAGAGACAGTTCACTGTACTCGAACTCGGGTCCCTCCAACTGCGGTCCACTGCACTCGAACTCAGGTCCCTCCAACTGCGGTCCACTGCACTCGAACTCAGGCCTTCGGATGCTGACGCAGATGCGGACGCACACTCGAGTCGAACTCCGGTTTGCTTGACTGGCTTGCTTGCTCTGGCTTACTCACTGACTGAATAACTGAAAAACTGCTCGAGTTCGCTGGCACTTCTTCTTTTATAGCAAAATCATAGTTGCGAGAAATTTCTACAGGTGTGTAGAGAATTATCTGGATATCTCCACTTCGACGCACTTCTGGAAGGGTCGGGAAGGTCCATTCCCCCTTACTCCACATGCAGCAGTTGCGCGTGCACTCTCCCCTCGTCGTGTGGGCCTTTCCCCTCTCCTCCGCGCGCCGTCCCTCATGCTTCATGAAGCCCGCGCGATATGCTCTCTCTCGCGGGACGCTGGTCGTGAGTTCGAATCTCACGTCGCTGTCACAATACCAACTACATGGTTATTAAGCTTTGACGGAATTAGTGACTGTGAAATGTTATTTAGCGTGATGGATCCAATTTGCCATGGAATTACCTGTTATCATCTTACCATGGAGGGGGTAAAAAGAAGAAACAATCAGATAACCAGCCCAAGCCGGATTCGAATCCATACTTGAGCTACATCCTGATACATGAGTCAGACCTGTTAAGCCTAGACTATGCCACTCATCTTGATGAATTTTAAAGAGGTAGTAGATACAAAGAATTATGTATTTAGAGTTAATCTAATTTACTTCTAGTTCTATTCCATTTCTATCTAATTATTATAGCAAATAATAATAATAATAATAATAATAATAATAATAATAATAATAATAATAATAATAATAATAATAATATCAATAACAACAATAATTTATTTATTGAAATTTATGTGCTGGACAACAGCCGTTGGTCAATAACAGTTCAGTACAATGATACAATTAATACAATAATAAAATGAACAATAATGATACAAATTAATTATACAAATGTGACAGTAACAACAAAATGAAGAACATGGATTACAATGGTTAATTTACAACAATCAATATTATTAAATTTTATAGAAAGGAGTTAAATATTACAGAAAGTATTAACAGTTTGTATATAAAAATTATGCAAATAATATAAAAGCAAATGACATTGTCATGTTTTAATACTTCTATACATCGAATGGATCGAAATCACCTACATACAAGTTAGCATTTTTAATGCACCTGGAGATTGGAGAGAAAGATTTAGAATTTCTAATATAGAAAAGTTTGTGATGTCTCATTTCCTTCATCGGAATACGGAAGCTGACACTGTTTAAAAAAGATTCACATTTAATGTCACCTTTAAGGACCTTACATAAGAATGAGTAATAGAGTTCATTACGTCTAAGATACAAGCTTTGACATTTAAAGTACTCGTATTTTTGCTCATAGTTATACCCAGAGTTACCAGGCAGAAATCTGTACAAACATCTATATATATATAACTTGAACTGGTAATGAAAATTACGGGAAAACAGCTGAACGGATTTTAATAAATGACTCCTCATTTTGAAGCTTGGAACCCAAAGTTTTTCAGAAAAATAGTAGTTTTCAGTGAAATGTCAATTTTCCTACATCATTTCCCTATTTTCCAAAATCCATCTGTCGTCAGTTTTGAGAAATAATGGCTTTTAGAATAAAACAAAACACACACTACAATAAACAATATTACACGAAGGCCATATTGCAGGATTGCTAACATATTTAGAGTTCAGATGGCATATAAAAATAATTTACAGGTCTGATTCTCTGGTCTGTAGTTTTCCGAGTACAGCTGTGTATTGGATATTAAGAACTACAAAACTTAAAAATGTTTAATGAGATTATTACCATTAAAAATGAAATATTATTATAGTTAATACAATTATTTTAGTATACCTATTTGTCACTAATTACACACATTAATGCTATATTGATGATATGAAAGTGAAACCTTTTGAGGTTTTATGTAGGCCTAAGTAGACGCAGAGAAAGAATATTTTAAATTAGATCTTCATTTCTATAATTTACTGAATAACAGCTATATATAATGTTACTGAAAACTATAAAACTTACGTAAGGTAACAATGTTGTTATTAAAAATGAAATATTTTTATGTATGTATGTATGTATGTATGTATGTATGTACTTATTTATTTACACTGCAAGTGGGCAAGCACCCGGTGGCAGTGGTATACACAATATAAACAATAAACAAAAAAAATGATAAGCAATACACAAAACAATTATACAATACACAATACAATATACAATACACAATACAATAGTTATTAGTCAAGTGATGTGGGTCTTTTTCATATATTTAATGGCAGTGTGATGTACATATTTATATGTGTTATTCTCTAATTTTCCTAGGTAGTAATGATTCATGTTTCCTATTTTAGCTGCGTCTCGAAACTAAATCAAAATTAATTTCATATTTCTTTGGTTTAATCGAACCTGAAATTTTCTTAACTCTCACCTATAATCCGCAATGACCTGAAATAGCTACTGCATTACTCCCGCATGAAAAATTCTCTGATCGTCCTAACATTGTTACTTGCGTTTTCGCATTGAAACTCAAGAACTGAAGATGGATAGATACAAGGAAAAGCATTTCGCATAAAAAGCATTCAGAGGGAGTACGTTTCACTATTATGGAAGCAAATAACTTCCAAAATGTCTGGTATTCATTGGAAATAAATTTGAAAAATTTTAATTTGAACTTCTAATGAACTTAGTTTGCAGCATTTGATGCACAAGCTACTAGTAACGATATAAATTTCCTTTGAATATTTTCCAGTTTTGCCGAATCAGTAGTTGTAATAGAGTTCCAAACTACAGATACATATTCGAGTTTCGATCTCACTAATGTATAATATAGTATTAAAAGAGAATCAGGTATTGAAAAAGAATAAGTAATTGACTGTATTATTCCTAACATTCTTATTGCATGGTTTTACAGTAGTATGCAAATTAATCCGAACAACGTAATTACTTATGCAAAAACACTCAAACGGGATAAAAAAAAGGATCTAAGACATACCTCAGTAATCTATGTGGCCTCCCTTGTTCCTAATAACAGCTCTGAGACGATTTGGCATGGATTCCACTAATTTCCCACAAATATTCTTCATTTCTTCATCGCGAAACCATACACCAATGAGGGCAGAAATCATCTTCTCCTTTGTAGAACAATCCATTTTTTGCATTCTTCTTTTGCAAATTGACCACAAGTTCTCAATGGGGTTGATGTCGGGTGAGTTGCCTGGCCAGGGGAGTACCTGAATATTCTTCTTGTTGAAGAATTCTGTAGTTTTCGAGATGTATGGCATGGTGCCAGGTCTTGTTGGAACACACCTCTGCCATCCAGAAATGATTTTTGCAGCTGGTGTACGATTCTGGTTTCCAATAAGTGAATATATTTGTCAGAATTTATCATTACCTTGATAGGTATTAATGCTCCAGGCCCTTCATGTGTAAAACAACCCCAAAACATTACTTTAGGAGGGTATTTTGGTGCTTGTTGGAGATGAGCTGCTGTTACTTTTTTGGATCCTTTCCGTACGTAAGAAACACGGTGGCCGTGGACCTCGAAATGAGACTCATCGGAAAAAAGTACTTTCTTCCAGTCATTCACTGTCCACTGTTGATGTAATTTTGCCCACATTAAGCGTTTTTTGCACATAACAGGGGTTAGCAGTTGCTTCTTAATAGGCTTACGAGCCCTTTGTTCAGCTTCCAAAAGCCTACGCCGCACTGTTGTGACGTGAATATTCGCCCCAGTGGTAGCCATTAACTCGCGGGTTAAGTCGACAGCAGTTAGTCTAGGATTTAATTTACTTTTCTTGACAACTAAACGATCATCTGCAGGTGAAGTCTTCCTTTTCCGGCCACAGTTTCCTTTTTTCTGGGATGTGATGGATCCAGTCTCCCTGCATCGTTTTATGATCAAATTAACAGTAGCCAAACCGATGTGACATTCTGCAGCAATTTACCTCTGTGTCATAGAAGAATGCTCTGCTAATGTTATAATTTTAGACCGTTTTCGTGGAGTTGTATCCATTTGTGAAGACGACAGAATGTACACAGGATTGCAGTATTAAGTCTTCAACACAACTGAAATGCTTATAAGTACAAAACGACAGGCAAAATGTCACATATTATAAAAATAATAACGACAGACCTTCAACAATGGAATTACACGTACTACAGATGTTAATTAAAGCAGTATGAGCAGCTGTGAGGCCAACAATGATAGGAAATGTAAAAATATGTCGTGTTCGGATTAATTTGCATGCTACTGTATATGTTTTCAATGTGGTTGTGAAAATATAATTTATTGTTGATTAATACACTGCAGTCCCTAATACAATTTTTTCTGTTAATTAACATATTGCTTAGATCAGCGGTCATCAGCATACTGCACTCTTGGGCTAGCATCTCTTACCCGCAGGTCTCTTAAATTACAGCACCAGTGTGCACTCATAGCTGCTGGTGGGTATGTTGTCTCCCTATCCCTTCTGCATGGCGCAGCATATTTTGTTGCACTCCTTGCACTCTACCAATTTTAGTGAGTGCTGATGACCACTGGTTTAGATGATAGTTATATTTTAGTGTAGACGTTTTCCGTGAAAAAGATATTACGTAAATTTTGGATTCATTAATCATCATCCCATTACCAACTGACCAATTAGCAACTGAATTTACGTCGTCTAGAAGAAACTGACAGTCAGCATTACTTTTGATTTTACGAAAAATTTTAAGATTGTTAGTGAATAATAGTCAGAACTTATTCTTTTGCAAATGTCATCAATGAAGATTAAATATAGGAGGTGTTCCAAAGTTGAGCCCTGGAGCACACCACAAATAATCTTAAATGGATAATAATAATAATAATAATAATAATAATAATAATAATAATAATAATAATAATGCTTACCAATAATCCAATCCAATGCTTTAGTAACACTTCCAAAAGGCTTAGAATGAAAATACGTGAATATCCAGTGAAGGATTCCTAAGACTGCTTTGGAAGATACCTTTGTACGTGGCACACAGCAACTTAAAAGTTGTTGAAATTTAACAGATGCTTTAAAAAAAAAGGGGGCAAGAAAGAAAAACACTGTCAGATATAAGTTTATAATTTCTACTACACAAACAACACTAATTTCAATTTTTAATCTGCAAATCGATATCTAACAAATATTAAACTAGGAATGTTAACTACGTTTTAAGCAAGCACCATACTGACATAAGGTGACCATATGTCTCATTTTGAATGGAAATATATCCTTTTACGTTGTCTTGACTACCTCGTCTTTTTCATTTAAATTCCCATGTTATTCCTTTTTTCATTTAATATGGATTTCAGAAATAATTCAGTGTTTCTACGAAAATAACACATTACCAGTAACAGAAAGTGAAGGGGGGAAAAAAAAACACAAAGACTTGAGATATACATACCATTATGCAGGTTATAAGGTTCAGTGGATAGATTGAGAATTAATGGAATGACTTTAAAACTAATTAAATCTTACTTAAGTAACAGAATTCAATCAACTAAAATCAATGATCACCTTACTGAATCACGTAACATTGAAAATACCTCAGGGCACAATAATTATAGGTCCTGTTTTTTTTTAAATATATATCAATGAAGTGAGAGCTTATAAATTAGTTTTCGTGTCAATGCACCCCTGTTATGCAAAAAGAAACTGACCAATGAGCAATCAGTTTCTTTCACTAATAGAATTTAAGTCCTTAGTTCAGTAGCACTCATTGTTAGCCTCATTTCTTTGTACATAAATTCTACCTAAAATAAAATATTTACTAAAATTAAAATTAGTGTTATTTTTATATAAAATCCCGAAAGTTCTAAATTGGATTTTATGAGTCCTAAATTTCTCTTATTTGAACGCCTATAAATCCGTCATATACTGTTGTAATATGTACACAATTATGATACCTTATGCTTTATTTACTTCAAATAATGTGTCTTTGAGTAACTCCACAAATGAGGGGACAAACCTCTTTTATTTCAGCTCAAATCACTATGGTCATCCTGTATTAAAATCACATCAAAGTAATCTTGATGGAAAGTATTAAAGTGTTTTCTTATGGATATAATTCCTCGAAGAAACTCTTTTAAAGGATGTAAGATATACTGTACCTAGATACTCTATGTTGATAAGTGCATCAATTAGAGTTTCAATTTCACCTTCACTAAAGCCACTGTCTCTATGACTCATCAACTCATTCACACACGTATTGAATTCTACTGTATTGATATTTCTCTTCTTTCCTGAAAATATGATACAGATTTTATCATTATTGCAGAATTAATAAGCAAACGAGGTATGAACACAACTTGGATAAGGATGGGGGTACATAACAAGTTTTACATAAGATACCAACAACAATAATAATAATAATAATAATAATAATAATAATAATGTGGAACAACCAGTGGCACAAAAGGATCAGCTACGAGAGAAATTTTTTTTCCAAGGATCAACACCCGCTTAAACAGCAACAAAATTTTACCGGATTTCATATTAACACAATTTTTGTCAGGTCATGGAAAATTTGTCTCTTATTTAGAAAGATTTGAACTACATAAGGAAAATGGCTACTTATGTATCTGTGAGTAACGGCAAACTGTGGACACCTTCTGTTTCATTGTCCAGTTTTCGAAAATAGAAGATTTCTTATGGTTGGACATTTACACTTTTATAATGTAATATATGACAAGCCACTATTTATTCCATTTTCCTAGACATCACCATAACAAAAATCGACAACAAACACACCTTCAAAATATACAGAAAACCAACCACCACCACCACACACATACACAACACATCTAACCACCCCATACAACACAAACATGCTGCATTCAGGACAATGGTACACAGATTACTCAACATACCCATGAACCAACAACACTACAATGAAGAAGTGAACACAATCAAATACATAGCACAAGAAAACGGATACAATCCAAATGTAATAGACAATATCATAAGGAAGACAAAACAAAAACTTAACAAACACAAAAATACACAAAACACAACACAAACACAGGAACACAAGAAGTACATCACACTAACATATGAAAACAAAAGCACACATAAGATCGCATCTTCATTCAGGAAACAGAAATACAACATAACATACAGAACAGAAAACACACTACAAAGACATCTCAACACACAAAAAACACAAACAAATAAATACGACCACACAGGTGTATACAAACTCAAATGTAATAGTTGCGACAAGTTCTACATAGGATAGACAGGCAGATCATTCCAAACACGCTACAAAGAACACATTAAAGCTATAACCAGAGGACACAATACATCTACATACGCTGATCACATAACCAATACTAACCATACATACAATAACATAAATACGGACATGGAAATCCTACACACACAACCCAAGAACCAAAAACTCAACACACTGGAACAATATGAAATATACAAACACACTAAAACACACCCCGATCAAATCCTCAACACACAGATCAATTTCAGTACACACATACTATTCGACTCCACAATTCAACATCTTCCAACAATAAAACACACCCTCCTAACAGGCAGAGAAGTTCGAGATGACGCCGCGATCTATTAGGCTCTGATGATGGTGCGTGAAGCACTGAAACAGCTGTAAGCCGGACAGATATTTCATATTTAACACGAGTAAGTCCACTAGTTCATAAATTAATTATTTATTGTTTTCAGGAAAACATGTTGTTACAAGAGTTTTGTAATTTTATATGTTATATATTTAAGAACTTGTTTTTACTTCGACTATAGTAGATATTAAGTGTTAATTTTAAGTAGCACAGACTGGTTTATCCAAGTGAAATGCATTCTTGTTATAATAATTTATACTTATAATTTTATAATTATAATTTTATTTATAATTTAAACTATCAGTCCATAAGTATAACCCTAATGTACTTTCAGGTAAAATAGGGTTTAAGAAATTGTATAGCCTATAGTAACAATAACAATAATAATAATAATAATAATAATAATAATAATAATAATAATAATAACTGTAGCCCAGAAGTATTAGAGAGTACGAATGCTAATGGCTTCACTGCTAGATGCAAGGCACTGAAACAACAACAACAATATAATAATAATAATAATAATAATAATAATAATAATAATAATAATAATAATAATATAGTGAAACCACATTATACAGTGATTCAGTACACCGCAGGAGCAATATTATATTCCCCAACATTTAAAAAGTTTATGTATATTGTGACATACAGTATCTATATTTTCCCAAGCTTGTGCAGTCAAGTTTCGTTTTCCAACTTCTAATATTCTTTGTATTTTATGTATGCCAAGTAGAATGCGAATCACGTTATTTTTTACCTGTGGACACCAGCAGTTGGATCTACAATATGTCTTGTATTGTGGGTAGGCTTAAAACTTGGTGGTGTCTTTGAGTGATCTTAACCTCTTCACTGGGTTTGATGCCATGGTGTGTTGCCTGTTAAACCAGATGCAACAGCTTACTTGATGTTTTACTTGCACATGCAAAAAGTTGCAAGTAAGGAGCATGTGGAACGTATAACTGAGCGATTTTTAGAACTGAATGCCTTCCATCTCAGTGTTCAGTCTTTGTTCAGTTCTAAAAGTCGCTGTTTTACAGTCCATATGCTCCTTCTTACTTGCAACTTCTTTTTTATTTTTATTTTAGTTGGTTATTTAACGAAGATTAAAACAAGGAAGTGAATTGTTCCTTTCAGAAAGTCAGAATGGATTCAGAAAGGGCAGATGTTGCATGGATGCTGCCTTCTCGATAAAACTGTTAATTGAAAAAAGACGAGAGTTTAATTTAGAAAAGCATTTAGCCTTTATTGATTATATCAAAGCTTTTGATATGATCAAAAGACCTAAATTAATGGAAATTTTGCAAAAAAGAAATATAACAAATATCCTGCTCCAAAACATTTGCAATATTTACACTAACAATAAAATAAATATAAAATTTAATATTTTACTTCTAACTATAGATCCATAAATCAAGGAGTACGACAAGGTTGCCTATTGTCACCAAGTCTCTTCAATATATACATGGATGAAATAATATGCCTTTGGTGTGAGGAGTACAAATTAGGAATTCAAATTTCAAGTTCCATAAGACTAAACACAGTTCTTTTTGCGGACGACCAAGTATTAGTTGCAAACTCCGAAGACAATTTACAGATGGGTATATTTAAACTCAATTAAATCATAGAAGAACATGGCATGAAGATTTCACCAGAAAAAACCAAAATAATGGCATTTGAAGGTACAAACCCAATCCGAAGCAAAACTGTTGTTGAAAATGTGATTTTAGAACAGATAAATTCCTTTTCATACTTAGGATGTAATATATCATACGAAGGAGAGAATGATGTAAGCAGAAAAATTAAAATTTTTTTACAAATATTAGGACTGCTAAACCATACCCTAAAACCAAGTTTAGTACAGAAACATTCCAGAATAAAGCTATATAAAACCCTTGCACTACCAACTCTCCTCTATGGAAGCGAAATTTGGGTTCTGAAACAAAGAGATATCAGCAGATTAAGAGCAGCTAAAATGAAATATCTGCGACTAACTACAGGATACACACTTCTGGACCACAAGAGGAACGAGGATATACTTCAGGAACTCAACATGCAACCATTAAAAGAAAAATTACAGAATACAGAAACAGATGGCTTGAACACATTTCTCGTATGGAAGCTGGCTAGACACCCCAAGAAATGCTAAAATACCACCCTCAAGGACGACGAAGACCTGGACGTCCACAGAAACGTCTATTGGATCCTGTATAGCTGGAACCGAAACAGGCCAACAATGGCCTAATTTCGTGCCTGGAATATGATGATATTTAACGACGCTGTATCAACTACTAGGTTATTTAGCGTCGATGAGATTGGTGATAGTGAGATGAGGCCGAGGATTCGCCATAGATTACAGTACCTTGTATTCACATTACGGTTGGGGAAAACCTCGGAAAAACCCAATAAGGTAATCAGCCCAAGCGGGGATCGAACCTGTGTCCGAATGCAACTTCAGACCAGCAAACAAGCGCCTTAACCAACTGAGCCACGCCAATGGCTGCAATTTCTTGTGCAAGTAAAACACCAAGTAAGCTGTTGCGTCTGGACTGAGCTATAGCTCACGCAAATGCATCAGTGGAAGAAGCATTACTGTGGTATTACACACTGTGAGACCAGGAAAGCACAGCATATGTACTCAACCCTCTAGTGGTTTGTGACACAGTAATTTATATTTTCTCTATTGCACGGAGGAACCCAAAAGCTTGCACTGCAGCCTGAGGCTTTTTGAGCTTACCACTCCTATTCTATGAATGACTGGGTAGCCGAACAGCCACGCTCTTGTACAAGTATAGCACACTGCACCGTGAACTTAATCTGGACTGTGTGGTATGGATGATGATGGTATGTGAATTAATGATGGCGAAATAAGTCTGAGGTCCAATGCCGAAAGTTACCCAGCAATTTTGTTTCAATTGGTTGAGGGAAAACCCCGAAAAAAAAAAACCTTTATTTTTGATTGGTAATCCAAGATGACAGCACTCATCATATCTGCCATCCGGGTACCTGTTGTTCATATACAGTAGAGCATCAATTATCTGAATACCGATCAACCAAAAAATCGGTTAACCGAAAGCGTTCCAGTCGGCAAATTTAAATTTGTGCGCAAGCCATGTAGAAGTTTTGCTAGCGCTATTTGCGAGATTTAGCGGCAAAGAACAAGTCTCAGCTTTGAGGCAAAAAAAAAAAAAAAAAAAGACTTCTTTTACTAAACTGTATGCTACTTTAATGATCATTTTGAACTTGTCAAACTAGGCTAGTCAGTTCTCTGTGTTATTTGTAAGATGTGTGATACAAAATATATACTGTATGTACGGTTTTGTGTTTAATATCAGTGTTTCTTAGTTTCATACTGCTCCTATGACACCAGTACAATTTGTTTTCATAATGATCGATTATCCAAAAAATCAGTTATCCGAACTCCCCCGTCCCCAATTGTTTCGGATAACAGATGCTCTACTCTTTTTCTCTACTCTCTCAGTTTGCCGCTGTAATTGAGAAGTGTTAAATGTTCTCTTGGCATGTGATTAAGTTGTTGCATTCTTGGATCGCGAATGTGCTCCGTACAAACATTCTCAGTCTTTAAATTTATGTTTTACAGCATTTATTATTATTTATTACTAATATGTAATTGGTCAAATAATTCTGTGGTTCAGCGCAAGAACCTGTAATCCTTACATAGCTTGTTCTGAGAAAATTAAAGTTAAAGAAAATTGTAAGCATTGTACAGACCCAGAAACAAAATTCCAGTGGCCCAAATTCTGTTTCTGGGTCTGTACAAAACGGTAATACAGTATGGTTGTCACCTCTCTGTGATGTGGATATACCTAGGCCTACACAAGTCATAAAATTCATATTAATAACATTATCTAAATTTTTAGGGTTATAGAGTTCTTGCAGTGAACCACAGAATTGTTTTATGAATATTAAAAAAATTAATATACAGTGAAACCTGTTCAAGATGGAAGTGACACGGTCCTAATTTTTTTTCCGTTGTGGACAGGTTTCCGTATTATTCAGGTGTTACATTAAAATGGAATATTTTATCATTCGTATCCATGAAAAACAACATAACATGCCGCAAACTGCAAGAAGTACAAAATATTCCGTTTATTACTAATCACGTTAAATTAGCTTTCTATCGCTAATTCCGTTGGTGAATCATCTTGATTAAAATCTCTTTTTCTGTATAAATTTTATCGTAACTCATTCATCAGTCATTAAACACTGCTAAAGTCTACTAATCTCATTCAGTTTAATATTTAACACTATATTATAATAATGTTCAGTACAGCACTGCACATTATTAATTACCGTGATTAGACTAGGAGCCATCCATTAGAAGCCTTGAATTCTGGTTTATGTAATTTCTTTCTCAGTTCAATGGCTTGCTTTGCAGAATAGATCCAGAAATTGGCATGTTCTTTGAAAGATCATGAAGAACCCACTTCCACAACAGTTCATCTATTTCCACATAAACAGTTGCTTTCTGGTTTCTTTTATGTCACCAATATTGGCCCCAAGCCACTCACTCATTATGATCTTTATCTTTAAAGTGTCACACCTGAGTTTTCCACAACTGAACTTCAATATTATGGCTGCAAAAGGGTACCTGTCGGATACAGGGGGGAGAGCCATTAATCCTTCCTATTGAAGGCTTTAAGGAACCAACCTGGACAAATACCCAATGTCCCATCCCTACCTTCCCGTGGTGCAGCTGTTAGTAAGCATAATTTTACGAGCTGAACTAAAGGGAGGGGCTACTCATCAATTAGCACTGGTCAGCTTGATGAGTTAATGACTGAATTTGGTATAATTTTCCTCTATCCAATACCTAATTCCCTCTTTACCCTTTCCTATCCAGTCCTCTAACTGAACTCTTACTTTCTTAGACCCCGACGGCATTAGAGCATTCGAGGCCTAGGGGTTCATTTCACTTTCCTTCCTCCTCTTTCTACTTTTCTGTTCCTAGTGCTGACCTGCTATGGCACTAAAATCGTCCTCCAGTGGCTTAAGGAGGGAAAGCTGGTGATCAACAAGATCTCCCAGCTAGGTCCAATGGACCCATCGACCAACAGCAGGTGTGGTCCTCCAGACATTCTGGGGGTTGTGTGTGAATGAAGTAGCCACCAAAACGTTAAAATATAGTGTTCACTTAAATCGGCTACAACTTGCCATTTTCACACCAAGAAATAGATTCGGAACACCTCAAAATCTGTGCTTCAGTGGCTGGCCATGATAATATCTTTGAAAAATACTGGAGTGCAAGAGGTCAAATGACTTTATTATCAAACGCCTTGCATTAGAAAACAACAACAACTTCAATATTATTTCACATATGCTTCATTTCTAATTTTCCTTTAAGTTGATAACTTTTTCTTCATCACTTAATTTTAATGCCACATTTTACGCAACTTTTTTACCTGGAAATCACTACACTTGCGCTCTGTTTAGCTATGACAGTATACGGGTGTGAAGCATTGAAAATCTTTGAAGGGACTCGTCTGCCTAGTCAACAGGGTAATAAAATTTATGACCGACAGGCCAACACACCCTCGTACCCTCTAAAATTTTGCAAAGAAAACTTGTTTTTTTTTTTCCTTAGTGACCTGCATATTTCGTATATTCCTTGAAATTACACGCTGTTTCAAAATATAGTTTACATTAAAGCAGTGGGCCCAAAATATTATTTCCGTTTTGAACAGTAGCAGGCAGTTTCCGTTTCTGCGTTGGACAGTTTCCGTTTTATTCAGGAAAAGTTACACATAATACATACGAATTTTGCCGGGACCAATAAATTGTTCCGAAACAGACAGGATTCCGGATTATTCAGGTTCCGATTTGACCAGGTTTCACTGTAATTAGATTCTGTTAATGTGTAATCATTAATAATTAACCAGAAGAAGTATTTAAAAAAAATTAAATTGCCTGTGAAACAAATAACAATATGGATCACAACTGTGATCCTCGTAACCACTAACATTACATTTGAGAGTGTGACCACTGGAGAGTTAAGGGGTTTTTATTTGACAGCATAGTATCAATTTAGTGGTAACTATAACTGCAAGAACAAGAGAGAGACATACCATCATCGAGAAAATTAAAAATGATACACTAAAGCGAGTATATTTCATAAATAGTAGCAATAAATAAATTAATGTGAAAGTGTAGCTCACAAAAACATTTAATTAATTTTTTTATACTCAATGGATAATTTCTTGTACCGTAAGTATGTCAAAATACAGGTACAGTATAAATCATGTCTCACAACCCCCACATTGTAATGGGTTTTTATTATTATATTATTATTATTATTATTATTATTATTATTATTATTATTATTATTATTAATTACTATGTCCACATACAGAAATTTTTTTTTCAGAATATGTCTGCAAATAGAAACAGTAATATAACTCTTATGTTAACTTAAGCTACTAAATTAGCTGCTGTTAATACAGTTACTTATTTCATTCTTTTGGAGACAGAATAGGCATTCAAACTTCTAAACCTTAATGCACCCTTCAGATCATTGCTAGCTACAATTAGCAAGGTACAGCGATAGCCTATATAGTAATTACATAGATTACTAATATTTTCAAATATGTATTTACCTAGATTACCTTATTAACCCATTTATGCCCAGGTGGGTCGTTTTCGACCCATTGATTAAAATTATTTTCCAAGCGAATTCGTCTAGGCAACACTACATATCTACTTTTCTTAGATGCACAAAGGTACAGTGCACTTGTGGAACACACGGGAAAGCAACAGACGACGTCATTATTGCGCGGGAACTTGCCAAATAAATATGACGCAACTACCGTCTGCCTTGGAGAAGAAGAAGTGAGTAAAATCTCTGTTCGATCCGTAAATTTTATTAACAATCAGTGTTTCCTGCCAAGAAGATTCAGGAAAATATGTATCTTGTATGTTTTTGTCAATATTTACGCTATTTGCTGTACAGTAGGGCTTAGAATTTAGTGTGGGTCGATAACGATCCACTAAGCACTTATTCGAGGATTACCTTTCACATAGCTTTTCATTATGAAATCATTTTATTTTCTTATTATTTTCCTTTGAACGATGTTTTTACGAACAACTACCTCAATAGAAGTTTGTGTAAGGATTAGGAGTGCTTTTGGGAATGATAATTCTGATAGCACTTCTCAGAATCTCAGGCTTATTACCGCTTTTGTTTACAACATTGTTTTATTTGTGTAATGTTAGGCCTATATTATTATCTCACTGCTTGGGATGCACTCTGGATAGTTTTTGACGAACTAAGAAGTTCATAATTCTCGGCACTAGCGGCACCTATGAGAGCCTAATGTGAATAACAATCAGAATGACCCCATTTGGTCTTTCTATTATCTTCATGAGAGTTCTCTACTGGCCCCATCTGAAAACTGAGATCCTTCTTTACAGTTTCCATAATCATAATTATTTCCTCTTTTCAGACTCACTGGTCTGACAGTAATCTAAATTCTAGAATAATTGAACAGATATGATTCTTCCGAAATCCCAAAATACGGGGCAGATATATTCATTGATCTGCCTGAGATAACGGACGCAGATTCTGGAGATGAAGATTGCAAGGACTCCAACCGAGCTCAACTACAAACCACAGCAGAATTAGTGACAGAGCTACCAGACATTGTTCAGCCTTATAATGAGGAAGGGGGCACTGATATTAGAAAAGATTCAGATCTTATCAGCAATGAAATTGAGAATTCCCCACCACCGACACGTAGAATAAAGCGAGAAAGAAATAAAGGTGAGCATCACGTCTAACGAACATGAAGTAGCCCCTTTACAAGAAGAGGAAATCAAAGTTCGTCTGCCTTATGTTTTCCGTAAATATAATTGCAATATGAGTGGAGTACATACTTCTGATATACGTGGAAAAAATGGCACATACCATTACTTTCGTGGTTATTAGATGTGTGCGTGAACAATGCTTGGCTTCTCAGTAGTCGATCATTTGGAAAGTCTTTGGATGCACTCGCCTTCGGCCACAAAATAACGCAAGCCTACAATATGACACTTCTCCAAAGAGTGGAAGACGAGTTCATTCCTTCGATAACATCAAAGAACACAGGACGAAGGATCACTGTGGGCACTAGAGTCGGGCAAACAACCTCTTACTCCCGCTCGTCTCGTAGGCGAGACTGGCTGGCCGATAACGCCAGTTCCGAGAATCGTATTCTCGAGATTGGCACTCTCGGGAACGAGGAATACCGGGTCCCGGCCTGTTATCGCACGGCCTACTTATCATTACGAAATGCGTACACTGACTGCCGGCTTAATTGCCGCTCATCACTGAAATTCGTGACTCTTTCTGAAAAATATTAATGTTCATGAAGTAATTTAAGAAGGCACAGCAGTGTGGTATGCAATAATACAGCACATTATGATTGTCGACATTCTTACAGAAGGCACACTATTTTAATGAACTACTTATTGCCTTTCTGGAGAAGCAAAATAATGCAGCACTTTCAGTCGTTACCTAATCCTAAGCTAGTCTAAAACAATAACAAGTTATGGTTGGAGCTATGATATACTTTCTCGCTATCAGCATTTCGTTGACATTGCATATTTAATCATTCGATAGTGTTTTGTATACGCTATAGTAATGGATAACACACGACTGTATTATTATATTGCGCGTTCACATCTGGATGTTTCGTTGTTATGCAACGGCATCTTCATCAGCATGGGTAATTATTGTGCTGTGTAAGGACGAAATAAAATAATTAATACTTATTTATATTATTATAAAGGACCAAAGACTCTGACAAAAGATATTTTTGTTTCCCAACTGATAAAATGCTGCATGTGAAATGGAAACACTTTTGCAAGAGGAAGGACAGAATTACGAAACAGAGTAGATCCTTTCACAAATTGATCATAATTACTTACAAATGCATTTTAAGGAACCCGGAGGTTCATTGCCGCTCTCACATAAGCCCGCCATCGGTCTCTATCCTGAGCAAGATTAATTCAGTCTCTACCATCATATCCATTTTTATATTATCTTCCCATCTACATCTCTGCCTCTCCAAACGTCCTTTCCCTCTGGCCATCCAACTAACACTCTATATCCATTTCTGGATTCGCCCATACATGCTAGATGTTCTGCCCATTTCAAACCTCTGAATTTAATATTCCTAATTATGTCAGGTGATAGTACAATGCGTGCAGTTCTGCGTTGTGCAACTTCCTTCATTCTCCATCCCTCTTAGCCCCAAATATCTTCCTAAGAATCTTATTCTCGAACACCCTTAACCTCTGTTCCTCAAAGTGAGAGTCCAAATTTCACAACCATACAGAACAACCGGTAATTTAACTGTTTTATAAATTCTAACTTTCAAGTTTTTTGAGAGCAGGCTGGGTGACAAAAGCTTCTCAACCGAATAATAACAGGCATTTCCCCTCATATTTATTCTGCGTTTCCTCCTGAGTGTCATTTATATTTGCTTTATCATAACAACAGAGAATAAAAGAGGGTTATTATTATTATTATTATTATTATTATTATTATTATTAAATTAGTTACTTTACGACGCTTTATCAACTGCTATAGCTATCTAGCGTCTGAATGAGACGATAATGCCAGCGAAATGAGTCCAGGGTCCAGCGCCGAAAGTTACCCAGCATTTGCTCTCAATGGGTTGAGACGAGAAACCTCAGCCAGGTAAAGGCTGGTTCACAATAAACCGGGAACGGAAACGACAACGAGAAATAATCTATACTAATAATAAATCTGTAAGCGAAATTTTTCTGGTAATTTTCGCTTTTCCAAAAATAATTGGTGTTAACATATATAATTAATTAATCATCCTGAAACCGAAAATCGCTTTTTTGAAATTTTTGTTTGTATGACTGTCTGTCTGGATGTTTGTTACCTTTTCACGCGATAATGGCTGAACGGATTTCGATGAAAATTGGAACATAAATTAAGTTCGTTGTAACTTAGATTTTAGGCTATGTAGCATTCAAAATACTTTATTTAAAAGGGCGGTTGTAAGGGGGCCTGAATTAAATAAACCGAAATATCTCGCTTATTATTGATTTTTGTGAAAAATGTTACATAACAAAAATTTCTTTAAAAACGATTTCCGATAAGTTTTATTCCAGGCAAAATTTTCATAGGACTGATATTTAAGTCTGTCTGTCTGTCTGGATGTTTGTTACCTTTTCAGGAGATAATGGCTGAACGGATTTCAGTGAAAATTGGAATATAAATTAAGTTCGTTGTAACTTAGATTTTAGGCTATGTAGCATTCAAAATACTTTATTTAAAAGGGCGGTTGTAAGGGGGCCTGAATTAAATAAACCGAAATATCTCGCTTATTATTGATTTTTGTGAAAAATGTTACATAACAGAAGGTTCTTCAAAAATGATTGTCGATAAGTTTTATTCCAGGCAAAATTTTGATAGGTCTGATATTTAAGGATATAAAGGAGTTTTAAAATAACAATACAATACATTTTCACCGCCGCCTCAGATTATAGCATCGTTGTTCCGTAACTGCTATGTGCAAACTATTAAATTTTTTAGTAGGAAGAAAAACAAATTTATTCGTTCTATGGCAGTAGTGCATAGGAGATCGTGAATTCTTACATTTTTACACAATCAACTCTATTAATTTGGAGTGATTTATTAAAGTATGCATTCAAGACTAATTTAGAAAAATGTTAAACGAGTTTTATTTGCACCAAATGAGTGGTCTCTGGACCAAAATGATAGCATTTTAATTATTTAAATACAATTTAAATTAAGTAACATATTAAACGATTTATTCTTCTATCAAACACGAATGTTCCCTGGACCCAATGTTCTATTTTAATTATGTAATTACTTTATATTTATTTCTAATAAGTGCAGCGGAGCGCACGGGTACAACTAGTGTTAAAATAAATGTATTTAAATGTGAACATTCACAATTAACGAGAAGATTGCCGGAGCCCGGAAACGGGAATGTGAAAGTTAATTGTGAATGCTCACATTTAAATGTATTTATTTTAACAATATTTCCGTTATCGTTGTCGTTTCAGTTCTCGGTTTATTGTGAACCAGTCTTAACTTGTCCCAACCAAGATTCGAACCGGAAGCCGATCGTTTCACAGTCAGGTGTGCCAACCGTTACTCTACAGCGATTATTATTATTATTATTATTATTATTATTATTATTATTATTATTATTAGTAGTAGTAGTAGTATCATCATTATATCATTATTATTATTAGTATTACTGTTATCATCATCATTATCGTAATCATTAGGATGATTAAGATTATGACTATCAGGATTATTATGATGGTTATTATTTATTACTGTCTTGTAAGTTATCATTAGGTACAAGTATTAGAAATCTGATTAATTCTTAATTTGTTATTCTCGTTCCTATAACATAGGATAATTATTGTAAATCATATAGGCCTATATAATTTTATATTGTAACATGGCTAGAATACAATAATCATTGTTCTGTAACAATAATTTATAACGTGCACACCAATAGAAAGTGTAGTTTTCTATAGCATAGGCTGGTTCACAATAAACCGGGAACGGAAACGAGAACGGAAATAATGTTAAAATAAATGTACAGTATTTAAATGTGAGCATTCAGAATAGTTAATTGTGAATGCTTACCTTTAAATACATTTATTTTAAAAATATTTCCGTTCTAGTTCTCGTTGCCGTTTCCGTTCTCGGTTTATTGTGAACCAGCTTTTAATATTTTCATGTTTCATATCATTGAGTTACAAACAATTTTTTTATTTAGTTGCTATAAAAGATAGCCTAATTACTATAAAGTGTAAACCATCTTGGACTATATAGCCTCATTTTCAACTACCTTTATTAAAATACCAATTAATACTATCCGTACAATAACGAGTTTTCATGCGTTGAAGGGTTCCGTACAAATTTTACGGAACAAACGTTTGAGTCATGAGTCCTGCGCTAACAGGTTAACTCGCCGTTATTCGAGAACCGGTAAAAATTTTGAGTGGCCATCACTTTTAAAAGTAATTTCCATCCTTTCTCAACATTTCTCTCGCTTTGACCACCCATCTAACGTGAAAAACAAAAAAGTTTTCAGCCTACAAAGGTGAAGTTGCAAATGTCTATTCTGAACACATCAATCTCCATCGAAGTTAATATTTTTTTTCTCACTTTCCAAAAAATATTTTCAGTTCGATTTTTTTCCTATGTTTTCCTTAGACATTGAGCTATCAATCCAAAAAATTACAGCGCGATTGATCAAGTATTATAGGAGCTACGACATGATATATATTTAAAGAACCGGGAAATGTATAAGCCAATGCTTCCTATAGGAGCACGGCCTGAGCGATATCGCTTGCTTATCAGTACTACAGTCCCGTCTAGACCTCCGAGACTGTCGGGAGTGATCTAGTATCGGTAATCTCGGGACCAAGAGAATCTCGTGTTCTCTATCAATGAGTCATTTGGCTACATTCGGTACGCGCGCACTAAGCGAGACTGTGGAGATTACGCAACCGAGAACGGGCAATAATATGAGGCAGTCTGCCCGACTCTAGTGGGCACTATAGCTCAACAACAAAGATTTGTGGCAATGTAAAAACATGTCAGAGATGCACCATATCATGAGTAGAACTAAGGACTTATGTCATGTATTTTTAGTAGGTTATTTTACGACGCTGTACCAATATCTCATGTTAGTTAGTGTCTGAATGAAGGTGATAATGCTGGTGAAAAGCGTCTGGGTCCAGCACCAATAGGTACCCAGCATTTGTTCATATTGGGTTGAGGGAAAAACCCGGAAAAAAACCTCAACCCGGAAAAAAACCTCAACCCGGAAAAAAACCTCAACCCGGTAACTTGCCCCGACCGGGATTCGAACCCGAGCAACCTGGTTTCGCAGTCAGACGCGCTAACCGTTACTCCACAGGTGTGGACCTTATGTTATGTACCATAATTTATTGTGTGTTTCAAATTATTTATTTCTTCCAGTACAAGGTTTCCTTTCAGATTTGTGAATGTAAAATACATGTGAATGTGAATGTAGCTCTCAGGGAAATTATAATTATTATTATTCAATAAATATTTTTTAAAAATCGTATGCGTTTTTAATATGGTCATGATTTGTTTATACATTACTTTTAAATTTAACAAGTTGCATACTACGCAAAAGCATAAATAAAACAAGAAATCATCAAAACATTATAATGAACAAATTCTCGAGGAAGTGCCTAGTGGGTCGTTATCGACCCACCCCATAAATTTTTACCGAAGCAACAAAATCAGTATTTTCATAGTTCCTCATGCTTATAACGTCCCTCTGACTCACTTAATATGGTATGTGAAACAAAAATTAAAAAAAAAATAATAATCTGGGCATAAATGGGTTAAAGTGAAATATAATTATTTTCATTCATAAAAATTCAGTATAATACTAGTATGTATACATAATAAATTCTATGTAGGCCTAGGTAGAAGGTTTATACAATCCTAGAAACAAAATTCAGGTGGCCGAATTTTCTTTCTGGGTCTGTACATTAATACGATATAATAATATGTATTAGAATAACATACCTTTCAAATGCTTAAAATAGGAAATTGCACTTTTCTTGTCATTCATTTTTACTTCATGCTGAAAAATGAAAACAACAAAAATTTAAAATTAGATGAAATGATTTTAAAGATGATAAGAATTTTTCTAACATAAAGAACTTCGCAATATACCTACATTTAATTTAATACGATATATGTTATGTAGTAACCAATTAGATTATCCACTAAAAAAAACACAACTAACATAACATAAAAATTGGACAACATATACCAAGAGACATGCTATTATACTGGAAGTTGATCAAATAGAAATTATACCAAATTCCTTTAACATAATTATTTATTTAATTTGGATAGGATTGCCATTCGTCCCAGACTGGCTAGTATTATAGTAGAATGGACTATTATGCCCTGGTTCCCAGACAAAAATGACAATATCCTGGAATTTTTGGTCATGTGTGCCCAATATCAACTCAAATGGCTACGATTTTGCTGTCTCCTACAGTATTGATAAAGGACGGGTGAAGTGGAGAAAAATTCTCTCTGGCACTGGGACTCGAACCCAGGTTTTCAGCTCTACGTGCTGACACTTTATCCACTAAGCCACACCGAATTCCAGTTCCGATGCCGGATTGAATCCTCTCAGTTTAAGTTCTACCTCTTAGTTTTCCCTTTAGTGGCCAACCCTCATGCACTGTGTTACAGATGTGTGAGAGTGGCACAATGTCTAACACACAATGTTCAGAGGTGCACTCATTACGAGTAACTAAATGGACAGGATCCGATGGAATGAGCACCATCTTAAGTCACAAATGATTATTTTACGCATATCATATTAATTGTGATGTACCGAAGTACATATGATATTTCTGTGAAGGAATTCTGCATTACCATATGGTGAAGGATGGGTGGAGCAGAGAAAAATTCTCTCCGGCACCGGGACTTCAACCTGAGTTTTCAGCTATATGTGCTGATGCTTTATCCACTGAGCCACACAGGATTTCAGTTCCGATGCAGGATTGAATCCTCTCAGTTTAAGTTCCACCTTTTAGTTTCCCCTTTAGTGTGTTGAACATTGTGCCACTGTCACACATGTGACACAGTGCGTGGAGGTTGAGGGGAGGCCGAGACGTAGGTGGGAGGATAATATTAAAATGAATTTGAGGAAGGTGGGATATGATGACAGAGACTGGATTAATCTTGCACATGATAGGAACCGATAACAGGCTTATATAAGGGCGAGAATGAACTTGCGGGTTTCTTAAAAACCGCAAGTAATCTTGTCTCATTCCTTGCCCTCACGTCAACTAGTTATCCCCCTCATCTAACCTAACACAATATTTTTTTTTTTTTCGCAATTTACATAAATATACGCCGGCGAAGAGTAAAACAAAATTTGAGAGGAGAGTAATATTTTTCATTTTAGTTAAAGCACAATATCTGATGCTGCTGCAGTTCCCTTACAGAGTCACTCGATGTAAGGCACATTCGACACCTCGTAAAATAAGACAGAAGCAGCAGATATTGAGTTTTGGGTGAAGTGCCCATCACAAAGTTTTGAAACCCAACTTTATACCGACACCGGTATTGGGCAATAAAAAAAATAAGTTTAGATCTTACCTACATATTTTCACAATGTCAAATTAGGAAGAGTCCCCATCCAAGAAAGCAATGCTTACTGAAATGTGATCAGAGCTGAAACTGAAACACAGAAACGTTCGACTTCACAGATTTACAGGTCATTCGTTCGCGCTAAAACAGAGCTACCAACAATTAGAGATGGCAGATGGCCGATATTTCACAAACCGATATTTTGTCACAGGCTTCGAACATAAAATGCTCGAAGTCCTGTCATGCCCCATCTTTAAAAAAAAACAGGTATAGTTTATCCAACGAGGTAGATAACTCGTAGAGTTTATCACTGATAAATAAGGAAAAGCTTTTGTGCTTTTAACTTGAATTTATTGGAAGCAAAGTCATTACTGTATTATGCAACAAGGTAGGCGATGTTTGGATTCTTTACAGAGTTGCCAACACATAAATTGTCTACCCGTCAGTATAACACCTGGAAATCCGACAGAATCCGTCAAAATTAAAAAAAAATAAGACCCAATAAATAAATATATATAAAGCAAATTTTAATACAACTTCCTTCTGAAACAGGGGATAGTACGGAACAGGCGGGGCTGTTCAAATAAAAAGTAAAATCTTCCAAAAATTTAACAATTAAAAATGGTAGCAGCTAAAAATGTCAAAAGACTATGTAAATCGTAATTTCCGCCAGAAAATCCGTCACCCGTCAAAGACATTTTTTTCCCGTCCGTCACGTTGAAATTCCGTCAGTTTTGACGGAATTTCCGTCCTGTTGATAACACTGATTCTGTGTCACAACCGACGAGTTAGAAGAGAGATTATAGAGTGGCCATGTTTGAAGAAAATTGAAAGAGCGTCCGCCATTACAATAAGCGCCCAAAACAAAGTGGGCGTGACGATAAGCCTAGATCAAGAGGCCTATAAAGTTCTCTTGGCCTAGATCCAATGCCGTTTTGTAGTTTAACCCCTAGATCATATGCGATAAGTAAGGTTGTAGACGAGAAATTATCAAAATTTCGTTTGCATAAATCAGTTAAACAGAAGTGGAAAAACCTAGTGTTTCGTCAAAAATGTAACTTACGCGCTACTAAATCTAAAATACGGAACTTATGTACGCTAAATTTAAAACACTTCAGCTATCCCTAGAAAGAAAGCTTAACAGAACGTTGCAAAACTATTTATTATACTATAAGGTATATAACGAAAGTAGGCTCTCACTGTAGTAAACAATCCTTACTTCTAAGCTTGTAACTTGAGTAAAATATGACCCATCACACTTTGTTTTATATATATATATATATATATATATATATATATATATATATATATATATATATATATATATATATAATTATCGGAATGTAAAGTGAGACCAGCAGCCAGCTGGTCTGTCTGGGCCCTTCAAGGGCTGCGGCGCCACAGATTATTATTATTATTATTATTATTATTATTATTATTATTATTATTATTATTATTATTATTATTATTACTACTACTATTCGCTCCGGTCAAAATACTAACAACATAAATATTTGTTACCAATTTCAGAATGTGTTAAACACGATATAAATGTTATATGTTATCCACATTTAAATCACACATGTAAGGTCAATTAAACAGTGTTCATGGGTTAGATAAGAAACATACTATATATATATATATATATATATATATATATATATATATATATAGTATGTTTCTTAAATGTTATCCACTTTTTCCAACGAAAATTAATAAATTTTCAAAAGAATGAAATAGGTAATACGAAAAAAAGTTACATATTTTTCTGTTGGGGCCCAATACAAAGATCGAAAAACAAATTGTGAATCTGTGTTTCACGAAGATTTCGATGTAAGTGCTGAATGGTACCGGTACTATTTTGAGGCTTCCTACGAAAATGGTTCTCGTGAAAAAAATTATGGGCCGAGATCGAACCCGCAACCTCGAGCATTGAAGGCCAGCACTATACCAATTACGCTACTGAAGCCAACATGAAATAGGATTTAGAAAGATGAATGAGAAATGTGGAAGGACCAAGAAAATTGGAGATTGATATCTCTCACTATTTTTTTTTATACATACGAATGTTCTGCCCAATGCCAGGTCTTTCACTGCAAACCCAGCATTCTCCAATCTTTCCTATTTTCTGCCTACGTCGCATATGATCCACATATCTTAATATCTTCTATCATCTGATATATTCTTCTGCCCCAAACTCTTCTCCTGTTCACCATTCCTTCCAGTGCATCCTTCTGTAGGCAGTTTCTTCTCGCCAGTGACCCAACCAAATCCTTTTGCTCTTTCTGATCAGTTTCAGCATCATTCTTTCTCCACCCACTCTTTCCAACACAGCTTCATTTCTTATTCTGTCTGTCCATTTCATACGCTCCATTCTTCTCCATATCCACATTTCAAATGCTTCTAATAGTTTCTCTTCACTTCGTCGTGATGTTCATGTTTCTGCCCCCATACAATGCCACACTCCACACAAAGCACTTCACTAGTCTCTTCCTTAGTTCTTTTTCTAGAGGTCCGTAGAAGATGCTCCTGATCAGGAAGAGGAAAAGGAATTGGTTGGGTCACTGGCTGAGAAGAAACTGCTTACTGAAGGTTGCACTGAAAGGAATGGTGAACGGGAGAAGAGTTCGGGGTAGAAGAAGATATCATATGACAGACGACATTAAGATATATGGATCATATGAGGAAACAAAAAGAAAGGCAGAAAATAGGAAAGACTGGAGAAAGCTGGGTTTGCAGTGAAAGACCTGCCCTTGAGCAGAACATTAAATGAAATGAAATGATGGTAATTATGTAGTAAGCATCGGGCCAGGCAATCTGCCAGTAATAGGGGTCCAGAGCACATAAGCTTACATTACCAAATATATTTCTAATTCAAATTTTGAAAACTTTCTTGTGACTAGCATATTACGAATCCCTTTACACTCTAATGGGAAAATATGTGCCCAGGATCTCTATAGTGGGAAGATCCCGGTTTTGCCAGTGCTTACTACATAATCACTTGTAGCATAACACTTTTACAATAATTTCAATTAAAATACATTTAGCTCAACTATGTGAATGCACATTGGATGGAAATAAAAATATTAATCGAATAGCTTATCTCCCTAGATATTCTTCACTTTCATTCTACTGTATCATAGAAAAATGAGTACAACAATTTAAATTAGCAATAAGGTAACATCACTCTTGCACATAGAAGTGGAAATGACCGACTTTGAATGGATTGGTAATTGCAACACATAGTATTTTGGAAATGTCCGTCTTTGATACAAAAAAGAAGATGAAAATATTGACATTAGTATAATATGGAATTATCTGGTTTTGATTGAAAATATTGATTTTACCATACTATTTCTCATGGACATGACCGAGTTAGAATAAAAACAGTAACATTCAGAAAGATGCCTCTAAACATACCGGTACAGAAAAAAAAAAAAAAAAAACTCATTTTTTGCCTTCAGTGAAAAATGACTGATTTTGTTTGCAACCTCCACATACTCGTATATCATCCAGACCATAGCCCAAGTTAAGTTCACAGTGCAGTGTGCTGACCACAGCCATTTGGCTACAAGTATCATTCACAGAATAGGAGTGGTAAGCACAATAAGCCTCAGGCTGCAGTGCAAGTTTTCGGGTCCCTCCTTGGCAAAAGCAGCAGAGGATAGTTTTCTGTCACCAATTAATAATTAACTACTATTAATTGTCGTTAAGGCCCATATTCTCAATAGTAGTTTAAACTAACTTAACTTACTGCAAGTTTAAACAGAAAAGCATATTCTCAAGTTCAGTTTAACTGCCTTACTCGGTTTAAACACTAGTTTAGCTCCAACCACCAAGTGTGATAGCTTAAACCAGTGATCATCAGCACAGTGCACCCTCGGGCTAGCGTCTCTTACCTGCAGATAAAACATTGCACTGACATGCATCCGTGGTTGCTGGCGGGTATGCTTCCTCCTCCTCCATGATGGTGCATATTGTGACGCACTTCTTACCTGTTACCCATTTCAGTGAGTGCTGACCACCACTGGTTTAAACTATTCAAGATGGTTGAAATTCTTACTATAATCTAAAAGCAAACAGTTTATTGGAGAAAAATATTGCTAGTAATTGTAAATGGAAGAATTGATGGAAATTTTTAATGAAAATGAAGATGAAGATATAAGAATTTTATCTGGAATTTTTTACAGCTTTAAGGTATTATGCATCAGGAAATTTTCAAATAAATGTTGGAGACCGTTACAGCATATATCAAAGTGTTGCAAGTACAGTAAAACAAATTTTCTAAAGCAATAGTAGGATTATCATAAAGTTATATTAAAATGCCATCTTCAAGAGAAGCAATGACCATAGTGAAGCATGGTTTTTATCAAAAAGAGAGACTTTCTCTGTGTATTGGAGCAGTTGACCATATGTCCAGTGTCTACTATATGCAGTCACGAAGCTTGAGTTTTGAGGGTGCTAAAAACAATAGACTGTGCCGGTACTATTTTGCATTGCTTGTAATGAGGTGATATTAGCAATCCTAGTGGTGAGCAACTATCTAATGCATGCATATTTACTACGTATTGAGCTTCGTGACTGTATATACTAGACTGTGATATGTCCTTCCTTTCATTTTCTAATTTTAAAATTAATTCACATTCCTTTTCCCTGAAATTTTAGCTCTTGCACTTTTTTTTCTTCCCATTTTATTAAATTATACTTCATTTCTAACCAGCCATCATGAGCTAAGAAATTAAACTGCCTGATTTCAGCCTTTTTTTTTTTGCATCATCATAATGCAATAATATGAATATAATTAACATTATTTAATTCGTAAGATATTAAATAAAATATTGATCTTAAATACAAAATAAGGTAATATAAATGATTTATTAACAACAATTAACAATTTCAGTAATGAACAACTAATCTGAAACACAGGATTACCAACTGATTGGTTTAAACTCAAGGCTTAGGTTAAATAACAGTTTAAGCTAATCTGCCTTCAAGAGAGTTGAAAATATGGAACATAGTTTAAGACATGGATTAAGCTGCAGGCAGTTTAAATTAAATGCAGTTCAAACTACTATTGAGAATACGGCCTAACAGATAATTTAATCACACGGTTTTTAGGGATCATTATCTAGTACTGGTAGAATTTTAGTGAGGGACCTGAAGGCTTGCACTGCAGCCTGAGGCTTATTGTGCTTATCACTCCTGTGAATGATTGGGTAGCCTAACAGCTGTGCTTTTGCACATATACAGCACGCTGCACGGTGAACTGAACCCAGACTATGGTATAGATATGTGAATGATTGTGAAATGAGTCCGAGATCCAATGCCGAAAGTTGCGCAGTAATTCTGCTTCAATTGGTTGAGGGAAAACCTTGGAAGAAAACCCAACCAGGTAACTTGTCCCAACCAGAATTTTAACCCAGGCTCATTTCAAGATCAGACGTGCTAACCATTACTCCATAGCAGTGGACTAATGAGATTGTTTTGACAAAAAAATTGTCCTACAGTTGGAGAAAACTTCTGAAAAACCTAACTATGTAATCAACTGAATCAGGATTCGAACTCTTGCCCAACCATAGCTGTAAAGGGTTGCTGTATTTACCCATGTAATAGACTTTTTTTTATAACAAAAACTAAGGTGCGTCCTTTATGCAAGGAAAAAAATTTAGTGGGGGAAACCTATTAAAGGTTAGCCAACTTAAATGCTGAAATTACTTACTTACAAATGGCTTTCAAGGAACCTGCAGGTTCATTGCCGCCCTCACATAAGCCCACTATTGGTCCCTATCCTGTGTAAGACAAATGCTGAAATAATCAACAGAATATGTAATGATATATGGGCCACAACTAATTTATATATCGATTGCGTCGCACTTAAGACAATTGACAGTTAGCAGCAGTTGTATAAACAGATAACTTATAACAATGAATACAGCAACAATAAGAAAAGACTGATATCTTTATTATTAACATTACCCTTACATCATTCACTGTCAGGTTCAGCATCACTGCTAACATTGTTAACCCTTAAGCAGTCGCGCTTAACCACCTCACTCATTTAAACAGTTCTAGAGTATGCAAATTCAGATTTCAAAATGTTTACGGTTATTGTTGCCTTACCAATTCCAATAAAGGTACTGAAAATTTCAGAAGTACAGGCTTAATGAATATATACTGGGTATTCATTTCAAAGTGTGACATGACATCACTGTTGTTGGGTCACCGATTTGAAGCGAGTTTCAGCTTATATGTCAGAGAAGTTGCCTATTATATAAGGCGTTCTTCAATCTGAACTTGAGAACGTGTACGGTATAACTTGAACGTCGTAGCAACAGATGGCCCATTTCGTTGGAAGCAAGGAACACTGGACAGCTACTTAAATGAAATTATAATGTATTTAATAAAGCTAATATATTTATGTAGTTTTAATGAACACAGGATGTTCCGAGGGTTTGATTATTATCAGAGACAGTCTCTTGTTTACATTTACACAAACTCACCTAAGTTTAAATTACAGTCTCACCCACATCCGTTTCAAGATGAAGGAACATAATGGGGAAAATGGAAAGTGGAAGGGATGCAAATATGGAATGTCGAGTTAATCAGTAAAGAATTTCCCATATAGTACAACTTCCAATCAAAAGATTTATTCAAACATTCCATAATTTATTTTAATTTCAATATGACAAATGCTTAAATGTGGACAAAATTAAATTTTTAACTGACTTCATTCTCAAATTTATTGCACATACAAACAATGTATATAACAAGACTTGTATAAACTGATGCACCAAATCCACTCAATTGTGTACCTTATTGCAGATTAAATTAATTCACTGAAAGTGCATATACGATCTGAAGTAATTTTGACACTATATATAATAGATATATCCTTATAAAAGATAAATAACACACGCACACGCGCACACATTCAAGCTTCAGTGTTCCCCGACATGACAGCTCAGTTTCAACAATGAAAGGGGAATATAACAAGAATGAAAGAGATCTCAATGCACTAATCCATACTCCACAATTAAACATTGAAGAGAATCCACCAGTTCAAATAGCTGAACTTAGTAAACTACATTTGATGGAAGAGATTACGGCACTTTCCAATTGAATTGGGGGGGGGGGGGGAATATGCAATAAACACAAAATATATATATACAGCTTGGGCTATAAAGATGAGCCCCAACAAATTATGTACACAAACATTCGTAACATACAATTTCTCGTGTATTCATTACACTTAATACCAAGAGGTACAATGCTAATTTCAGACATACATAAGCAAGAAGCGAAGTGATCTTCATATAAACCAAACAGAATAAAGGTACATACAAAAATAGATTATCACATAATTAGTATATCTAATGTCGCCTACCAGATGAATGTGATGTTAGTGCAGTGCAATTCATATGAAGCCATGTTGATCTGGCCAGATTTACACGTCCTTGCAATTGGGAACACAATTAGACTAGCACTTTCCTAAATTTCAACACCACACAAATTGTTGGTAAAAGATCTCTGTTTCATGCACAGCATGTCAGAACATTACACAAGTCTGTTCAACTCACAAAATTCACTTGATTCCATTTACAGTTTGTCCGTTCAGAGCCGAAGCACTCCAACTTCCAAATTCACTTCAGAAACTATTTTGAAAATCATGGGAAAATTTACACATACATAGAAAAATCATGTACCATATGCAAGAGCAAAACATTTTTATATAAAACATTTTATGCAAAATACTGTTATTGGCTTCATTATGCAAAGAACTGTATACAATACTTCAGCTTTGTCACAAGAAAAGTCTCACAGCAAAATTACGTAAATTTGGGGGAAAAGAAAAAAAATACTGCAAATATACTCAATTCCGCTACATGACGAAACTAAATGTAGGACCACAGCCTGCTGAATGACCCCACAACCTGACCAAACAGCTACAGCTTAATTCTCTTGCCAGACAACCTTGAGAAATGCTTCTAGTAGATTATACATAATCTCGCAGAAATTTCACTCAATAGAGTCAGTTCCAAGATCATGAAGCGTACATACGATTAATCTCGTGCTGATATCTGTCTTGAATGTCCTTCCTTTTCAACTTGAAAGCAGCAGTAACTAGACCCATATCTGGAGACCACACTTCTGTGCAGAGTTTAACTGCAGCTGGAACTTCGAACTTTTCCAGTTTACCTGTAAAAACGAATTTAAAAAAGTTAAATTTACTCAGTTAATTTTTATGGTACATATTAGTAAAGCATTATATACAACTAATAGAATTATTTTGCTTCTCACTTGATCAGTCTCGGAATATGCAATATCCTGGAAGCAAGTTAAGAAAATTATTACACAGTGAAATCTCTTAACTGTCTTGCAATTGATCATATTATCCGATGGTCTTCCCATATGCCCCCTCCCCCCATTAATCACGAAAACCCAACTAAACAAGGGACTAGCAGTGTGCTAGACTTCAAAAATCGAAGCATGTACAACTGAGTGGCGGCTCCTGCATATTTCTTAAGAGGAGGAAAGAAGTTAACAGCACGAAATGACACCTTTTTGAATGAAACATGCTACAAATTAGACTACAGGCATACATGTAAGACCAGGTAGTGTTGGGGTTGGCCTTCCCTTCTGTATAGCAATAATCTGTTCTTGTAAACTGAGTTTCCTAAATTGTCCAAAATATATTATGTTTTCACTTCCATTCATTGTTGAATAATTGCGCAAATTAACAATTACAAGGAAATTCACAACCTCGTAGCATTTTTCGAGCACACTACAGCATCACACGTGTTGGAAGAGACCAGCTACTAACACGTAACTGGAACTTTTTACGGAAATCGGAATGGGAAATAATCTGTTAGGAAAGCGAGAACACTGCACCCACCCACGTGGTCTTGTTGCCACATGTACATTTTACAAGTTCAGTATCATATGCTTTTGAAGAATGTCAGTTCTTGTAAAGTAATACTATCATTATTGTTCAAAGCTGCCGGTGGCCGATTAATTTTTTATGTTAAAAATAATATAGTTTGGAGTACCTACTTTCAGTTTCAAATATATTTGTACAAAACTGATAACTTGGCTGTTGCCCTGTCTAGTAAACAATGAATAGAAGTGAATTTCAGGGGCCAATTACGTAGAACTACTTCCTCTTTGTTTTACATAAACCCGACTTTAACTTTCAAATATCTACGAAAGTTTCAAACCATGAATAGTAGCCTATATAAAGTGCAATGAATAATCTTTTTGATTTAGGCTATAATAAAAAAAAGTTTACATATTGTCTTATAACTTTGCGTTAAAACTGTTTTTATTGTGCCTCCTCCTAGATGTGTTATAGTCTGGTTGAATGCAGCATTGTTAAATGGCAGCGGTAGCGAGCTTGCTGCATGACCAGTCAGTTTCTATTTCCCGCCCATGCGCTGATTCAGAGGAGGATCTCCTCCCTCTCCATTCATTTACTTGCTTTAAAACTCTGCTTCTTTCTCTGGCCGCTAGTGCGCTGTTGTCATGTGTGTTAACTGCAGTAGAGGAGGAATGGAGTGCCTTTCCTCCACACAGACAATCTCGCATCTTTCTTACAGTTTTCTACAGCACATGAGCGTGCGTCATTTAAAACTCGATCAACCGAGTTTTTCTTATAGCTGTGAACTTAAAAATTATCGAGTCTTCCTCGAATTTCAAGGCACATATTTTATTTGGTATTTACTTTTAAAAGAAGAAAATGTGATGAGGACGTTCCTCCCTTCCCTCCCACGAGGAACTGCCACTGGTACAACTACCCCTTCCTTTATCACCGTTTCCATTCACAGCATCTCACCCCACCACTCACCCTTGACATTCCAATAAAGGGTATATTGAGTACAGTGGACTCTCCTCGACAGAACAGAATTGAAAGTTCAGTCCAATAAGAGTAGTGGATGTGGCAGGTGAAATGAATACAAATTCTTATTGGTTATCCATCAACGAATACAGTAGTGTACTTGCATTTCCTGCCTGCCCCGAGACTTGTGTATGTGCTTCTAGTACCACATTGGGTTTTGACAGTTCCGTCTCACAAACGGCACAATTCTCAAATAGAAAAAGAAGAGTTCATTAATTTAAAATCAGTGATCAATATGAATGTCCTAATCAATAAAATATTCTGTTTTCCTTTAACAAAAGTAACACTACAAGACACAGAACCAATTCCCATTCAAATGGCAAACCCATTTCTTAGTGTCCATATAGGGGCGTGTCTAATTGAACTTTATTTCTGAAAACTTAAGAGCTTCCACTGTATATTGAGCATCGTACAGTCAGTGAACACAAATTTTTGCAATTGACGAAGTCAAATAATGCATATAAAATAAACAACAGAGACATAAAAAACAAAATTGTATCAGAAACACTCAAACAATATTAACATTAAAAAACTCATTAATATCATAAAAGGGTTTGTTGATCAACCAACCAGAGACAAGTCTGTTAAAAGACTTCCTTTCCAGATTGAAAACATGTGTCGGAAATTTATTTGCAATTTCTAAAGACATAATAAAATAATTATTCATTGTTTTAGTTAGTCTACACTTAGGTATATCAAAAAGGTCACGGTTTTGTACAGGTGTTGTATAGGTGAACATCATTCTTATGCGTCAACATTTGTGAATTATCTTTGACAAAATTTAGGGCTTGATAAATATACAGTGATGTTACAGTCATTATTTTTTCATTCACAAATAATGGTCTGCAGTGTGCCTTCATTGATGAATTTGTTATAATTCTAATAGCTTTTTTACTAATCTAAAATCTGCAATCCCTGTAACCTTGGACAGTTTTCTCCAATACATATTGAATACACCTCATCTTTGGAATGTGGCTGCTGATATATACAGTACAACAAGCATCGTGCTTTTTACCCATAATTTGTAAGAGGAAGAAATTCATAGTGAAACATAGTGGAACACGTGTTGTCAGCAAATAGCTGGATACACTACGAAGATAGATAATAGCTTTAACATCAGAACCTTATTAATATGAGTACCATTACCCCATAATAGTAGTCCGTAAGTAAGTATACTATGAAAATAAGAAAACAGACAACTCTAATGTAATTCTTCGAAACATACATTTTCAAATTTCGCAGAAGAAATATTACTCGATATTTTTTTACAAACAAAATCAATCAACATGGTCTGCCCGTGTAATGTCTACAGTAATACCAAGAAGTTTGAAATTATTTTCCATGACTGTACTACTAAATAACAGATATGAAGTTTTACTTTCATTTAGAAGAAATTTATTGAAATTAAACCATTTCTTGGCTTCCGTGAAAACTGAATTAGTACAGGTAAGAGTTTTCAATTCATTAATATCACTATGACTTGTCAAAAAAGTGGCATCATCAGTGAATACCACAGAATAAGCAGAGACATTGCACATCAAATCATTAACCATTATTAAAAACAGAATAGGACTCAAAGTTGGTAACAGACTTCAAAGCTCGTTTTCTGCTGATCAGCAGTATGTACGCCAGTTTTGATTTAGCTTGAGTTCTCATTTTGTGCATAAATCTCGTCTTTGTTGTGGAACTTCGTGCCATGAAGTTACCAAATACAGTTAAGAGAAAACTTAAAGGTGTGGGATAATGGAACTAAAGTGAAAATCATACAAAGAATCAAATGGAGAAATGAAGGCTAATTTGATAAATGAGTATAGTCCAGATATGGGACATCAAAAACAAAAACATGTTGCAGTTTGCCTTTCATTCCGACAGTCCATGAACTTCAGAACAGGAAACGCACAAAGCAATCTAGTTTCGAGACTGGACGATGCCCTAATTGAATGGTTTCAACAGAAACTAAGTTAAGGTGCTTCGATAAATGGGTCTACACTAACGAAATAGACAAGTGTTTCGTGAGAAAGTTAAAATTACTACACCATTTTCTGCATCTATGCCCGAAACAATATGTGGCGAGGTACCATGAATCCTAGCTGGCTGACACCTAAGTAATACCAACCTTGAACCTAAAGCATCAATTTCACCACATTATAAAGATGTACTATGTCATCAAAACAGTAACTTCACATACAACTCGCTAAATAAGTACTTTAGTACGATTCTTGGCATCTCTCAGTGCAGTCCCTAGCCAGAGATCCGACTGAGGGACTATTTTACCTCCGGAGAATTTTATACTTGAGGGACTCCATGAATCATAAGCAGTGAAAAATATAGTGGGACTGCGTTGGTGTTAATGCAGCTTATGTGGGTACCTCTTTGTTACTTGTGAGCTTAAACAACAAGTTTAAGTCCCCTCACCACGGCAAGGTGAGTACCCATGAGAGGGTAATGTACAAAAACTTGCCCACACATGTTCAAACATTTTTAACAAGAGCCAGAACAGGTACCATTGTCACACAATTGTACCTACACCGATTTCACATTTCTGATAATCCTGCTTGTCTGTGGTGTAATAATCATGATGAAGATCTGGAACACATTATTCTATACTGTCCATCCATAAACCACAAAAGAAGTAAATTAAAATCATCAGTACCAGTTGCAGAAGACACAGCCCTGCAGTATATATTGACTACATCCCAACTCTGGCTACTAGCAACAGGCATCTATAATGAACACCGATCAAAATACCCCTCATTTCTCGTGAAAAACAAGAACTGAATAGACTACAGTGACTATAGTGGACTTTATGTTGTCAGCAAACAGCTGGATACATTAAGAAATTGATCATACAACTCGCTACATGAAAGAATTATTATGTTTCTGCAATATAATATTATATTAAAAATAATTTTGATATAAAGTATACTTGCACATAATATAGCTCTGAATTGGTGAATTTAATTTGTTTGGTTAGCATGCCTGAGAAACATCTCAAAATGTGAAAACCTAACAGTTACAGTACAAAATGTATATCTTGATACTCTTATCTGTAACATGCGTGTATTCAAGGAAGTGTTGCCAGTAATGAAGTAAACATAACAGCTAGGAAATTGCTAAATGAGGGGGGAGGGGGAATGAGCTGAACACAGTAAAATTAAAAATTTATCAGTTCATAAAAGATTCGTTATGGAACAAAGATATACCTACCTACGAACTGAGCAATTAATGTATAAAACCAATTACAAAACCTATTTTGACATGCGGTGTTGAGACATTAGTAGACTTCAGGCTACAGACACATTTCTCACAAGGGAACTATTCCAGGTTGTGTAGCTTGAATTTAACAAAAATGCATATTCAAACTAATTTTCGTTCGTTAAAAAACGTGGTGATAGTCGTTCATTTCGCTTTTTCTTCGTTTACGAAATATCACTTGAAAATCGATGCTACTTATGCCACTTCTTGCATGCACTCAGATCCTCAGTTCCGTGACACCGTATCACAGCTCTCGCATTAATGCTCTAATATATTTCATTTTTCTCTCTTATACTGTTAAATGGAGTTTCGATTAACAGTACATGCTTCAGAATCAAGTTCAAGTGTGATAATTACAGTGTTTGTGTGTCTTATATTTTCTGTGGATTCGTGATCCATGGGCACACGTATCATTCCCTCTTGCTGAAAAGAGCTTCAAACAAAAAGTGTATCACAGCTGGATGGAACTGAAAACAATTGTGTATGGAGAAGACAATTATCCAGGCAACGATGGTGATGGGAATGACGAAAACAGTGCAGAATGATTAAGTTAATAATAATGACAGGTATTTATTATAACAAATCATGTATCATCATACAAAATCAAGACAATTTACTGATGTGTCCTATTAATTCTGAAGAATAGCATGTAAATGGCAGATTAAGTAACACAACCAACATGCATGCAGTGCATGCGCATGGGATGGCTTTAAAATACATCCTGTTCCAGAATAATATTTATTTAAAATTTATTGTTAACTGAATGGTATATGTGTAATTATTTTCAATTTGTCGTGAATGCATTGAAAGTTTTATTTTTGTATTTTTTCCTCCTTTTACCCATTTCAAAAGTGGGGTACGTACTTTATTTGAGGGTGCAGGGTAATCTAGAAAATACGGTACACTCTACTACTCTACCCTCTATGTACTAGCCCTGATCACACAACAGACTGATCGCCTAATGGAATTTCAAGGCAACCAATTTTATCAATTTCACTATGCTGCCATCTAGCAACTGCAAAATAAGTCACATTATAACCCTTATGAAATTGCATGGAGCAACTGTATTTCCATCTAGTGGTTGTTACCAACAAATGTCTTTTCGACGGTGGAGGCTCGGTGGTTCTCATTTTACGTTACCATTTCATAACATGGGAATGGTCAATTTGATATATATGTGATCAGAGGTACCAACAAGCCATCTCTCACCATTTTTCTTTTTTTATACCTCTGTTCGATAGAACAGTATCCTGTTCAATTTTAAAAGTTATTCCATCAGTTTAACGACCTAGCTTGACAAATGATCTCAATCTTAAGCTGGAATACTTGGCTTCGTAGAGCCACCAAGTGAATGACAATTTGAAATGAGGTGCAGGTTATGATTCCTAGAGAAACAAGGATGGCCATAAAAGTAATAAATAATATTTGTTAAAAGTACTATCTCTAAGATAAAGTCTCGATGTGTATGTTAAATTATCAATGATATTGCATTCATTTGTTAAATGCTCCGTTTATAAAGTACATATCTATGCATAACTAGTTTGCCAACATTCTCCAAGTCTAACCTAATAGAATTTACCTGCCCCCCCCCCCCTTTCTTAACGTGTTGTTTGCTGATTTAATTATTTTGAAGTATAGACACAAATGAATTTACACTTCTTTCCATGTTCTCCTATTTCCTGAAGAACAGCTTTCTCGACAGTCTGATTCACACACAACTGCTCGAAGTTCAAATTACTCAAGCCCAGTTTACTGCCAAGCGCCATCAAATCAGCAGGATTTGGCACAACCAATGCCACTGTGTACTGTTTAGTAGGATCACCGTAGACACAGATGTTTTCTACCACTGGACACGTTTTCAACTCTGCTTCCACCTTCCCAAGTGAAACATATTCTCCCAGCTGCAGTTTCACTAGATCCTTCTTCCGATCTGGACAAAAAATAAAAAAGTTACTAAAATTTCAGATTCTACAAGTATAATGTTCCTTATATTTAAAATTTAAGGTTTTCGTAGCAATATAAAAGTATTTTCCAATGTTTTAGAACTACTTGCAGGTTCCCTTAAGTGTATTGACCAGGACATGACAGATTACACTCTCAGCCAAGTTTTAATCGGTTAGAGCCAATAAACTGTGCAATTTAAAATCCCAGGATATTCCCAGAATAACGTTCTTTCCTTTTACTGCAGCTTTGTACCACACTATTATTGAAAGCTTATGCATATTGTTGTAGAATTAAAGAATAACAAGGCACCGGGGGAAGATAACATGATTGCGAAAATATTCGAGTATGGTGGAGAGCCAATAAATCAAGCTCTACATAAAATAATTACAATGATATGGGAGAACGAGGAAATGCCAACAAAATGGAATACAGAACTAATTTGCCCTATTTTTAAAAAAGGGAACAAATTAGAATGTAGAAATTATAGAAGTATAACTCTATTGAACATAGCTTATAAAGTATTATCAGCAGCAATTAATGAGAGACTTAAACACATACCAGAGACAGTAACAGGTGAATATCAGTGTGGATTTCGGCCCAGTAGGGGAACTACTGATCAGCTCTTTACCGTAAGACAAATACTGGAAAAGCATTATGAATATGGGCTGAATTTACATTTATTGTTTATCAATTTCCAACAGGCATTTGATAATATTAATAGAAAGAAATTATAGGAAGCTATGCAAATAATGGTCCTGCGTCGTGGTCTAAGGCATCCTGCCTAGGACTCGTGTTACAGAATGCACGCTGGTTCGAGTCCTCATGGGGGAAGAAATTTTCTCATGAAATTTCGGCCAGTGTATGGGACCGGTGCCCACCCAGCATCGTGATGCACTTGGGGAGCTACGATAGGTAGCGAAATCCGGTTGCGAATACCAGCTATAACAGCTGGGGGGATCATTGTGCTAACCACACGATACCTCCATTCTGGTTGGATGACCGTCCACCTCTGCTTCGGCATGTGGGCGTGAGACCAGCAGCCGGCTGGTCGGTCTAGACCCTTCATGGGCTGTAGCACCACGGATTATTATTATTATTATTATTATTATGCAAATAATGGGAATTCCATAGAAATTAGACTGATAAGAATGACTATGACAAATACCAAAGCTAAAGTAAATATTGATAATAAAATAAGTGATAGTTTTCAGTTCAATAGAGGTATGAAACAGGGAGATTGATTGTCTACCACATTATTCGCACTGGCTCTCCACGATGTTATGAAGGATATAGATCAAAGAGGTACTGTTTTCAATAAGAGGAGCCAGATTTGTGCATATGCTAACGATATAGCCATTGTAGCCAGGACTAAGAATGAAATAATAGAAATATATAAAGAATTAGAGAAGAAAGCAGAAAAATGGGACAGAGTTATATAGAAAAGACAATATATATGATAGTATCAGCCTCAGAGGAAAAAAAAACACCGTGTGATTCGCAGATTGAGCAGAAAGTATTTAAGGGAATAGCAAAATTCCGCTATCTGGGGAATATAATGGATAATAAAATCAAAATTGGAAATAGAAGAGAATGGGGAGTGTTTGTGAAGGAGGTAAAGGCCGAGTAGTCAGTCATTATTGAAAACTCCACAAGTGTGGACAGACTTGTGTATGCCTAACTCAACTTTTTCCTTTAATCATACTAAATTGATCAATTTTCCACGAAATAGGTCACAGTTTTGCAGTGAAGTAGTGAATTTAGACCTGTTCAATAGTAAATACAATTTTATATTACCATCACTCCAATTATCATCATGGACATCCATACAAATTTCATTCCATTTCCACATTATAATGTGCTAAATATGCTACATAATCTTTTACTTACATGTTAATTGGTGAAATTGTCATATTTTAGTAAATTTTATCAACTTGAATGTGTGTTTATGAACCATATAAATTACTATTAAATTCACTGCTGCTAGAATCCTAAAATTGACAATAACCACCTATTAGACCATTCCAGTCTTGATAAAAAATTATCAAGAAGCAGGAAACTTCAACACACTTTATTAGAGTATTAGACAACAAATGGACTCATCCTCTATTGGAGAAAAATAATATTACTCTTGTGTTAATGTTGTAGGGGAGACTTTTGTACCTTTGAACATTGTTTGTTTTTTTTTTTTTTTTTAATTTTTGCTGCTATCTAGAGGACTCAAACTGAAGTAGATTGTAGAGAAAGCCACTAAGTATCTCTGATCGTAGTTTCGGTTTGATTTACTGCAAAGAGTGAATTATGTGAACAGAAGTTTTTTAGTACCAAAAGTAAACATTTCGTTCATTGATATATGTTTTCTAACACAAAACCAGATTGTATTTGTATCAGACGCTAGGGACAGTACTCTATAACAGAGTCGCCAATATGAAAGGATGATTTCGAGCGTTTAGCGTGAGATGAACTCGATAGCTCAGTTGGTAGAGAGCCTGACCGGAGTACAGGAAGTCGCAGGTTCGAATCCCGCTCAAGGTTGTAAAATTTTTCTTTCATACCATGGCAGGATTGTGACTATAAAGTATTTAAATTCATTAATGTTAATATCTTTCAAGTGTTCCCTATCATCTGGTGAATAATAATATATTTTAATTTTCATGATTTATTCGAATATCTAGTTTTCGGAGCCATATTTGTTTAAAAGTGCACCCTCTTGTACCTTTGAACACAAAACATCTTGTACCATGGAACATGTTCCAAGGTACACAATACTATCGTTTTTTTTTATTTTGTTTTCAGATCATGTCACGAAGTAAGTCTGTCTTGAAGAAAGCTGATGAAGCAGTTATTGCTCCATCAGGAAACAAAATCTCAATTAGAGAGGCCTGCTCTGGTTTATGGTCGCAAATACATTTTAAATATGATTGTCAGTTTTTACAGCTTATATTCCCACCTGTATTTCACGTGTTCCAACTCACAAGAGGGTATGTCCCAAGGTACATAGACCTGTTGTATCTTTGAACACACTACATATCCATTCATTTTATTTTTTTTTCCATCCTTAAAATATCTGTAAAACAGGAAAATACATACAAGAAGTTGTAAAGGAATCTTCAATAATTATCACAAGCATTTTTTCATTAAAAAAATTTCATTTCCCAAAATTTAAAAAAAATAAATAAATAAAATGTGTAAAATGTTTCAAGATACAACCAGTCTCCCCAACTTACAAATAATGTAACTCAGAAAATCCACTTGTAAGCAAATTCATCAACTCACCAATGATTTTGATTACTCCATCAGCATGAAATTCACCAATATCTCCTGTTTTGAACCATCTCCTGCCATTTTCTTCAAAGAAGTCTTCTTTTGTTTTCTCTGGCATCTTGTAATAACCTGGAGAGACATTGTCACCACCGATGATAATTTCACCCCTAGGAAATGGTTTATCAGTTACCCGGTAATTACCCTCCTCCCAGTCTACCAGTTTTATATCACACACAGTAGTTGGTGCTCCAACACGTCCAGTGCTTCTGTCATAACCTGTTTCAAAGAAAAATTTGTCAGATGGATATAAAAATTTATACCATGTAGTTATATACTGTGAGTAATACCTAAATATGTGTGGAATTCGTGTCACCTTAACAATAGTAGTAACAAGATAATGTATATGTACCAAAAAAACTGATTCATATGAAATCTCAGAGAAGTTAAAATAAAAAAAAAATTCAGTACCAGTATTGTAATTTGTGAAGCCACTTCTTCACACAAATGAACAAGATAAAATTGGATATAGATTTTAAATAATGACAGATTTAACGAAGTTTTTTTATTGACCGTTTTTATTCAACAATAAATTATTATAGTTCCAGTTACAATTGGAATTTGACGATTTTACATAAAACTAGGGTGACCAGATTCACAACGATAAAAAAGAGGACATTGTTCGAAGGGGGGGGGGGGGAAGGGGAAAGCAGACAAAATATGTAGCCTACTTTGATTTAGGCTTAGGCCTATATTATACTTTAAATTACGTCAATATACAGTACAGATTTAGGCTTATATCATACTTAAAGGTATGTTAATATCTATTTTATTACAAAATAGATATGATAAAACTTAATAATAATGATTTTACAATTAGCACATATGAAAGTCAAGGAAACTGTAATAATTAAAGATGACAGAAAATATATTTATATTTAGGCTTAGGCCTATATTGTATTTAGAATTATGTCAATATCTATTTTATTATAGCATACTTATAATAAAACTTAATAATATAAAATGATTTTACAGTTAGCTACATATAAAAGCCAAGGGAACCATAATTATTATCAAAAGTAGGAGCAAAGAGTTATGATGCTACTGCAACCTACTGGCAAATTACATGAAAAAGGCGTCAAATCAAGTAGTTTCAAAATATCAGGCATACAAGTTACGAAAAGGAGGACATTTAAAATCCACCCGGACCCCAGACAAAATCCTAAAAAGGAGGGCATGTCTGGATAAAAGAGAACATCTGGTCACCCTACATGAAACTTCATTTGATTCTCACTAAACATTTGCTACTGGTGAATTTAATATGCGATTTATATTACTTTAAATGCAGAAGGTACAAACTTAAATTTTGTAACTATTAATCATGAAGTGATGGAGTCGTTCCATCTATGCTGAGTAACACTACTGACAGTATCTGAAGTTTTAATATTTAATGGAGGGAGGGAGAGAGAGAGAGAAACAGTGTCAGTTCCTTCCAGTATTATGCGAGATATTAGTCATTTAATATAAACTTACTGTCCGCAACAGTTGCACAAGAACATGTTTCCGTCAATCCATAACCTTGCATCACTTGGGCACACAAACAAATCTTGATAAGCTCATGTGTATCTGGAGACAATGGTGCTCCACCACTTAGAATCATTCTCAGTTTTCCACCCATTAGTTCTCTTGTCTGACCAAATATTAGTCTGAAAGTTGAAGTTTTAAGGTTAACATTGAACTTTACATTCGAGCATTACAAATTACAATAAAATTGGATATTTCACATTTATTTGAAATAAATTTTTCACCAATTTAAATTATAATTTATTTGCTCACATAATTACTACAAATTTTTCTAACATATCTAAAATTTTTAAGTTACAATATATAAAAAAAATGTCGAGAAATGTAACAAGTTCAGAACTATCAGCCTGATATTGTACTCTGGAAAGATTCTCCTGTAAATACTGAATCAACGTTTATATCCTAAGATGGAAAGAGTTGGAAGAAGAGGAATTTGGCTTCAGGAAGAGAAAAGGCACCAGAGATGCAACTGGACTGCTTCAAACAATTGGCGAAAGATGCATTACATAGAGAAAAAAGTGTATGTAGTATTTGTGGACTTGGAAAAAGCTTTTGATAGAGTGAATTGGATTCTGAAGAAAATTGATGTGGATTTGAAAAAGAGGAGGCTATTGAATAACATTTATATGAAAAAAATGTCAGAGTGAATTGGATCCTGAAGAAAATTGATGTGGATTTGAAAAAGAGGAGGCTATTGAATAACATTTATATGAAAAAAATGTCAAAGTCAGGATAGGAGAAGGAATGCCGAAAGACAGTCTAATAGGGAGAAGATTATGACAAGGATACCCTTTATCACCTACCTGTGCAACAATTACTTGAAGGATTTAATGAAGAACTTTTCAGAACATGGGAGAAGTGATAGGAGGAAAAATATAGTGCATATTGCTGCTGATGTGGCATTATTAGCAGAAGAGAAAATGATGCTAAGGGATATGCTAATGGAGCTGTGAGCAGTATGGGATGAATATAAATGCGAACGAGACGAAGACTACAGTTATCAGAAGAAAAATAAAGGCAAACGTGCGATTTGAAATGAGGTTGTGGAACAAGTCGACAGCTTCAAATACTTCGAGTGTATATAAGTATGAGTAGTAACATAGCTGCTACCAGAAAGTCGATAGCAATTGCAAAGAAAGCATCTTCTGCGAACCTATAGAAAAAAGAACTAAGGAAGAGACTAGTCAAGTGCTTTGTGTGGAGTGTGGTACTGCACAGGGCTGAAATATGGACATTATGACGAAGTAAAGAGAAACTACTAGAAGCATTTGAAATGTGAATATGGAGAAAATGGAGTGTGTGAAATGAACAGACAAAATAAGAAATGAAGTTGTCCTAGAAAGAGTAGATGAAGAAAGAATAATGCTCAAACTGATCAGGCCTACTGAAGGATTCACTGGAAGCAATGATGAACAGAAGAAAAGTTCGAGGCAGAAGATCAGATGATGAACATTAAGATATACGGATTGTATGTGGAGATTAAGAGGAAGGTAGAAAATAGAGAGGATTAGAGAACACTGGGTTTACAGTAAAGACCTCCCCTTGAGCAAAAAACTATGTCATGAAGAATATTTAATACCTTTAAGCAGTAATGCAAAGCTATGTACACTATGGTCATATTTGAATGTGAGAGAACTTAACTAAATTTTCCTAAAATTCCAGATGGGTGATCATTTACATAATCACTTTGAAACCTACAGCAGAAAATATGAATCGTCATTATTGTAGTAAGGTGTTGTGGAATAAATTAATCTTTGAAGATTTTCTCTAACCTTTCAAAATTTTAAACACATCGTAAATTACAACACTACTTCAATATGTACAAAATTGTCACGTTATAAACTATAGCACTTCACTACAATAAACATTTTTAGAATTGAACATGAAGAGTACAGATGAAAAACGATCAGAATCAATCAACCAATCATGTTTGTCAGAATTACAGTTACGTAATTATAGACAATAGTCAATAGAAAACAATCTGATTGAAATTCCAAGTTTATATGGCTGCCTAAAAATTCATTAATATGATAAAAAGTATCATCTAAAACCCATTTTTTTAAGACAACTTTAAATCTAAATAAGCCAACTGAGTGGGCATTCTTAGGCAATCTGTTAAACATATCTAAAGAAATAACATTGAACCATTTCTTGGTCTTTGCCAACCTAACAGTAGGTGTAACAATATAATGATTATTTCTAGTGAAATACTTGTGAAACATGACTATTTAAATTGATCTTAGTGGACTAAACAATTGTACATATATTTATTAATTACAGTAAGAATATTAGCATTACGAAATAAAGGTCGACAACAAGCATTAAAAGATGAAATAGTAATAACATGTAATTTTTTTTCTGCACCTAACATTAGCACCGTTACCCCACAAACTGATACCATAATGAAATACACTATGGAAAATATGCACGATAGCCTTGTTTCTAATATCTACTAGATACAAGAGCTTGTAATTTACACAAGGGATAAAGTACATGGGATAACCTTTTGCACACAAATGCAATGTGACTCGCCCAAGTAAGCTTTGAATCTAATATAATGCCAAGAAGTTCAACTTCTGAAATCATTTCATCGAGAACATGATTTAATGAAAGCAGTATCCGCAGTCTCAGTTCTCATAAGTCGTCATCTAATTCAGTATATAACTGCAAAATTCAGCGTTTTTTCTTACCCCCTCGTGAGTACTCACCTTGTCGTAGTGAGGGGGCTTAAACTTGTTGTTTAAGCTAACAAGTAACAAAAAGGTACCCACAGAAGCTGCATTAACACCAACGCAGTCCCACTATATTTTTCACTGCTTATGATTAATGGAGTCCCTCAGTATAAAATTCTCCGGAGGTAAAATAGTCCCTCAATCGGATCTTCGGGTAGGGACTACACTGAGAGATGCCAAGAATCGTACTAAAGTACTTATTTGGAACACCAAAAGTCACACCGTCCAGTCAATCAGAGCTGAGTTTAATATTGAAAAGAACCATATAATGAGACAAAGAGGCAAATATAATACCAAAAGGACTGAAGTATGGTGTCAGTCCAATGCAGAAGCAACATCTATTCTCTGTAATATAAAAAATGAGGCTAAAAAGAATAAATTCCATGTCTCATTGGGAAGTACATTTAAAGACCGAGAATTAAAACGAAAAGGATATAGACTACTCTAAAAATTTTACAATGGAACTCTAGGTCTTTAAGAAACAAAATGGATTTATTAAAGCAAGAAGTTCAAGACAAAAAGCTTTCTATAATATGCATACAAGAATCTTTTCAGATTGGTGATATTTTAAAATTTTACAAATTTGCTGACTACAAAATTTTTAATCTGTTTCGTGAAGATAGAGGGGGTGGGGGTGTTGTTACCATGATCCACAACTCCATTCATGTAATTGAATCTAAACAGCAATTTAAAATCCAAATTGAATATATTCGGACAAAATTATTACTTCAAAATAACGTTTCATTTTCACTTGTCAATGTATATATACTCCAGGGCTAAACCTATACTTGTTTTTTTGAAAGATGGGACATGACAATTAAGCGACCGAGCTTGGAACTACAGTGCCATGTTGCCAATATGGACTACCACGCTGCCAGCTGATGGAAGCTAGCAATTGTCGTTAAGATGGCTGATGTTAAAACATTCATTAAACAATTGACGCGAAGGTAAGAAAACAATACAAAAATCGACAGAGAATCAAAGACGAAACGTGCCAATGCTAACATTGTATGCACAATAAATGTCGCCAAGGGAGCTATTAAGCACTCGCCATGTGGGAACTGTAAGTTTGGCAACTCAACCGTAGTTACCATAGGAACAGGCCTACTGCACTATGTAACATTCAGTTGTTTTTCCGATCGCAATGCTCCTGTCATGTCCCATCTTTCAAAAAAACAAGTATAGTAATGGATGATATAGAACAATTGATCCCATCTGATCTTAAGTTTACCATAGTTGGTGACTTTAACAGTAAACATCACATATGGAATAATGGACCTTCAAATCAATATGGAAACATAATCTACAAATGGTTACTGAATAATGATATCATTTTACTTAATGACAACAAAACAGCAACATATCAATGTGCAAGTACAGGATCTACAAGTACTCTAGATCTCTCTTTCTGCTCATCAAACATATATGATAATTTCAAAAACTGGAGTGTTGGTGAAGATCTGTCAAATGATCATCTTCCTATTTATATTACATTTTCATTCTCTACAAATAACTCGCCAGATAACATGCTACCTAAAACAAAATGGAAAATAAAGTCCGCAAACTAGTGTAAATTCAATAATGAAACTACAAGATTTAACAATTTTAATGATGAAACAGCATTGCCTAAAAAAACTATTGATTCCAGAACTTCAAAAATTACTGATATCATCATAACTGCAGCAAAACAGTCTATTCCCACTATCAAACAACACTCTTGTAGACCTATGAACATCTGGTGGAATAATGATTTAACTTACATGAGAAAACAACAGCAATCTGCTCGGCGACAATGGATGAAAACGAGGACAGTTGATGACAAAATAAAATATAATAAAGCAAGGTAAATCTCAGAAGAAGTATTCTTGAAGCCAAAAGAACAAGTTGACAGCGGTTTGTTGGGTCCTTAAACCCAAATGCTTCGCCTACAACTGTATGGAAAAGATTTAAAGCCATAGAAGGCAAGAGTTATGAACACATCACTCACCTTAAAGATAGTAACCAAACAATAATAACAGAAAATGCTACAAAGGCAGAACTCTTAAATTCACACTATGCCCAAGGGCTGACTAATAATTCATCATGGCCTAAATATATGAATAAAGAAGAACAATATCTTACAAGTAATTTTCAACTAATTTTTCATCATAATGATATAACAGACAATACTTTTACCACTGAAGAAATAAACTCTGCAATATCAGAGCTACACAATTCTGCTACAGGAGAGGATGAAATCCGTAATAGCAAGTTATTAAATTCCTCTGATAAAATTAGGCAAGAAATTCTTCATCTCTTCAATAATATTTGGAAAACCGGCTTTTATCCTAAAACTTGGAAAAATGCAATTGTAATTCCTATTCTCAAACCAGGTAAAGACAAATTTGACCCTAAATAATATAGACCGATATCTTTAACATCCTGCATTTCTAAATTACTGGAATGCATTGTTCATAGAAGATTAACCTGGAGACTTTAAACTTTCAATGTTTTAAGCCCATATCAGTTTGGCTCTAGACCATCATGTGGCACAACTGAAGCTCTATTATATTTTGCTCAAGAAATTTATAAAGGTTTCACAGAAAAGAAGACCACATTAGCTGTAATGATAGACTTTGAAGCCGCTTTTGATAATACTCCACACATCCATTTTATTACAATCAATGGAACTTGGTATCAAAGGCAGAATGCTACGATTTCTACATTCTTTTCTTAATGAACGAACAATTTAAACCTCAGTAAATAATCTTTTATCTTTATCCAAAAAATTACAGGTGGAATACCTCAAGGTTCTGTTTTACGCCCAAATTTATTTAATATAATGTTACATGACTTACCTGATGTTCCACCTCAGGTAAAAATAAGTATCTATGCAGATGATGTTACAATATGGGCTACGAATAAAGATCCAAACGAATCATTAAGAGTTATACAAACAGCTGTAAATAATATCAGTAATTGGGCATCCAAATGGAATCTATCTATCTCACAATCAAAAACTGAATATACTGTCTTCACAAGAAGATATAGCTTAAAAAACTATAAACCTCACATTTATTTGAATAATCAAGAAATTCAGTACAATCCAACTCCTAAGATCCTAGGATTTATTTTTGATGAGAAACTTTTATGGAAAACACATTTAACCAATGTTGCTTTGCAGTGTCTACCACGATTAAATCTCTTGAATATCATAGCTAATAAGAAATGGGGATCAGATATCACGACAATGTGTCTGTTTTATAATGCTTATATAGATCAAAATTGACCTATGGATGTGAAATATGGGGAGGAGCATCAGCAACTCGTCTACAAAAAATTTCTGTTCTTCAAAACTCAGCCCTAAGATTATGCCTAGGAGTAAAAAAAAAAAAAAAAAAAAAAAAAAAAAAAAAAAAAAAAAAAAAAAAAAAAACCTGCAACTGTTGCCCTAGAAATTGAATGTAATATTCAACCAATCAGACACTATGTATTACAAAAGAATCTAAAAATACATTTAAAATTGCAAGCCTCATCCAGATATCAGATGTTCTTCAAACTGTCAGATGATATCCTGTGTAATTTCTATAAAATAAAAAAAAGAAGAAATACCAATCTATATCACAGACACACTCATTGCTAAAACTCTAGTTGTGAACGAAATTCCTCCATGGAAATGGGTGATTCCAGAACATAGCATACAAACTCCAGGAAATCATTCCAAAAATGATCCTCCATACATTTTTAAGTTAGATGCCATGGAACTACTCTGCAGCACATATAAGAATCACCTTCAAATTTATACAGATGGATCACTAAATCCTAATATTGGGACATCAGGAGCAGGGTATTATATTCCAAAATATCAAGAAAGTTATTTCATACCATGTTCATCCTCCTTCAGTCTTGACACTGAATTGCTAGCTATTGATGCTGCTCTTCAGTGTGTTACTCAAATTTCTGAAAAATCTATTTGCATACTTACCGACTCCAAGGGGGCTATATTTAATATAATTAAATATGTACCAAACCTATATGCACATAGAATTATTCCAATTCAGAAACAACTAAGTAAACTAAAAGAACTCCAAAAGGAAATAACATTTCAATGGATACCTAGTCATTGTGGTATATCTGGAAACGAGAAAATCAATAATATTGCAAAACAGGCAACATATTTGCAACCAAGACCTCTTCAAGTGATATCTCTATCCAGTGCTTTTGCTTCAGTAAAGTCTCATTTTACAAACCTATGGATCAACAATTGGCTCTCTTCTGACAAAGGAAAAATTTTACAGTCTGTACAAAAGAAACCAAATGACCTGGAAATGTACAAAAACTTGCCCAGACATGTTCAAATATTTTTAACAAGACCCAGAACAGGTCACATTGTCACACAATTGTACCTACACCGATTTCGTATTTCTGATAATCCTACTTGTCTGGGATGTAATAATCATAATGAAGATCTGGAACACATTCTTCTATACTGTCCATCCATAAACCACAAAAGAAGTAAATTAAAATCATCAGTACCAGTTGCAGAAGACACAGCCCTGCAGTATGTATTAACTCCACCCCAACTCTGGCTACTACCAACAGGCATCTATAATGAACACCAATGAAAATACTACTCATTTCTCGTGAAAAACAACAACTAAATAGACTACAGTGGACTATAGTTGTCAGCACACAGCTGGATGTATTAAGAAGATTGATTGATTCTTACCAAAATCGGCAAAGGAGAATTATCACACGGATACAGTCATCCTTTCTTACTTTTTCATTAGGAACAGCAATAAATTTTGCAGTAATTTGCTGAATTAGAAGATGACATCAACTTTAAGAGAATTGGGACTGATCATTTTTCCCCTGTACTCTTCATATGCAATTCTCTTAACTTATGTCCCAGACCCAATAAATATATCAAATAGGTATTATGATTACTTACAAGTCAATTTGGGACAAAGTATTGCGCCAAGTTTCAATCATACAATCGGTAAAAATAAATCTGTACTAACTTGTTCATAAGTGGAGTGTCAAAGCCCCTCTTCATCCATACTTTCTTGTATTTGTATGCAAAGTAGAACAAAGCTTGAGTGAAGTCACTTCCTTTCGAAACTTTATCATAGACTCCTTTATATATCCTATCCAAAATTAACTGAAAGAGATTACATTACAAGCTTCAGGAAACAAAATCTATTTTTTGCATAATTTTATTTTTTATTACACTATTTAGAAACAGTAACTTCAATTAAATAAACTGGCAAATTTTAATTTTATTCCTACTACATTATCTACTAGAGGATTCCATTTACTGAATAGAATACAGAACAAAAAAAAAAATACTTTGTCACATTATGTGTACTTCGATATTCCTTCATAATGTTAAGTTTTAAAGAGCCTCTGTCCCCACTCTTTTCCATTCTATACACTGTCAGTGAAATCAGAATTATCTGTAATACTTACTTACAAATGGCTTTTAAGGAACCCGGAGGTGCATTGCTGCCCTCACATAAACCCGCCCTTGGTCCCTATCCTGTGCAAGATTAATCCAGTCTCTATCATCATATCCTACCTCCCTGAAATCTTAATATTATCCTCCCATCCACGTCTCAGCCTCCCCAAAGGTCTTATTCCCTCTCGTCTCCCAACTAACACTCTATTGCATTTCTGGATTTGCCCATACGTGCTACATGTCCTGCCCATCTCAAACGTCTGGATTTAATGTACATAATTATGCCAGGTGAAGAAAACAATGTGTGCAGTTCTACGTTGTGTAACTTTCTCCATTCTCCTATAACTTCATCCCTCTTAGTCCAAAATATTTTCCTAAGAACCTTATTCTCAAACACTCTTAATCTCTGTACCTCTCTCAAAGTGAGAGTCCAAGTTTCACAACCATACAGAACAATTGCTAATATAACTGTTTTATAAATTCTAACTGTCAGATTTTTTGACAGCAGACTAGATGACAAAAGCTTGTCAACCGAATAATAACAGCATTTCTCATATTTATTCTGTGTTTAATTTCTTCCCGAGTACCATTTATATTTGTTACTGTTGCTCCAAGAAATTGGAATTTTTCAACCTCTTCAAAGGATAAATCTCCAATTTTTATGTTTCCATTTCGTACAATATTCTGGTCACGAGACAATCATATACTTTGTCTTTTTGGGATAAACTTCCAAACCTATCGCTTTACTTTCTTCAAGTAAAATTTTCGTGTTTTCCCTAATCGTTTGTGAATTTTCTAACATATTCACGTCATCCGCATAGACAAGAAGCTGATGTATCCTGTTCAATTCCAAACCCTGTTTGTTATCCTGAATTTTCCTAATGGAATATTCTACAGCGATGTTGAAAAGTAAAGGTGATAGTGCATCTCCATAGTGTGATATCATAGTTATAGATGCTCATGCCCCTACAGAAGAGAAAGATGACCATATAAAGGATACCTTCTATGAGGAATTGGAACAAACTTTTGATCAGTTATCTAGATAACACAATAAAATTTTATTGGGGGATTTCAATGCTAAAGTGGGACGGAAGGATATTTTTAAGCCAACTATTGGAAAAAAGAGCTACACGTAACTAGTAATGATAATGGAGTTAGGTTAGTCAACTTTGCGACATCAAAAAATTTATCTGTAATACTACTGTAAAAAATTAAATGGTTTAACTATGTGCACTTCTGATAACTATCAATTAGTTTGTAAAATATATTCACAAGATTTGTACATAATTCTTAACTCAGATTGCTGTCAATGCTTTCATTATTTGAAAAAGTGATTCTAAATTCTGAAATGAGCTTAATGATTTACTTACAGGCACTGCAGTAAGACAAGTAGGTCTGAGAACAGATGCATCTCCTTTAGTTCCTTTCTTGATTTTGCTCGAACTATCGATCATTGTCAAAGGGGTTGAGTATCCAATTGAAATTCCACAAAGTAAGCAAACAGACTCTGAAAAACTTCGTTTCGTAAGTTTGGTTTTCTGAAGGTCATAGCAATGCAACAAATTTAATCTGTCCTTATTTTATTTATTTTTTTATCAATATTGTATCCTTATTCCATTTCACACATTAGTTATATTATGATATAAAAACTTTTAAAATGTTTCAGGATAAATTTTAAAACTAGACGTCTTTAGTGCGAACACATTGTTGAATACTTCTAATTCTCGACCCCCTCCTGTATGGCACATTTCCCCTCACTTCACACCCCTATCTATTTGCACATTTCACTGCTAACTTTTCCACATTGCTACTTTATTTTAGATCTTAGTTTCTTTTTTTCTCACGATTTATTTTCCCTCCACACATTTCCTTAAGTCATACTGATTTTTCCCCTTGTTTTCCCCTCTTCCTTCATCTCTGCTTCCTGAACTATCTCCTACTTGCATTAGTCAGTCAGTCTCGATTTGGATCTTAGTTCCTTCTCCCGCTTTGAAATTGCTCCCAACAAATTCCTATTATCAGACACTGGAAGACATCATTGGGAGTAAGCAGACACATCTGAAGTAAGATCTGTATGTGAACAATACTAAGGATCTTCTGTTTCACTGAACTCCGAGAAAAATCACACAGTACTACTAATTCTTTTATATGAAGAAGTCATAATCTTCTCAGGTGTGAAATTGCCATACTTTGGCCCAGAACCAAACACTAACCACTAGACCAGTGGTTCCCAACCAGTGTGTCGCAAAACTGGTATGTCACGCAGCCCCATGGAGTGTATCGCGAAATTTTGGAATTGAAAAATAAATGTTATGTCATCCAGAAAGTCTCTTTACAACGAAGTCTTTGATATAGTATATTTTATTTTGAGACAGACTTCACTAATGAAACGTGGACACCTGCAACAATGCTCAGTTTAATTTTTCTGCCTGTGATAATTCGAATGAAAGCAGTGGCGTATACTGGTTAAAGGGTTTGGGCTACCGCTGACCCTATTATTACACAAAATATATCTAACAATTACTTTAATTTTAATTACTATGGTAAAACTAATAATACAAAATTATTACATTATGTTATATTATAAACTTTTTCTTTTGTAATTTCCTTGGGCTACCGCCGGTAGCCCGCAAAATACGCCCCTGAATGAAAGTGAACACCTGCAATGATGCTTAGAAATTCGTTTACTCTTCCCACTCAGTAATAAACAGAGTTTAGAATCGTCAGAATATATTGGTCAGTTTCAGTATAAACAGTATGCATGTGTGAGGGGGTGATAGTGCGACAATTTTATCACAAGTACTTTATTTAGATTTTGTCATGGCCAAATTTTTAATTCGAAAAAGACAATCTGAATCAAGTTCTGGGTTAGACGACAGCAATGCTTAATCACTCATTTAAAGTTTGTGTGACTGCAACCTGTATATTTTTGTGTGGCTTTACTTTGTTTATAGTGTTTTTTTTTTCTCTCTCTTTATTTCTTGAGCAGCTTTACTTTGTATATTATAGTGTATTTATTTCTGTTTATTTATATTATTGTATTTGTATTCCTGGTGTTGTGGAAGAGAAGGCCTGATGGCCTTAACTACACCAGAATAAATAAATAAATAAATAAATAAATAAATAAATAAATGCTAATTCAAATAATGTGAGCGAAAATTCTCTTCTGGGTTTCACAAAAACGCACCGTGTTTCGTAAATATAGTGATGGATACTCGCTATGTGGTTTTACATGGCGTGGAGATTAATATAAACAAAATCCCGAGTGTCTTATATGAAGAAATGTTTCATAAATTCAGTCAATGGTGCGGAATAAACTAAAAATACATTTAGAACTGCCGTTTTCAACGTCATACTTGTGTGAATCAGTATTTTCTATCATAAAAATAGTGAAATCTAAACAAAGGAACAGACTCCTGCATCTTGAAAATGATTTACGTGTTGGCACGTCAAACATAAGGCCACATATAGACAAACTGTGCAATCCACAAAGCTCAGACTTCATATTCATTCAAATAGGTGAGTTTTCAAAAATAATGATAAAAATCTTTCATCGGATATCCTGCATAGATAGGTTGGAATTTTTGACACATACCTTTGCTTTTTTCTAATGCCACTGAAGTTGCTGCTTGCTTTTTAGAATTGTCGATTGCATATTAACATCGACATATCTACAACACTGGATGTCCGACACTGCATAGAAGTTATTTGTTATTATTATATTATTATTAATAAAAACATAAGTGTGTTGCAATGTCGTGGGCATTCAGTCAAAAAAGGTTGGGAATCACTGCACTAGACCATCATGGGAGACATAATCAAGTAACATGTATAACAAAACAAACTCGTGCCTAAATTGTTCTATTTATGGATCTGTTATAAGAGAGATGACAACATGTTGCATTACCATTACGCACAATACTTAGTTTTCTTTAACTTTGATTTTCTCAGAACAAGCTATGCAAGGATTGTAGGATCCCTGCATGGAACCACAGGGTTACAGTTAAAGTATAATGCTTTTATAATGTGTATATTTTACCTACCAAGAGCTCTAATACATGCGCCAATGGCAAGTAACCCATGAATACATCGTCATAATAAAGAATGACAGCATCTGAGAAAGCTTTCATTGTACCCATCATGTTTCTGTGTGTGATCAGAACTCCTTTTGGTACCCCTGTAGTTCCACTAGTGTACATAATAATGGCTATATCATCAGGAGAAGGTGGAACCCCGGCTGGAAAAAAGAAATGTAATTGTAAGGCCATAACGATATTATCAAATGTGTCATTACAAATTATTAATTTTAATATGCAACACTGTCTAATTACAATTGAATCAGTCGGAGCTAAAAGGAACTAAGTCACTTTTCACAACTTTTCCAGAAAAGCAAAAACATTCCACAAATGTGTATATTTTTATGTTATAGAAGACCAAAGAACATTTAAAAGTCTGACTTCGTTCCTTCTTCCACCATTCGATGCGCATGACTTCTGTTGTTCAAATTGTTGCCATAACCCAAAAACTGTATATTTTGACTTAGTTCCTTTTAGCTTCGACCGATTCAATTTTATTCCTGCTTAATTCATGTACCTATAAAATGTATTTTAAAATTTTATTACCAAGTAATGAGAGTAAAGTACATATTGTTAATAACTCAACTCATGAATTCATGGTCAATAAAAGCCAGATCCTCCCCTATATATTCTATTTATCTACAAATCTATACATCATAAATCTTCGTAGGATGTTATTTTAACATTGCGTATTTTTAATCTTTTGACAATTACCTATATATTCTTGTACAGTTCAGTTTAATAACTTGCATTCAGTAATCATGCAATTACAAAAATTGCAATAGATGTTGTCAAAACATATACGAGGCCTGTCTAAAAAGTATCCGACCTTAATTTTTCCCGCGTAAAGTTGTGATTCTAAGGCGGCGCCACTGTGCATGGTGGAAGGAGGAACTGTAATGCGCATGCTTGAATTTTTTCACCGCATTCGCTTGTGCCAGTCACTGGCTGGTGGTCGCCAAGTAAGGTGCTGTTCTAGGTGTTTGTCGGATTTAGTTTTCTCGCAAGATGACTGAACGAATTGAGCAAAGATACTGCATCAAATTTTGTCAAAAGCTTGGTGATTCTCAAAGTCAAACAATTCGTAAGATTCAGCAGGTGTTTGGGGAAGATGCGATGGGTGTAACACAAATTAAGGAGTGGTTCAACCGATTCAAAGATGGGCGCACATCAGCGGAGAGTGAGCAGCGTTGTGGCAGGCCCCAAACTGCTCGGAGTGCAGCTGTTGTTGAGAGGGTGCGAAATTTGGTGATGGCAGATCGTCGTTTGACCGTGCAGGAGATTGCCGAAGAGGTTGGAGTGAGTAAAGATTCTGCACATGCAATTTTGCGTGATGATTTGAACATGAACCGAGTGGCTGCGAAATTCTTGCCCAAGTTGTTGTCCCCGGAACAAAAGGACCTCCGTCGTGACGTTGCACAGGACCTTCTGGACACCGCCAACACTGATCCTGGGTTTCTGAACACCGTGATAACTGGAGATGAGTCATGGGTGTACGGGTACAACCCAGGAACAAAAAGACAGTCGTCGCAATGGAAGCATCCCGAGTCTCCAAGGCCGAAGAAAGCGCGGCAGGTGCGAAGCAAAATCAAGGTGATGCTGACTGTTTTCTTTGATGTCCGTGGAATTGTGCATCACGAATACGCACCGGAAGGACAAATGGTGACAAAGGAGTACTATCACGATGTTCTCCGGCGACTCCGTGATGCAGTTCGGCGCAAAAGACCAGACATGTGGACGGCGAACAACTGGCACTTGCATCACGACAACGCCCCCGCACATTCATCCCAATTGATACACACTTTCTTGGCCAAACATGGAATTACAGCCGTTCACCAACCTCCCTACTCTCCAGACCTGGCTCCTTGCGACTTCTGGTTGTTTCCAAAATTGAAGACACCACTGAAAGGATCCCATTTTGAGAGTAGAGAAGAGATAATGTGGAATGCGACGACGGAGCTGAACACCATTCCAAAAGAAGACTTCCAGAGGTGTTTCCGGCAGTGGAAGGATCGGTGGGCTAAGTGTGTGCAAGCACAAGGGGCCTACTTTGAAGGGGATTAGGGTCCCAACCCCGTCAGGTATTTGAAATATTTTTTCTGGCTAAAGGTCGGATACTTTTTAGACAGACCTCATACGTTACAATATAAAAGAATGAATTAAAATTATACTATTTGTTATAAAATGGATGAGCAATTAGCCAGTTTATATATAACTTACGCTTAAAAACAATCATTCAATCTAACACTCATATTTAATCTTTTCGCACTATTGTCAAGCCTGTGAACAAATTTTAATCCAGTAACATTGAATTCTAATCGTATGGTTATTTTCATTTATTCTCTCTCTCTCTCCCCCCCCCCTCACATTTAGTAGACACTGAAAAATATATAGGTTATTTACTGCAAGAATAATAAATTTAATAAATAATTGTTTGCAGTATGCTCTGAAATGTGATTTGGATACAATTCTATTAGCATTTTTATTTATTTATTTATTTTTTTGCAGTAATGATCACCATTAGTACTGCTGCTTTTGCACTACAACGTAAGTTCGTAATTTATAATTAATTGAAAGAATGCATAATAAGCACATAGTAGGCTACATAATTATCAGGCACAACACATTTTAGGCTCTTTAACAAATATGCAACTCCAGACAATTTAATGCATACCGGTACATTCATTGTATGCAGGTCTCAGTCAATTTTTTATTAATCAATATAGCCTACCCTAACATTTTGTTTTCATTAACATTATTACCTTTCACCCATGTATTGTGGGTCCCTATCACCACGGCATGGCACGTCCTCAGGTTGCGGATCGAGGAGATGGCCTCCAGATATGGAGGATAGCTGTGAATATATTGAATAAGCAGTCGCGGACAGCCAATGAGGGGTGGTCCTCCAGCTTGGGGGTTGGACGAAGGGCTAACAACCCATCACCGTAAAAAACAGCTTGTTACAAATCCTTCAAATAAGCCTCGGAATGGGACTGATTCTCTGGCATGACCACAGCAAAGGAATAAGATTTTGAGATTTGGTACTTGGAATGTTACAAGTCTATATAGAACAGGAGGGGTAACATTAGTAGCAAAAGAACTAGCTAGATATAGAATAGACTTTGTGGGAGTACAGGAGGTTAGGTTAGATGGGAACGGCATAACACAAATAGGAGATTATTTGTTGTATTATGGGGAAGGAAACGATAATCACCAATTAGGAACACGATTCTTTATTTATAAAAGAATAAAATCAGCAGTAAAAAAGGTCGAATTTATCAGTGATAGGTTATCGTATTTAGTACTTAAGGGTAGATGGTGCGATATCGTAGTTATAAATGCTCATGCCCCTACAGAAGAGAAATACGACCACATAAAGGATAGCTTCTATGAGGAATTGGAACACACTTTGATCAGTTACCTAGATATCACATGAAAATTTTATTGGGGGATTTCAATGCTAAAGTAGGACGGGAGGATATTTTTAAACCGACTATCGGAAAAGAGAGCCTATTCATAACTAGTAATGATAATGGAGTTAGGTTAGTCAACTTTGCCACATCAAAAAATTTAATTTTCAAAAGTACAACATTCCCCCATAAGGATATACATAAATATACTTAAACTTCTCCAGATGGATTGACACATAACCAGATAGATCACATCTTGATAGATAAAAGAAGACATACTAGTATAGTAGACATTCGAACCTTCAGGGGGGGCAGACTGTAATTCTGACCATTATTTGGTAATTGGAGAACTAAGAGAAGGACTATCAGTAGCCAAGCGAGTAGAGCAACAAGTTAATATAAAAGATTCAATATTCCGAAATTAAAGGACGAGGAAACTAAGCAACATTATCAGGTCGAAAATTCAAATAGGTTTGCCGTATTAGCAAGTTCCGACGAAGTTGAGGAAGAGTTAGATATTAATAGCATGTGGGAAAACATCCGAGATAATATCAAAATTGCAGCTGAACAGAGCATAAGTTATTATGAAACTAAGAAAAAGAAACCGTGGTTTGATGAAGATTGTTGCATGGTAGTAGAAAGAAGGAAACAGGCAAAACTGAAATTCTTACAGGATCCAGTTGAGGCGAATAGAGATAATTATTTCAATAAAAGATGGGAAGCAAATCATACGCTTAGGAATAAAAAGAGAGATTACTTGAAGGAAAAACTGAATGAGGTAGAAAAAATATTAAAAATAAAAACATTAGAGATTTATATAAGGGCATAAAGGAATTCAAGAATGGATATCAGGCAAGGGTAAACGTGATCAAGGATGAGAATGGTGACTTGCTTGCAGACGCTCATTCAATCCTGAACAGATGGAAAAAGTATTTTGGACAACTACTAAATATACATAGGCCAAATAGAAATGATCGGGACGAAATTGAAATACAAACTGCTGAGCCATTTATACCCGAACCCACACTTTCTGAAGCCGAAATTGCGATAGAAAATCTGAAAAATTATAAGTTTCCAGGTATCGATCAAATTCCAGCAGAATTAATACAAGAGGGTGGAAGCGCATTATCTAACGAAATTTATAAGCTTGTACTTGCTATTTGGGAAAAGGAAATTGTACCAGAACAATGGAAGGAGTCCATAATCGTACCTATCTTTAAGAAGGGGGACAAGACTAACTAACTGCAGTAATTTTCGAGGAATATCACTTTTGTTGACATTGTACAAAATTTTGTCCAGTATTCTTTTGAGAAGATTAACTCCATATGTAGATGAAATTATTGGGGAGCATCAGTGTGGTTTTAGGCGTAATAGATCAACTATTGACCAGATATTTTGTATTCGACAGATCATGGAAAAAAAATGGGAGTATAAGGGTACAGTGCATCAGTTATTCATAGATTTCAAAAAGGCATGTGACTCGGTTAAGAGAGAAGTTTTACATGATATTCTTATCGAATTTGGTATTCCTGAGAAACTAGTTCGATTAATTAAAATGTGTCTCAGTGAAACGTACAGCAGAGTTTGTATAGGTCAGTTTCTGTCAGATGGTTTCCAATTCACTGTGGGCTAAAGCAAGGAGATGCACTATCACCTTTACTTTTTAACTTTGCTCTAGAGTATGCCATTAGAAAAGTCCAGGATAACAGAGAGGGTTTGGAATTGAACGGGTTACATCAGCTGCTTATCTATGCGGATGACGTGAATATGTTAGGAGAAAATCCACAGATTAGAGAAAACATGGGAATTTTACTGGAAGCAAGTAAAGAGATAGGTTTGGAAGTAAATCCCGAAAAGACAAAGTATATGATTATGTCTCGTGACCAGAATATTGTACGAAATGGAAATATAAAAATTGGAAATTTATCTTTTGAAGAGGTGGAGAAGTTCAAATATCTTGGAGCAACAGTAACAAATATAAATGATAGTCGGGAGGAAATTAAACACAGAATAAATATGGGAAATACCTGTTATTATTCGGTTGAAAAGCTTTTATCATCCAGTCTGCTATCAAAAAATCTGAAAGTTAGAATTTATAAAACAGTTATATTACCGGTTGTTCTTTATGGTTGTGAAACTTGGACTCTCACTTTGAGAGAGGAACATAGGTTAAGGGTGTTTGAGAATAAGGTGCTTAGGAAAATACTTGGGGCTAAGAGGGATGAAGTTACAGGAGACTGGAGAAAGTTACAGAACACAGAACTGCACGCATTGTATTTTTCACCTGACATAATTAGGAACATTAAATTCAGAAGTTTGAGATGGGCAGGGCATGTAGCACGTATGGGCGAATCCAGAAATGCATATAGAGTGTTAGTTGGGAGACCAGAGGGAAAAAGACCTTTAGGGAGGCCGAGACGTAGATGGGAAGATAATATTAAAATGGATTTGAGGGAGGTGGGATATGATGGTAGAGACTGGATTAATCTTGCTCAAGATAGAGACCAATGGCAGGCTTATGTGAGGGCGGCAATGAACCTCCGGGTTCCTTAAAAGCCAGTAAGTAAGTAAGTAAGTAAGTATTAACTTTCACACGATCATTTTCATAATTAAACTTACAAAAATAAGATGTCAAAAATTATCCTTATTAATGTAAGGCCATTAGTTCTAAACTAGTTGCAATCTTCCAGTGTGATATTCTACACAAGTCGACATGATCTATAATATAGATTTCAAATAAACAATTTTGATAAGCTAATACTTAATACTTCAGTTTCCTCTGAGGTTCTGGCTGATATGTACAATCTTAAAGAAGTTGTCGCATAGATACTTTATTATTATACGAGTAAGTATCAGAAAGGAGGCAGTGCGCATGATCAGAGGACAAGCAACATAGTTCACAAGCGAACGACTAGTTGAGGTGGCACTATATGTGACACTGCATAATGAGATCTTAAGAGAAAATTTGTATTTCATGTGAAATACCGTACAAAAAGCTGTAAAAAAATGTGGACTTTCGAGGAAAGCAACTTATTTACTAAATTTTGGTGAATTTCGTGATCATAGAAAGCATATATGATGACTTCCACTGCATCACAAATCAAAAGAACAGCTTTTCTCATCTTCAAAAAAAACTGCGCAAAATCTATAGGTAAAATTTCAGAATCAGAGGACATTCAATTAAATGATAAGCTTACCTATATCAGATGTCGATCCTCGTCTTATAACTTCAGTGAATGGTACAATCTCTACACCAGGCTTAAATCCTGATGGGTCCGTCTTCACAAGCTGATCTTCCATGTAAATAATTTGTGTTACTTTAGGTGTCTTTGCTAGTATGTTCTTAAATTTGGGCAACAGATCATGTGATGTGATGACTAAAGACACTTCAGTCTCATTTATGCCATGAGCAATTGCATCGTCACCCAGAGTAGCATATATGGTTGCCACTGGAAAGAAACAAGAGAGTCTCAAAAAAGGAGATATTATTTCATCTATATTTTAAATCCCAAGTTGTACGTATCTACATATACATGCATGTATATAGACTAGACACGCATACACCATGTATTTTTTCTGGGTATAGGACAAAAGGATCTAACACTGACATAAGAAACCTGGTGTATAAAAAGTTAATCAGCAGGCCATGTTTAGAAATCAAAAGGTTTGACAATTTGTAAAACAAGAGAATGATCAGGCTTTAACTTAGATGTTCTCTTGTTTTACAAATTGTAAAAGCCTGCTGATTTCTAAAGATGGCCCAATTATTAAGTTTTGTGTGTCTGCATTTGCGTGCATGTATGTGTGTGTATGTACACCGAAGATACTCTTTATTAATAAAACGTAAAATATGATGTACAAAACTTACGAGGAATGCTTTGTTTGAAACAACCATGAGCTGCCACTAGCCATTCAGCTCTAGTTTCAGCAAAGATCACAACATTTGCTCGAGGAACCTGTCCAAGCAGCCTCAATCCACGACCAAAACTAGCAGCAAGTTCTTCAACTTCTTGGAATGTTTTCCACTTGTATTCTCCCATTACGTACTATAAAAAGCAATATTTTAACTGATCAGTCTGGTGAAAGCAATTTAATAAATGATCCGTGCTGCAGACAAACCAAGAAATGATACATTTCTTTAACATCACTGTCGCATTAGCTTCTGCTCTTTAAGTAGTAGTTAATTCTATTTTAATGGTTCATTTTATTTTATGCTCGATCATGCTGAAATGTAGTAATTATACACCTGGTAGCAGTCCTTTAATGCATGTCATTAAAGTACACGTATTCATTAAAGTTCAGGTTTTCGATTATTCTCGGATATGCAATCGAAAGACAACTAGCAAAACATCACGCAGGCTGGAAATCCAATACTGTCGCAGAAGGTTCTGTTCTGTAACTATAATAATTAGCGTTAATTGTAAATAATATTCAAATAAATTCAATTTGTCATCTCGTTTTTCAATGTCGAATTCAATTTCAAGGTTATATCAAGTTTAACGTTTATCTTACTCTCTAGATTATACCAAGGTCGTCGACATTCGTTGCTTGGAAAAAATCAATACTTTCGCGTCTGTGCACATCTCACAATTTACGAGATTGCACAAGGTCAGTTCGCTCCCCAGTCACTTAAGAAAAACATGAATACTTATGAATAATTTCAAATTAGAAATATGGTCGAGCATAAAAAGTCGTATGAAACTTGCCTATAATGGTAATTAAGACGCTCGTATGAAAATTATGAAACGAGCGCAAGCGCTCGTTTCATAAACATCCTCGCGTCTTAATTACTATCATTATAGGCTCGTTGCATAATGTACTATTAATCACTACTATTTGATCCACATTTCAAAAGCAAAGAAACCACTTGCTATTACAAATATGTCTGAATTCCTTTAAAAAAATCGAATATTTTAAAAAAATGTCAATGTCCTTTTGCTTATTGCACCATTCATTTATTATGAACAATTATCCATGTAAATGAATAAAGCAATATTAACATTTTGGAAATTTGTATTGAGACACTAATTTCTCATACAAAATTCTCTGTACTAAAAAAAACAAGTTTTTATACTTCTACAGATACATGACAACATATATACATATGACTACATAACCTACATATCGAACAAATTTTATTATTCCTAATCTTGTTAGAAGTCAATTTATCTGAGAATTACACATTTAATTTTTGCTTTAAAAACCGAGGTTTGAGATCGTTGTACCAAAACTGCGTGAAAATGATTTACTTGAAAAATTTCTCTTTTTTATTTCGTCATTAGAGAAAATAATGTAATGATACAAATTGAAAACTACTTCTATATTCTCGTGAAAATAGAAGACTTGAGTACCTGTGATAATGCAAAAGTGATTATGAGCACGTCTGTCCATCTGCACAGACATTTTTCAGACAATTTATAGGCCAATTATGCACTTTAAATATAATGTTCAATTTTTAAAAAATGCAAACAGCAACCCTGTTGTCCTCAAATGATTTCAATAATTTTTCTTGCACAAGATAACAAATGAAATGAGCTGAGCATTATAACCCCAGGCTCTCATGTTTTGGAGGAATTCTATGCATGTCAACCCAGGTGTCAACTACTTCAGTGAAGAGCATTTCATTCACTTGATTTATCAGTTGTGAGAGCCATCCAAAAATCTGAAATTCATTTTATTTGAGAGTATCAAATGACTTCATTTATGTTTTCTGAGTAGTTAAAATATATCCATATATGCGTAAGGGAACTTGCAATAAACGAGAATCCTGGTCCTGTTAATTTACTGCTACAAAGTTCTACAGAACTACCCATATTTAACAGAAACAGAAAGAAAAATCTCGACTATAATGGAGAGTAGCCTATGTAAATTTTGTCATTTATAGCAAAATCAAAGCTGTACTTATTTATTACTTTCAATAATATTTCTTCACTGTACAACTTCCCACATGGCATTCAAGAAAAAAGGGACTTTCACGAAGGATATAAATGTTTCTAAAGGTTGGACATTCTAGAAACTTTAAAACACTGACCAGCTACTTGTTTAGGCAGCCTATCAAATGAACTCCCATTCCCAACACTCCTGTTACAGACACCTGCTATATACAACGAAAAGCTAGAATGATCTTTAATATCTCTCGTGAACCAACAGAGATTGCCATGTTCAGAAAGAACATGGTGAAGATTTTTGTTTTGATGATGCATAATTTGGTTTTAAGTAGCTACAATAAAATCCCTCTTAACCAGCACCGAAATAACTGGCAATATCAAAACAATGGCACTTTCGGCTGGTCCAGAAAAAAAGTTTAAATCTGTCACATTGCCATAGTCTGGGCCATCAGTTTTGCCACATTAGGAAGTTCACACAAACTTACATATTACCTAAAATTATGTTTATCATTTGTGTTGTGTGATGTTTTTAAATAAAGAAAATACACACAGTTTTTTATGTTTATTTAGTTATGTTCGGGCTGTTAGTGTTGCCACATCAGAAGTTCGCGCAAACTTCCATTTTCAGTGAATATTCAAACTTAGAACTGAATCAGGAATTTGCAAAAAGGACCAAGTCCATATTTTTTGCAAATTGAATTTATACCTGTTTCTGGCTCTCCATACACTCTTCTTGAATTTCAGCATTGAAAGGAATCAAGTCCTATAGAATGTACACATTTAAATTGTGTAACAACATGTTTGGACTGTTATACATCCAAATCCATACAAAAAGCTTTTTTTTGTTGTTTTCTTAAAATTTACTTTTCGGACTTAGTCCCCTTTTGCAAATTCCTAATTCAATTATATTTTATTTATGTTGTGTGATATGTTTTAATAAGGAAAATCCACACAGTTTTTGTTTATTCAGTTATGAACAAATGATAGAGAAATAAGCTTCACATGGCTGCAGTTTCAACATTTGGCACCATGAAATACAAACTTTTTTCTATACTGGTATCCATTCAATTATCCAGCAAAATCTCGAATCCAGAACTAGCATGGTCCCTTTGGTGCCAGTTAAGAGGAATTCTACTAAAGCTATATTAGGAAACATTCTTAAAACAAGTTTTTAAATTTATTTTTCTTGCATTAGGCCTACTTCGAAACCAGATCACGGACTTACATACATCTGTATTATTTTTAAACTAGTTTAGTCTTTTAATGCTTCGTGTGTTTTGAATCTCAATTGTGGTCAGCCAAAAGAAGTTGATTTTCAGGAAAAAATTCTACATATGGCCCCACAATTTATTATTACAAAATTAAATACAATTTGACAGTAACAGGGTTGATGACTGGAGTATAGGGGACCATTCCACAAATTTCTTGGTAATTTCAGGGCATCAGTGGAATTAGATAAAGCACTCAGATTGGCCAGTATCAGTACTAAGAGGAGGATCTGTTTCAATTTTGAGGAAACTTCTTCATGGATCCAATAATTTGTTAATTTAAGAACTGATTAATGATTATGGCAATATGTATGTGATTATATATATTTTTTTAAATTTTAAACCTCATATTTCAGTTTGTTAACGAAACACGTTACATTCACTTAATTGTTTATAACACTGTCCTTGTGGCAACTCTTTAATGAAGGAAAGTTTGTAGCAATAAACTACTCTATAATCTAGGTAATATGTCTTATTTGGAAATATCTGTTTTTATATCCGTGATTTCAGGACCAAAAGTAAAGACTTAAGGTACAGTACATGCTAATTAGGCCCCACCTACATTAAGCAGAAACTCAATTTATAACACAAATAATGTGTCCTGTGAGATTCCATTAGAGGTTTTGCTATGTAAACAGTAAACAATTTTGCAATATGACAAAGAACAATTTTGAAATGCGAAAAATTTGCGAGAAAGTACGTCATGTTCATCAAATTATTGTTACACATATACAAACACGCGGCAAATGAACAGTTTAGGCTATACGTTACCAATGTATGGGTCGGAATAATTTGTAAAAACAAAATTTAGACTATTTGTCTACACTTACTTACAAATGGCTTTTAAGGAACCCACAGGTTCATTGCCACCCTCACATAAGCCTGCAATCAGTCCCTATCCTGTGCAAGATTAATCCAGTCTCTATCATCACTAGACATCGGATTTTTAGGCACTAAAAATTGCAGTTTTAGGCGCCTAAAATAAGCTCAAAATTTGTAAAATTAGGCTCTATTTTAATGAAAATAGGCATTTTAGGCACATCAAGGTATCATACTTATTTCTTTCACTGAAATGTTTAGTTATACACTAAAATACGCACAAAAAAGTATGTTTAAACATTAAAAAAGAATACTATATTATATTTATAAACAGAGCTGCACAAATTTAATATATTGAAACTAATGAAATAATGATTATTGATATCAAGATTACTCATTTTAAGTTATTGAAATTCAGTTCCATGCTCAGACTTTATTATAATTATCTGCACAGTACACCACCAGAATTTTTTTAAATTCTCCACAGTTAACCTTTGCCTTTTGTCACTGAGAATCATTTTGAAAGCAGAAAAACTTCTTTCAATCGAAACTGATGTGAGAGGCGCAAATTTTAAATTAGGTACAATAGAAACATCAATACTTACTGGAACATTTACACTTTCCCCCGATATCACTCTTGATACTTTTTCCAACAATGAAAATCCTACATTCTTATTTAATACGTTGTCCCACTTATTTTTAACTTTTTTCCCAGTTTCGCCCAAAGCAGAATGTATGTTCACTTGAGCTTCCTTTACTATTGCTATTTGGCTACAAAGAGATTGTTTTTCACGTTCTAATTGTTCAATGCTTGCAGGTATGAAAGAAAAGTTTGATGTTATGTAGGCAATATCGTTTTTCACTCGTGAGTCATTCAGACAATTTTTCACTGCTTTCACACACGCTGCACTATCAGTTTCAGGTAATTTATCAATAACTGTGACCACTTCTTTAAAATACATAGAATAATACACCACTGACTGAATCCAGGTTCCCCATCGTGTAACAACCGGCTAAGGTGGGAGTGGGATATCTGGAAAGTTCTCTCTGAATATTGAAATCCTGGATGGGGCTTTACAAGAACATTTTTTTGTGTTAGAAATAAACGAATTGACAAGAGGAAATTCATTCCGGATTGTTTCAGAAACCCTGTGAAGGCCATGTGCTAGACAGGTTACATGCGTGAGGTTAGGATAAAATGTTTTAAGAAGTGGAGCTGCAGCAACCATGTATGAGGCAGCATCAGTACAAAACAACAGAACTTTAGAATCGTCTATATTACCTGAGTATAAAGACTGTAGGCCTTTATTTACAAAATAAGCAATGGCTTGGCTATTCACTTTCGAAAGTTCCTTAACACATACGAGGTGTGGAATCGAAGGTCCATCAGGACTAAGTTTTCCTACTACCATATTTGCTATATACCTATTCATAGGATCTGAGGTTTCATCCACAGAGACCCATATGTAAGAATCACCTATATCCTCCCGAATGGAAGCTAAAGTTTCATTGTATATTCTAAGTAATTTTTTCTTAGGGTCGACTCAGATGGGATATTTTGTTTGCAGTATTTTTGTAAAAACTGTCTTAAAACCGGATTTTCAATTGCATTCCAAGGAATGTTAGCAGCAACAAACGCTCTGGTTAAATCAGCATAGAAATTGCTGCTGAGAATGGATGAAGTAGGCTGTGTTAGTAAAGTTTGTTGCAGTTGATTTTTCTGCTGAGCTTTAGCCTTATGAGCCGCTCCTTGCACATGCTGCTTTAGGTGGCACTTCTTTTCTTGCGAAATCTAAAAATGTAAAGTAAACTGAATTAAAATAAAATCCTAATTGTTGTATTGCCGTATTTCTATCACAAAGTTAGTGGGTTCGAACAATCAAAATTTTAATGACCTGCAAATACTTTAACTATCGGAATTTAAAAGGTTAAAGTGTAGTGGTCTTAAAAAGAATTATACCTCAGGATAGCTCAGTCAATGTATAAATATTATAGGCCTACTCATTAAAATTAATAGAATTTATATATTTCAACTATTGTTACATACCTGTTTGCTACAAATCTTGCAGAATATTATTTTTCCATCATAAGTGAATTCTGAATATTCTGTTAGCCATTTCCGGATCAATGTAGATTTTGCACTTATATTTTTCGGCATTATCGCGTTAAACTTCACAGGAAAACGTCCTACCGCTCAAAACTTCTCAACACAAATAAGGTGAGGGAAAGAGCAACTGTTAACGAGCATTCAAATGAACCGTTGTTATTGAGATTCAATTGGACAAAAATACAAAGTTCCACTTATTGTTGCATTTCCTGGTAGAGTTAACACTAGGAGGGCCATTCTTTTAAATATTTTGTAACGGTTTACCCTACTAATTCGCAGTTTTACGTCTTTTCATAAATATTTCAAAAACACTCTTTCTCCAAAAATTGTGATTTTATGACACTCTGAAGGGCAGTACAGCTAATCGGTTTCAGACCGAAAACAGTCATTTTTATAGTATAGTATATCTCTGAATTGATAGTAGCACATGTTGTGATTGTTGCCTGCTTCAAAACTAAGGTTGGTTCTTTGTCGGCATTTATGCCTCCAAACATGTTAAATTCGGTGAAATCTATTGCGAGTGTCGTGAGATTCAAAACATTTTGTTTCCTTTATCAATGGTTTCATGGCCGGTGTGAAGCAAACTTTCCACTTTTTAAATGCCTTAAATTTCGCAGTGAATGCATGTATAAATTATAATAAGTAAGAGGAAAATGCGAAACTTTACAGTGAGTTAGGCATTTTTAGGCGAATATTAACAAATTAGGCTCTAATAACCGTTTTAGGGCATTTTAGGGCACTATAAAACTCTTTGAATACCTTTCAATTTCCATGAAACACAAATATTAATAATTATTTTTACTTTTCTCCTAAAGAAACAAAATAGGCATTTGCCCTAGAATCCGATGTCTGATCATCACATACCACCTCCCTCAAATCCATTTTAATATTATCCTCCCATCTACGTCTCGGCCTCCCCAAAGATCTTTCTCCCTCCAGACTCCCAACTAACACTCTATATGCATTTCTGGATTCGCCCATACGTGCTACATGTCCTGCCAATCTCAAATGTCTGGATTTAATGTTCCTAATTATATCAGGTGAAGAAAACAATATGTGCAGTTTTGCGTTGTGTAACTGTCTCCATTCTCCTGTTATTGTATGGATTCGTAACAAGTTGTTTTTTACGGTGATGGGTTGTTAGCCCTTCGCCCAACCCCCAAACTGGAGGACCACCCCTTATCGGCTGTCCACGACTCTTATTCAATATAGTCACAGCTACCCTCCATATCTGGAGGCCGTCTCCTCTATCCGCAACCTGAGGACGTGCCATGCTGTGGTGATAGGGACCTACAATACATGGATTTGTCTACACTTATAGAATATGAAAAGGAAGCAAGACTAAGATCCTTGAGCTACAGACTACAGCAGGTTGAATATTCCACTCTTAAGAGTTTGTAAATGCAATGAATCTTGAATAATTCGATATATCTTCCCCTAAAATAACTACTATGTAGTATGCAGCATGAGAAACTATGCTAAATTTAACGACTAATTTTTAATTCACCAGAAACATTGCTATCACAACCATAGAAGGCAGTTACAAAACACATTGACAAAATAAAACATTGACCACGAAATTAAACCTCACCTTCTTGAATACCCGTTTGTCAGGCTGGATTTCATCCTCTTCAGCAATGATCTCCCGTGTCCCCAAACAACGCTTATTCTTGTGCAGCTTTGCAACATAATGCAGCATCTTCTCCATTGTATCCACTCCTTCCCTCAATAGCTGAACATGGGCTTCACGAGGATCTTGTAAACTTCGGTATGTGATGGATTTCTCTTCTATACCAACAGGTTGGGCCTTCAACAAAACATATACAGTTTAAAACCATTACTCCAATTATGATACACATTCTATTGTTGTCAAGTATGGAATCAAATGGAGGCTTGTGCGAAAGAAGAAGACTAATGACCGTTAAGAATTTGCGAGAGTTTAGTAATATTCGTCACTATATATTAATTTTCACCTACCCACGGTGCATTTTTGCATTGTATTAGAGTACGCAAAAGAACTATATATATATATATATATATATATATATATATATATATATATAGACTAATACAACACACAAAGTAGGTCTAAGCAAATGATTCCCCGTGTATTTCCTAATTTGCTTAAGTCATTTTTCTACTATTTTAAAAAATGTTCCTTTAATTTGTTTCCTAAAGCAAGATGCTCCAAAAACCCTAACGTTCTTACGAAAACAAAGTGTATTATTTATCACATAGTTGAACACTCATTTCAAAGACTACTTTGAGTTTTTGAAGACTGAACCAAGAATATTACACGAAAATAGACATTACCTACATTACTTCCCAAACACAAATCATACCTCATATCAAAAATCAGTTACACAATGTAATACTCTTGAAGTACGGTAGTAAGAGTAGAAAATGTTTATTTTAAACAAACACATTTTCCTAAAATTCATAAAAATTGTCCTTTCGTTAAAACAAAAGTAGACAATCTTTAGTAAAAAGTAATTAAGAAATTTAAACATTAGTAATATTTACAAAAATTAAGAGGGAAAAGTGAGGCGGCCGGGTAGCTCAGTTGGTAGAGCAGCTGACTACGGACTGGAAGGTCCGGGGTTCGATCCCAGGTGGTGACAGGATTTTTTCTCGTTGCCAAACTTTCAGAACGGCCCCGAAGTTCACTCAGCCTCCTATAAAATTGAGTACCGGGTCTTTCCCGGGGGTAAAAGGCGGTCAGAGCGTGGTGCCGACCACACCACCTCATTCTAGTGCCGAGGTCATGGAAAGCATGGGGCTCTACCTCCATGCCCCCCAAGTGCCTTCATGGCATGTTACGGGGATACCTTTACCTTTTTTACCTTTAAGAGGGAAAAGTGAAGTGAACATTATGGGTACGTAAATTCAGCAGCAATAATTGAAACGTTAAATGAAGATTTATAATCCAACTGTAAGGAAAGTCTTATCAATGATTTTACTGCAGAACATCATCTGAAATTATTTTTTTCATTACTATCGCAAGTATAGATACCAGTCTATATACAGACAGGAAACAAATCAATTCATATTTTTTGGAGGCATAATATAAATGCAAAGTAACAACTAACAACTCTCCTGTAATCATATTTAATACAGGCTGTAAAATTATCAGATAAGTAGAGCATCAACACAACAGGAGCAACAAATTTGCTGTACAGTAGGTATTTCAACCTTATCACTTTCTGATCTTATCTGAAAGCCTGTAATTGGAAACTTTGGAGTAGCATAGTAAATTTCACGTTCATTCTACATAATCATCTACTGCTTTAATCATTTTTTATACTGAATTAGTTGTAAGTTTATAACTCGACCAAGAACCAAAATTTTTACTACATTGAATTTTTTAACCACATTGTCACGATTCATTTGAACTATCCTTTTAAAAATAAAAATGGCATCCATCACAATAAAACAATTCCAGCACAGTAAAAGCACAGTCTAGTATATACAGTCACGAAGCTCAATACGTAGTAAATATGCATCCATAGATAGTTGCTGACCGCTAGGATTGCTAATATCACCTCATTACAGACAATGTGAAATATTACTGGCATAGTCTTTTGTTCCTAGCACCCTCACAACTCAAGCTTCGTGACTGTATATACTAGACTGTGGTAAAAGTCAGAATACATATTATATTAAAGAATGCATTTTCGATTTTTATTTTTATGAATTTATGTTCAATGAAATGAGATTTGGGTCTGTTTCTATTCTCGACTACAGAACTGCATTGCTCTATTTCTACAATGTACCTGAATGTTATGAGAGAAAAAAGTCATTTATGCCTTACAGCTTTTACATTGCATTATAGTCAACTAGTGGCTTGTGCAGCATAAGCTGCAAACTAAGTTCATTAGGTGTTCAAATAAAAATTTTTCAGATTTATTTTCAATTTTGAAAGTTATTTGCTTCCATAATAATGAAACATACTCCCTCTGAATGTTTTTTTTTTATGGCAAATACTTTTTCTTGAACCTCTACACCTTCAGTTATTGAGTTTCAATGCGAAAATGCAAGTAGCAATGTCAGGATGCTCAGTGGGTACGAAGCTTTTGTTTGTTATCAGAACTTACTTTAATTCTTCTTGATAAAGTCTTCTTTTCCCATGGCCTGTGTAATATGAGGTATACTGGATATGTGATGATATCGCACACAAAAGCCAAAGCTTTTATGGCGCCTATGGTGCCTTCTATCCAAAAGCTGCCCATGTTCCTGCAATGCAACGACTGCAATGAGCTCTGCACCTTCAGACCATTTGCTTTTCACGTCACAGGAGAGTTCTTATCTATTATAGGTGGACCCTGTTTGTTTTCGATGATACTTCGGATCTTGATCAAATATTTCGAGAGATAAGCCAAAACGTGTTATTACTGCTGATTGTTTAAGTAAACATGCTGCGACATTTTGTTGCATATTCGGTTATCACATCTACCCAGCGATGCAAGATTCTTCAGCAACAAGATAAGATTCCTAAATCTTAAATCACATAGAAAATACTGCAGTAGAACTAGTATGAACTGGTTAACAGTAATATTTTTAACAGTATTTCTTGTCTACTCCTTTCTGATAATCCTATCACTGAACATTTTTAATCTACTTCCAGACCAGTTCTTTCAATAATTATCTACAAGCTAGAAATGTCTATTGAATATTTGACTTCACTTATTAAAATGCCGAAATTTATAGGGCAATATGAAGCAATACTGTTCGTGAAATGGGCAAAGTTGAAGTATATGTAAGCTTACTATGTAACAGGCTCATGCATGTGAACTTCCCAATACATACAATGTCAAATTGTACATTACATGATATCCAACATTAAGATATATGGATCATATGTGGAGACTAAGTGGAATGCAGAAAATTGGAAAGATTGGAGAATTCTGAGTTTAAGTAAAGATTAATTCTTTGGTCTTTCAAAATACATCTGTTATGGTAACAATTGATAATCTAGGAGAAAAATTCGCTCCGGTGCCGGGAATCGAACCTGGGTCCTTGGTTGTATGTACCAAGCACTCTAACCATTGAGCTACGCCACTGAAGGAGAAGGATTTGATCCGGTGCTGTGGATTGAACTTCGGCATAGCTCAATGGTTAGAGTTTTGGTACGTAGAACCAAGGACCTGGATTCGATCCCTGGCACTGGAGCGAATTTTTCTCCTCTAATATCAATTCTGGGTTTGCAGAAAACAATGAATGAATGAATGAATGAGGAAATTAAATAATATGAAACAGTATGATCTGCATGCATGTTTAAAATGTAACTGCATTTATATTGATTTACTGATCCCTGGAATAAAATTCATAATTTTATTGATGAAGTGGGGTAGAAATCAATATGGTTGTGCATTTTATGTCAAGACATGCAAAATGAAAAATTTGCTACTTTTACCAGGGAAACAAAACCAAATTAATATTTTGTGGTGTTCCTATTTAATTAAATGAAGTAATTCAAAACATTCTTATATACGTAGGTATCTGAAGTCAAATGTGTAACAAGTAGCAGAAATTCTAATGTTTGAGAACATACTACTGTACAAGTTTAAATAAACATTGTTTTTCCTACTAGAAGAATCGAGTTAAAAGTGTCATGATGCTGTAACATCATACTTTTAATTACAATTCAATGTGTCACTACAGTCTTCATGCCTAGCATAAGCAATGCAGGTGATATGCTAAATAGTTTTTGTACATGCTAGATTACAAACAGGCTAACATTTTCTTTGCAATCTCAAGGGAAAAAATGGAACTCTCTGCATCAAAATCCACAGTTAATTCCCGATTTACCACGAAAATCGTCTGTAGCTGCATTTAGATTGGCAACAGGCCATGATTGTTTGGCCAAACACCTACATAGAATTGGAATATATCAGTCCCCTAACTGCCCATTGTGCAACTCAAACCAAGAAATGGATTCGGAACACCTCAAAATCTGTCCTTCAGTGGCTGGCCATGATAATATCTTTGAAAAATATTGGAGTGCAAGAGGTCAAATGACTTTATTGTCAAACGCCTGGCATTAGAAAACAACAACATTTTTTTTGCACATTTACTCACTTTTCTTCAAACATGTTTGGATTTGCTGGAACAAGGAGGAAAACGCAATTAGTTATTTGGTTGAAATAGGTATGATTTTGAAATATATATACTCAAGACTAGAAAAGCTATCATGTGGCTAGCAAAACTGACTTTTTTAAACAAAATACATGCCCAGAGCCGACTTAATTTATAATCAGGAATGGAAAGGGGTTTGATTTTGTGAAGCATTTCGTTGAATTCAGTACACATTAATTATTAGAATATATCCATCTTAAGTTTAATTTACTTCGAATTATTTATTTAAAATTTACTTTCGCTTGTGTCCCATTTTAGTAAACCGAAATAAACCAGGAGTGATTAATATATAAAACATCGCACATGCATTGCGCTGTGGGGACCATTTGCGACATTTGCCTCTCAGTACAATTAATTCTAGTAAGTAGATCCCCAGATTTATACACACTATAGGTTAAGAATGGTACCGAGTGCATTAGAGTGGATGTGGCGTCCGTTAAAAAGGGTTTAAGCCTGGTTTACAGACTCCGAAATCTGAAATAGGCACGGACTGGAGAAAGCATCTCAGTAGTGGCTCGTACCTGAAAAAGGAGGTGAAGCACAAAATTATTGGAAGGTTTTCAAAGGCCATGTAGGCTAGTTGCATTGATAATCGGAACTCTATGTAACTAAAGTAATTCCCTCCCATAAATTCCCATGATATTCAATCGTGAAAGTGTTTTTTATTGTATTCATTTCTGACAGCTATCAACGCACTTACCGGTACATGTAAATTAAGATATTATACTTATTGCTTACACATAAATACCGATGGATCCACCACAGAAAACCTTACTGGAGCTGGAGTTACATGTATACATTTTTCCTTTCATCATTCTGTTGGCAGAGACACAACAAATTATGATGGTGAAATAGAGGCTATACACGTTGCTCTCCGACAATTATTAAATCTTCCCTTAAATAAATATAACAAGACAGTAATTCTTTCAGATTCTAAAGCTGCAATTCAGGGAATATGTTCAAATGCTACAAGGAAGTCAACAAAAATACGAGAATGCTACAAAATGTTAACACAACTCCAAAAAGTTAATAAGATTGTCCATCTCCAATGGATTCCAGCACACTGTGGAGTCATGGGGAATGAAACCGCAGACACACTTGCAAAGAAAGGCACAATAAAACAAAAGTCTAAATTTAATTTCTCATATTCCTCAATAAAACGCTTGATCACTACAAAATTTTCTCATTCATACCTACAAGAAATAGAATCAAAAGCTAAAGACAAAAAATGGATTACACTACTTTCCAACCCAAATATAATCCCCCAGAGACCAAGGAAAACAGCAGTTGCAGCCTTCAGACTACTGACAAATAATGACTGTCTAGCAAGTCATCTCTACAGAATAGTTATCTCAGCTTCACCCATATGTGTCCTGTGTAACAATCCAGCAGAAATGAATGAAGACCACTTGCACACCTGTGAAGCATTAAGATCAGAAGAAACTGCAGTTCAAAAGTATTGGAAAGCACGACTGCTAATGGCTTCATTGCCAGATACAAGGCACTAGACGACAACAACAACAACTTATTGCTTACCTATCTTTTGTACACTAAGTTGATCCTCTGTTCCTTCAGGGCTGCGAACCTGCCAATAACGTTCTCATGGAGGGGCTGTGATTCCATCATCTTGTCCAACATATATTTTTGGAGCGAAATATTCCCTAACGCTAACAGTCTCTACTGTGACAATGAGTTTCTCTGTTTTGTTTTTATTCGTTTAAACACAAGAAGCTCCTCTCGACCGACACGCTAGTAGATGGTAGTATTAAAATGAGGGAATATAATTTACACACTTCTCCAAATATATCTTTGTGTCACGAAGAAGTCTAGCACTTTCCCAACTGGTACATTCCTATATTCACCGTTCTGGTATAAAACTGAAGTTCAGTTTTTAGAACCTGCATCTTTTTTTAATATGCTCAAATAGCTAGCTTATAGTGAAAAAAGCGGATCATGTGGGAAGTTTCTACTATAATTGTCAAATTTGGAAGTGTCAGCAAGGCAGATGAAACGAAATTTTTCTAAATCCCCAAATCTTTTACTGATCTGCATGATGATGTTGTCAATGATCTCAAACAACAATATCTTGTAATTACGATCATGTTCTACATCACTTTTTCCACTGTAGTAGCAGTCTGTATTTTCTCCCTGAGAATTCACTTCTACTTTTCGCTACGTTCAAAATTCTAGCATAGTGCAATAGGTCTATCTGAAATTTCCACATTAAGCAAAGAAATGTTTTCGTCATGGCCCGAAATGATAATTCTGCTTGCTTAAATACAAAGAAGCGTTGATGACTGACCACATAACATATGTTTAAACAAACCGTTTCAATATATTGCACTAACGGGAAAATTTTAGAACATGGATTGCACCTGCCATCCCCTCCCCAAGTCACTAGGGGACAGTGGGAACTGTGGGTAATATAGGGTGGGGGGGAGAACGGCAACATAAGATGTGGGGGGAAAAAAATTACCTGCTTGAGGGTAATTTCCCTCTTCCTTTCCCTCCCACCTCGAGGTGGCGCATTTCTCAAATGGAGAGAGATGAAGCGTGAGAACACAAGAGAGGGAGAAGTCTGCAAGGAAAGTAGCTAGTTGCAAGGTAGGTGCGGTGGGGGTAGAGGGGAAGGGTGCAATCCATGTTCTGGAGTTTATCTGAAAAGGCTTTTATATCATTATTAATACTACCCTTACATCATACACTGTCAGGTTCAGCATCACTGCTATCATTGTTAAAAAAAACTTGAATTCAAACTTAAGCAGTGCACTCAATCTTACGACTTTCGATATTATTAAAAGGATCTTCGTTTAAAATAAGATGCATCTATTACACAGGATTTTTTTTTTTAATTTCAACGCAAACAATTGGGATGCATCCATTATGCAGGTAAATACAGCAAATCCTATTCTCTTGGCTATGCTGGTTGCTTTCCACTTCTTCCACAGCAAGTATAAATGATTAAACAAATAATTATATCCCCACTTCGAAGTCGTCTCGTTTGTAGTGGTAGGTAGCAATTTTGTGGTAGGAGATGCATTCATTGTTTGCAGACGACCAGGTTGTCATAGCCAGAAGTCGAGAGGATGCTAAATGTATGATAAAGCTTTTGGAAGCATTTGAAGTTTTGAGGTCTTGGAGTCAATATGAAGACAATGTCTATCTAGTTATTGGAGGAGAGGGAAAGATATTATATTGCCTCAAGGGACCATCAAGACTGTTATGCATTTTAAACATTTCAAGAAGCTCGATAAAAATGCTGAATGGGATTCTATGAAGTAGGAATCTTAGTTGACAAAGAAGAGAATCCTTCAAACAGTCATTGAGAGTATTTTAACTTATGGTGCCGAGAGTAGGACGTTAGTAGAGGCAGAAAAGTAGAATGTTGGCAGTAGAGATGGATGGGATCCGAAGAGGGGCCAGGATATCTAGGTTTGAAAGAAAGAGAAATGAAGATATAAGATAGCTAATGGAAATGGAGGAATCTGTTATCAAGAGAACTGAAAGACGAACTCTACAATGGTATGGTCACGTCAATAAAATGGATTGTGAAAGACTTCCTAAGACTTTCCTCCATTGGTCACCTTCTGGAAGAAGAAAGCGTGGATAGCCAAGAGCATCATAGAAGTCTGGTGTAATCCAAATGACGAAGCAACATAATCTGAAGGAAGGGGACTGCCTAGACCGAAATATGGAAGATGGGAATACAGGGTAACTGCTGACAAGTGGAAATACCCTCAAAAGAAAAAGAAGAGATACATTTGCCTCATTTAACGTGAATACTGCCAGGGGTTAAGAATATGATTTTACAGTTCCCTTAATTTATAAGCCTTAATTATCCATTTCATTGGAAGCAAGGAACAATGGACAGCTACATACATGAAATTAGAATGTACTTAATAAAACTAATACATTTATGTAGTTTTAATGAACACAGGATGTTCCGAGGGTTTGATTATTATCAGAGTCCCTCTTGTTTACATTTATATAAACTCACCTAAGTTTAAATTACAGTCTCACCCACATCCGTTTCAAGATGAAGGAACATAATGGGGAAAATGGAAAGTGGAAGGGATGCAAATATGGAATGTCGAGTTAATCAGTAAAGAATTTCCCATATAGTACAACTTCCAATCAAAAGATTTATTCAAACATTCCATAATTTATTTTAATTTCAATATGACAAATGCTTAAATGTGGACAAAATTAAATTTTTAACTGACTTCATTCTCAAATTTATTGCACATACAAACAATGTATATAACAAGACTTGTATAAACTGATGCACCAAGTCCACTCAATTGTGTACCTTATTGCAGATTAAATTAATTCACTGAAAGTGCATATACGATCTGAAGTAATTTTGACAATATATATAATAGATATATCCTTATAAAAGATAAATAACACACGCACACGCGCACACATTCAAGCTTCAGTGTTCCCCGACATGACAGCTCAGTTTCAACAATGAAAGGGGAATATAACAAGAATGAAAGAGATCTCAATGCACTAATCCATACTCCACAATTAAACATTGAAGAGAATCCACCAGTTCAAATAGCTGAACTTAGTAAACTACATTTGATGGAAGAGATTACGGCACTTTCCAATTGAATTGGGGGGGGGGGGGGGAATATGCAATAAACACAAAATATATATATACAGCTTGGGCTATAAAGATGAGCCCCAACAAATTATGTACACAAACATTCGTAACATACAATTTCTCGTGTATTCATTACACTTAATACCAAGAGGTACAATGCTAATTTCAGACATACATAAGCAAGAAGCGAAGTGATCTTCATATAAACCAAACAGAATAAAGGTACATACAAAAATAGATTATCACATAATTAGTATATCTAATGTCGCCTACCAGATGAATGTGATGTTAGTGCAGTGCAATTCATATGAAGCCATGTTGATCTGGCCAGATTTACACGTCCTTGCAATTGGGAACACAATTAGACTAGCACTTTCCTAAATTTCAACACCACACAAATTGTTGGTAAAAGATCCCTGTTTCATGCACAGCATGTCAGAACATTACACAAGTCTGTTCAACTCACAAAATTCACTTGATTCCATTTACAGTTTGTCCGTTCAGAGCCGAAGCACTCCAACTTCCAAATTCACTTCAGAAACTATTTTGAAAATCATGGGAAAATTTACACATACATAGAAAAATCATGTACCATATGCAAGAGCAAAACATTTTTATATAAAACATTTTATGCAAAATACTGTTATTGGCTTCATTATGCAAAGAACTGTATACAATACTTCAGCTTTGTCACAAGAAAAGTCTCACAGCAAAATTACGTAAATTTGGGGGGAAAAGAAAAAAAAATACTGCAAATATACTCAATTCTGCTACATGACGAAACTAAATGTAGGACCACAGCCTGCTGAATGACCCCACAACCTGACCAAACAGCTACAGCTTAATTCTCTTGCCAGACAACCTTGAGAAATGCTTCTAGTAGATTATACATAATCTCGCAGAAATTTCACTCAATAGAGTCAGTTCCAAGATCATGAAGCGTACATACGATTAATCTCGTGCTGATATCTGTCTTGAATGTCCTTCCTTTTCAACTTGAAAGCAGCAGTAACTAGACCCATATCTGGAGACCACACTTCTGTGCAGAGTTTAACTGCAGCTGGAACTTCGAACTTTTCCAGTTTACCTGTAAAAATGAATTTAAAAAAAGTTAAATTTACTCAGTTAATTTTTATGGTACATTTTAGTAAAGCACTATATACAACTAACACTTCATCAGTTTCGGAACATGCAATATCCTGAAAGGAAGTTAAGAAAATTATTATACAGTGGAATCTCTTATCTTCCTTGCAATCGACTGATCATATTATTCGATGGTCTTCCCATATGCCCCCTCTCCCCATTAATCACGAAAACCCAACTAAACAAGGGAATAGCAGTGTGCTAGACTTCAAAAATCGAAGCATGTACAACTACACCTTCCTTTATCACCGTTTCCATTCACAGCATCTCACTCCACCACTCACCCTTGACTTTCCAATAAAGGGTATATTGAGTATTGTACAGTCAGTGAACACAAATTTGTGCAATTGACAAAATCAAATAATGTATACAAAATAAATAACAGACATAAAAAAACGATTGTATCAAAAACCTCAAACAATATTAACATTAAAAAACTCTTATCATAAAAGGGTTTGTTTATCAACCAACCAGAGACATGTCTGTTAAAAGACTTCCTTTCCAGATTGAAAACATGTGTCGGAAATTTATTTGCAATTTCTAAAGACATAAAATAATTATTCATTGTTTTGGTTAGCCATACGCCATAATCAAATTTATCATGCTTTCAAAGGGGAGTACGTTACATGGCGATAAAAATGTTCAATAGTCTTCCTGAAGACATTAAGAATCGTAGCCAAAACCCTGCATTATTTAAGGTAAAACTAAAAAATTACTTAATATCTCACACTTTCTATTCTGTAGGTGAATTCTTGACATTTCACAGTACTGTTAAATATTATAATACTATTAAATGGTAAACATATTACATTGTATAAAATATTACTGTTATTAAGGTATTAATTCTGTACATATTTCATATTTGCATTTTATATGTATTGCATCTTATTGTTAAACGTAAGAATTGGACATGTTCTTTATTCTATGCTATAAAGCAAATGTAAGAGTATTATGGAACAAATAAATCTATCTATCTATCTATCTATCTATTCATCTATCTAGCCTTCACTTAGGTATATAAAAAAGGTCGAGGTTTCTGGTGTTGTATAGGTGAACATCATTCCTATGTGTCAACATTTGTGAATTATCTTCGACAAAATTTAGGGCTTGATAAATATACAATGATGTTAGTCATTTTTTTCATTCACAATAACTGTCTGCAGTGTGCCTTCATTGATGAATTTGTTATAATTCTAATAGCTTTTTCACTAATCTAAAATCTGCAATCCTTGTAATCTTGGACAATTCTCTCCAATACATATTGAATACACCTCATCTTTGGAATGTGGCTGCTGATATATACAGTACAACAAGCATCGTGCTTTTTACCCATAATTTGTAAGAGGAAGAAATTCATAGTGAAACATAGTGGAACACGTGTTGTCAGCAAATAGCTGGATACACTACGAAGATAGGTAATAGCTTTAACATACGAACCTTATTAATATGAGTACTATTACCCCATAAAAGTACTCTGTAAGAAAGTATATTATGAAAATAAGAAAAAAGAGAACGCTAATGTAATTCTTTGGAACATAAATTTTCAAATTTCACAGAAATATTACTCTTGACAACCACTTTTATCAATTTCACTATGCTGCCACCTAACAACTACAAAAGAAGTCACATTATAACCCTTATGGAATTGCATGGAGCAACTGTACTTCCATCTAGCGGTCATTACCAAAAAATTTCTTTTGATGGTGAAGACTCTGGTGGTTGTTCTCCTTTTATGTTGCCATTTCATAACATGGGAATGGTCAATCTGATATGAGTTGTATAGATGCAAACCCTGACATTTCCACTTTTCAGCAAAAATGAGATTTTCACGCAAAAATTTCTCCACTTTGAAATATAAATGTTCACTAATAATTTATAAGCAAATAGCGACAATTCCTATTCATTTGAACACTGCAAATGCTTGGTTTAGTTTCAAACGCCACATTTTCTCTGAGCAGTGAGATGTAATCTCCGATATTTTCGTTAGCCAATACCTGATGCAAATTAAGTCACATGATTACCAACCTTTGCTATCACTTATCAGCTGTACTTTGTTGCTGGTGAATTGGATATTGTGACTGTTACTTAAAATATTATAAAGTAATAAAGTATAAGTACTTCTGGTAGCAGGCCATAGTTATCTTCCCTCTAATAGGGTTTTCAGGCAAATGAAAAAATTGCAAGAAAAAGAAACAATTATTTATTAGTCCCCAAGTATAAAGATATATTCCAGCAATTTAGTTTAACAAAACTTGGTAGAGACGCAGCAGTATGACTGAAAAAAGTATGCTAAACTTATGGAAATTCCCGGGCAGTGGCATTTCAAATTCAACGAGAATAAGAGGATGATCCTGACTCGAAAATGGAATTCTGAAAACCAGAGGTGAATCATTCTACAGATCTTGTCAATGATTTGCAAATTCGGTTTTCAAAAAAGTAATAACATTGACAAGGTCAATTTTTTTATCCTTAGGTGTGCCAGTTAAAAAAGAAAATTGTTCTGATATTGATTCACTACTAAAATGTCATTTCAGCCATGAGTGGAAGGAACAAAGTGGCCTAGAGTTCTATAGGCGAGTGGTTGATAATGCAGCACACAGCAAGTGGAAGAATGCCTCTGTGAAGCACAGAATGAAGTGGAGTTATTGAGGATTTGAACTGTGTGCAGTGGTAGTTCTTAGTATCTTTTTTCTAAATAAAAAGGTTTATAATATTGTGTATAAAATATAAACTGTGGATACTTTCACATAAGTTTAAAACATTTTTTTGCAAAGAAAAATGTATAAAAGAAGTGGTAATTCTGAAGTAGTCTTAGTACTACATCTGACACTGAATTAATTTTTTACTTTTGTTTTTTAATAATATTATATGAAATATATATTATAAATAAGTATGTAAGATTCATGTAGTTTTGTTAGTGGCAGATTTAAAATAATGCTATAATGGACATTAATAAAAAATTAAGATAATCATTAAAAAACAAACTCAGACATTTCCATATCATCGTCATATTTATAGAAAACAACCAACATTTCTTGCCATTTAAAGGAATAATTATGGTGTTAGTTCCGTCTTTAAACGGTTAGTACAGTTTAGACATTTTATCTAACATAGTTTGTTAGTAAATCATTTTTTTTCTTCCATTTCCTGAAAAATTAAAGATGGAAATGTCAGGATTTGCATCTATACGACTCATGTGAGATCAGAGGTACTAACAAGCCACCTCTCACCATTTTTCTTTTTTATACCTCTGTTCAGTACTCCCGTTCAATCTTAAAAGTTATTCTACCAGTTTAACGACCTAGCTTGACAAACTATCTCAGCCTTAAGCTGGAATACTTGACTTCGTAGAGCCACCAAGTGAAGAATGAAAATTTGAAATGAGGTGCAGGTTATGATTCCTAGAGGACAGAGTTTGGCCTTGATTGTTAAAAGTACTATCTCTAAAGATTTGTTAAAAGTACTATCTCTAAGATAAAGTCTCAAGGTGTATGTTAAATTATCAATGATATTGCATCCATTTATTAAATGCTCCGTTTATAAAGTACATATCTATGCATAACTAGTTTGCCAATATTCTCCAAGTCTAATCTAACAGAATTCCCCTTCCCCCTTTTTGATGTGTCGTTTGCTGATGTAATTATTTTGAAGTACAAAAACAAATGAACTTACACTTCTTTCCATGTTCTCCTATTTCCTGAAGAACAGCTTTCTCGACAGTCTGATTCACACACAACTGCTCGAAGTTCAGATTACTCAAGCCCAGTTTACTGCCAAGAGCCATCAAATGAGCAGGATTTGGCACAACCAATGCCACTGTGTACTGTTTAGTAGGATCACCGTAGACACAGATGTTTTCTACCACTGGACACGTTTTCAACTCTGCTTCCACTTTCCCAAGTGAAACATATTCTCCCAGCTGCAGCTTCACTAGATCCTTCTTCCGATCTGGACAAAAGTGAAAGAAAGTTGCTAAAATTTCAGATTCTAAAAGTATAATGTTCCTTACATTTAAAATTTAAGGTTTTCGTAACAATATAAAAGTATTTCTCGAATGTTTTGGAACTACTTGCAAGTTCCCTTAGAATATTGGCCAAGACATGACAGATTATGCTGTCAGACTAATTTTAATTGGCTAGAGCCAACAAATTGTGGAATTTAAAATCCCAGAATATTTCCAGAATAATGTCTTTCCTTTTACTACAGTTTGTACCACACTATTATTGAAAGCTTATTTCCCCAAGGAGCACCAACAAAATGTTGGTAAATTACTCTAGACGAGCATTTCTCAAACTATGGTCCGCAGACCACCTGTGGTCCTCGAGATATGCCCTTTTTGTTCTTCAAAAAAGACAGAAGAAAAAATAAAATTCAAATGAATTGCATATCACACTATAACTGAAAATCTGAGAGTTTGTAAATGACACATGGCAATCGCCTTTCACTTTTTCTCCCAGTTCTAACGTTTTATGAAATTTATTTACCCTAACTGTCTATCGACTTCCCACTCTACTCTCAGAAGAAGAAGAAGAAGAAGAAGAAGAAGAAGAAGAAGAAGAAGAAGAAGAAGAAGAAGAAGAAGAAAAAAAAAGAGGGGTTTTAAGCACTATGAACGTGGCATTTCTCGCTATCTTTTCTGTGCACACCTGACACCATGCCTCCTGTAACCCAGCTAGGGACTACCCGAATTCATAACAAGACCAAGTACCAAACTTTTCATGTACTTATGACTTTCTTAATAGTTTCCACTTTGAAATGGTCACGTACTGTACGTCGTACACCAATAACAGAACATGCAAAATTACATCTTTACTTGTTAAAATCTGGCATGTTTCTGCATTAATTTTTTTTATTTCTCCTTTTGCAGATGACGATATAAGAAATTTTCTTCTATTAACATTAACTTAATTAGTTAATACTAATATAAAATTAATTTAATCAAATTAATTTTAATTAATTATTTCTACATTAAAATGTATGTAAATTGATATTAAAATATGCTACATAAATGATCAATTTGCTTTCGAAGGGAACAAGAGTAAGGTGGTCAGCAGAACTGTCCTGACTTAAAAAAGTGGTCCCCACTTCAGAAAAGTTCGAGAAACGCTGCTCTAGACTATCTCCGGACTTGTGTATGCACAACAACTTTTTTCCTTTAATTATACTAAATTGATATATCTTCCACTACATAGGTCACAGCTTCGCAGTGGAAGTAGTGAATTTAGACCTGTTCAATAGTATATTCAATTTTATATTACCATCACTCCAATTATCATCATGGACATCCATACAAATTTCATTCCACTTTCACATTATAATGCGCTTTATATGCTATGTAATCTTTTACTTACATGTTAATTGGTAAAATCTTCATATTTTAGTAAATTTTATCAAATTTAATGTGCGTTTATGAACCATATAAATTACTGTTAAATTCACTGCTGCTAGAATCCTAAAATGGACAACAACCACCTACTAGTCCATTCCAGTCTTGATAAAAAATTATCAAGCAGGAAACTTCAACACACTATTAGTGCTAGACAACAAATGGATTCATCCTCTGTTGGAGAAAAAGAATATTACTCTTGTGTTAATGTCGTACTAACAAATAATGTAACTCAGAAAATCCACTTTTATGCAAATTCATCAACTCACCAATAATTTTGATTACTCCATCAGCATGAAATTCACCAATATCTCCTGTTTTGAACCATCCCCTGCCACCTTCTTCAAAGAAGTCTTCTTTTGTTTTCTCTGGCATCTTGTAATAACCTGGAGAGATATTGTCACCACCGATGATAATTTCACCCCTAGGAAATGGTTTATCAGTTACCCGGTAATTACCCTCTTCCCAGTCTACCAGTTTTATATCACACACAGTAGTTGGTGCTCCAACACGTCCAGTGCTTCTGTCATAACCTGTTTGAAAGAAAAATTTGTCAGATGGATAATACAAATTTATACCAGGTAGTCACATACTGTGAGTAATACCTAAATATGTGTGGAATTCGTGTCATCTTAACAATAGTAATAAGATAATGTACATGTACCAAAAAAGACTGATTCGTATGAAATCTCAGTGATAAAAAGACAATGAGAGGTTAAAATAAGAAAATTCAGTACCAGTATTGTAATTTGTGGAGCCACTTCTTCACACACAAATGAAGATAAAATTGGATATACGAGGCCTGTCTAAAAAGTATCCGACCTTAATTTTTCCCGCGTAAAGTTGTGATTCTAAGGCGGCGCCACTGTGCATGGTGGAAGGAGGAACTGTAATGCGCATGCTTGAATTTTTTCACCGCATTCGCTTGTGCCAGTCACTGGCTGGTGGTCGCCAAGTAAGGTGCTGTTCTAGGTGTTTGTCGGATTTAGTTTTCTCGCAAGATGACTGAACGAATTGAGCAAAGATACTGCATCAAATTTTGTCAAAAGCTTGGTGATTCTCAAAGTCAAACAATTCGTAAGATTCAGCAGGTGTTTGGGGAAGATGCGATGGGTGTAACACAAATTAAGGAGTGGTTCAACCGATTCAAAGATGGCCGCACATCAGCGGAGAGTGAGCAGCGTTGTGGCAGGCCCCAAACTGCTCGGAGTGCAGCTGTTGTTGAGAGGGTGCGAAATTTGGTGATGGCAGATCATCGTTTGACCGTGCGGGAGATTGCCGAAGAGGTTGGAGTGAGTAAAGATTCTGCACATGCAATTTTGTGTGATGATTTGAACATGAACCGAGTGGCTGCGAAATTCGTGCCGAAGTTGTTGTCCCCGGAACAAAAGGACCTCCGTCGTGACGTTGCACAGGACCTTCTGGACACCGCCAACACTGATCCTGGGTTTCTGAACACCGTGATAACTGGAGATGAGTCATGGGTGTACGGGTACGACCCAGGAACAAAAAGACAGTCGTCGCAATGGAAGCATCCCGAGTCTCCAAGGGCGAAGAAAGCGCGGCAGGTGCGAAGCAAAATCAAGGTGATGCTGACTGTTTTCTTTGATGTCCGTGGAATTGTGCATCACGAATACGCACCGGAAGGACAAATGGTGACAAAGGAGTACTATCACGATGTTCTCTGGCGACTCCGTGATGCAGTTCGGTGCAAAAGACCAGACATGTGGACGGCGAACAACTGGCACTTGCATCACGACAACGCCCCCGCACATTCATCCCAATTGATACACACTTTCTTGGCCAAACATGGAATTACAACCGTTCACCAATCTCCCTACTCTCCAGACCTGGCTCCTTGCGACTTCTGGTTGTTTCCAAAATTGAAGACACCACTGAAAGGATCCCATTTTGAGAGTAGAGAAGAGATAATGCGGAATGCGACGACAGAGCTGAACACCATTCCAAAAGAAGACTTCCAGAGGTGTTTCCGGCAGTGGAAGGATCGGTGGGCTAAGTGTGTGCAAGCACAAGGGGCCTACTTTGAAGGGGATTAGGGTCCCAACCCCGTCAGGTATTTGAAATATTTTTTCTGGCTAAAGGTCGGATACTTTTTAGACAGACCTCGTAGATTTTAAATAATGACAGATTTAACGAAGTTTTTTTATTGACCATTTTTATTCAACAATAAATTATTATAGTTCCAGTTACAATTGGAATTTGACGATTTTACATAAAAATAGGGTGATCAGATTCACATTGATTAAAAAAAAAAGAGGGAGAGAGAGAGGAAACTGTCCAGAAAAAAATGACAAAATATGTAGCCTACTTTGATTTAGGCTTAGGCCTATATTATACTTTAAATTAGGTCGATATACAGTACAGATTTAGACATACTTAAAGGTATGTTAATATCTATTTAATACAAAATAGATATGATAAAAATAATAATGATTTTACAATTGGCACATACGAAAGTCAAGGAACTATAATAATTAAAGAGGACAGAAAATATATTTATATTTAGGCTTAGGCCTATATTGTATTTAAAATTATGTCAATATCTCTTTTATTATAGCATACTTATGATAAAAATATAAAATGATTTTACTGTTGGCTACATATGAAAGCCAAGGGAACTATAATTATCAAAAGGAGAAGCAAAGAGAGTTATGATGCTACTGCAACCTACTGGCAAATTACTTGAAAAAGGCGTCAAATCAAATAGTTTCAAAATATCAGGCATACAAGTTACAAAAAGGAGGACATTTCTTGATCTTTTAGAAATCTACCTGGACCCCGGACAGAATCCTAAAAAGGGCAGGTCTGATTAAAGAGAACATCTGGTCACCCTACATGAAACTTCATTTCTTCATTTGATTCTCACTAAACATTTACTACAGATGAATTTAATATGCGATTTATATTACTTTAAATGCAGAAGGTACAAACTTAAATTATGTAACTATTAAACATGTCACGATGGAAATGTTCTGCCTATGCTGAGTAACACTGCTGACATTACCTGAAGTTTTAGTATTTAATGGAGGGAGCGATAGAAACAGTGTCAGTTCCTTCTAGTATTTTGCGAGAAATTAGTCATTTAATATAAACTTACTGTCCATAACAGTTGCACAAGAACATGTTTCCGTCAATCCGTAACCTTGAATCACTTGGACACACAAACAGATCTTGATAAGCTCATGTGTATCTGGAGACAATGGTGCTCCACCACTTAGAACCATTCTCAGTTTTCCACCCATTAGTTGTCTCGTCTGACCAAATATTAGTCTGAAAGTTTAAGTTTTAAGGTTAACATTACAGTAAAATTGGATATTTCACACTTATTTGAAATAAATTTTTCACCAATTTAAATTCTAATTTATTTGCTCACAATCACTACAGATTTTTCTAACATTGTATCTAAAATTTTTAAGTTGCAACATATAAAAAAAATGTCAAGAAATGTAACAAGTTCAGAACTATCAGCCTGATATTGTACTCTGGGAAGATTCTCCTGCAAATACTGAATCAATGTTTATATCCTAAGATGGAAAGAGAAGAAGAGGGATTTGGCTTCAGGAAGAGAAAAGTCACCAGAGATGCAACTGGACTGCTTCGAATAATCGACAAAGATACATAGAGAAAAAAATGAAATGTATGTAGTATTTGTGGACTTTGAAAAGCTTATGATAGAGTGAATTGTGTCCTGAAGAAAAATGATGAGATTTGAAAGAGAGGAGGCTATTGAGTAACATTTATATGAAACAATGTCAAAGTCAGGATAGGCAAAGGAATGTCGAAAGGAAGTCTAATAGGGAGGAGATTATGACAAGGATACCCTTTATCACCTACCCTGTTCAAAATCTACTTGGAGAATTTAGTGAAGAACTTTTCAGAACATGGAAGTGATAGTAGGACGAAGAATATAGTGCATATTGCTGCTGAAGTGGCATTATTAGCAGAAGAGGAAATGAAAATTAAATTATGGTTTATTTAATGACGTTCACAACTGCAGAGGTTATATCAACATTGCCAGTGTGCTGGAATTTTTGTACCGCAGGAGTTCTTTTACATGCCGGTAAATCTACTGACATGAGCCTGTTACATTTAAACACACTTAAATGCCATCAACGTCTGCCAGAATCTAACCCACAACCTCGAGCATAGAAGGCCAGTGCTATACCAACTGCTCTACTAAGGGCGACAAGAGGAAATAATGTTAAGGGATATGCTAATGGAGCTGTGAGCAGTATGGGATGAAGATAAATGTGAACAAGACGAAGACTATGGTTGAGTAATAACATAGCAATTGCAAAGAAAGCATCTTCTGCAGGCCTCTGGAAAAAAAAAAACTAAGGAAGAGATTAGTCAAGTGCTTTGTGTGAAGTGTGGTACTGCACAGGGCTGAAATATGGACATTACGACTAAGTCAAGAGAAACTACTAGGAGCATTTGAAATGTGAATATAGAGAAAATGGAGTATGTGAAATGAACAGACAAAATAAGAAATGAAGCTGTCTTAGAAAGAGTAGATGAAGAAAAAACAATGCTCAAACTGATCAGGCCTACTGAAGGATTCAATGGAAGCAATGGTGAACAAAAAAAAAAGTTCGAGACAGAAGATCAGATGATGAACATTAAGATATACGGATTGTATGTGGAGATTAAGGTAGAAAATAGGGAAGATAGAGAACACTGGGTTTACAGTAAAGACCTGCCCTTGAGCAAAAAACTATGACATGAAGAATATTTAATACCTTTAAGCAGTAATGCAAAGCTATGTACACTATGGTCATATCTGAATGTGAGAGAACTTAACTAAAGTTCCCTCAAATTCCAGATGGGTGATCATTTACGTAATCACTTTGAAACCTACAGTAGAAAATATGAATCGCCATTATTGTAGCAAGATGTTGTGGAATAACAATTTTTGAAGATTTCCTCCACCTTTAGAAATTTACACACATCGTAAATTACAACATAACTTCGGTATGTACAAAATTGTCACATTATAAACTTCAGCACTTCACTACAATAAACATGCGCCATTTTTAGAATTGAACACGAGTACAGTGAAAAAAAAGATCAGAATCAATCAATCAATCAATCGATCAATCAATCTTGTCAGAATTACAATTACGTAATTATAGACAATAGTCAATAAAAACAATCTGATTAAAATTCCAAGTTTATATGGCTGTCTAAAAGAAAGTTCATTAATATGATAAAAAAGATAATCTAAAAGCCATTTTTTAAGACAACTTTAAATCTAAATAAGCCAACTGAGTGGGCATTCTTAGGCAATCTGTTAAACATATCTAAAGAAATAACATTGAACCATTTATTGGTCCTTGTCAACCTAACAGTAGGTGTAACAATATAATGATTATTCCCGGTAAAATGCTTGTGAAGCATGACTATTTAAATTAATCTTAGTGGACTAAACAGTCGTAAATATATTTATTAATTACAGTAAGAATATTAGCATTACGAAATAGAAGTGGACAACGAGCATTAAAACATTAATTTTTAATGATGCATAATTCTTTTTTCTGCAAGATTAGAACACTTAACATTAGCACAGTTACCCACAAACAAATATCATAATGAAATACACTGGAAAATATGCATGATAGGCTTGTTTCAAATATCTACTATATACAAGAGCTTTTAATTTACACAAGAGAGAAAGTACACGGGATAACCTTTTGCACACAAACCCAATGTGACCTACCCAAGCAAGCTTTGAATCTAATATAATGACAAGAAGTTTAACTTCTGAAATCATTTCATCGGGAAAATGATTTAATGAAAATAGTATCTGCAGTCCCAGTTCTCATAAGTAATCATCTAATTCAGTATAGTGAAATTCCTCATAACCAGCACCCAAATAACCAGCAGTATCAAAACAACGGCACTTCCCGCTAGGCCAAAAAAAAAGTGAAATCTACTACACTGCCAGTCTGGGCAGTCAGTTTTCCCACATTAGGAAGTTCACACCAACTTCCATTTTCAGTGAATATTCGAACCTAAAATTAGTGTATTAGGCCTATTTGTGCTGCGTGATGTGTTTTAATAAAGAAAATCCGCACAGTTTTCATGTTTATTTAGTTTGGGTCGTCAGTGTTACCACATTAGGAAGATGGCACGAACTTTCAATTTTAGTGAATATTCTAACCTCAAATTAGTGTATTATTTGTAATGTGTGATATGTTTTAATAAAGAACATTCACACTGTTATGTTTATTCAGTTATGAGCAAGTGACAGAGAAATAAGCTTCATATGGCTGCAGTTTCAACCTTTGGCACCATGCAATACGAATTTGTTTTGTATACACCGGTATTTATTCAATTATCCGATAAAATCTCGTATCTGGAACTAGCCTGGTCCCTTTGGTGCCAGCTAAGAGGGATTCCACTGTATATAACTCCAAAATTCAGTGATTTTTTTTTATCAAAACCGGCAAAGGAGAATTATCACTGATACAGTCATCCATCCCTACTTCATTAGGAACAGCAATAAATTTTGCAGTAATATATGAATTAGAAGATTACATCACCCTTAAGAGAATTTGGACTAATCATTTTTCCCCTGTACTCTTCACATGTAATTCTCTTAACTTATGTTCCAGTTCCAGTAAATATATCAAATATTGTGATTACAAGTCAATTTGGGACAAAGTATTGCACCAAGTTTCAATCATACAATCTGTAAAAAACATCCATACTAACTTGTTCATAAGTGGAGTGTCAAAGCCCCTCTTCATCCAAACTTTCTTGTATTTGTATGCGAAGTAGAACAAAGCTTGAGTGAAGTCACTTCCTTTCGAAACTTTATCATGGACTCCTTTAGATATCCTATCTAGAATTAACTGAAAGAGATTATATTACAAGCTTCAGGAAACAAAATCTCTCTTTTGCATAATTATTTTATTTTTCCATTAGGTACACTATTTAGAAACAGTCACTTCAATTAAATAAACTGGCAAATTTTAAATTTTATTCCTACTACTTTAATATCTACTACAGTAGAACCTCTATTAGCTGTTATAATGAAGGGGGTGGACTGAACGGTTAATCCAAAAATCTGATAATCCGTACCATGAAATGTTTTCGTAAATTCAGTGAATAATACACTTTGGTAAATTTCTCTATGATCTTTTATTTAACACGCTAGGTAGAGTCTATTGTCAATGATGGGTTTTGAAGGGCAAGAAAACTCCTTGTAATGGGTGCCTGTGGAAAGTGAAGGTCTCATGTTTTAGATTTACATACTTTATACACTCTAAACTCGTATTCTGTTGTGAGATGAACCACAGCCTCTCTTTCCCCAAACCATTCAATTATTTACACTTCCCCCCCTTCCCGCAATACTTAGCACAACAAAATTTCTTTTGAAGCCCGTAGAAGACATTTTATAGACAGAAGTTATACAAACCACAATTCGAACAGTAGACTATACTGTGTAAGGGAAAAGGCTTGTAATAACACACTCTAGAAAAAATAACGTGCTAATACAATGTACAGTACTTTATATATTTCTGACATACTGTGGAGAAATTTTAATTCATTCACCTTTCTTAAACGAAATAGAATATGTTCAAAACCAAGCTCTCAGACTCATTACTGGTGGAATCAAAACAACTCCAATAGATTCTACGAGATTCCTCACTAATATTAACAGCATCAAAATGACAATAGAAGAAAAAGCACTGATTCAATATGAAAAACTTATCAGATTACCAGGAAACAATTGGCATTCATACAGTCCTCTGTAGTTCGAAAACTAAAAAAAGTTTCATATCCATGGTTCAAGAATTAAAGCAGAAAATCAATATCCCGAATTTAAAAGAAAACTTACAAATTAAACCAAACCCTAACTCTATTAAATATAGAATATAATCTAAATTTAACAGAAGAAATACTGAAATCAGAAGTAAGCACTGAAATAATGAAACAATTGTCTTTCGAGACAATATTTAGAGACAAAACTGGCTTAATTTATACACTCACGGAGCCTTGATCTCCAGAGAACAAGGTGCTGGTGCAGGTGTTACGTGCTGTCTCTTCTCACTTTATAGATCTCTTTGATATGGAACAACAAGTTTTGATGGAGAAATCGTTGCAACAAGTGAAAGTCTCAGGAATCTTCTATTTCACATAAATAAATTTAAGAATGCAGTTATATTGTCAGACTCCAAAGCAGCTATTCTATCAATAGTCTCTAAACACACACCTTTATCTCAAACAGCAGAAATAACTAAAATGCTCCCTCAATTAATATCACTCTATAAAAGAATTGTATGCCAATGGATACCATCCCATTGTGGAATCCTGGGAAACAAGAATGCGGATGCACTAGCAAAGAAGGGCAGCACTGCTACTTACAGACCTGTTACTAAATCTACGTATTATATTACTCTGTGAAAAGACTTATTAAATCTACATACTTAGACTTCAACAAACAAAATTTGATACCACAATCTCAAGGGAAAAAATTGAACACTCTGCATCATAATCCACAGTTAATTCCCGATTTACCACGAAAATAGTCTGTAGCTGCATTTAGATTGGCAACAGGCCATGATTGTTTGGCCAAACACCTGCATAGAATTGGAATATATCAGTCCCATAACTGCCCATTGTGCAACTCAAACCAAGAAATTGATTTGGAACACCTCAAAATCTGTGCTTCAGTGGCTGACCATGATAATATCTTTGAAAAATATTGGAGTGCAAGAGGTCAAATGACTTTATTGTCAAACTCCTGGTATTAGAAAATAACATATTTCTACAGAAAAAAAGCGAGAGAAAGACAGATAACCCACCAGTGATGGATAATTGGGGTTCTACTGTAGATTATTCCATTTACTGAATTCAATGAAGAAAAAATACCGTCACATTATGTGTACTTTGATATTCCTTCACAATGTGAAGTTTTAAAAAGCCTCTGCCCCCTCCCTTTTCCATTATATACATTGACAGTAAAATCAGAATTATCTGCAATACCACTGTAAAAAAAATTAAATGGTTTAACTATGTGCACTTTGGGTCGCTATCGATTAGATTATGAAACATCTTCACAAGATTTGTATTTAATTCTTAACTCTAATTGCTGTTAATGCTTTCAGTGTTTGAAAAAGTGATTTTAAATTCTGAAATGAGCTTGATAATGATTTACTTACGGGCACTGCAGTAAGACAAGTAGGTCTGAGAACAGATGCATCTCCTTTGGTGCCTTTCTTGATTTTGCTCGAACTATCGATCATTGTCAAAGGGGTTGAGTACCCAATTGAAACTCCACAAAGTAAGCAAACAGACTCTGAAAAACATCATTTCTTAATTTTGGTTTTCTGAAGCTCATAGCAATGCAACAAAATCTGTCATTTTATTTTTATCAATATTGTGTCCTTATTCCGTTTCACATGAGTTATATTAATGATATAAAAACTTTTAAAATTTTTCAGGATAAATTTTAAAACTAGACATCTTTAGTGCGAAAAACATTGTACATCTCTATTACACATCTTATAACACTACATTACTTCGGAAAACGTATTATTTGTCTTTCTTGTGTTAAATTTTATATTACTTTGTTATGTTTCAGCCTGTTATTGGCCATCATCAGGACTGGTTGTTGCTGGTCTTTGCACCTTTTGTTTTGTTTCCTGTGGGCGTGTGTTTGTGTAGTGTAATGTGGAGTCAATGAGTGTGTGCATTCTGAAATTGAGTTGTGTGTTAAGAATTTCATTTGGATGTGTTTTTGTGTGTCTGTAAATTTCTGTATTGTTCTAGTGTGTTTAGTTTCTGGCTTTTTGGTTGGATGTGTAGAATTTCCATATCTGTACTGATGTCTCTGTAGGTGTGGTTAGCATTTGAGATGTGTTCTGCATATGTGGAAGTGTTTTGACTCCACATTACACTACACAAACACACCCCCACAGGAAACAAAACAACAGGTGCCAAGACCAGCAACAACCAGTTCTGATCATGGCCAACAGCAGGCTGAAACATGTTAACAAGGTAATATAAAATTTAACACAAGACAAATAATACGTTTTCCGAAAAACATTGAATACTTCTAATTCTTGACCCTCTCCTGTATGGCACATTTCCCCCCCCCCCTTCACTTCACGTCCCTATTTGCACTTTTCACTGCTAATTTTTCCACATTGCTACTTTATTTTACATCTTAGTTTTCTTCTCTCTCGATTTATTTCCCCTCCACACCATTTCCTTAAGTCACACTGCTTTCCCCTTCCCCTTGTTTTCCCCTCTTCCTTCATCACTGCTTCCTGAACTATCTCCTAGTTGCATTAGTCAGTCAGTCTTGATTTGGATCTTAGTTCCTTCTCCTGCTTTGAAATTGCTCCCAACAAATTCCTATTATCAGACACTGGAAGACATCATTGGGAGTAAGCAGACATCTGAAGTAAGATCTGTATGTGAACAATACTAAGGATCTTCTGTTTCACTAAACTCCCAGAAAAATCATACAGTACCGATACTACTAATTATTTTGTATGAAGAATTCACAGTCTTCTCAGGTGTGAAATTGCCGTACTTTGGCCCAGAACCAAACACTAACCACTAGACCATCAAGGGAGACATTATCATATAACATGTATAACAAAACAAACTCATGCCTAAATTGTCCTATTTATGGATATGTTATATAATGTAACTATGAAAACCGACGACTTTAGTTCAGTGCAAGAACCTGTAATCCCCAAAAAACTAAATGTTATTAATATGAACTTAAACCTTTTTATTTACCATCCCTTGTATTGACTACTGTATAGGCTTAAATATCCACAACATGTTGCATTACCATTACGCACAATACTTACAGTTTTCTTTAACTTTGATTTTCTCAGAACAAGCTATGCAATGATTGTAGGATTCCTGCACTGAACCACAAGGTTATAGTTTGCTTTAAAGTATAAGCTTTTATAATATGTATATTTTACCTGCCAAGAGCTCGAATACATGTGCCAACGGCAAGTAACCCATGAATACATCGTCATTATAAATAATGACAGCATCTGAGAAAGCTTTCATTGTACCCATCATGTTTCTGTGTGTGATCAGAACTCCTTTTGGTACCCCTGTAGATCCACTAGTGTACATAATAATGGCTATATCATCAGGAGAAGGTGGAACCCCAGCTGGAAAAAAGAAATGCAATTGTAAGGCCATAGCAATATTATCAAACAAGTCATTACAATATGCTATGATTAATTTTAATATGCAACACTAATTACAATTTTATTCCTCCTTAATTCATGTACCTATAAAATGCATTTTAGGACCTTTATTACCGAGTAATGTACATATTAATAACTCCATGAATTCATGATCAATAAAAGCCACATCCTCACCTACATATTCTACTTATCTACAAATCTGTACAGCATAAATCTTCGTAGGATGTTATTTTAACATTGCATATTTTTAAACTTTCGTCAATTACCTATTGTATAGTTCTTGTATAGTTCAATTTAATAACTTGCATTTCAGTCATGCAATTACAAAAATTGCAACAGACGTGACAAAACATTACAATATCATCATCATGAACAGGTTCGTTTTAGGTCAAAATAGCCTGTGACAGTGAACCTAGCAAAGATGGTCTTGGTCTTTCTGATGTTTTGGTCATCCTTGACCCGATGTCCTGTTGGAGAGTACTGGAATGCTAATTTTGGGAGTCTAGTTATTTCCATTCTTGTTGGTATCTTGTTATCTCCTCGGTTAAACTGGGTACTCCAAGTTTTTCTCTGATGGCAGTATTCCTTCGGTGGTCTAATCTAGTGACTCCTAACAATGATCACAAGAAATGCATTTGGGCTATTTTAAGTTTATGAGAGTTTCTATTATTTAAAATCCAAATTTCACTTCCGTATTGGAGAGCAGATTTTGATGTAATGTTATGTAATCTTAATTGCATTACAATATAAAAGAATAAATTAAAATTATAGTATTTGTTATAAAATGGATGAGCAATTAGTCAATTTATATATAACTTACACTTAAAAACATTCACTCTAACAATCATATTTAATATTTTCGCACTAATGTCAAGCCTGTGAACAAATTTTAATCCAGTAACATTGAAACTATTTTGAGACTTACTTAACCTATAAAAAGTATATCAGTAACAACTGGCTTCTGGTGTTTTATGAATTATTTCATTTCTAATCATATGGTTATTTTCATTTATTCCCCCCCCCCCTCCACACATTTAGTAGACACTGAAAAATATATAGGCTATTTACTGTAAGAATAATAAATTTAATAAAAAAAATTTTATATCATGCTCTGAAATGTGATTTCGATACAATTCTATTAGCTTTTTTTTTTATTATTATTATTTTTTTTTTCCAATTATGATCATTAGTACTGCTGCTTTTGCATTACAACATAAGGCCGTATTTTATAATTAAGTGAAAGAATGTACACCATACATAATTATCAGGTACAACACATTTTAGGCTCAACAAATATGCAACTCCAGACAATATTTAATGCATACATTCATTGTGCAACTCAAACCAAGAAATGGATTCGGAACACCTCAAAATCTGTGCTTCAGTGGCTGGTCATGATAATATCTTTCAAAAATATTGGAGTGCAACAGGTCAAATGACTTTATTGTCAAACGCCTGGCATTAGAAAACAACAACAACATTCATTGTATGCAGGTCTGTCAATTTTTTTATTAGTCTATATAGCCTATCCTAACATTTTGTTTTCATTAACATTATTAACTTTCACACAATCATTCTCATAATCCAACTTACAACAATAAGATATCGAGTATTATCCTTATTAATGTAAGGCCATTAGTTCTAAACTAGTTGCAATCTTCCAGTGTGGTATTCTACACAAGCTGACATGTTCTACAATATAGATTTCAAATAAACAATTTTGAAAAGCTAATACTTCAGTTTCCTCTGAGGTTCTGGCCGATATGTACAATCTTGTTGTCGCATAGATACTTTATTATAAGTACCAGAAAGAAGGCTCAGAGGACAAGCAAACGACTAGGTGAGTTGGCACTATATGAGACACTGCACTAGTCCTATTGAAATCTTAGGAGAAAATTTGTATATCATGTGAAATACCGTACAAAAAGCTGTGAAAAATGTGGACTTTCGAGGAAAGCAACTTATTTACAAAATTTTGGTGAATTTCATGATCATAGAAAGCATATATGAGGACTTCCATTGCATCACAAATCAAAATAACAGCTTTTCTCATCTTAAAAAAAAAACTGCGCAAAATCTGCAGGTAAAATTTCAGAATCAGAGGACATTCAATTAAATGATAAGCTTACCTATATCAGATGTTGATCCTCGTCTTATAACTTCAGTGAATGGTACAATCTCTACACCAGGCTTAAATCCTGATGTGTCCGTCTTCACAAGCTGATCTTCCATGTAAATAATTTGTGTTACTTTAGGTGTCTTTGCTAGTATATTCTTAAATTTGGGCAACAGATCATGTGATGTGATGACTAAAGACACTTCAGTCTCATTTATGCCGTGAGCAATTGCATCATCACCCAGAGTAGCATATATGGTTACCACTGGAAAGAAACAAGAAAGTCTCAAAAAAGAAGATATTTCATCTATATTTTAAATCCCAAGTTGTATGTATCTATACAAGGTGATTCAAAAGGATTTACCGTCCTTTAAGAAGCTTATTTCCGAAGATATTCTGAGCAAAAAATGTCATAAACACGTGTCCTAATCTCAATATTTTCAGAGTTACACTAATTTGAAGTTCTTAGTAAAATAACTTTCTTTCTTTAGTTTTAAGGGTAAAAGAATATTACAAATAGAGAATGAACTATTCAGAAGTATTATTTCTTTAATTGGCTAGTGTTCTGAAACTAAAAATGTGTTAATTGCTTTGTACAGATTTTGTTTTTCAATCTTTAACTAAAAATTACATTATTCTTATGCACTTATCACAAAAATTGTTACAAATCATACAACTTTAGGAAGTTGATTCTTTACAGTTTAATTATGCATCCTAATGTGCAGTCTTAAAGAATTTACAAAAAATGGCGTGATTTGTAACAATTGTGATAAATGCGTAAGAAAATTTAATTTTGTAGTTAAAAATCTGAGAAAAAAAAAATTTTATGAAACAAATATGGAATTCACAACACCTTTCTAGCTTCAGAATATTAGCTAATTAAAGAAATGATACTCCTGAATAGTTCATTCTTTATCTGTAATATTCTTTTACCCTTAAAACTAAAGAATAATGGTATTTTACAAACACTTCAAATTGGTGTAATTTTGAAAATATTGAAATTAGAACACATGTTTAGACGACATTTTTTGCTCAGAATGTCTTCGTAAATAAGCTCCGTAAGGGATGGTAAATCCTCTTAAATCGTCCTGCATATACATGCATAGACACACCATGTATTTTTCTGGGTATAGGACATAAGGATTTAACACTGCCATAAGAAACCTGGTGTATAAAAAGTTAATCAGCAGGCCATGTTTAGAAATCAACAGGTTTCGACAATTTGTGAAACAAGAGAATTATCAGGCTTTAACTTAGCAACCATAAAAGATGTTCTCTTGTTTTACAAATTGTAAAAGTCTGCCGGTTTCTAAATCTGGCCCATTCATTAAGTTTTGTGTGTATGAGCGTGCATGTATGTGTGTGCGTGCCAAAGATACTTTTTATTAATAAAACGTAAAATATTATGCACAAAACTTACGAGGAATGCTTTGTTTGAAACAACCATGAGCTGCCACTAGCCATTCAGCTCTAGTTTCAGCAAAGATCACAACATTTGCTCGAGGAACCTGTCCAAGCAGCCTCAATCCACGACCAAAACTAGCAGCAAGTCCTTCAACTTCTTGGAATGTTTTCCACTTGTATTCTCCCATTACGTACTGTAAAAAGCAATATTTTAACTGATCAGTCTAGTGAAAGAAATTTAATAAATGATCTGTGCTGCAGAGAAACCAAGAAATGCTACATTTCTTTAACATCACTGTAGCATTAGCTTCTGCTCTTTAACAAAAAAGTAGATTCTATTTTAATGGTTCTTTTATTTTAATCACTACTATTTGAGCCATATTTCAAAAGCAAATAAACCACTTGCTATTACAAATATGTATGAATTCTTTAAAAAAAATTCAATACTTTCAAAATATGTCAACATCCTTCTGCTTATTGCACCATTAATGTGAACAATTATCCATGCAAATGAATAAAGCAATATTAAAATTTTGTAAATTTGTTTGGCCAAAATTGACACTAATTTCTCATACAAAATACAAATTTCGCTGTATTACAAAAACAAGTTTTTATACTTCTAAGGATATATGAATATATACATTCTCCATAACGCACATACTGAACAAATGTTTTTATTCCTAATTTTGTTAAAAGTCAATTTATCCGAGAATTACACAAAATTAAGTTTTTGTTTTGAAACAGAAAATTTGAGACCCTTATACCAAAATTGCGTGAAAATTTACTTGAACATTTCTCTTTTTATTTCATTAGAGAAAATAATGTAATGATGCAAATTTAAAACTACAATACTTAAACACAAACAGCAACCATGTTCTTCTCAAATGATTTCAATAATTTTTCTTGCACAAGATGAGAAATGAAATGAGCTGAGCATTATATCCCCAGCCTCACATGTTTTGGAGGAATTTATGCATGTCAACCAAGGTAGTTAACTACTTCAGTGAAGAGCATTTCATCCACTTTAATAACCATGGCTGTGCGAGCCAAAAAAAAAAAAATCTTATTTGAGAGTATCAAATGACAATGTATCTGTTTCTGAATACTTAAAATATATATCCATATATGTCACGTATGGATAAATCTAGGAATGCATATAGAGTGTTAGTTGGAAGACCTGAGGGGGGGGGGGAAGACATGAGGAGGCCAAGGAATAGATGGGAGGACAATATTAAAATAGGTTTGAGGGAGGTGAGGTATGACGGTAGGACTGGATTAATCTTGCACAGAATAGGGATTGATGGTGGGCTTATGTGAGGGTGGCAATAAACCTCTGGGTTCCTTAACCCTTTGCAGCATAGTGGTTATTCAGAAGAACCACCAGTTTCTTTCTTTCTAAATTTTATGGCACAGATATTCCACCAAGGATCCACCTCTTGAGTATACATAGAGGTGCCATGTGTGTTTTGAAATTGTGTGCAGAGTTAAAATGTTGAAAAAAAAAAAAAATTGATCGAAGCTTTGTTATGATCCATGATATGAAAAACAAAAAAATAATTTGTGCTTCAAAGGATTAAAAGCCATTTGTAAGTAAGTAAATATATCCGTATATGTACAAGGGAACCTGCAATAAATAATCCTGGTCCTGTTAATTTACTGTTATAAAGTTCTGTAGAACTACCCACATTTAGCAGAAAGAGGAACAAATGAAAATCTCGATTATGAAGGAAAGTATATAAATTTTTGTCATTTATAGCAAAATCAAAGCTGTACTTATTTATTAATTTCAATAAGATTTCAGTCTACAGTTTACCACATGGCATTCAACAAAAAAGGGAACTCTTCAAGGAGAATATAAATGTTTAAGTTTGGACATTCTAGAAACTTTATAACACTGTCCAGCTACTTGTGCAGGCAGCCTAACAAATGACTTCCCATTCCCAACAGTCCTGTTACAGTTCACCTGACCAGACACTGCTATACAATGAATGTCCATCCAGCAAGTTGGAATGATCTTTAATATCTCTTGCAAACCAACAGATTGTCATGTTTAGAAAAAAACAGGTGAAGATTTTTGTTTTGGTGGTGGGTAATTTGGTTTTAAGTACTTATATCAACAGAAAACATTCTTAAAACAAATTTTTATTTTATTTTTATTTTTTTTATTATTTTTTTTACAAGTCTTGTAATGCTTCGTGTGTTTTGAATCTCATTGTGGTCAGCCAAAAGAAGTCGATTTTCAGGAAAAAATTCTATGTATCACCCCACAGTTGATTATTATAAAATTAAATACAATCTAACAGTAACAGGGTTGATGAGTATGGGGGACCATTCCACAAATTTCTTGCTAATTTCAGGGTATCAGTGGAATTAGACAGAGCACTCAGATTGGCCATTATCACTAAGGGGAGTGATCTGTTTCAATTTTGAGAAAACTCCTTCATGGATCTAATAATTTGTTAATTTAAGAACTGATTAATGATTATGGCAATTGTATATGATTATATACTTTTTAACTGTAAACTTCATATTTCAGTTTGTTAACGAAACATTTCATATTTACTTAATTTAATTGTTTATAACACTGTCCTTATGGCAACCCTTTAATGAAGGAAAGTTTGTAGCAATAAACTACTCTATAATCTAGATAGTATGGTCTTATTTAGAAATACATACTAATCTTTTTATATCCGTGATTTCAGGACCAAAAGTAAAGAATTAAGGTACAGTACATGCTAATAGGCCCCACCTGCATTGAGCAGAAACTAAGTATAACACAAATAATGTGTCCTGTGAGATTCCATTAGAAGTTTTGCTATGTAAATAGTCAACAATTTTGCAACATAACAATTGTGAAATAAGAAAAACTTGCGAGAAAGTATGTCATGTTCATTAACTTCTTATTACACATACACAAACACAGGCAAATGATCAGTTTAGGCCATGCATCACCAATGTATGGGTCGGAATAACTTGTAAAAACAAAATTTAGGCTGCAAATTAAGCTTTCAGGAATAACTCCCTGTAAAGTTAATTTGAATAATTTCGAGGGAAAAATTGTTCCGGGGCCGGGTATCGAACCCGGGACCTTTGGTTAAACGTACCAACGCTCTCCCACTGAGCTACCTGGGAACTCTACCCGACACGGATCCAATTTTTCCCTCTATATCCACAGACCTCAAAGTGGGCTGACAACAGTCAAGCAACCAACATTTGAGTGCACACTAACTCTGTGTGACTTTAAATTGTGGTTTCCTGTTACGTACATTGACGTGTATTATGCAAATTAAGCTTTCAGGAATAACTCCCTGTAAAGTTAATTTGAATAATTTCGAGGGAAAAATTGTTCCGGGGCCGGGTATCGAACCCGGGACCTTTGGTTAAACGTACCAACGCTCTCCCCCAGAGCGTTGTACGTTTAACCAAAGGTCCCGGGTTCGATACCCGGCCCCGGAACAATTTTTCCCTCGAAATTATTAAAAATTTAGGCTATTTGTCTACACTTATCATAGAACATGAAAAGGAAGCAAGACTAAGATCTTTGAGCTAGACTACAGGAGGTAGAATATTCCACTCTTAAAGAGATTGTAAACCACTATATCTTTAATAATTTGACATATCTTCCTAGTATGCAGCATGAGAAACTATGCTAAATTTAACAACTAATTTTTAATCCATCAGAAACATTACTATCACAACCAGTTACAAGGCAGTTACAAAACACATTGACAAAATAAAACAAGTTGTTATCTAATGCTGGGCTTTGGCAACGAAGCCATTAGCGTTCTTGCTCTCCAGCAAAATAAAATAACTTGTAATTAACTTAATGACAAAATAAAACATTGACCATGAAATTAAACCTCACCTTCTTGAATACCCGTTTGTTAGGCTGGATTTCATCCTCTTCAGCAATGATCTCTCGTGTCCCCAAGCAACGCTTATCCTTGTGCAGCTTTGCAACATAATGCAGCATCTTCTCCATTGTATCTACTCCTTCCCTCAATAGCTGAACATGGGCTTCACGAGGATCTTGTAAACTTCGGTATGTGATGGATTTCTCTTCTATAGCAACAGGTTGGGCCTTCAACAAAACATATACAGTTTAAAACCATTACTCCAATTATGATACAAATTCTACTATTGTAAATTATAGAATCTAATGTAGGCTTGTGCAAAAGAAGAAGACTAATGACTTAAGAATTTTCGAGAGTTTAGTAATATTAGTCATTAAATATTAACTTCCACCTACCCACATTGCATTTTTGCATTGTATTAGAGTACGCAAAGGAACTATATACAGACTAACACAACACACACACAGTGGGCTTACGCAAATGATTCCCCATGCATTTCCTAATTTGCTTAATAGTAATTTTTCTACCATTTTCAAAAATGTTCCTTTAGTTTTTTTCCTAAAGCAAGATGCTCCGAAAACCTTAGAGTTCTTACGAAAACAAAGTGTATTATTTAAATCACATACTGTAGTTGAACACTCATTCCCAAAGACTGCTTTGGGTTTTTGAAGACAACCAAGAATATTACACGAAAATAGACATTACCTACATTACTTCCCAAACACACATCATACCACATATCAAAAATCAGCTGCACAATGTAATAATCTCCTGAAGTACGGTAGTAAGAGTATAAAATGTTTATTTTAAGGGTAATGGAACATGACAACTGCCTATTTTTACTCTTCAACTTGCAAATAACATATAGGCCCTACTGAAGCATTCCTATGTCACAGATGTACGAATTTTATACCATGCATTAAACAATGCTTATAGTATCTTTTGATGAAAAATTAAATCACTTATCCCAAACAATATTTATAGGGTGCTCCCAAATATGGTAACTAGATAAGATACATTAAAGGTGATATATTACAGTTATATGAACACTAATAAATATAATATTATTATTAAAGAAATTAGTTATAGTGAGACATGTTTCGGAGATGCTTCTCCATCTTCAGTGACTATTTACCACGACTGATGGTTCAGGTGATCGAACCGCATTGTTGCTTGGCTTAAAGGAGACTCGACAACGCGGTTCGATCACCTGAACCATCCATCGTGGTAAATAGTCACTGAAGATGGAGAAGCATCTCTGAAACATGTCTGACTATAACTAATTTCTTTAATAATTTTATTGTATTTATTAGTGTTCATATAACTGTAATATATCACCTTTAATGTATCTTATCAAATCTATGAACACTGTATAATTAACCTAACATGTGTGTTTTATCTTTAAATATGGTAACTAGAATCTCTCATAACCTTGATTTTTCAAAACTTAGGTACATTTATCTCAAACTAATGACGATAAAGTCATGAAATTCTTGTGGCAAGTACATATTAATTAGCTCTTCAAAATGAATGTAGTGATTTACTTTTAAACTCAATCATCGAAATTTTAAAAATTCAAAACTAAGGAAAATTTTGGGGGAAAAAAAAATTTTATATATATATATATATATATATATATAACATATGTGGTGTTTAGTCAAGAAAGTAGTGCATTCATTTTGTCATGTGATATATTCTCATTATACCAGAAAAAAACTAGAGAGATTTGACAAAGTCTATGAGATACTGTATAAGTAGCCTACCTAACTGATGAACCATGCATAATAATTTATTTTCTAATTACCGTATTTGAGGACATCCTATAAATATTCTGTTGGGGTAAGTGATTTAATTTTTCATCAAAAGATAGCCTACTGTAAGCATTGTTTAATGCGTGGTATAAATTTCGTAAACCTGTGACAGGAATGTTTCAGTAGAGCCTAGACCTACATGTCATTTGCAAGTTCAAGAGCTAAAATAGACAAGTCATGTCTCAGTATCCTTAAATAAGGAAAAACTATTTTCCTAAAATTCATAAAAATGGTCCTTTCGTTAAAACTAAAGCAGACAGTAATTAAGAAATTTAAACATTAGTAATATTTAAAAATATTAAGAGGGAAAAGTGAAGTGAACATTACATAAATTCAGCAGCAGTAAGTGAAACATTAAATGATTTATAATCCAACTGTAAGGAAAGTCTTATCAAGGATTTTACTGCCGAATATCATCTGACATTTTTTTACATTACTATCACAAGTATAGATACCAGTCTATATACAGACAGGAAACAAATCAAACCATGTTTTTTGGGGGCATAATATAAATGCAAAGTAACAAATAACAGCCTTCCAGTAATCATATTTAATATAGGCTCTAAATTATCAGATAAGTAGAGCATCAACAACAGGACCAACAAATTTGTTGTACAGTAGGTATTTCAACCTTATCACTAACTGCTCTTATCTGAAAGCCTGTAACTGGAAACTTTGGACTAGTATAGTAAATTTCACGTTCATTCTACATAATCATTTACTGCTTTAACCAATTTTTTTTAATTGAATTAATTTGTAGTACGTTTATAACACGACCAAGAACCAAAATTTTTATTAAACTATATTTCTTAACCACATTGTCACCATTCATTTGAAGTGTCCTTTTAAAAATGAAAATGGCATCCATCACATCGTCAATAAAACAATTCAAGCACAGTAAAAGTCAGAATACCAGTACATATTATATTGAAGAATGTATTTTCTACTTTTATTTTTATGAATTTATGTTCAATGAAATGAAATTTGGGTCTGTTTTATTCTCGACTACAGAACTATGTTGCTCTATTTCTACAATGTACCTGAATGTTATGAAAGAAAAAAAAGTCATGTCATTTATGCATTATAGTCAACTAGTGGCTTGTGCAGCAAATGCTGCAAACTAAGTTCATTAGACGTTCAAATAAAAATTGTTCAGATTTATTTTCAACTGAAGAATACCAGACATTTTGAAAGTTATTTGCTTCCATAATAATGAAACATACTCCCTCTAAATGTTTTTTTATGCCAAATACTTTTTCTTAAACCTATACACCTTCAGTTTTTGGAGTTTCAATGCAAAAATGCAAGTAACAATATCAGGACGCTCAGTGGGTTTTTCATGTGGAAGTAAAGCAATAGCTATTTCAGGTCATTGTGGATTGTAGTGAAAGTTAAAAAAAGTCAGGTTTGCTATGCTTTCGAACAATTGACACAGCATCTTGGTATAGCTGCTGCATGTAGAGATTGATATGTAGAGTAAAATAATTTTATCCTGCTAAGAAATCTTGCTGAAATGATCGGGAGACTACAAAATTTTGTAGGCCTCTTATTTTATCAGTACGTAATACCTTTTGGTCTTTCCTTAGGAACTGCAATTTTTGCACTCTCTCGAGCCAATACTGAAGAGAATACACAAATATCTACACCACACCGCCATTAAGTATATGAAAAAGACCCAACCCCACTTGATAACTATAAAAATATTTGATTCTTAATAACAATATTATCTTACGTAAGTTTTGTAGTTTATATTATATAATAGCCGCCACTCAGTAAATTATAGAAATTAAGATCTAACTTAAGATATTCTCTACAGCTACTTATATAACCCCAAAATGTTTCACTTTCATATCATCAATATAGCATTAATATGTAGCCTATAATTAATGAAAAATAGTCGCATCATGGCATTAACTATAATATTTCATTTCTAATTGTAATAATGTCATCAAACCACCTCAAATTTTGTAGATTTTAGTATCCAGTACACAGGTGTACTCAGAAAATTACACACTGCAGAATCAGACCTGTAAATTATTTTTAGCAAGTCGAAGTTTTTAATAACCAATTGAATTTGAACTCCACAATCCTGCAGATCATGGCTTTCATGTAATAGCCTATTGTTTATTGTAGTATGTGTTTTGTTTTATTCTGAAATGCAATTAGCTCTCAAAACTGACGAAAGATAGATTTTGAAAATACGAAAATTATGTAGGAAAACTAATGCTTCACTGAAAATAATTATTTTTCTGCAAATCCTTGGATACCAAGCTTCAAAATGACGGGTCATTCATTAAAATCCGTTCAGTCATTTTCCCGTAATTTCCATTACTAGTTCAAATTATATATACCATTAATAGAGTTTTAAAACCTTCATTAGTACAAAAATCAACTCGTACTCGTCATTATCAAATAATAGCTCGACCAGTCTTTTGTTATGGGAGTGAAGCGTAGACTATAAGGACAAAAGATGAAAGCATACTAACAGCTTGCGAGATGAGATTCATGCACCGAACAGCTGGCTACACTAAATGGCATTGAAAGAAAAATGAGATATTCTTCAAGAACTTAATGTGTCATCAATACTGGACTATATCTCCAGATATCAGTTAAACTGGAAGGAACACTTAAGAATAGTTTCATCCAGGATCCCTAAGGCAATAATGAAGTATCGTCCAAATGGGAAACTGTCACTTGGTCAACCCATGAAAAGATGGCAAGAAAATCGCTTTTTCAGGCCATAACAGCATGAATAGGATTAGAGATTAATTTATTATCATTTATTCCCTTAATATCAACTAGCCTCAATAGTTCTTTTGGGACTAGTACTTGACAGGATGATGATGATGATGTTCATTATCTACATACATTACATTTCAATTCTGAATGTACTAACGTCTATACTACAAAGCTCTTGTTTGTTATCAGTACTTACTTTAATTCTTCTTGATAACGTCTTCTTTTCCCATGGCCTGTGTAATATGAGGTATACTGGATATGTGATGATATCGCACACAAAAGCCAAAGCTTTTATGGCGCCTATGGTGCCTTCTATCCAAAAGCTGCCCATGTTCCTGCAATGAAACGACTGCAATGAGCTCTGCACCTTCAGACCATTTGCTTTTCACGTCAAAGGAGGAGTTCTTATCTATTACAGGTGGACCCTGTCTGTTTTCGAAGATACTTCGGATTTTGATCAAATATTTCGAGAGATAAGCCGAAACGTGTTAATACTGCTGATTGTTTAAGTAAACATGCTGTGACATTTTGTTGCATATTCGGTTGTCATATCTTCCCAGTGATTTAAGATTCTTCAGAGAAGATAAGATTCTTAAATCTTAAATCACATAGAAAATACTGCAGTAGAAGTAGTATGAACTGGTTAACAGTAATATTTTTAACAGTACTTGTCTACCCCTTTCTGATAATCCTATCACTGTACATTTTTAAGCTACTTCCAGACTAATTCTTTCAGTAATTTTAAAATTACAGTATATATGAAGCGAAACTATTGAATTACGTCATCTAGAAGCTAGAAATTTCTATTGAACATTTGACTTCACTTATTAAAATGCTGAAATTTATAGGGTAATATGAAGCCATACTGTTGGTGAAATGGGCAAAGTTGAAGTATATGTAAGCTTACTATGTAACAGGCTCATGCATGTGAACTTCCCAATACTTACAATGTCAAATTGTACATTACATGATATCCAACATTAAGATATATGGATCATATGCAGAGACTAAATGGAATGTAGAAAATACGGAAATTGAAGAATTATGGGTTTACGTAAAGAATTTTTTGGTCCTACAGAATACATCTGTTATGGTAACAATTGATATTAGAGGAGAAAAATTAGCTCCAGTGCCGGGGATCGAACACGGGTCCTTGGTTCTACACACCAAGCCACAAAGGGAAAAACACCGAAGGAGAAAGATTCGATCCAGTGCTATGGATTGAGCTTCAGTGTAGCTCAATGGTTAGTGTACTTGGTACGTAGAGCCAAGGACCCGGGTTTGATCCCTGGCACCGAAACAAATTTTTCCTCTAATATAAATTGTGGGTTTGCAGAAAACAATGAATGAATGTGGAAAGTTTAAAAATATGGAACATATTTCCTAATATAATGGATAGAACAAACTAGACCTATTAGCGAAAATATAACATGTATTATCTGCATGCACATTTAAAATGTAACTGCATTTATATTGATTTATTGATCTCTGGAATAAAATTAATAATTTTATCGACAAAGTGGGGTAGAAATCAGTATGGTTGTGCATTTTATGTCAAGACATGCAAAGTGAAAAAACCAAATTAACACTTTGTTGTGTACCTATTTAATTAGATGAAGTAATTCAAAACATTCTTATATAGATATCTGAAGTCAAATGTGTAACTAGTAGCAGAAATTCTGATGTATGAGAACATACTACTATACAAGCAAGTTTAAATAAACGTTTTTTCTACTAGAAGAAACGAGCTAGAAGTATCATTATGCTGTAACGTCATACTTTTAATTATAATTGAATGCGCCATTACAATCTCATGCCTAGCATAAGCAATGCAGGTGATATGCTAAATAGTTTTTGTACATGCTGGATTACAAACAGGCTAACATTTTTTTTGCACATTTACTCACTTTTCTTCAAACATGTTTGGATTTGCTGGAACAAGGAGGAAAACGCAATTAGTTATTTGGTTGAAACAGACTCAAGAAATAATAAATTTTAACTTCAAAGTTGATAGGTCTAATATTTTACTGAATGAAAAATGTTGCTCATCACCAGTCTCCATTTTCGTAATTGTTATAGGAATGAATATTTCAGTTTTATGTGAAGATCATAAGTAGTTTTAATATTACAAAAGTGCAGCAAATTTATAATCGCTAGTTAGCTCTGCTGATATAGTGACACTATACAGAGTATTCAAGAATTCCTTGCCCAGACTTCTAGGAATGATGGAGGAAACCAAAACAAACAACACTTAAATAATCCTGGGTCAGAAACTCATTTAGTACTGGTCACGTGCTGGTGAAACACAGTACTTGAGTGGAGATGATCTGGTGGGACTGAGAAAATTATGTTCTATTTCTGTATTAATTTGTGATTAATGAGTGTTCAGTTAATTAGAATGCTCAAAATGACCATCAGCCTCATTTCTCAGCTGGAGGCAAAGCAGCCAATTGTCCCATGTTCACTAGAACATGTGAGGTGTGTCCTGTAATGATTGTGGCTGCTGTAAGAATTCATGCAACAAGTACCATCTCTGAGTTAAGAGGGGAAGAACACCTTGATTTTCGCGTAATGCCACAAAAGTCCAGAGAGGTCCGGGTAACCTGCAGACCAATTTACAGGTCCACCCCAGCCAATCTGATTGATGAAAGTGTCTTACTACTTCACGAACGGCTCTGTAAAGTGAGCTGGTTACTCCAAAATGCTGGTCTTTCCCAGTCTATCGTGGATTGCAAAAAAATATGCGATAATGAGATAATCTTCGTTCAGGGAAACGTTCGCGATACCAATGCCTTTAGCTGCACCGAAAAAGTGCATGTCCCTAAGTTTCTCCACATGTAGCTTTTCTTGTAGACACTAATTGTGACGTAGTTACTAGTGCTACACACTTCACTCAAGTCAGTACGTAATGTCTAATAGTTTGACATCACAACGTAATTACGTACACAAAATCAGCATTTAGCGTCATGATTTATAAACAATCATTTGTTTTGTCTTCTCTTCCCCTCATTTTACCATGCATGCTCAGTACTCTCTCAAATGGCTTTCCGACCTACGATTATTTAACAAAAAATATTTGTTTTGGTCTCCATCAAGCCTAAAAGTTTGGGCATGGAATTATTGAACACCATGTAGACGAGCCCAGATTCAATCGAAGAAAACTGAATTATATTTTCATAATTTCCAAAATATTTCTGGTGTACACTCTGCTTCCTATAAAATTTAGTAGGTACCGGATCCTTTCCAAAAAATGAAAGGAGCCGAAGATTCGTATGACTACATCATATTGAGCTGAAATCAAGAAAATATGGAATTTTTACCACCCTGCACTTACTGTATTCCGAAGTTTCCTTATTCAAAACCAAGGGCAAAGACAGTAAACTATGTAGAAGTACTTGGCCTTCATAGAATTGATTATTATTTCGTCCACCTACATTCTATTTTATTTTCTATATCTATATCATATACTTTCATCTTATTCTCCAGTCTGCACATCCAGATAGCTTTAACTGGGGGTGGTTAAGGGAAAGTTTAGTAGCCAGACTCAACTACGTGACCTGTTACCTGAGCTACTGGGGCCATTCAGTTCTTCATTCAGTCCTTTTTAATTTTTAAACTTATGTCTGGTTGTTCTTAATTATCGGAGCTTGTGCACTTGAGATGTAGTTTAATTTAGTTTTGTTTGGTATCCTCTCGTCTCATTTTAATTCATTATTTCGTATTTACATGTTACACTGGATCAAACAAGTCTACCTGCTACATTATGTTTTAATACAGATACAGTATACATGTGTACTGTACACACATGAACGTATGTCGTAGTCTTTTTTTTAAATTTACAACCGTTATTACTCTACTATGCAATTCACTCATTCTCCTCCTTAACCTAATTTAGCCAACAGTTTTTTCTCTCATTACGCCCTTTCATCTCGACCTCCGGTTACACTTCGGCACAATTCCTCCTAGTCCTGAAAAAGCTATCGTGTGGCTAGCAAAACATACTTCTTTTTTAAACAAAATACATACCCAGAGCAAACGACTTAATTCATAATCAGGAATGGAAAGGAGTTTGATTTTGTGAAACAAAATCTGGGCCATAAATGTTTTGTATAAAATATACTGTAGATCTAGCATAACTTCGCATAGTACTTTAAAAAGGCAGGACAGACGCTATTCCCAACTATCCCGATGTAGCCTACATAATATGTGCTTGTTTCTCTGGAACAGCAAGAGACCGCCACAAAGAGGGCATCCGCCGTCGACCGACAGCAACGCTCATTTCATACGGTTACGAATGATGTCAAGGTTGGCAGTTTTTTAAGGCTGTGCGATCTATAAAGGCAGTACTTTGAAGTTGCACGTACGTACTAACGATCTCTGTGCTCTCGAAGTGGAAGCAATTAACTGAATCCACATTTTATTCCGTAAAATTGGATAAATTAAGCGAGACGTCGGGCCTCACTAGTTTCCATACGTTTAGAACGCTCTCATACATTTGAGTATAAAGGCTGGTTCACAATAAACCGGGAACAAAAACGACAACGAGAACAGAAATATTGTTAAAATAAATGCATTTAAATGTGAGTATTCACAATTAACTATTGTGAATGCTCACATTTAAATACATTCATTTTAACATTATTTCCGTTCTCGTTTTTGTTGTCGTTTCCGTTTCCGGTTTACTGTGAACCAGCCTTAACTCTTAACAGTTTAATGCATTTAAAGACCAATTTTATCATACGTAACCCAGTACTGCAAGTCCCAAGAGACGTCAAATATTCGGGGTTCGAACCACCCTCTTAGGGAATGTTTATGAATACGATGTTCACTTTTATTTGGACTAAAACTCGAGTAAATCAGTTTCAGTTTACTGTTAAGTTTAAAACTTAAGCTCAAATAGGCCCATACAGGGTGGCCCACTTAACTCTTTCACTTCCAATAGAGTGTGAAATATTTCAAATATGCACAAACCGACAATTGCAAGTTAAATTACATCGAAGGGGACATCTGATACACGCAATGATTTTTTTTACATGCAATAATTTTCAAGATACTATAGTCAACTTTCCTTTTTCTTCTTTTTTTTTTAATGGGAACCAACTAATGTTTTGTATAGCAAATGATGCCTTAGCTCTATCTAATAAATAATAACTGGCTACTTTACCGACTGAATGTCACCCGGTAAGAGTAAACGTAAGCAATGTCTGACCAAGGATCGAACAGAAGGATGGCATCTCTGGTTAGATTTGTGCGTAAATTAAATCACAACCACAATGTACTGTACATTTTAATACTATGGAAATGTTTAACATTGTGAAGTGACACACAAAAGTAGTGTATAATAAAAAAATTATTATCTAAAAAACAAAACAAAATCTCCAGTGTGCAATCAGATTGTCGCCGATGTCTTATCATTCAATAATCTCCAGTACAAAACTGAAGAAATAAGGGTTGTATTAGGTAATGTACAGTACTATAGGCGTGTTCGATCTTCAATTAAGTCAACATTATAGGGAAGGGTGCGTCAGACATTGTTTATGTTTACCCTTACCAGTGACAGTAAAGCAGCCAGTTGTCATTAGACAGAGCTAACGCAACATTTGCAATACAAAACATAGTTTGTTTCCATTTAAAAGAAGTTGACTAATATCTTGCAAATTATTTCATGTACAAAAAATACATAACATGTATCAGATGTCCCCTTCGATGTAATTTAACTTTTAATTTTCGGTTTGTGCATATCTGAAATATTTCAGACGCTATCGAAAGTGAAAGTTAAGTGGGCCAACCTGTATATTATGGCAAAATACAAGTGTAAGGAAAACCTCGGCATATCTATTTAAACTGGGTTACAGGAGTTTATTTTCAAGCCCCTTCAACGAATTGATTTTTTTTTCTCTCCATACGAATAGAACATTTCAGCCCTAATGAGAAATTCAGGTGACCGCCTGTGTTTTATGATTTAATTTATTGGACGAATCTTGTTCATTCATATTCTTATTAATCGATCTGACAATTTTTATTTCAAATTGAAAATAAGCTGGCTTTTTTTTTTTTTTTTTTTTTTTTTACTACCTGGACTGATGTTACATTTCCCATCGGAAGAAAAATTTGAGAAATTACCTGGAGAACTATTTCTCCACTTGCGTTTTCGCGTGCAATTCCAACCGCAATCGGCATAAGAATCTTAACAGTATTTTACGCAGAGGCCAAAGGAAAGCATTAAAACTACTTTCAGCGTATTATTTCACGTAACTACTCAATATTTTAAACCATTAATAATTAAATATGCATTGTACATCATTCTTACAAAAACTAAACTAAGAGTTTCCGAATACAGGACTAAAGACCCCATGGCTAATGTCTGAATGCCTAGTTTCAAGAGTTCTGATACATCAGAATAAAATACTGCGCAGTTTCCAGGTATACTTCTTCATGTAATGTGCTGATGTGTTTCATATAAAAAACCAAGGTTACAACAATTGAATGTCAATTTTAGCACAAGCTACATGAAAGAAAAAAATTCTGCGAAGAGGTGATCTCGCCGACAGTTCCAACACAGACTAACGCAAAACCGGTTATAATCAGGTTTTCGAGAAAGTATGCTCAACGACAGGTTATGCAACTATACCGGTCAACAACCTCTATAAAAATATAGGCCTACTACACTGCCCAATTTCAAATCAAATTTATTTTTGTAAGCAATTGTTGGTAGTTCCAGTTTGTGCCCCAGAATTCAGTATTTCTTCGGTATTGAGAATACGCAGATTCGATTATTCATTTGTCATTATGAAAAGGATTAATTTTTAGACAACAGAAGTACTCTTAATTTCAAGACATGAACCATAAACTGAATAAATCAAAGAGCAAGAAGGGAGAAGTGTAAATTAAAACGTACACAATGACAATCGCGTCACTGCAAAGGATCTCGGGACTCATCTGATCCTTTATGTGAGCTCCCAGCGTAAAGACCACCTGTCTCGCTACGTTCACACTGTCCCACTTAGGGGACTTAAATTTTGCAGAGGGAAACGGTGGAAGAATCGTCAACTAGATGGGCAATAATTAAACCATCCGCGCATGTACTCGCAATAGCAAAGACACCTTTTAGTAGTCCGCCGCATCCCACTAGCACCCCGGCCCAATCGTCTAGCCGAGAGAGAAAAGCAGCACCGCCAAAGTCAAGTGCCGGAGATTTAAGAAGTACCGCTAATATCAAGATTCCATCGTCAGCCAAAGATAAATGAACGACAGAATTCAGAAATCCGAAATATATACTTGTGGGTAACAGGTCGTCCACCATAATCCCCATTTTTTTCAGGGCTCATCCCATAACGCCTTAAGGAAATCACGTGAAAATCACTGGCAGGTTGAATTCTCAGTTTAGGATATCGAGTCATTTGTATAGACTCTCTGAAAAATAAACATTAATAAATGTGGATAAAACTAATAAAACCAGGCCTAGAATTGTTAAAGAAAAAACACTTAAAAATATGGATTACCAAGGGGGCCGAGGAGTTAATCCATGATATGGCGACGTGCAGGGGAAAAACGGTATTTTGTTTTCGCTGCAGGTGAAGGGGAATGCTGCTACTGGCTACAGATAAGAGCAGCGTTAGCTCCTGACAACCTCTAAGAAAACATTAGCTAACTGAAAAAGTTTGCTTTATTTCTGTAATTAAATAATTATATATTTTGTCCACACCTGTGGAGTAACGGTCAGCGCGTCTGGCCGCGAAACCAGACGGCCCGGGTTAGATTCCCGGTCGGGGCAAGTTACCTGGTTGAGGTTTTTTCCGGAGTTTTCCCCTCAACCCAATATGAGCAAATGCTGGGTAACTTTCGGTGGTGGACACCGGACTCATTTCACCGGCATTATTACCTTCATCTCATTCAGACGCTAATTAACCTAAGATCTTGATAAAGTGTCGTAAAATAACCTAAAATAAAAAAAATAAAATGATTCGTAGAATTGTGGTGGAATTACCCCATTTTTCGTAACCGTTGGAAGTCTGATACATGGCATAAACTGGATACGTGGCCCGAAACAACAATCTGCTTCCCTACAGTTTCCATTTGCTTGTCCGCAAACACCATATCTGCGAGTCTGCAACATTTCACTCAGACTGATCAAGTGCACTCCACAACATGTAAGCACAGACTGCATTCTGAACACACGTACCTCAGAGCCAATCACGTCTAAATACAAATCACATACTACAGTACATCAGTACTTTCCCCACCCCCTTGTAACGTACGCCTATATGTTTGCAGGGTTGCATACCCTTCTGCTATTATGCCTCTTGCAATCTACGAAGAGAGGTTTTGGCTTTTAATTTTCGAAGGAGTTTCCGGACCGGGATTTCATATCTCAAATTGGTGCTTTAGGCCATCATCCCTAAAGTCTGTAACATCATGGAAATGCCGAATATATTTAGCACATTAATTCCTATTTTAATGCTCAAGCCTCAGAATCACTTTCTCAAAATATAAAAATTAACGGTACTGTGTCAGCGTACAAAATCCATTAGATTTAAAAGCGTAGGGGAAAACCTGACAAGTCACACATTTTACTGTTTTTATAAGAGAGTTTCAAGACCCATTAGCCTACATTCTATTGTCTTTGGGTTATTCTTCAAATTTCTTTGAACTAGTGAGGTAATTATTCTGTACAGTTAAACTAGAAATCTACAATACTTGAGCTATTACAAGACATCTAAAACATAAAATCGATAATTTTGGACTTACTAAGTTTTTCCCTCTGTTCTCTTCATATATAATTTACGGAAAAGCACTTCAGCAACTCCAGTATTGAAAAGTTCTTTTAGCATGTCGCTACTAGCGAGAATACTTACATAGGTTACAAACGGGAATTCGGACTTGTCGCTTCTCATAGCGGTACGTAATACTGTAATAGGGTTTCAGCTTATGCCTATTTGTAGAGAACCTTACGGAACATTGATGGCTTCCTTTCCTAGGAAGAAAAAATTTTAGTAGCCTAGAGGTAAAGTTATTCTATTTGTTCGAATTGAGTACTCTTGAGTGTAAAAGTTTACTCCAAAGAATCTATTTGAAGCCTTGCATTAAAAATTGCATTCTGCGATATGCTTCAAATGTAAGAAAACTGGCCACGTATGAAACGACACTAATATGGAACATATCCCCAATAATGGCTCTCAGAGTTCTCTTTGTGAACAAGATTACGCAGCAAATACATATCGACTAGCAGATGTGGTTTTTCGAATTGCAGGTGGGGAAAACTATTTTGAGGTGGTGCTATTTATATGGTGTACACATATTGCAAGAATTCGATAATAAATTAAACTGCAGCTAATGATTTTTTCGGACATTACATGACAATTCTAAAAGTAATTTTAATGCTAGCTTGCAAAACGTTCTGAAAATAATCACTAATGTAAGTAGCTTATCTGTACAAAACACTGAACTCAGCAAAAACGTGATGAATGACGAATTACAACAATATTTTACTTGAAAATAACATCACTAGGGCTAGGATTTTGATGAAATTGCATCTTTTTTTCTAGCAAGCCAGAAACATAGCTGCTTTGGTATTTATATGTTATATGATAAACAGTGTTTTAAGACATTTGTTAGGGCATTTTGTTTTTGCCTGTTTCAACTCATAACAGCATCTTTTATTTTATTCGGTCATTTTTGAGGGATTTTCATTTAATTTTGGCCATAAATCCCCATTAATGTAAAATAATGTTTATTTCCTTTGATATTTTCTCTACATATTTTGTCCATTAATACCCATTATTTTGTCTAATATTTTAATCGTTTTTCTACACGAATTCTATTGCTCTTTTAAAGTAGTACACCCCATGTAATGGATCAGTCCAACCACCACTTCAATATAGACTCCTCTATACCTGCTAGTTCCGGATAAAAGTGGGCTTGTGGAGACTACATGGAAACTACATCAGGTAAAATAATTAAAGTGTACTACTTAGTAAAAATTATGTACAATTAAATAAACTTAAATGTTGGTACTAGAATTTAATTTAATTACTAGTCTAAATATTAAATTGTACAAAACCTCTTTCTTACTAAGCCAATTATGTAAGATCAATTTTAGGGCATTTTCAAAGATTTTTAGGTCATAAATGCATTGTTTTAGGACATTTTTTCATGATTTATAGGTCATCAAAATCCTAGCTTTAAATATCACTAACAAAAATATTTTAGGCTCTCAATTTCTAGGCGCAAGTCAACCATTAACAGCTACATAATATGGTGCATGACAGTTTTTACAGCTGAAATTTCCTGCGTATTCCAATATTAAGATTGGAAATATTTCTCGAATAATACAATTCTCACATCTTACGCATTTCACTCAGCTTCGTGGCGCCTTAGGGTTCAATGCTCCCAGCCAGGCTTTAAAATAAATCTAGTCGCAGTAATAGTTACCACTACATTACTGAACGAGGCCACACGCAATGGAATATTGGTAACGATGGACACTGCATTGTCATATCTGATCTGAATGTAGTCCACCTACCGATATTCACGTGTTTGTATGTAGGCAAGGTTTAATCCTGTCTCTCGACATTATCATGCTTAGCTCCAAGAGAATACTTATCGTATTCTTAATCAGTTATCAGCAATCGCAACTTAAGACTTAACTGAGCTAAGCTTCGATCTCTAAAAGTCCTATGAACACTATCAGGCATTGTGCACGTGAAGACTTGTTTACTGAATGTCCAGCATAATGACATTAAAAATTTAATTCCTGAACAAAATTCAATGAATAACAATGTTACAGAGCACGAACATGTTTGTCCAGCCTTCCGACAAATCTAAATTCAAAACAGAATAGGTTCGAAATTATACAGGCGTGGTGTAAAAATCTTGATTCTTAATCATGCTCAGTTCCCAGAATGTGCATCGCTTATACAGAACCTGAGTTAGATCTGTCTACTTTTCAATTGCTTTTTGTATTTTCCTTCGAGTACCGGTATTATGCTTATTTTTTTATCGAGTATTAGAAAAAACTAACGAAAAATGTGACACCAGCAAATGAGTAATACGAGATACTGTATTTGAACATGTTGCAATTTTATTATAGAAAAAAAATTCAATTGACAATTCTTTTTGCATATTTTACTTAAATAATTTAGACACACTGTCAAGTTTTCCAGTACAGTTCTATCAGTACTGGCATATTTCACCCTCTTGTCAGCGTAGCCTATTGCGCGCGCGATTGTAAGCACAATGGGGAAGTTCAAAATTACTGAGTGTACTCTCATGAAGAACGGTAGAATGTTGTTACAAAACTGTTGGCAGAATCAGTGTAATTTTGGCAACAAAGTGGCACGTTTCAATTCAACTTCAATCAAGGCGACCATATTTTCAATTTACGAAATCCGGACGTCCAGAACAGTAAAAAAAAAAAAAAATGCGAAAAAACAGAACATGATTATAGTAACGTCACAATTTTGAAACTACGTAATCCTAAGTCAGTACTATGCCAATCTAGTATATACAGTCACGAAGCTTGAGTTTTGAGGGTGCTAGGAACAATTGACTGTGTCTGTACTATTTCGCATTGTCTAATAAGGCGATATTAGCGATCCTAGTGGTTAGCAACTATCTATGGATGCATATTTACTACGTATTGAGCTTCGTGACTATATACTAGACTGTGACTATACTATAACCAGAAATTAGCAGACGTATCCTGTATGAAGAAGCATGCGTGCCTATTTTGAAGTTTGAGCGATTTAAGTTTCCAAAATAATATTTTAAGAAAAATGGTGCACTTTAACAGGCATTAAGGCAGCCCCCATGTATAGTTAATGTGCATACTTAAAACTTTTTTTTTTTTTTTTTTTTTTTTTCAGTGAAAGAAAATTCGGATGCGAAAGCATATTTCCTTATATCGTTTGACAACATCGCATTCCAGCCAACCTCTCCGAACAAACTGCATTTACAGCTGGTACTTCTGGGAGAGTAAATCTTTTTCATAAATTTCTTTTATCACGCAGCATTTTGTAGAAGTTTGTACAAGGGTAAATCGAAGTTAACTTCAGTGATGAGCTTTCAGGTTGTTTATGAATAAAGTTCATCACTTGTCCATAAGTAGGGGTGTATTAACAATATACGCGAAATGTGTTTAAAAAAAAAGCTTATTTTATGCATGAAAAATGCAAATCTCTTAAATGAAAGTAAAAAAGTGAAATATCTGCGAATTTGATAGAAATCAATGAAATTACTTCATAATCACGATATTTTCAACAAAAAAAAAACATCAGTTTTATGGAAAATTCGCACGAAAAGTGACTTTCTTCCAAATAAAACGCGAAAATTTTCCTTATAAAATAAATATGAACATTTCTATATATATATATATATATTATCTGATTGTTCAGCATTACACTGCGTGTAGCATCTGGCATTACATTGCGTGTAACATCCGCGGGTAAGAGACGCTAGCCCGAGAGTGCACTGCTGATGACCGCTGTTCTAGAGCAAAGTTAAAAAGTAAAGGTTATAGTGCATCTCCTTGCTTTAGCCCGCAGTGAATTAGAAAAGCGTCAGAAACTGGCATATATGCCCTCGCTATACGTTTCACAGAGACATTTTAATTAATCGAACTAGTTTCTTGGGAATATCAAATTCAATAAGAATATTATATAAAACTTCTCTTTTAACAGAGTCATATGCTTTTTTGAAATTTATGAGAAAGATGTACCGTGCCCTTATACTCCCATTTTTTCTCCGATATATTTCCCTTTTCTTTCAACAATTAAGCCATCGAACCTATTTCGTGATTCTCAATTACAGTTCATTACACAGTTTCACTTAAAGAATCATTTTATTGCCTACGAAACCTACTCCAAGTGACATTGAGTTTACACCAGACCTTTACATTTTGTCCACGTCACATGAGTGCCACTGGTGACGGAACTTAACACCAGAGTCAATTTTGAATTTAATTGATGATATGCAACTTGTTACCAATAACTGACACGATGTACGAGATATAAGTCATATATCCAACAAAATATCATGGTCGGTAACTTTATCGGGCATAGAAAGTGCTTTGAGTGCATTCATACGAAGCAAATTGAACAAGGTCCCACCTCCAGTGACTTATCGTACTGTAGGCCGCTAGCTTCCTATGTCCAGTGCCGCCCACAGACCACATGACTGACTGGTCAGATGGAGTAACTACATCATCCTTCCAACCCATTAAAATGCATTAAACAAACCAAAAGAGGGGACATTCCTTCATGATCCACTTTATCAGATACACAACGAGAGCTCTGTGTGGAGTGTGGCTCAATGAAGAGGGCGGAGAGGAAAACTACCAGTCGTGAACGATACAATCGAGAACTGAAATTTTGTGAACTTAAGAATATAATTTAATACAACACATTTTCTAGTGTATCTGCTATTTTCCTAGCTCTTCATTTTCAGTAGTGGAATTTGGACATTTAATTTTCTGTGTACGATGCATTATTAAGGGGGGGGGGGATAAAGAACGCCAAGAAAATAAGAGAAAAAGTCAGAATAAAGAGTCTGGAAGGCATGCCCATTCAGATATGAAACGTCATCGTAAGAATGAAATACCACAGTCTAGTATATACAGTCACGAAGCTTGAGTTGTGAGGGTGCTAGGAACAAGAGACTGTGCCGGTACTATTTCGCATTGCCTGTAATGAGGCGATAGTAGCGATCCTAGTGGTTAGCAACTATCTATGGATGCATATTTACTACGTATTGAGCTTCGTGACTATATATACTAGACTGTGACAATATACAGAAGAGTAAAAATCAATTTTTAAGTCACAAAATTTATCGGAACTTTACAACAGTTCTCAATCCAATTCATGTAAATAAATAAAGCAAGGTACGGTACTATTTGCATCTCAAATATGGTCAAGCCTAATCTCAATATCTGATCAGCCGGTTAATATGAAAGCTATCCTAAAAACTAGACGCCTTATTCGTTTAGAGATTTTATGATATCAGTTGTCGAGAGACGACCGGATATAACATAGAAGATAAATCCGAAGGGTAAAACATTTGAAGAGAGTGATATGATTAGTAAAGTCTAGCTTCAATCAAGAGAACTTCCAATCAAGTTAAATGTGCCGAGATGTGTTTTAAATTTCAATAGTTACAGATATTTCAGCTTAAGTTGCTGCCAACAGTAGCGGTTTACATAATGAGGCACATTTCAACAGGTTCTTAAGTCTAGCCATCCATAAATTTACTTACTAATTTGGAATACATTTCTGTGTCGATATTGACAAATCAGATTCAAGAAAAATCCTTCAGTTATTTAATTTTATTTCAGAACTAAGCAAATTACTTTGAAAAATGGTAACCATAGTGCAACAATAAATATGACCTACTACAATAGCTATGAAAATACGTCGTCCTGCAGGTTTACAATAACCATTAATAAGTTCGAAAATACGAGAGTAATAACATTCAAAGGATTAAGTGGATATAGTTTGTTATAGCCGTGTACTTAAAGTAGACTTTTCACCAAGAAAACAATGGCAATGTTGATTTTTTTTTTAAGGATGGGGCTCGACTCTATATTGCAAATGAAATCCTGAATATTCTCAACGAGCATGACAGTGTTTTCTGATCCGCTTTCAAAGCTATTATGATTCTGGCTACCATATTCTCCCGATAATCCCTGTGATTACTTCCTGTGGGGTTTACTCAAGGGTGTCATGTATGGGATAATCCATACAGTACTAAAGAAATTAATATTGCAATTTTGACATTAGTAACCTGCATAGCAAAAACTCGAGAACTTCAGAAATCTGTTCCAAATCTTGGATGGCAATGGAGCACATTTTTTTTCTCGTGTACGGAGAAGAGACCGGAAGCTTGTTGCATTTGCCGAAGGTTTACACTGCAGTCTGAGGCGTATTGTGCTCAACACTCCTATTCTGTGAATGATTGGATAACCGAAAGGCAGCGCTCTTGTACAAGAACAGCACGTTGCACCATGAACTTAACCCGGGCTGCGGTATGGATGATAATATGTAAATTGATGATGACGAAATGAGTAAGGTCCAACCCCGAAAGTTACCCAGCAATTCTGCTTCAATTGAGGAAAAAACCAGAACCAGGTAACTTGTCCCGATCAGGATTTGAACGCGGGCTCGCTCGTTTCACGGTCAGCCGTACTAACCGTTACTTCACAGCTGTGGACAATGGAGCACATACTGAGAATGTTTTCACATCATTTTCCCAAAGTTTAGTGATAACATACAAAAAAAATCGGACTTTCGTAGTTATGGAATAAAATTCAATGAAAACTGAAGTGTACTTCAAAAAACTGTAGTTGAAATAAAATGATCTTCCAGGCCAGAGAAAAAAACTTTTACTTTTGAGCAATAAATTGTATCTCAAATATTTAGATCTGTACAAAATGTTTCGACAAGGGAAATACTATAAAAAAAATGTCTTCCTATACTGCTAGCTGGACGAAACTCTTTGCGGTTGCTTTGCCTTACGATAGAGCAGAGTCGGTACAAAATTAAGTTTGTTATCTATTTCCACTACAATTTTACAGTTTTACTTCCCTCCCGGAAGACGCTACCCAAGGATTTTAATGACCTCTAAAACCATAGTTCTCGGCAGGAACCTTTGATCCAACGTCTAGCATAGTTACCATTAAACTACCGAGAACGACTAAATATCTGAGGAAATATAGCGAAGGACCGAAACTAAACCTCGGAAGACATCAAAACAAGATTTTACTCGACCCACGTCTACGGTATACAAATCACAAGATCATACTACGAATGAGTTTCACACATTCAAAGCTGGATAGATCTTTCGTGCTCTAAAGATGGAACTTAAAATCCTGTCCAAGTACAGCTTCAGTATTTTACCTATTCCTCTATTATTAGGGGCCAATCAATATTACTAATATGAGATTGGTTTACAGCCTTGTTTCTATCTCACTGGTAGCACACTGTGTGTCTCAATTTGAAGTGCAGTAAATCGGATCAGGAAGATAGTTCTCGAGCACCTATGGTTATCTGTTCGCCTAGACAAGCCTTTTCTGGGTACTCTTTTTTTTTTTTGTCTTCCTAGAAAATACTCCATTACATTATTTCTTCGGACAGTCATACGTTCATCTTTCTTCTCACGTGACAATTTCCGTCTTTCTGTACTCTACAATATTCTGGTCGTTTGTTGCATTTATTTCGCGTACGCTATCGTTTCAAAAAAGTTTATATATTTTTTCCAATATTCCGAAGAAACTCGTACCCCTTTCTTTCCACACACCCCTCTATAATCATGTGAAGTTTACAGTTATTGAAATGTTTTTACTGTGGGGAAAATAGAAATTTTTAATTTCATGTTTTTCGCCAAAATGCATGCATCAATTCGTGTCTACTTTTGACAATCCCAAACTTAAGCTAATTTTCTCTTATTGTGTATCTTATCACCGTTTCTTTATACATTAGTTTCAATTTAGCACGTTCTTTGTCAACCAGCAGATGGCTTGCATACATGTAATGAAAATTTCACACCAAGTACCATGCAACTTTTTCAGACAAAACGCATGAGCACGTTCAAGCAAATTTCTGTATAAAGTACTAATTCTTTTGTAACACATAACGCACGCACAAGTTTAACGTTATTACCAGCAACTTCAAAATACAAATATGAAGTACATGATTGACGCTTTCTACCAGTAATCCTACGAGTATTGCGACGGCTAAAGGCAAAATAAAGGGGACGGACGGAAAGAAAGGCCTTGCGACACCGCAGAAACTTCCGAGACCCGAATATGATCGCGTCTAGACGCTGAGGACCCAGTGAATTATCGATTGTGTTATCAATCTGATTAAAATGTCTCGTCTGAAACAAGAAACGGATGTCTGGAGTTGACCAAGGCCACAGCAATTCTTGGAATTATCTCACGAGTTTAACCTCAGACTATGGCCAAGGGTTTACATTCTACTGCCAGCGACTCCGCCTACCAAGTCAAATATCTTGATCAGACGACCGGATTCTTGAATTATGGAGTTTGATCCCCGCAGCCGACGGTTCTTACTGAAGTGTACTTTACAGACTAAGACTTCACTGAAACGTACTACAATCGCCGTTCCACGTACTTTAAAGTAGAAGTTTATGTATGTATTTTTAAAGAAGTTCTTGCATTTGCCAGTCAACTCACAAGAGACGTACAATTGTGACAATTTGAAAATAAATTTCCAAAAATACATTAAACATGTAAATTACATTTTTTAACGGCTCCAATCAGTAACACACATTATTTACCTAAAGACGAAAGTATTGTGCATCTTTTGAACATAGTTTTATTGCATTTAATCAGTAATGGAGGAAGGACATTTTTCCGTCGAGATATTTGCAAGGAAGATGATCAATAATGGAAAGAATTAGTGTCACGAAGGTGACATGTTTTACGAGTTTCATAACAATTCAGTTCTTTTACAATAATGAATGACACTGCTATTCACAATTCAATTTCTTGAACTACGTACCATTCAAAACAGATTGTCACAACAGATACGTGAAGCTGCATTTCAAAAATGCACCCCGTGCCAGAAAAAGCGAGCCACTTAATTTAATTGCAATGTATTAATATTTGAAAAACAAAATACAGAGTTTCCAAAATTTATATATACACTCTTTGAAATACTATTTCACAGCAAAGAAATGAGATAGAAATAAGATTTTTGCGGTTTTTGATTCAGAAGGCAGCGAAAAGCATGGAAACCTGTTCATCTGCTTATAAACAAATATGGCGGTGCAATTATCGTTCGATGAATGCAATGGACACTGAAATGTTATTGTAAAGTGGAGAATGTTGAGGTTCAACAACGTTGGAAGGTTGAATTTGGAACAACCACCAACAAGGTTAACTATCACAAGAATCCGAGGAAAGTTTGAAGTCGACGGAACGGTGCAAGGTGTGTTGAAAGGGCGGTGCGGAAGAAAGAAGTTGATGCAGTCATGCAAGCTTTTGCACAATCCCCCGAGTAGTCCGTGAGCCAATGTTCTCGTAAGATTGGTATCAGCAAATACAGTGTTCATCGAATTTTGTGAGCTCAAAAATGGAAGCCTTACATTCAGAGACTTGTCCACGCACTAAATGAGGACGACCCAGATAGGCGACTGAAATTTTGTGAGTGGTTCTTGAACATGTGTGATGGAAGGGAATATTTTCAAGACTTGTTTGTTCAGATGAAACCACATTATTTTCAACTTAATGGCACAATAAAATTAACGGGCACAATTATGTGTACTGGGCTAACGAAAACCCACACATCTTTCAAGAAAAGGCCGTCAATCTTCCAGGAGTAACAGTATGGTGGGGCCTGTCTTCCAAAGGAATAATTGGGCCGTACTTCTTCGAAGGGACCGTCACGGGTGAGAAATACCTGCAAATGTTGGAAACCACGATTCCACGTCTTAATTATGCGATAAGCAGCCTTTATTGGTTGAGTGACGTCCTTTTGTACCGTTTTGTTGGTCAAAAGTAGTATGACGTAGTAAAAGTAATAGTCAGTGAAATAAGTTACATACTTACAAATGGCTTTTAAGGAACCCGTAGGTTCATTGCCGCCCTCACATAAGCCCGCCATTGGTCCCTATCCTGTGCAAGATTAATCCAGTCTCTATCACATCCCACCTCCCTCAAATCCATTTTAATATAATTCTCCCATCTACGTTTCGGCCTCCCCAAAGGTCTTTCCCCCCCCCCCCCTCCGGTTTCCCCAACTAACACTATATGCATTTCTGGATTCGTCCATGTGCTATATGCCCTGCCCATTTCAAACGTCTGGATTTAATGTTCCTAATTATAACAGGTGAAGAATACATAAGTGAAATAAGTTACATTTAAAAAACTTCTATCCCATTACCTCCTGGCCTAGTTACCTCATGAGTGATACCTTGTTGGTGTCTTGTGGGGTCCAGACCAGTCTTCGGACAGTTGACGAAACAACTGTTAATGAAGACAATATAGCCTACATTTTGCTCTTCACCAGCACCATATCGTTTATTTATCGGAAAATATTTCTTTTTTAAAGACTATTTCTTCGATAAAATGGTTTTTGTATTACTTTATATTCATATCCACAGTGTAACTTGAACGATGCTGTCAGTATCCTTGTCAATCTTGGTTGATTAATATTGTCTAGATCTCTGGTAATATTTGTCTCTGGCAGAAATTAATTCAGACTTCATTTAGTACCGGTATTCTAATAAAATCTTCGAATATGAGAGCTCTCCGCAAACATGAATTCGTTAGTGATTTAATGTAAGCACTGGCGGTTTAGTACTCTTAACTTTGAGAGAATGAAGTGTAGCTCATTAACCATACGTGTTTGGCAGGCAAAAACATGAAAACTTGGACAGATTTTTAAAATGTTGCCAAGATGCACTGGGAACGGGGCCATACAACGGCAGACTTAAGCAGAGGCACCGATCCAATAAGAGAAGTCGACGAAGTACATTCATGTAAGTACGTGATACGTCGTGCGCTATGCTATAAGCAATGTAGTTTCTTACTACAAATACAGTGATTCGATTTAATTTCCAGCAGAAAAGTAAAACAGTTGAAGGGTTCAGACCATAGTGGGCCAAGCGCCATTTATTAAAAACTGAGAAAGCAAGGGTTAAAATTAAGTGAATACCATAATATAAAGAAGATTGACATCATTCAGTGTGAATGTGTATATTTTATATTACTTGCTATATGTTTCCATTGAATTATGGTGATAACTTCGTTTTAACCCTCGTTTTCTACAGTTTTAGTAAATGGCGCTTGGCCCACTATGGTTCTGAACCCTTCCATTTTCCATTCCTATAGACACCTGACAGTTTTGTTTTTCTCCAATGTTTCAAGGGGTGGCTTTTTTTATCATGTCGACAACACGGCCGTGAATTCCACCACTGAATGTTTATGTTGGTTCGTAATTCTTACTAATAGGCAGAAGACCCAATATTAATGCAAGGTAGGTCCTACTATTTTTTTTAGGTAAACGTCGACCGTTTAGTTTACAATCCTTGATCTACCTACGTGTGTCTCAAGTATACCATAAACATAACTAGCAATTATAAAGCCACTTGAAACATGTCCTGGTTATGTATGATTTTAGATCTAATACAGCGTTTTGTGCATTAGGCAGTCACAAAATTTGGGAAGAGGTAGGCCTACTAAATTATTTTATCACAAAAGAAAAACCCACGATCTAATCATTCCCTTAAAATCTACATGCATTAAGAGATGCTATTGTAGAAAATGGGATAAGTTCGCTTTCGAAAATATAACTGAGAACTTCAGTTGAACTTTAAGACGTTTCACATGCATCTGTCCAAGATTTGACACCTCTTATGTCCATTTCGTTCTTATTCGTATAGTAATTTTGTGAACCAATATACCATTTACTAATATTTCAATACTTGATCATGTGATCAGAACCTCGCACGAATGTCTTAAAACGACACACCCTTGGGAGAAAATGTTTACTTCTCTGCTGAGAATAGAACCCTAGAGCTTAGAATGTCGCTAGAAATGTCACCCTATTGATCCATACCAGGTGAATTTCTTGATAATCAATAAACATAACTTTGAATATAGAGACGAAATCATTGGTTCTTCTAAACTGGTCTCGACACTGTCGACGGGGTCGTTACACACAGGCTGTGAACCAACGAGATTTTTAATATAGCTACAAGTCTCCATTCTTCTCTAAGCAGAATGGAGAGAAGAAACAACAAAGGTAAGTGCATAGAACAACATTTTTCAAGAGAAAAAATATTTTCTCCATCCAAATCTAATGATATGACCTGTCACTGCATACAAATCGTCCTGGGTGGTACAATCTGTATAGTGCTGACCTATGCCTTAGGTTGCGGGTTCGATCCCGACCCAGGTCGACGGCATTTAAGTGTGCTTAAATGCGACAAGCTCATGCCACTCCTGTGGGACAAAATTCCGGCACACCGGCGACGCTGATATATTATAATCTCGGTAGTTGCGAGCACCGTTAAATAAAACAATTTTTAAAAAATCCACTACATATATTAAGCAGGGCCTACTTTCATTTTGAATTTGTACATGCACAACCGCTTAAAAAATGACAAAAGCTCTTAAAACCTTTGCTGCTTTATTGTTTACACTCCAGTATTATGCTTACAATGGTTATCACTAGGCAACACGAGAAGAATGTTGACGCAAAAATTGCCTGTTAATAAGAACAAAAAATACTGCGTATCTTTAACATGTAGTGTATCTATTACTGATGTAAATGCAACATCGATGGAAACCGCCTGAAAGTCCATACCACTCGACATGTTTTGAAGGCAACATGTGTACGCAGCTAGTACAATTAAGCAATGACTGACGTGATTTATCGGTATCAAGTCGTGACTTTGTAATTTGTAGCATTTAACAGTTTGGACAAAGCACATGAATTCGTACAGCAATATACCAGTACTACGCCAGTTGGTAATTAAACTGGACAGCTAACGTCTCCTCCCATTTCACACCAGAATGGACATGTCAATAAATGATATTGGAAACTAACCTCAAAGTCCAGGAATGCTTACATTTAGCGCATTTCCGCCTATTACATCAGTGATGGTTCGTGGTATAAATTATAGGAGATTATGATCCTGAAAATTGCCTTCAAATCATACAACAGATTTAACTCGGACAAACAAAAAAATTTGACGAACGGATTCCAGTTTACAATGAAATTACGAAGTAAGCATAACTATGTATAGAATCATAAGATGCTATTAGGTTTCGCAAAACCTAGTTCTTTTCGTGAAATTGCTCCGCTAGATGCACAAGCAAGAACAAGAGTCTTCCGATTGTGGGCTGGGTGGCACATTAATTTCCATAACTTTGAATGGAAACTAATGTATCACTATTATTAAATAAACGAACCTCTGTTCAGAAAGTACTAAATTCAATACTATTAGAAGTAAATTAGATTTTTTCTAAGTTCGTCATTTAACGACGCTGTATCAACTACTAAGTTATTTAGCGTCGACGATATTGATAACGAGATTGTTTTTGGAGAGATGAGGCCGAGGATTCGCCATAGATTACCCGACATTCGCCTTACGGTTGGGGAAAAACCTCGGAAAAAACATGTAATCATCCCAAGCGGAAATCGAACCCGTGCCCGAGCGTAACTCGGGATCGGCAGACAAGCACCTCAAATCTAAATTCAATTACAGGGATATAATAAAGGAAGTAATCACATAAGCCTCTAACCATGCCAGAACCCCCCTCCCCACCCAACGAATGTTATGCAAGAGTTTTTAAAATAAACTACGAATTGAGTAGGCAAACTTGTGCTTTCTAAATACACGTGATTATATAGCCCAGAAACAATATTCGGAGAAGTATTTGAAAATTTTCAATTCATATAGAAAGTTAGGTGACAAGATACTGAAATACAAAATGTTCTAAATTACAACCCACAAACGATGGCAAAAATAGAAACGGTAACAAATTGGGGGAAAAGGCCAGTATGCTCACGTAATATATGGTAATAATTCTGAAGTATGGTACTTTAAAATTAGGTATTGCTTAGAGTCTAAAATAATTACCAATCTAATCAGTTTTTATACAAATATTTTCGTTCTCTAGCAACAAAGTTACGTTGAAATAGCATTTTGCTCAAACTAGTACACGCTTATCGACATTTGTCTCATTCTAATGTATTTTACAATTTTCGCGTGACTGCAATGTAGTTTACGTAGTTCTCGTTGTAGACTTACCCAGTAATTATACAGTTGCTCGATTCTAACCAGTGAAGGTCATGCTTTCCTGAGCGTTAAAATTCCATTGTGTTTCACCGAACAGTTTAAAATTTGCACAATAGCCTGTACGCCTATAGGTCATAATCAGACTACTCTTCAACGAATTTCAAATTAACTCAAAATTTAATCTGCATGATTTTCCATCACTGAAGATGCGTCAAAATACAAGATAAGAATTTAATGCTTTCTTTACATTAATTTACTCCCACCCGCCGTAATACGGAATAGCTGCTATTAGTATATACAAATTCTCCATGTTCTAGCATTTCTCTTTCTCCGCACATTTTCACTTCCCTCACAACCATTTTCATTCGCTAGTTTTATGGTTGTATAAATTTCTGGCAATTTGCCTATTGTCCACGGGTAAAGGGTTCAGGTCTCGAAAGTCTTTTGCTCGGTATATTTAATTTTCATTGACGATGTTTATTACTTTTCGAGTAGTGCGACGGGATACAAACTCTTGCTTTAAGATGTACTTCTATTAGACAATTCTGCTTCCAATACTGGTAGCACGAGTCCCACCAGTAGCACGTGTACGTGCTCACTCACCCTTCAAACCCTTGAGCGTCTAGCCGATGGCAAAAGCGTCAACTTTCAAAGCCAAAGCCCTGAGTTCAAATTAAAGGGAAGGGTAGTGTAATTCGAGAATAAAAACTGGTGGAACCATTTCTCATGTTACGCCCGTTTCTCCCAACATTTCATTCAATTTGACTCATTGTAATCAATGAAATTAAGCATTGAAAGAAGAACTTAACTATTTAAGACAGCATTTCAGTGGCGTACGCAGAGCATTTTGTCAAGGGAGGGAGATTATTAAAATTGTTTACAATACACATTGCCGGTATTTTAAATTTTGTGTATCGTCATCTGCGAAGAAACATTTGCCAAAATGAAATTTTCACTAACTTCGTGAGAATCACTACGCGACATTGTAAAATTGAGCTTTGCTGTCACATATCAAAGAACCCGGAACGATAATGTTAAGTTTAGATTAAAAATATGAACTGTCAAATGTACTAACGTTAAATGAACTTTCACAATAAAGTCCGAACTCTAACGAACGGGTAAATACAGCTCTTAAAATGAGTTTAAAATCGACAATGCACAATATTTAACATCTGCACTGCAGAACTGTCAAAAGAACATTTTTAATGTGTTTCACAACAAGTTAAATTTGACACTGTCTCCTTCATTTTAGTACAAGGTCTGTACTAGGCGGTAGGTCTCTACAATAAATATAGCATTGTTATAATTCGAACATGACGCAGCACCAACAAAAGGTATTATATATACGAGGACTACCCCTTATGTACATGTAGAAGAGAAAGCTATTAATATGGATGAAAAAATACTCAAAAATCTAAATATGTAATTTTTTAAAAAAAGTTCGAGGTGTTCAAACCCGGTAAACACCCCCTCCTTGCGTACGCCCCTGGAGCATTTACTCATCCCACGGAGGTACTTCTGACCTTCATTAAATGGGCTCAAAGTGCAACAACCTCGCAGCAATTATCTCTCTTCCCTCAACTGCATGGTGACGTTGTCAACACTTCTTCCATTACCCACAAATTAGGAGATTTTTTATTTTAGTAGGTTATTTTACGACGCTTTATCAACATCTTAGGTTATTTAGCGTCTGAATGAGATCGTGATAATGCCGGTGAAATGAGTCGGGGTCCAACACCGAAAGTTACCCAGCATTTTCTCATATTGGGTTGAGGGAAAACCCCGGGAAAAAACCTCAACCCGGTAACTTGTCCCGACCAGGAATCAAACCCGGGCCACCTTGTTTCTCGTCCAGACACCTAACCGTTACTTCACAGGTGTGGACACAAATTAGATCTTCCGTCTGAAGAAAAAAAAAAAAAAAAAAAAAAAAAAAAAAAAAAAAAAAAGGATGTTCATGAAGTGTAAGCCTAAAACTGCACTAACATGGTATATTTTGAGCTTCTGGTTATGCAGTTTTGGTCTATCACTATGCTCGATATGAAAATTGATAAATATATTTTGCTACTTATTCTAACTGGTACGTCACATTTTCCTCAGTTTCAGTATCGTGTGTTCTTCTAAAAGTTACACATCAATCATTTTTCAGAAGAAAGATAACATTACATCTCAGTTTAACCAGATAATCAGTCTAAGCGGGAATGGAACCCACGTCCGAGAGCAGCTTTGGAATAGCAGGCAAACGCGCCTGCCACCTGGACTACACCGACGGCTTTGTTTCTATCAGAAATCGCCATTCAGCAATACAAGCAAAGCAAACTAACTTCCGTTGCGAACAGTCAACACAACCTAACTCAGCTGTCTATGGTTTAATCCTGTTTTGTCTCCCTAAGATTGCGTTAATCAACGTGAAGGATGATTATTATAGTTCTTACTTTTAACAAATGTTCGTCTGAAGTTAAAGAGTAATTAAACAATCAAGATGAATTAAAAAGCCAACCCTACAACCATTATCTCGACTATTAGGTTTTCAGAATAAAGAGAGCGTAGACAATTATCCAATGACGGACGGTTCGACTGAATCCGATCTTGCAAAATACTCCATTGTACAAATGAAAAGGTTACTTTACCAATAAAACAATAATTATGCAATAAAATTCATGACTGCTGACCCCACATGATCTCGTGTCGGGAACGTGGTCAGCTTATTCATACATCACACACCACCAATGTGCTTGTCTACGTAAGTTCACAATTGACCTTCACGTAACGAAACCAAGTACGTTGTGAAAGAACGTAGGTCCTGTTTCAGCATATTTATCTCTTCGTATGAATTGCTGAACCACAAAGTCTCATGTCAACATGCCTGCCTTTTTGTCCACTTACACTAGAAAAAAAAAATGATTTTAATTAAATCTGGTGAGGTCAACGGAATGCTACCGGAAGAATTTAATTCTCTCTCGTTCTGATCATTAGAACTCATTTTATGCAAGGGCGTTACATGAGAGATCTTGCAGTTTAAAAAATTTGATGTTAAGCTAGATAAGGCCCACGAAGACTGTGCAACGATCCTTACATGACAGTACATGGACGTGTCTTTGAGACAAATATTGTAGGTTTTACTCCTATGTATGCTTACATGTAGACAGCACAAGTTTTAGAAACAATCCCACAATATTAACATCAATTCACAGTTCGATCATGACCGAATATAAACCTGTAGGGTCTGGGTGGGGAAGAAAAAACCCCATACTTTATATCAAAGTTGAAATACTGTTGTGGTTGGAAAATATAAACAAGTATGAGCTTAAATATTTCAATTTTCTTTAATACATAATGCATAAAAACAATGGTCTATGGGCGTATATAAGAAAATAAAACTGTTCCTCAATATGTGGGGAAAACAATAACTGGAAAAACGAAAAGATATGTTTTTTCTGTTTGCCTATGACAATAATAGTTTCATGGGTCATAAATTTAAACAATGTTTCACTTGCTAGCAACTCTTAAAACACAATTTCTCAATACGTGGGGAAAAAAAATAACGTTTTTCTTTTAAAATGTATAATCTTATTAGGAAACGTATATTGATGAGACGAATTAAATTATAAATGTATAGACGCAAAAGAAAAAAGAGCATATTTTGCGGATCTCTGAAAAAAGAAGAAAGACTAGTGAAGTGCTTTGTGTGGAGTGTAGCACTGTATGGGGAAGAAACATGGACATTACGACGAAGTGAAGAGAAGCGACTAGAAGTATTTGAAATGTGAATATCGAAAAGGATGGAGCTGTTAAATAGAATAAGAAACGAAACTGTCTTGGAAAGAGCGGATGAAGAAAGAATGATGCTGAAACGAATCAGAAAGAGGGAAAGGAATTGGCTGGGTCACTAGTTAAGAAGAAACTGCCTTCTGAAGGATGCACTGGAGTGAATAGCGAACGGGAGAAGAGTTCGGGATAGAAGATATCAAGTAACAGACAGGATTAAGATATATGGATCATATGAGAAAGAGGACGACAGAAAATATAAAAGACTGGAGAATGCTGGGTTTGCAGTGAAAGATCTGTCCTTGGGCAGAATACTATGAAAATGAATAGACCCCTCTGGAATCATAATCAATGAAACAGCCAAGAACTACAGTTCACCGATCACAATACAGCTGTCCCCCCCCCCACTTTCTGTGCGTGATTTTCTTCCCCACCCAGACCCTATTAAGATCTTTGAGGAAGAGGGAATCTAAAGCTGCAGTAATAGGCCTGCTGCCATATGTTATGTCACGTGGAGATACGTATAGCCATTAAGCTGAAGTGGTGAAAATCTGCAATAGCCTATGCTAGAACCTCGGTGAAATTAAGATCACTGCTTATTCTACATTTAAATATTTTAAATCATGGAACCTGCATTATTATAAAACCTTCATGATTTTAGTTAAAACAAAGAACTTTTTCACATGAAAGTAGTCTCAGATTTTGGCCCAACATCTTTTATATTACCAATTTCCCCTCCCCCAGATAATTTTCACCATCATAATCTTGTAATAATGCTAGTGAAACTAAAAACGCATGAGAAATGCAATCGCTGTTTAATGTCCATATCACTAGCCGCTGTTTACCATGATCGATACGTATCGACATTACCTGTAATATGTTTGCAACATATGGAGATGGAGAGGGAAAACTACTTTTACGTATGAACAGCTGTAGTTCGTAATATATATGCATATAGATTTTAACAGCTTATTTCTTGGATAAAGTACATCAAAGAAATTTTAACCCAAATGAATACTACTTTCCTCAGAAAAAATTCCCCCTAAATAACACTTTTATTCGAATACTAACCGTACGATTCTGATTTTTATTCATATCACCGAGAAATATAAGGAATTATTTATCGCTTTGCAGTTTAAATGAAATACTGTTTTCTTTCAAGTTAAAAATACCGTAGTAACACTTATCGTTATTTCCTGCCATTAGAAAAAACCTATTGCAGTGACTAAGAGACGGAATTCTGCTATTCAGACCCGAGTTCGTATGTATTCATACGTGAGCCGACGAAGCGATGTTACCAAATTACGCAGATTTTCAGCCTCATTTCCTAATTTTTTTTTATTATTTAAATTTAAATATACAGAATAAAGAAATATAATTACAAAACAAACAAAGAGAAATACAAATAAAATAATACAAGCAATATAAAAAGAACATACAGTAGTATTAACAAAATTTGAGACCGAATGAGCAGCGCTCGTGCTCGGTCGCAGTTCAGATATAATATTAAAATAAAAAATAATAATAATATAAATAAATAAGTGAAATAAAATAGGAACTAAAATATAATTACAGCGGCAATGGAATTATATAATATAATATTAACACTAGAGAAGAATAATATCGCACGTGAAAAGTAGGACTAATATATATTTCAAAATTATGGAATACAAATATAATCTAGGTTGATTAATTCATACACATAGGCATAATTAACCATGCACTTAATTTTAAACACATACAGTTTTATTTAAATTTATTATACTGCCGCTTCAATCTGCACAGTTATCACTTCCATCATATTACGTATGTACAGATCGAGAGAGAAGACCTTGCATGTGAGCTTCGCGAGAGGGGAAGGAATGGGACATACTATACGAATCTACAGACAAGGAAATTCAGTTCAGATTAAAATCTTATCCCCCTCATAACCAATGGTGATATAGCCACGGCGCGCGATAAGGTCACAGAACAGGTCTTGCCTCCTGCACTATATGTATGCCGTATGTATGAGTATGTATGCATATGCGTATATGTATGCATATATGCGTGTATGTATAGCCTATATGCGTATAGGTGTGCATATAACAGCTTAAAAGATAACCTTATTAGCATTTCACTCCAATCATACTGATTTAAACTATCACCGACTACATTGTTACTTCTTTCTTTAGACATCATCCTGATAGTGCTGTATTTTCAAAATTGTCTCATAATAATTTCTTTCTATTATCTAATATTATTTGAAATATATTAACATTCTATGTATTTTAGCTTAATTCTGCTACACAGTTTATTTCAGTGTTTAATTAATAGTTCATAGTATTTTGTTTAATTCGTAAATAACTCATATACATGTAACTCATCTAAATAAAATTGCTGAATTCTTTGTAAGTTCATGCATATGTATATACACTTTTTGCTGGTTGAGTGGAAGGGAAGGCCCTAACTCTGCCAGCTAAAATAAATTATTATGATTATTATTATTATTATTATTATTATTATTATTATTATTATTATTATTATTATTATTATTTGCATATTATACACACATACACACAGCTCAATAAAATTACTTCACTTTCAAAGCTACACTATGAATTTCATGAGCAGCGCCAGAATTTTTAGCAATATTGGGACCAAGAAACTTTAAAAAACTGAACGAAGTAACAGCATCAAGGAGCCCTCTACACGAACTTTTATTAATGACTTCAAACAGTTTTTTTTACATACAAATGTAAATTATTAGGCTTAAAAGCACTAAAAACACCTATAATGTGCACTATTAACTTTTAAGAATCCGAGTTACGTATGTGTTCAGAAGCGTACTTCCGCAAACCAGACACTGGTGTCTGGCGTAGGGAAAACCACAAACCTCACGGTCAGTAATATGTCACTTCCGTTCTTCACACATGCCGAATCTACCCAGCACTACACGAGCACCATTCAAGCTCAGCTCATCTCCACATTTATTAATTACACACTCCAGTATTAACATAGCAAGGAAGCGCATTTCCTAACGTTTTATCCTCTTTCCTCATTAGAACGTAATTTACATCCTTAGGGCTATAAAATACATTCAGAGAACTATCGCGTTAAAAATTTAATAGAATTAATGTTACCAGAATTCATTTTTTCCGTCACTTCACGTTTAGCCTGAGAGTAGGTTTCACGAAGACAAAAACAATCCGACAGACGATTCGTCACAAGAGAACATACATAATCAGATCGAAACAACTCGCTAATAAGTTGATCACATGGAAGAAAGCTTAAAAATCAACCGCCAATACTAATTTTAAGGAGAACAGCATCCAGAAGTACAACAATATTTGCATTGTAGTATTTATCAGGCTGTTCGAGCAAACAAGCTTATCATTCGCTTATCAATTGCACTTCTACATCGAATAATGAACTCTTCTACTTTATCATACGTCATTACAGATTACAGCTAGTACGCTACAATACACAGGTAATACACCGACCTATGTAGTTAAATTGTGACAATTTATCAATCTGCTTCAAGTGTGAAGTATCGTTTTGTCTCTTCTAGAATGTACGTTATTGAAATAATATAGCTTACGAACGGAATGTTTTACACACTTTTGGCCTGTGCCTTAGGTGTGCACTGACAGTTACGTTTCTGTAGGCCACTACCATATTTGTATTTGTGTACTAATTTTAAAAAGGGGTATCGATCTGATGTGGAAGGCAGCCTTGTTAAAAAGAAGATTCCTTCCTTCGTATAGCTTACTAGAGAAAAAAAAACAAGGACTGCTTGCATTTTGCACAATGCTCGTGAATTTAAGTTTTATATAAAATCTAAGAATCAAGTTTTTTTTTTTTTTTTTCAGTAGGCACGGTACAACACAAGTTATCTTAGAAGATTCTATCAAACATTTTCTATGTGGAAATTTGTTTTCTTGAAGGATAATTGTCAACGTGTCGGCCCCACGTCACCGAGCCCCACAATATGTCTATCTAGTATTTGCAGACTCAGCAAAAAGGTCTCCGAAAACAGTACATTATTCATACGGAGGTAATTTGATAGTTCTAAAATTTCTATTGCATGAAATATTATAAATCTAATCTAAATACGACGTGATTAGATTGGTGATATGTTAAGCACCACAAAAGAAAATAGCGTGTCACGGAACAATGGCCTACAGTACAGGGAAAGCAGTGGTGGACAGATTATTTGAAAGTTGAGGCCAAAACGTGACTGATAAGCGGTTATACTTAATGTTTTAAAAATATAGGACCTGTAACGTACCACATTACCATTACATACTTGTACAACAAATGCAATCGACGATTTTTTGTGGGCTATTTTACGACGCTTTATCAACAGCTTAGGTTATTCAGCGTCTGAATGAGATGGTGATAATGCCGGTTAAATGAGTCCGGGTCCAACACCGAAAGTTACCCAGCATTTGCTCATATTGGGTTGAGGGGAAAACCCCGGAAAAAACCTCAACCAACTTGCCCGACCGGGAATCGAACCCGGGCCACCTGATTTCGCGGCCAGACGTGCTAATCGTTACTCTTCCTTCGACGATTCTCTTCCTTCGTAAACCGGTCAATTAGTCACAACATACTGAACATCTACTACTAGAAAGAACTAGAGAAATCTGTATTTATCTCTAAACTTTCAATATTTCATATACTGTATAAATAAGTATATCTCGTAACACGAAAGGAAAAATAATATGGACACCCGCAAACAAAAAATCTGCAAACATAAAAAAACTTTTACGCAGGGAGAGAGGGAGAGAGAGAGAGAGAGAGAGAGAGAGAGAGAGAGAGAGAGCCAACAATACATGATGCAATTTCTTAAAGCTAAGAAGAAAGAAAGAGGAGTAAAAAAGAGAGCTTGTCAATACAGCCGTAAATAGCCAAAAACAGCCGAGACTACTGGTACACTTGCCAGCGGTGAGTAGGATTTCTCCAAATTCACTTCCTCTCGCGGATTTTAATCATGTTTAAACACTCCGCTAACCAGCTATCTTAAAGATTCAACTTCTGTTGTCATGGGGAATAGAGTCCTATAACTGTCTCCGCTGTCCCACTCTCGCATAGACGCTGAAGGCCGCTCGATGTCGATTGTACAGGTTACAACGCTGTTTTCTTTCTGACGAATTATTTGTACTATCTATAACGAGTGGGCATCAACTAGATGCGGTCGGCTTGATCTAACTTTGTACATCTTAGTCATATTAAACAGTAAAATTAATATAAAATTAAAAATATACAACATTTGCTATACTTGTTTGTGAACTTCAACTGGAATCAATACCGTCGTATTGTCTCCCCTGAAAATCCGCCACTGAGGGAAACAGGGAGACACCATGATGACACTAACAGACAACGATGAAAAAGGCTAACTACAAAATGCAGATAACTGAATAATCTTCTCACAAAACAATTCGGTATAAAAATGTTCAGCAGCGAAGAGTTTCTAAGGCTCATGACGATTGGATGGCATTAGCTAATAAATATGATGCGAGTCTAACATTACAAATAACATTCCTAATCGATAACTCGGAACCGTCCATGAAAATAAGATAAGCTACACCATTACTAGAATAAATTTATCCACTCAAATTAAAAGGGTGGATACGTAATTTCAGTCAATTCAGCAGGAAGCATTCAGGAATTTTAAAGCAGGAAATTTCTTTAAACGTTCCTTTTATTATAGCTAGGCCTATATGTAAAATAGGGAAAACCCCTGCAATTATGCGTTATAAATTTCACTGAAAACTAATTAGCTTAAACATTGAACTACGGATGTGTGAATACAGTAAAGTCTACAATAAAGAAAAATGAATTTTATTAACTTGCAGTTATAAAAATCTCAATGTATAATTGTAAACATTAGGGCTAGGAAATTGAGGACCTAAAAGTTATTATTATTATTATTATTATTATTATTATTATTATTAATACTAGAAATGCGCACGAGTGTGCATTGTTAGAGTTACCAATAAATATCACTTTTTCCTATGTCAGTTATTGATTTCTCTGCCCTCTCTTATACGTTAGTATGTGATATTGCCGACATAGTTCACCACATAGTTTGCACAAGCAATCTCCGTCAGCAGTATGGAAGGCTGATCTAATGCAGATTGTGGTGGTAGCATGGATTGATAGTCTCGTTATTACATGTAACGGAGAAGTTAGTATTGCAACGTAGTACCGGTATAATTTGTATATTGATTTTTGTTATTATTTTGTCCCTGTAATATAATGTGGCCTAGGAAGAACAATTTCTTAGCTTAAACATACTTTTACTTGCAGTTATAGTAAAAGATATTAATTTCAGAATATATATGTTTCTGTTTACTGTAACGGAGTTGATTTCGTTACACTAATTATCAATATTTATATTTTACACAATATATACAAATAATTCGTTTATCAAAACCTATCCCGTTGCAGTGAACGAAAACATATATTCTGAGATTATGAAATGCAAATCTTTTACGAACATCACATAAAATTTGTTTAAACTAAGAGAATGTTGTTTCTACATCGTATGGCGTTACAGGGGCATATTCATAATATATTACATTATTATTTAATGATCCCATGCGTACCCGCTTGCAATTCGATCTTGCTTACGCATCCACGTGACGTAATATATGTAGCTACCGGAAGAAACTACTAGATTCGCTGTACTTTTGGGAACGAAAATGCGCTGCCTAATTCTACAGTATATACTCAGTGTCATTTTTAACTTTTAGGTCCTCAAATTCTGAGCCCTAGTAACACTTCACGATGAAGTTTAATCTTTATTGTTTTATTGAACAAATGTTGAAGTGTTTTCCTGTTTTGACTGAATAGAGATTTTTAAGAATCATGTCAAAGTTCATTAGCAACGTCCTTAAATAACATCACGTAGTAAATAAAAACTACTACTTTTTAGCCTTATTTAACGACACCGTATCTATTCGGTTATTTAGAGTGGATTAAGTTTGTGATAAATTTTATTTGGAGAAACGAGGCCGATAATTCGTATGAAATTCTCTTTTACAAGTTGCGAAAACCTCGGAAAAAACTCCGCCAGCCTGCTAATCGATCAAGCAGGATCGAATTCACGCCCGAGCGCAGCTCAGGATCTGCAGGCAAATGCGCTACCACTCGAGCCATGACGATAGCTACTATTATTTTAAAACACTATCAGCAATCACATTTTTATATTATCAGCAACATTTCTATTCTTATTTATATATTCTAGTTTCAAGGCTACTTACAACGTAAAGTAGAACAGAAGATAAGGCTCAAACTGTACATTGAGTTGCGTCACAATTCCCTACACCCATAGCTTAGTCATTAACGCGAGATATTGCATTTACTAACCTGCATGTAGATGGGGAGAATAAGAAAATTTGAGGCATAACTTTGTAGCTATTCTTGGCCAATCACAAAGTGTGTTGTAGGCTAGCTACATCCTGTTTCAAGTAGGTCCATTTACGCAATATAGGACTATTTTGAATCAGTCTTCAAATCTCGAATTTGTATACGCATACTTTTTGGAATATTACTCAGATGTTTAGAATGAACCATCTGAGCAATGGTTAAAAAGAGAGGGGGCACAAAGTGGGGGGGGAGAGCGAACGAAGGATTTTCAAAATCACTACCGGCATGTAGTAGAATGCTCACAATATTTCCCGAAATTACTTTTTCGGCAGACAAATGTGTGCATAACAAGCACCACTTCACTATGTAGAGACAGTCTAGTAAATACAGTCACGAAGCTTAAGTTGTTGACAGTACTAGAAACAATAGACTGCAGGTACTATTTCGTATTATCTGTAATGAGGCGATAGTAGCGATCCTAGTGGTTAGCAACTATCTATGGATGCCTATTTACTGCGTATTGAGCTTCGTGACTATATACTAGACTGTGATGGAGACCCCAACAGTCGCAAAAATCAAAATTAAAAGGTTAAAGTGGATAGGGAATGAACCCAGGAAGGAAACACTTGAAGAGGCTTTTAGTAAGAACTGTCACATGCACGTAGGCTACTGGGATGACCAAGACTTTCATAGCTTTGAATAAGACACAAAGACGTTAAAAGTAAGATTAAAAGACTACCTGTGTATCATCAATCCCATTACCATTAACCGGTACCATTATTACCATTATTCAATGAGCGAATGTTCACACTTGGCCTCCTAACTATATTTCCTCGCCTATGCCAGAATCCTAGAAACACCCATTCTTACTAATAGTATCTTAACAATCCAGGACTTTTATCTGTAGCGAGCTTTCGTGTTTTGCCCATGTACTGAAGAAGATTAAATGTACAGTTAGAAGACAGTATTAGAATTTTGTATAGTCTGGATCAGCTCACTTAATACCTTAAGGGTGAAACCTAACCATTCCCCCTCCCCCATTACTACATATCCTAGTGGATTACGTTGATTTTCTAGTTTGAAGGTTGAATTTTCTTTTGCTAAATTCGTTTCGAATTTCGATACTGAGAAATATTACAACTTATAGTGATTTTCTGTTATGTTAGCAGCAGGAACTGTTGTCGGCAGTGTAAATTCTGAAAATTCGGTAGGAAAAGTTTTTCATTAAATCGTCACTCCTCAGTCTAAATACTTTCTAATATAGAACACGAAAAACTCACTTGACATACGTAGGCCTATATATAATCATCAAGGATTATTTACATCAAGATTTCTTTGAATGAAGCATGCCTACACCATGCTAGATATGCGTGAATGAATGTTTACGTAAACCCATTGACATCACTTGACAATACCTTGATATCGAAGTTCAAGTTTAACGAAGGTCGATAATTTAAAGTACAAAAGTTAAAAATACACCAAGTGTTTGCGTTGCTATGGATGGAGTTAATTTTCTCTTGCTCTCGACTCAAATGCCAGTGAAAGACCATGTAAAGGATATAAGAGAATTTGATTGGTTACTGAAATCCATAATTTACCGATATCATGCAATCAAGTGACAATCCTCTCTTAGATCTCGTCATTTATTAATCATGCAATTGTTACGATTCGCAAGTCACTACACGGACATAATCATCTTATTACTTATCAGTTTATCAGCTGTGCATGAAATTTGTGTATTTACTGTAAGCTAATCTAAGTTTCTTAATCTTTTACGGGACACGCCGGTTTTACTTTTCTTCCAAAGGAAAATGTTAATATTTTATTTTAACTCTTTCCCCTTAAAATGTCACTCACAGCCGCGAATCTCATTACAGCAGCCAACACTGCAACCACTATACCTATAAAAACTGCAGTAGTAAAGATTATTTAGCTTCAAGTTTAAAAATCTTATTACCTCCGCCGTTTAACACGATGTAAGTATAATTTGCGAACATTTAAGGCTACGGTTACACTTTATGCGTATTCTGATGAATACGTTAGAAAAAATAACTAGGCTACCTTATGGAAGAGGTTGCAGTGCGTGCGCACTCTTCAGTTGTCGCACGAATACGTCGGAACCAGTTTGTCGTTCAAACTGGTTTGATTTTTCATCCGAATTCGTCAGAATTCTGCAATGGATGTTGAAAAAGTAAGGGATAATGCTGTTACAACGTTATGTAACTAACTCTGCAAACCTAAAGAAACATAGTAAAGACGCCGTTAAATTAAAATAGTGGCGTTGAGGTTCGGGATTAAATCAGCTAATTAGCTACAGAAATGCTGATCATACGATTGTGACCCCACCGCCTATAAATACCATTTCCTGTTTAGGGGTTGTTTACTAATCAGACATCGCGGTGACAGTACATCCATACCAAAGATCGACATCGTCAGTTAGCCACACATTCTGCTCGGAGAGCCATTGGCATGTTACAAAATGGGAGAGAGAGCAGAACGTAGTCCAAAGCCTAGGTATCTCACAAAGTGTTATCAGTAGACTATGGAGAGTGGAGACGTATAGGGATATTGAAACTGTTGACACACGATCTTCCAAGGTCGTCCTAGATCGACAGCACCACGGGATCGTTACCTTTGTCATTTGGTTAGCAGGAACGTCATCTTCATGCCTCTCTACTTCAACGAAAGTTTGTTTTGGCAGCAGGAAGACTTGTATCGTCGTCGCAAACTATACGAAATCGTTTACATCAGAGGTCTCCAAAACGCGTAAAGTCCATTCGTGATCCCGATGCTGCCCGCCGAACACAGTGTGCTGTAAGGCTGTAGAAGTGGGGAGAGACTCTTACCTCAACAGATGGGAGCGGTCAGTGAGGCATTGCGGCAACGATCTCCCTTATGTTTACAAATAACATCGAAAGGATAAGAAATATACGTTTGTATATTATTTTGACATATTAGGAAGCTTCTACTTTTGAATGGGGAATATTCAATAATGGAATAATTCATCTCGCATTACATCTAGAAGACATTCTGTATGCACGATTTTACAAATGCTCATTCTGTAAAGGGCTTCATTGATTTTCCAATATTCCAAGTTAGAACATAGCTAGCAAGAAGTTTTTTTGTTTAAGAGTGAGGATACGTGTGTGATTTGTGTTTGTATTTTCTTGTTTCAAATTAATCAAAATATTTGTATGTATTTCACCTAAAATGAAACGAAAACTAAGTATACCTTGCGAAACTGAGTGTAAACGTAACGTAATATACTTATTATTATGTATAATCAACAGTTATATAGACGTCCCAAAATAAATTAGTTTCACATGTTGAATTTTAACACACGCTGAAGATTTTTCGAACAAATTAAACATTTCATATTCTTCCCACTAACACTAAAATAAATTTCTCTTCCCTTTCATCCTTTAACGTACTACGTCCATGATTAGAAGACATTGTGAAACGGTGGAACACGCCGACCAACAATGATAATGGCAGTCTACCACTGCTCTTCGTTTGCGTATAAACATTGAGTACAGTACAGGTGGGGATGAGTGAGGCGGAGCGCGCGCATTACGTACTGGCTTACTCGCGAGTACGCTTTTGGAGACGTCTGGTTTACATGATATCTGACTTCGAGCAGTAGCTGCTTGGAGAGATTTGAGAGAATGGGCCGAAGAAGATTAAATTCGGGCCCACGACAATGACGTTCAGTTCTATTCACGCTTCTGTTTACAGCCCAATAATCTACGTATCCGCAAATGGAGAGAACGAGGAACCAGAAATAACCTGAATTTTACCATGAACAGATAGCTTATGACGGAAAAGGACTAATAGTTTGGGGGGAAATTGGCACTAGAGATCGCACAGACCTCTATGTTGTCCGTGGTACATACTCAACAGCTGTGAGGTATAGGAATAAAATTCTCACACCCATAGTAGTTCCTTACTCAAGAGCAGTCGGATAATCCATTTTTGTGGATTATAATGCACGAGTACACAATGTGCTTCATGAAAATGGTATCCATCGAATGAACTGGCCAGCTCGATCCCCGGACATCAACCCACTACCTTGAAGAGTGGAGACATATTCCTGAAGAAAGCCTCGACAACCTCATACTGCCTATGCCTCATAGATGTGAAGCTGTTCTAGCCATAGCAGGAAACCAGACCTCCTCTTAATGGTTTATGAAGTTTCAATTTGTTCCTTTTAAAAGCGAAAAATGTTAAGTGCTCTGAACAAGGCTTTGTTTTTATTCCATCAAACAAATTAAAATGTAATGTCTGTATTTATGGTTTCAGTTAATAAAGTGGACCAGGTTCCTTTTCGAGTAAACTCTGGAAGATACAGAAATATTCCTCAATTGTTTGAGCAGTATATAACCACGCACTTTCACTAATAGTTTGCATAAATCATCAAAATACGCATCCACTTTAGCCGTAGCCTAAAACTTCTATCTACTAATCGAAAGAACTAAGAAACAAAACCAAGTCAATTCCTTATTCTTTGCATTAAAGAGGGGCGTTACAAATGAGTAGTTTTTACCCACACCTGGATTTTTTTTTTTTTTGAGTGGCCAATACTTTCACAGTTCTATATCAACATTTACTACTGCAAAGAAAATACAAACTCTTCAAACGTCCCCATATGAAACTTAACGAAATAAGGCCGAGGGTACCCGGGAATTATTCTTGCATGCAAATGTTATCTTTACGACTGGCTACTGAAACTAGCGTCACAAGACAGCAGGCCAGCGTAACTATCGATCACATGGTAGAGTTAAGATACACAGGAATGGTTACTGGTATGCATTAAAACTTAACTCTTTCAATTTGGTTGACTATGACCTTCCTGGACAGAGTCAGACAATATTGACAACTTCATGTTCTCCATGGCAATTTCTACTGTGATATGACATTAGCTGAACCTAGAGGGACGAAAAATAGTCTATTAATTTAGCCCGGAATCCGTCATTCATGAACTCCTCCCTTTTAGGTGCGGTATAGGCGAGGTTTGAACCTAAGAATTATGATTTAGTAAGCATGCTACAATTTGAATAAGAATAGAAAGAATCTAGAAAATAGTCTAGTATATCAGAGAAAAGCTTGCCTAAGGAGACATTCGAGAAATCAAATTTTCCGCCAGATTTCAACCTTTCATAACGAGACGAAAAACTCAGTAGTAGACTTAATTCGTAACGCCCTCCGGTTTCGTGAAAAAGTACTCGAATGTATTATTCGACTAGTCGCTATTTTATGCGAATTCATGCAATTTTAACGGTATTAACTGAACCGTAGACTTTATAAATGATCATTTATTTTTTTTAATCCAGTGCACAGCTAATTGTCTTGATTCATAGGAAATGTTTTCATTTAATTGTGTTTCTAACTACAGCTCAAAGAGAAACGTTTTGTAAATCGTTATCATTCACAACGTGATAAAGTAACTCCATAGTTGCGAAACGAGTGAAATGACTTGATTTTTTGAATATTTAGTTTCACATACTCATGGCTAACCAGGCTTGTTAACATAGGAAGAGCGCACAGAGCTTCAAGTGTACTTCCTAACAGAAACCCATGTAAATGGACACAGCCAGTGAAGTTCTTTCTAAGAGCTAGAATTCTACTAGGCAGGCTTTGTTGAGCTAACCACGCCACCTCGGCAATTAGCGCTGTGATAAGGTACATTCACTGTGAAAAATTCATAATCTAAAGTAATAATGAACGAATATACAGAGTGTTTCATAATTTCCATTACAAACTTCTAGGGGTTATAGAGAGGACTATGTAGATAAAGTTTTGATTAGAACCAATGTCCGGAAATTTATCGTTTTGAGGCAAAAAAAAAAAAGTTTGAAGATCGAATCGATTTCACATCTCCACTTCACTAGACACATTATTGCTAATTAAGATAGTGTACGACTATGGCATTACACGGTGAAAAAAAATACGAAATTTTCACGAGAAAATACTCATTTTTAACCGAAAGTATAATTATTTTTCAGGCAATTTTGAAGCATTTCTACCAAAGACCCTAGCCCTGCAGTTATAATGCACAATGCTAGTTTTACATCACGAGTAAATATTAATCAACAAGGAAAGGATTTATTTCACAGAATACAAAATAGGCAACCAACATATTCAAAGATCAAAATTATTTAATGTATCATTTATATTAAACTATCAACTGCAGAACAGTCTCGAATACGTACAAATGATGTTAATGGAAAGTAATATGAAAATAGACTACCGCGAATCTCTGTTGGGGAATCAAACGAATTTTGGAGAAATCATTAAATGCCTACGCTTCTGAATTCTGGGGAATCATTAAACGCCTACGCTTCTGAATTTTGGGGGATCATTAAACGCTTACGCTTCTGAATTTTGGGGGATCATTAAACGCTTACGCTTCTGAATTTTGGGGGAATCAAACGCCTACGCTTCTTAATTTTGGAGGAATCAAACGCCTACGCTTCTGAATTTTTGGGAGCATCATTAAACGCCTACGCTTCTGAATTTCTGAGGAATCATTAAACGCTTACACTTCTGAATTTTGGGGGAATCAAACGCCTACACTTCTGAATTTTAGGGGAATCAAACGCCTGTGCTCCTTAATTTTGAAGGAATCAAATGTCTACGCTTCTGAATTTTAGGAAAATCAAACGCCTACGCTTCTGAATTTTAGGAGGATCAAACGCCTACGCCTCTGAATTTTAGGAGAATCAAACGCCTACGCCTCTGAATTTTAGGAGAATCAAACGCCTACGCTTCTGAATTTTGGGGGAATCAAACGCCTACGCTTCTGAATTTTTGGGAGCATTATTAAACACCTACGCTTCTGAATTTTTGGGAGCATCATTAAACGCCTACGCTTCTGAATTTTGAGGAATCATTAAACGCTTACACTTCTGAATTTCGGGGGAATCAAACGCCTACACTTCTGAAGTTTGGGGAATCATTAAACGCCTATACTTCTGAATTTCGGGGGAATCATTAAATGCCCACACTTCTGAATTTTGGGGAATCATTGAACGCCTACGCTTTTGAATTTTGAAAAGACTTTAAACCCAACCGATTGTATCAAAGTTATAGTAATCCTAACACTTAACGCCTGGTATCAAGCGTCGAGGAAAGCAAGTCCACTAAACGTATTTACACTTCATTAACAAGACTTCAGTGATGGGACAAGGTGCATACTCAAGCTCAAACCAAAACATCCTCGTAGTGTCGGAAATTTCTAGCAGCTGTTCAGGGATTGGTCCCTCAAACGCACGTGTCAATGACTTGCAGAATGAGATTCTACCAACACTTCTATGCGACTGATAATGTTCAAGATTACCAGAAAATGTTGCGAATGTAAGAATTCATGTTGAAAAAGGACTGGAAAGTAAAATGATTATTGTTAAATCAGTTTTAGATTATAGAATAAGAACTAGAATCAGACATGAATGAGCGGAGTACAGAAGAACATGGTACGAAAATTCTCCCAATTGTCAACAAAATTTATTAAAGCTACTGCTGTCTTGTAATTCTCAAGCTGCTACAGTTCAACAGGTCTGAACTATAACCGATAAAATATCTTAATGAGCGGTTGAGCTCCTGTGTCGGGTAAAGCAGACATGTTTTCTGTGATTTTAAGCCAGAGAAATTATACTGCACAAATCTAATATTTTTTTTCCGATATTAGATCCATTACAGCTGCAGCCAGAAAATCTTAATTTTTCTGTTCAAATGCTTGGTCAGATATGAGACCTCCACTATATGGAGGAGAATGTTAACACTTTGAAAGACAGTTTCTGATCAAACTTCACGAAAATTGTTAACACAGAGTAATCACGAAAAAAAAATTGCCTAACATTTCCTCCTCTAATTTCATATAGCTTCAAGTGTTTCAAGCGTAAGAACTGGAGCTTTAGGTAGGTTATCTACACTCAATTTATCGTATTAATAGTGGAGACAAACCACTTCATATTATAATATTCAAGAAGTCTGCACGTCAAAGAAATTAACAAGAGTTCATACTTAAAACTACTTTAAGAAAATAGTTCACTTTTAACAAAATAAATGGAGGTCTCTTAGGCCTACACAATGACAAATTCTGCAGTGCTCGGGAAAAGTGACATAAGTCAGTTTCCACAAACCTTTTTTGATAATTTATTAACAACTTACGGAACATCTGCTCGCTTGGAAAAAAAAATACATAAGTATTTCTCCCATTACAATAATTCATAACAGAAAAAAATCAAATAGACATAAACCAGTGTAAGTTGTCAAATTATCAAAAAAGGTTTGTGGAAACTAACTTATGTCACTTTTCCCAAGCACTGCAGAATTAAAAATTAGATTTGGATTATTCTCATCACTAGATTTGGTTTTACTCAGCAACATCCGTTTAACTACACACGCCATCAGATATTGCAATTCACCACTACCCTAGAAACCTACGATCCAAGTTTTTCGAACTCGGGGGGGGGGGGGGGACAAAAATTTGATTTGACTGTAGATACTTCTGTCCATAAATGAAAGCAATTAAGTCCACGCACTCACTAACAATTTCAATTTTATGTAGCTTTTAAGTTAGTCTAACGAACAAGTATATTAAAATTGCATCTTCGCGAACTACTACTTCAGTTTTAATAAAAAAAAGTTTAGGAATTTTGAGAGAATTGCAGCAGTCTTTGTAGGCTATAGTTTAACGAAAGTATGCTTGTAAATTGAATTAATCTGTTTACTTTGTATTGTATATGTTTGTATAGTATGGTTGATGAATTGCATATGCTTTAAATTGAATAGTAATCTGTATAGAACGAAAGTATGCTTGTAAATTGAATTAATCTGTTTACTTTGTATTGTATATGTTTGTATAGTTTGACTGATGAATTGTATATGCTTTAAATTGAATAGTAATCTGTATAGAACGAAAGTATGCTTGTAAATTGAATTAATCTGTTTACTTTGTATTGTATATGTTTGTATAGTTTGACTGATGAATTGTATATGCTTTAAATTGAATAGTAATCTGTTGTAGCTCTACTGATGAATTGTTTATCTTTGTAATTCGAAGTAATTTGCATGATATGTATTATCAATTTCTGTATATCTCAATTGATTGAATTGTTTATGCCTTAAATTGACTTAACTTGCTATGTAATATATTCTACAGCTCAACTGATGAATGATCGTTTGCGTTTGTAAATTTAATAATCTGATTGGCTATGTATTGTATATTTTTAGTAGAACCATCGATGTAGCTCAGTCGGCAGACTCGCTGGCCTGCTGTTCCCCCCCGTTTGTCCCATTGATTAGTTTCTTCCGAGGTTTTCTCCAGCAGTGGGACTGATGCCGGATGGTCTATGGCGAATCTGCGGCCTCACTTCATTTCACCTCCTTTCGTCTGCTCGGGTTTTTTCCGAGCTTTCCCCAACCATAAGGCAAATGCCAGGTAATCTTTTGGCGAATCCTCGAGCCTCGCCACATCTCTCCAAAATATTGTAAACAATTGTAAAAAAAAATTGTAGAAAAATGCAAAACTGTAAAAATTGTAGAACATTGTAAAAATTTGTAAAAATTGTAATCTTGTAAAATGTTGACTTGTTCCACATCTTAAAGTTTCATTGCTGATTTAAGGTCTATGGAATATAATAACTGAAATGAAAAAAAGAAAAATTCCCCACTTCCTACAAAAAACGGTGCAGTACAACTATGATTATTTTCGTGGAACTGAACGTGTATTCACACACAGTACACACTACATTCTAGTAATGTACTGTACTTCACATCGATAGAGGGTACGATGTCCCGGAATGCTGAAATAGTACAGTGTACGGATGTACTGGGAAACAATTTCCTAGAAATACCACATAACCAGGAAGAGCGATCCAGTCAGAGGTGGGAAAGGCTCGTACATGCTTACACATCCCCATATTCCATTAATTCGAGAGACGAGAAAACCCACGATGACAGAGCAATGTCCAATGAAAATTCTGAAAATTCCTAATATCAGTAGGCTTATACCAAGTTTTAGGAAAAACCGACATTTATCCAAATAAGAAAGTAAGACTAATGCCCCAACTCGAATTCATCATTTACTTGGATCGGACCTTACATTTACAATCATGTTTGCAAGTTTAACTTTTATACATCAAGCTGATTTAACATCTTTAATTGCTTATTCTTCTGTGACTCGTACGAATTTGTTATCGGATGAATAACAATAAGTTATTGTGGATTTTGTGATCTTTAATAGGAGCTAACCCAAATTAATCTTTACGTAGGCCTAGATTCTTCGTCCAACAGTGCATATTACTGTGGAATCTCTGACACCAAGTCGCTCAATTGACTGCGCTCCTTGTATAATGGCAGTTGGCTTAATATAAATGTCAACATATTTATGTCGAACTTGGAGTCAGGCCACAAAGAGAAAAAACATTGAAGGAGAAGGATTCGATCCGGTGCTGTGGATTGAACTTCGACGTAGCTCAATGTTTAGAGCGCTTGGTACGTAGACCCAAGGACCAGAGTTCGATCCCCGGCGCCGGAGCGAATTTTTCTCCTCTAATATCAAAGAAATAGGCGATGAAGATTTGCAACCGTTAAGAAAAAAATTGACCATTGACGTACCGGTATCTACATTTCCAATTGTTGATTTAGAAAATTTATTTTAACCAAATAAATTGGCAATGTGAGAATTATCATTTAAAATATTTAATTTATTTGTTTTATTTTATACTTTACAGCTAGATATTAGAATTTATTGGCTTTGAATTCGCAAGGTAATTAATACGAATTACTTCCCCTAAATCGGCGAGAGACCATGTCACTCTCAATTTCGAAATTGGATAGAAGACATTTCTAATCATCTAACTTATAGCTTTCCAAATCCTTTTATAGCAAGTGTACTTCTTTCCAAACATTTGTAACTAAGTAGATCTTACGACGTATGGGTAGTTTCTCTATAAATAAATTCTGCGTTTCATTTACTTTATTATAATATAGTCTTCGATCGATTTATTATATACCTTAGTCACAATTCATTAGTTTTGATCTATTAAAACTAAGTAATTCGTGCGAAATGACAATTTGTATGTAGGGCCTATGAATTATATACAAATATATCGATGGCCCTGTTCAAAAGGGAAAGAACTCAAAATTTAAGGTTTTGATAAATGTTTTATTTACCAGGTACTATAAGTTTCAAATTAGAGTGTGTCAATTGGACTTTTCACAGCTTAAAAACTTTAAGCAACTTTAAAAGTTCAGGTTGCTCAAAACTTGAAATCTTGGGTTCTTTCTCTTTTGAACTGGCAGTCGATATTTTATAATATTATTTATTACTACTATCTAATAATGTTACCGAGCTATGTAACTGGTAAAACACTAGCTACTTGAATTTGGAATATCACGGGTTTAAATTCCGGGGCCCCTCCATCAGATAGGGGTTTTAGTGCTTTTCTTGATTATAATTAAAAGTTTCGGGAGTGATAGTAACAAGATATCGGTACAGATAATGTTCCATCAACATTCAAATCCTCAACAGTACACTGTCATCGAAAATGACAATGAATAAATTGACCACATTTTCACGTGAAATAGTCACTTGCGCAAGAGACGAATGAATACACGTGTACGAACACGGTTCGTGTATTCGTGCCTGCGTGTAAGTATTACATCATCAAGGTTGTCTTTCCAAGCGTTTGTTGAGCCAAGCTTCGTGGACTTGCTGTTCTTTTAGCTGTAAGTTTCTGATTATGGGACTTGCAAAATCCAGGACTACAAGGATAAACCTTATCGCTCGAACGAGTGATTGTAATGAAAGACTTTTAGTACTGACAATCACACGCGACAAAATTTTATCTGGGAACTGATAGCTGAAGTCGTGATGTAAGTTACGCGACATTCATATAGGTATTCGACCATTTCAAAAGTAATTCGTGGACTTTGGTCAAAACATAACTCCAAAAAACCTATTTTGAAATACAACCATTTTTATTTTCACTTTTCCTACAGAAGTCATAATTCTAGTTTACATACAAATGTGAATGAAAGTAACATTAGATTGAAATATCACAGCTATACCAAACGACAGAACTTTTATATACAAGCTGAGCTTTCAGCTTAAAAAAATAAAAAAAAAAACTTTTTTAGTCATGTTCTGACCAAACACACAAATATTAGGAACAAAAGTGCTTATGGAAGTCTAAAAAAAATAAAAAAACTGGATGTACTACGTAAATAAAAAGGCGTATAATAAATTTCAAGGGTGATATGAATATGAAAGCTAATGAATGCAATTGCCCGAAGTAATTTAATGAAATCCAGGCATCACAACCTAGACAAATATTGGTTTAACATAAAGAGTAGATTACTGTTTATACTTTTATACATAATGTTATCACCATTATTAAAGCAGGACAAATAAAATTTTACTTAGTTATGTTAAAGTGCCTACCAAGAAAAGTGTGCACTTTGTTCTTAAAGAAATTTAACAATACAAAATTATAAACTATATTAAAACTCTCACTTTGAGAGAGACAGGTTAAGAGTGTTCGAGAATAAGGTGCTTAGGAAAATATTTGGGGTTAAGAGGAAAAAGTTACTGTAGCCTACAGGAGAATGGATAAAGTTAAACAACTGCACGCATTGTATTCTTCACATATCATAATTAGGAATACTAAATCCAGACGTTTGAGATGGGCAGGGCATGTATCACGTATAGGCGAATCCCGAAATGCATATAGAGTGTTAGTTGGAAGACCAAAGGGAAAAATACCTTCGGAAAGACCAAGATGTAGATGTGAAGATAACAAAAGTGGATTTGAAGGTGGTGGGTTATGACTGTAGAGACTGGATTAATCTTGTTCGGAAAAGGACCGATGGCGGGCTTATGTGAGGGCGGCAATGAACCTCCGGGTTCCTTGAAAGCCATTTGTAAGTACGTAAGACTATTAAAATCTAACAATTATGGCGGTACTGACAACAATGAAGAGAACGCAACACAAATCCCTAAGAAGAGAGCCGAATGTATCCGAATGGATGAGGAACTAATCATAAAAGGAATGCAAGAACTGTATGTCAACAGCTTAACACAAGGGCATAATTAGATACCCATGTCGGAATATTTAAAACCGGCTTATAATAATTCACTAATGTAGGACAGAAATTAGTTCTCGTCATCTTTTACAGTATTATCTGCACCTTGTGTTCTACAAAGTAGATATACGGATTTATGAGTATCAAATACGAGAGAAAAATATACTGTAAGTATATGCGTTGGAAAAAAAAATGGCAAAAATTGTTAATCAAAGTAAAACTTTGTTTCACTAAATTCTGCTTTAGAATTTACAACATACATTCCTTGATAACTTAAAAAAAAACTGTATGAGTGAAGATTGCAGTTAGTAATGTTCACCTGAAGATTGAGGTAGATCTACATTTAACAAAGTGGGCAAACAGGTTTTCAGGGCCTTACTTTGATAAACTAATTAGTTGTCTTTTATACCACTGAATTAAGAATGATTTATTGCATAACCATAGACATTTTTATTTCACTCTGAACACAAAGCCTGGAAATACCGAAATTCTTTAACCGCACAGCCATCGCTGCCTGCTCCCCTTAATCCCCAAAAATAACGAAATCCACAATTTGCAGTATGACAGCACTTCTCTTTACACCAGAGGGCAAAATGTAAGGGGCAATTGATGCAGCCTGCATGACAAAATGACAAGGTGGGTAGAAAAATAAATACATTACTGATATCTACGGTTGGTTGAGGGGGTTGCCCGACCTCACGGCGATCACAATTTGTTTCGTGTTGCAACATATTTTACCCGCCTGTGCTTTACACTTTGCATAATCAGAAAGAGGTGTTACACAATCAGTCATTTCTCGTATCAGCACAAACACTTGTCGCGTTTGTGTCTAGTAATTCAAGTTCAATAGGATGCGATGATTCAAAGTTCAAAGCGTCCATATAACATGACAAGGTCAAGGATTCCACATTGTCAGTGTGGCAGAATGGGTCAATCAATCGTGTTAGACCTGTGAACGCTGTCCAATACGAAACTGCCTTCGTTGTGAAGGGAGGGGAGGGGAGGAGAGGAAATAGTTTCCAATTCCAAACCATATCACTGTTCTACAAATTTCACAGATCTTGACCTTGGGCAGCAAAATCTCATTACAGATCGTAGTATGAAGTTCAGTTGTGTCACCCTTCGGAAAAACTAACTATAAAACAAAATTGGTCAAAGTCGAATAAACCAAGATTTATAACTGATCAACTTCATGTTTTATGACTCAAGATCATCTGAGTCATGAGATGAGTTAACCAAGAGAAGATGAGTGCACTTTTATTAGTATTACAGGCGAAGAGAGACTCCATTTATCTCAATAGGGAATGAAGGGCTGAAATTATTTTTACAATACTTCGTGAATTGCCCAATATCACAATTGGAAACTTTGCAACTACAATCTAAGGGATTTCTCTCTATGAATTCAATTAGTGGAACAATGCAACAGTTTCACATTAAAAATTAAAACAATTAAAAAAAAATTAATATGCATAATGAAACCTCCACTTTTGATAATGAACTGGGGAACTAGGGTTTATACTGCGCCTTTGCAAGATGCACATTTTACAGCTCCAAGAGCGTGGTTGCTCATACTCAGTTTTTGGTGACCTATGCACGCTTCACTTCTGACAATAGTTGAATCGGAGATTGCAGAAATAGCACGTCATGAAAACTAAATTTTTTAGTAGCCAAAACGTTATTACTGGTGGTATACCACATCGTTGGTCATAGTACCGTCTTCTTCAGACAGAAGCCTACTAGATGTGTCGTTTTATACCAAATTTATTGGGAGGCCCCACACCTTGGCCTGCTCGTTCCTCAAATCTAAATCCCCTAGACTTTTGATTATCAAGAACCAGGTCAATTTCAAAGAATGCACGATTCCTTACGCCGAAGGGCAGAGAAATGCATTGCCATGAATGGACGTCACTTTGAGCAACAAGTGTTCAGATCTCAGAAAGTATGTGTTGTAGGACCCATGTTTATTAGACATTTTTTCTTGTTTTGCTGCATACTAGCACCCCCTAAAATATTGGATACTTTCTTCTAACATCCTGTATAACGACGCTGTATAGACTACTCTTATTTAGCGTCGATGAGATTCGTGATAGCGAGATGAACCCGAGGATTCGTCTTAGATTTCCTGATAATCGCCTAGCGGTTCAGAAAAACTTCGGAAAAAACCCAATCAGGTAAACAGCCCAAGCAGGAATCGAATCCACGCCCGAGCGCAACTCTGGATTGGTAGGCAAGCGCCTCTGCAAACTGAGCTACGCCGGTAGCCAGAGCGACCTAACATTTCCGTATGTTACCACAGTCTAGTATATACAGTCACGAAGCTCAATACGAAGCTCGTAAGTAGTAAAAATGCATCCATATATAGTTGCTAACCACTAGGCTCGCTACTATCGCCTCATTACAGACAATGCGAAATAGTACCTGCAGTCTATTGTTCCTTGTACCCTCAAACTCGAGCTTCGTGACTATATACTAGACTGTGGTGTTACCGCAAGAATAGTGTGTTGTGAAACTGAGGTCCTCGCATCAGTTGAAATTCAAAAGCAGAGTCCGCAATGACAGTAAAAATAAAATGAAAACTTGCATGCCGGAACAATTAAGTGAAGTTACACACGCCCAAGTTTATTGACGAGGTTACATCACGGCCTTTACAAATTTAAAGCGATCAGGGCACAGTGGCAAGTATCTCGTTACTACTTCATAGTAGGGTTACATTCAAACTACCAACATTTACCTAGAAAAAGCAAAAAAAACATCCCTTCTCTGGAATTGGAGTTCCAATATCCTACTCATAGCCATACCTCCGATAAAACCTGATTACACGCTATGACCTATCATATAATACAGAAAAATAACTGGACTGCGAAATTTGTGATCCCCTACTGAGCAGGAAGTACTGATGAAATAAAAAAATATTGTCCGAGTTTAAAAACCGCAGCGGTATACCTCATTAAAATGTGATCATATTCTTTAAACTATGTTTTTTCTTACTACCGCTTATTACAGTAGTCCTCGAACCTTGTCCGAAACCCACATCAAAGAACTGTAAATATTCTACCAGTAGGAAGTAGATCAAACCAATTAACATCTGTACTGGTTCCGGACCTCGCCAGTGGAGCATTATCCACAGTTCGAGAATAGTTCTTTACAGAGGCGAAAAATCTGAACACATACTCAACCATAGGCTTACGATTATTTGGTCAAAAAGATTTTCTTACTTGCATAAATATCCAATCTTATAGGTCTATAGTATTTGGTATGTACAGTTAAGGATTAGGTCTTTGTTGAAACACTAAATTTAGTGGGATAATGTCCCCATTTCAGCTACTTGGGCAATGGTTTTGGTTTATGAAGCAGCAGAAGCAGGTTCTGTCTTACGTATTCAAATCGTTTAATCAATATACAAAATCTCTTACTTTTAGATAATTATGGACAGATTTAATGGCAATTTTATTTTGTTCTATTTTAAATGTGAAATCCGTGCATTCACTTTTACCTTGTGAATAGTTTTATGTAACATCCAATTCATTAAACGAAAACTTAAGAAAATAAAACTTTCGGTATTATAAATGTATGCTAATTTCACTTTCGCCGAAAAGTATAGGTCGGAAAATCTAAAATTTTACTTAAACTCAAAGTTGAAAATTGTTTGCCGTCTCAGTTAATAAAATTTAGTGCAATAGTAACCAAATTAAAAATTATTTACTGAGAAAACCAGGAAAAAAAATCTCTTGTTGCAGTATCCTAACCTTGTGCGTTTATTCCACGAAGGAAATGAAAATGGCAAACAATCTTAAAAAAAAAATTATACTGGAAATGATCACAAGTCAATTGAATGTTAAAATATTTAACAAAATACTTTCTAGTTTGAAGGATTATGATATCAAAGGAATCCAGAGACAGCATTCTAGATATTAAGTTACTAAACGAAATATACTGTATTTACCGAAACCTACTGAACGATAAAACATTTCAAGCTTGCAATGTTTCTGGGACAAAATGGTCAACAGTTCTCTAAATTACATTAGTATCTTTTGGTGTAAATGGAAAACGAGAGAGAATAAAAAAGAGACGGTATTTTAAGGAATTGTACGGTCCCAGACAGACTAAAAATATACCGGTACCCATGGAAATGATGTAGATCAGCGTTTCAACAAACTTCGGCAAACTAGTTGCTGTCGAGACACTTCGTTTCGTTTGGTCCTATGACTGCCGTTCAAAACTTGCTTTCATTGTGCTAATGGAGGAATAAACATTGCTCAAGGGAAAGCTCATGTTTAGTAGTTCACAAACATTGCCGAGAAATGCAGAATTAATCTTTCACGAATGTAACAGTATTATACTTATATATGACTTTTCTACAAATTAGTCCGATTCAGACTAATCTGAATATGTGAAGCTTGCCAGAAACTAATCAGTTGAAACGACTAATGAGAATAAAATTTCCGAACAAAGCCTAATTAAAAAAAAAATAGGTTCTTACGCGCAAAGCATGCTCGTTATCGCCAATCCGTCCCTAAAAATGTTTTTTTTTTTCAAACTGCAACCTTTGATGTGTCATTTTACTGAACATTTATATTAAAATGGTACTTCTGTTTCTATGCAGATATGCCATGAACATTTGCATTTAATTGCCAAATATATTTTTTTTTCTGAAGTTAGTATTAATTTCTTTACATCAATGAATCTAGACAGGAAGATTTTCATGGAATATTAAGTGTTTAACAGTAAATCTGGACACTAAGAATTCAGAGATGCAAATAACGTTCGCAGTTTTACACAGAACAAGTAATAAATTGTAGTATTTAGAGTAAACATCTAACTTCAAAATGATTTCCTGGATTTTACTACAAGCAGCCATTACAGATGATTGAGGTCACATACTATAATAATTACATCTATACTAGTAATTACGAAAGTATAAAGTCGACAATAAATAAATATATTTTGTAGAAAGAAACTTGTCTCGAACCATTCATCCAGATTGCGACTTAATGTTTTGATAATATTATAATTTCCTACATCAACTATTGGAGAAGAACATTAGAAATTTAAAATTTCGAGGAAATACGACTTGGAATTAATGTGAAATCCTAGTTGTATTCATTATGATTTACAGATCTCAGTAATTACTAATTGAGCCGTTCAAAGCAGAAGTGGTGTAAGTCAAAAATGAATAATGAGGGTTAAAGTAATTCTGTAAAATACAGCGCAAAATACCAATTAATATTACATTTATTTAAGCTATTGATAGTCCGTGGATAGCACGAATGATATTAATTGGTACTTTGCGCTGTATTTTACAGAATTTTTACTTTAACCCCTTACTGCATTCTGGGACATATGGCACATACTGGTTTCATATTCATATAATTTATAATATAACCATATAATATTTCAAACTGCATACTGGCACAGGTCAAGAATTGGATTTGACCATGGGGTGACATCAACTGAGAAAATTACTTAAGTTACTTGAATACTAAACCGGTGTGTGCAAGACTGTCCCATGCGGTAAGAGGTTAAACCTCATTACCCAATTATGACTTACACCACTTCTGCTCTGAACGGCTCAATTAATAATGATTAAGAAAACCCGTATTTATTCAACCAGGAAACAGCTGCAACTTTTATTGAAAAAATATATAAATATATTGTTTTGGAATATTTGTGTTGTAATTAGAAAATTTTGAGCGTCTACTGGACTAATTCTAAATAGGTATTTCACTAACATTAACCGTAGACATTTCTTTACAGAACACGAATTTCCTTTTTAACCAGCTCAAAGACTGAATCAAGTAATTTTAAAATATTCTGTGAAATTTACCTCCGAGATTCTGGATGATATGTGAATCTATTATCAGGCAGTACTTACATCTTACTTTATGTGTCTGAGAACAGTAATGGTTTCTACACTTATGAAGTCTGATTAGTGTAATATGTTACTAGTCAACGATGTATGCAATGGAAGGGGGAAAGAAACTGGCCATCCTACTCCATTTTCTCCTGGTATAGTTGCCTCACGAGTGCTGTCTTATTGAAGTCACGAGTTTCAAACCTGTCTTCGAACAGTGGACTAAACTGTTGAATTAACATTTTAGATGCTTACATGAAATAGAGAAAAGAACATGGCATAATTGTAAACGGAAAACAACCCACTATAAATTGATGTATGAATTTAATACAATGACAGTACAAAAACATTGAACACAAACCCGCACAGCTTCGTAAGTCTCCAGTACGTTAAGGACTCATTTCAGTCAATGTTGGTTCAACATTTAAGCGAAGTTAATGCATCACAAGATTTCGAAACGTCATCTTTTAGTTCGTATTGGCTAGTTTGTAAAAAATATTACAAAAAACGTGACACTGCTCAGATGGCAGGATGAAGCGATTACTACACAAATTTCACGGAAATGTATTTTTATTTTTTACATAATAGCTCATTATCACCCATAAGATTGTTTACACCGGCATTAAATAAAGCGTCTAACAATTCAGTAAATCAAAAAATAATTTTAATTCTCTTGAAGTGATACGACAGAATTTGAAATGAATAAATCATGATATTAAAGTTCCTAAATCTCGAAGCTCGAAAGGAAGTCTAAGTTACTAAATAATGCCACTGAACCCCAACAAAACTGCGAACTAGGGAGATATTTCCAATACGAAATTGGCTACTAGACGAAAGCCTCATATTTTCTATAATGGAGTTTAAAACACTCTTGACGAAATCTTTTGAATATTAGAAATGGACAAGAGGGATTCTGGTCAATAAATGTTTACCAGTAAAAGCCAGCATGCAAAAGCTGGAAAAGATAGTTCAAGCAATTCAGTCTTTCCCTTATTTACTTTGCAATCTTCTAAGCGAAAAGATGAAAGCAAGTTCCATTTCCTTCCGTAAAAAAATATTAAAAACTATTCGACTGTAAGAATTCCAGGATTTTAATATGAATGAACACTAACAATGCTATTACAGTAATACATAGGCAGGCCTATTTTTACCTTGTCTGAAGGCCAGTGATGAATTTAGAAGCTGGCTTGGCACACGAAGCGTACTTCAGCGTAACCTCTGCAACTCTGAACGAAAAGTGAAAGAAGCTATAGACCTCCTTCAAAACACAGCGTGCGAGTTCACCACGTGGTACAAGCCTAGCCAATGGGACTCGCCTCTACACTCCTTCCCACTGCCCTAATGATCCGCAGTTGGCTTGCATATTGGTCTTCAAGGATATGAATTGGGCAATTGCACTTTGCTTACAGGTAAAATATGTTTGTACCCTGGGCGGAAAGATATTGCTGTGGGGGGGGGAAAAAAAAAAAAAAAAAAAAAAAAAAAAAAAAAAAAAAAAAAAAAAAAAAACATTGTGCCCAATTCACCGAGTGAGAACGTTAGAAAACTTTAAACAATTTTGTCCCAACAGCGCCACTTTGTAAAGCATGTATGTTGAATAGGGAAAAAGATGACAACCTGTATATCTCTACAAAGCTCAAAATATGCTGATCGTCTAGCTCTAGCCCATTGGTTCTGTAGAAATATTCTAGTTATGTTTTGATTTACGAACAAGTTTCTTGCCAACCCTTTTAGTTCAATATTAATTTTGTTACGAGACAACAGACAGTACGCAAATGCGACAAGCTTTAAGAGTTACGGGTACCTTTATAATTCGCTCCGTTAATTTTTTTTACATAATACGCTCGTTCTCGGTAATTGTTTCTTATAAGAAGTCTAACCTTCTCCCCCTCTCTTTTCTTTCAGAGGGCATAGTTCACATAAAATAACCTGGGGAATGAAATAACATTACAGAACTCCAGTCTGTTGTAGAAAGAACAAATGTACACATAAAGACACTACCCCTTCAAGCTAAACCAACCTACCGTATTTACTCACATAATTTTCCCCCTCGCGAATTTGCCCCCAAAGATTTTTAGGGCATTTTTCAGAATTGTTTGTTCTTAGTGTAATTTCGTTAAAAAAAAAGGGCACCTTTTCCCTTCAAAAGTCTTTTTCGTTATGATTCTAAGGGCTGTATCCAGGAACCTACATACGATTTTATTACGTAGAAAACGCAGAATGCGTATTCAGAGTTGCCCTTAACTCACACTTTAGTCGTAACTTAGCCAAAACCTAGTAAGATTGAAGATACGTGAAGACCAACCTTATACCTAACTTGGTGCTATAATTTGCCTGATTAACAACTAATGAGACATTCCTTTACTACGATAAATTTAAGTTTATGGGTTGAAATGGATTTGGACGATGGTAATTTCCAAGAATTCATGAATTGTGAGTTCTGACTCATTATTTGCTTCTTTATTCTCAACTGATGTCTATGAAGGCTAATCATAATCCCATTCTTATAACCTATTTTACTAGTTATGTAGTTATAAGGTGTAACTTATTTTAAATTTCTCATTACTGTTATCATCTAGGAATTAATGAAGAACAAATATTTAATTTATTTTAATTGTTTAAATTGTAAATGTTCACGTAACACAATGCAGTTTAAGTAAAAAGTATTTTCTATGTACTATGATTATTTTTTCAACGTAGAATCAAAATTCCCTACAATCTTATAATTAATACTATATTAAACATAAGATTAAGACTACTTGTATAATAAATTTTAATGTAATCAATATGATCAGTATTACTTACATTACATTTCTGTGTTCTAAATTTGGTTTCATTTCTTATTCTTTTCCGAAATCAAAAATGTCTGATTTCTATTTCCCATCACGTCTTTGTATTCATAAGTAGACATCAGATTTTTAGGCACTAAAAATTGCAGTTTTAGGCGCCTAAAATAAGCTCAAAATTTGTAAAATTAGGCTCTATTTTAATGAAAATAGGCATTTTAGGCACATCAAGGTATCATACTTATTTCTTCCACTGAAATGTTTAGTTATACACTAAAATACGCACAAAAAAGTATGTTTAAACATTAAAAAAGAATACTATATTATATTTATAAACAGAGCTGCACAAATTTAATATATTGAAACTAATGAAATAATGATTATTGATATCAAGATTATTCATTTTAAGTTATTGAAATTCAGTTCCATGCTCAGACTTTATTATAATTATCTGCACAGTACACCACCAGAATTTTTTCTAAATTCTCCACAGTTAACCTTTGCCTTTTGTCACTGAGAATCATTTTGAAAGCAGAAAAACTTCTTTCAACCGAAACTGATGTGAGAGGCGCAAATTTTAAATTAGGTACAATAGAAACATCAATACTTACTGGAACATTTACACTTTCCCCCGATATCACTCTTGATACTTTTTCCAACAATGAAAATCTTACATTCTTATTTAATACGTTGTCCCACTTATTTTTAACTTTTTTCCCAGTTTCGCCCAAAGCAGAATGTATGTTCACTTGAGCTTCCTTTACTATTGCTATTTGGCTACAAAGAGATTGTTTTTCACGTTCTAATTGTTCAATGCTTGCAGGTATGAAAGAAAAGTTTGATGTTATGTAGGCAATATCGTTTTTCACTCGTGAGTCATTCAGACAATCTTTCACTGCTTTCACACACGCTGCACTATCAGTTTCAGGTAATTTATCAATAACTGTGACCATTTCTTTAAAATACTTAGAATAATACACCACTGACTGAATCCAGGTTCCCCATCGTGTAACAACCGGCTGAGGTGGGAGTGGGATATCTGGAAAGTTCTCTCTGAATATTGAAATCCAGGATAGGGCTTTACAAAAACATTTTTTTGTGTTAGAAATAAACGAATTGACAAGAGGAAATTCATTCCGAATTGTTTCAAAAACCCTGTGAAGGCCATGTGCTAGACAGGTTACATGCGTGAGGTTAGGATAAAATGTTTTAAGAAGTGGAGCTGCAGCAACCATGTATGAGGCAGCATCAGTACAAAACAACAGAACTTTAGAATCGTCTATATTACCTGAGTATAAAGACTGTAGGCCTTTATTTACAAAATAAGCAATGGCTTGGCTATTCACTTTCGAAAGTTCCTTAACACATACGAGGTGTGGAATCGAAGGTCCATCAGGACTAAGTTTTCCTACTACCATATTTGCTATATACCTATTCATAGGATCTGAGGTTTCATCCACAGAGACCCATATGTAAGAATCACCCATATCCTCCCGAATGGAAGCTAAAGTTTCATTGTATATTCTAAGTAATTTTTTCTTAGGGTCGACTCAGATGGGATATTTTGTTTGCAGTATTTTTGTAAAAACTGTCTTAAAACCGGATTTTCAATTGCATTCCAAGGAATGTTAGCAGCAACAAACGCTCTGGTTAAATCAGCATAGAAATTGCTGCTGAGAATGGATGAAGTAGGCTGTGTTAGTAAAGTTTGTTGCAGTTGATTTTTCTGCTGAGCTTTAGCCTTATGAGCCGCTCCTTGCACATGCTGCTTTAGGTGGCACTTCTTTTCTTGCGAAATCTAAAAATGTAAAGTAAACTGTATTGCCGTATTTCTATCACAAAGTTAGTGGGTTCGAACAATCAAAATTTTAATGACCTGCAAATACTTTAACTATCGGAATTTAAAAGGTTAAAGTGTAGTGGTCTTAAAAAGAATTATACCTCAGGATAGCTCAGTCAATGTATAAATATTATAGGCCTACTCATTAAAATTAATAGAATTTATATATTTCAACTATTGTTACATACCTGTTTGCTACAAATCTTGCAGAATATTATTTTTCCATCATAAGTGAATTCTGAATATTCTGTTAGCCATTTCCGGATCAATGTAGATTTTGCACTTATATTTTTCGGCATTATCGCGTTAAACTTCACAGGAAAACGTCCTACCGCTCAAAACTTCTCAACACAAATAAGGTGAGGGAAAGAGCAACTGTTAAAGAGCATTCAAATGAACCGTTGTTATTGAGATTCAATTGGACAAAAATACAAAGTTCCACTTATTGTTGCATTTCCTGGTAGTGTTAACACTAGGAGGGCCATTCTTTTAAATATTTTGTAACGGTTTACCCTACTAATTCGCAGTTTTACGACTTTTCATAAATATTTCAAAAACACTCTTTCTCCAAAAATTGTGATTTTATGACACTCTGAAGGGCAGTACAGCTAATCGGTTTCAGACCGAAAACAGTCATTTTTATAGTATAGTATATCTCTGAATTGATAGTAGCACATGTTGTGATTGTTGCCTGCTTCAAAACTAAGGTTGGTTCTTTGTCGGCATTTATGCCTCCAAACATGTTAAATTCGGTGAAATCTATTGCGAGTGTCGTGAGATTCAAAACATTTTGTTTCCTTTATCAATGGTTTCATGGCCGGTGTGAAGCAAACTTTCCACTTTTTAAATGCCTTAAATTTCGCAGTGAATTCATGTATAAATTATAATAAGTAAGAGGAAAATGCGAAACTTTACAGTGAGTTAGGCATTTTTAGGCGAATATTAACAAATTAGGCTCTAATAACCGTTTTAGGGCATTTTAGGGCACTATAAAACTCTTTGAATACCTTTCAATTTCCATGAAACACAAATATTAATAATTATTTTTACTTTTCTCCTAAAGAAACAAAATAGGCATTTGCCCTAGAATCCGATGTCTGTTCATAAGCCAGTTCTCTGACGTAGGTCTACATTTTCACCTGCAATTCTTTCAATTTCAACGTCAAACGCCAAATTCACTTGCTTTTTACTATTATTTTATTTTACTTTGTCAAGAGAAAGATAGTAGATGGGAGGATAATATTAATGGATTTGAGGGAGGCGGGATATGATGATAGTGACTGGATTAATCTTGCACAGGATAGGGACCGATGGCGGGCTCATGTGAGGGAGGCATTGAACCTGCGGGTTCCTTAAAAGTCATTTGTAAGTTGTAAGTCAAGGGAAAGATAGGTACCGTCTCTGAATACGGATCCGAAATTTTATTTCATATGACCTACCTACCTTCTGACTCGAAGTTAAGTTGAAGTGAGATTTTTTAATACAGCCCTAAGTATCGTAAAAATACTCATGAGTAGACTTCGTGGAATTGCCACGAGAATCGCAAGGTTTGCTGCGCACGCAGTATAGACTATATGAGAAGGGGGCGTGGAAAGGATTGAGTATGCCTCTGATGTAAACACTGAGCAGTATACTGCGGTTACAATAAAACCTGTATCCTGCATTGAAGAAATATAATGAATGATCTTTGAAGTAGGAAATGTCTGAACATGTAAATACACAATTATTTTATAGTGAGATAGATTAACTCTTAAAATTTAATGTAAAATACTCACATCATCCTTGAATATGTGCATCGCAGTGAAGAGTTACGTACATTTTGAGCGACTGCAAAGTAATCTCCTCCGATGGTCACTTAAACAGTTTTTATATTGAGAAATGTACGTTCAACATCACACAATGTAATACGTGCATATTTGAAGATCGGAAAGTTACTACTTTTTAGTACACCAACTTCAGACGTCTTGTCGTGACCTGATAGTACATCATTTATAATACGAAGGTTGTGAATAGGCAGAATTTTTAGCAATAATGTTTCTCAACTCACATTTCACTTTTTCTGAAATTAGTGAATTGTTATTTTGGATAACGGTATGTGATACTTTATCCACTATATTAAGGGCTTCTGAGAGTTGTGGTTTAGACGATTCTAACAGAATGATGCTTTTGGACACGATTTTAAAATTAGAATCAATGAACAGAATATCTTCCAATAGCTGTTCAGAAGGCAATGATTTTATAGCTGCAACAGCGGAACTGTCTGTGCTATTCAATGCATCAATTACCTCCATTATTTTGCTGTAATGTTCTGCATAATAATTAACAGCATACAACCACGTTCCCCAACGGGTCAAGACTGGCTGCGGGGGTAAGGGTATTCCAGGGCAATTATTTGGGACAGCAACACTCTCATTGTACGAGGGGGATCCAGGAAATAACGACCGTTCGCGCATACCCGCCGCGCAGCTAACTCCCCTTCCTTGTTCGAAGGTCAACTGGCTTCCTTAACATGTGTTCTCATAATGTTGTGAGTACTGGTTGCAACAAGTCGCCACTGTGTATTTTGTGTTACTTCAAAATGAACGACGTGATTGATAATCCCGCTGACTGTGAGGTGAGGAGTGTGATTCGATTTTTGAATGCCCGACATTTGAAACCTGCAGAAATTTACCGGCAATTGAAAGAAGTGTATGGTGATACTGTAATGAATGAAAGAAATGTGAGAAAATGGTGCGAAATGTTCAACAGTGGGCGAACAAATGTCCACGATGAAACTCGACCCGGACGCCCATCACTCATCACAGAAGACCTGAAGACTAAAGTGAACGACAGAATCTTGCAAGACAGGCGCACATCACTCGACGAATTGCTGAAAGACTTTCTGGATGGTACGCGTTTTGGAAGTGATGAAGAGTTGAAGAAGACAGTGAACACCTGGCTTGATGAACTGGCGGCAGAGGAGTATAACACGGGAATTCTAAAGCTAGTGAACAGATACGACAAATGTTTAAATGTAGGTGGTGATTAAGTAGAGAAGTAAAGGAAGCTTCAGTTATGTAACAGACTTTGTTTTTTCAAATAAATATATATTTTTTTAATTATTACAACAAAACGGTCGTTATTTCCTGGATCCCCCTCGTAGTATGGTTGACTGAATTCTTGTCTACACTGAACAAATGTTAAGCTTTGACTATTCCAACCACAGTAATGCAAAAACAAGTGCTTACATAGGTATACATTAGCTGTAGCTGCTCTATTTGGACCAGTCATATCTCTTAACATGAACTGCTTATACAGGGACATCATTTTATTTTTACTAACATTTTTAATATTAACCTGGCTATACCTTTAGAGAACCGGAAACACAGTTTGCTATCCCCTTCCACGACTGTAATTCGATGATACTGGCGTAAAACACAAACAGATCACTCTACTAGGTATAGGAGGGAAGAAAAGTAGTTCATCCATTTACGTAAACTAGGAAATATCGCGATTTTGAGTTCGATAATTTTCATTAGGTTTTTGTTTAATCAAAATACAGTACTGTATTAAGAATAAGCGTTTTTACTCACGAACTGAGTTATCCATGCGAGCGTATTCATTATGCAGTGTATATTATACTGTCTATAGCACATTAGCGTACAATATAGAGAAAAAAATTAAATTGAAAAATAATCATAATATGAATATTTAAACGCATTTTTTTTAAATGGTGGCCGTTCATTTCGATACAGGCTTCAGTTCTTTTGTGCATATTATCGTACTATAGACTATTGCATCTAATTCCAATTGCCAGTTTCGTCCTTCGTACTAGTAACTCATGTTGAAATAATTCTGTACCTACTCTATAAAAGAGTACCTTACGTACTGTAAATTCAGTCTTCACTTCTGTCCGATCCGAAAAGATAAAATTACTCAGACATGCTATCTACTGTCCGTCCAAGTAGTTATGCCGCAGGATCGTAGAAAGGGGGGAAATCACGTGACAGTTAATTACTTAACGAGGCCCTTTTATTTAAGTTATTTTAAACAGTTGTATAATATTACGTAAACGTCCAATTCCTAACAGAAATTAATGTTTTCAGAAAAGAGCTAAGACAGCCCAGCCACAAAGGGACGGGCAGAAGTGGGTGGGAGAAACCGGGATGTGACATAGGCAACGGACGACAGTACCTGTGCGAGAATATGGTTCAATATTGAAAGCGAACATATTTATGGACCGTATTATATTCACTAACTCAGTACTGTTTGTGTTTACTATGACTGTAAGGCGACTTTGACTGTATACGCTTGATTCTGTGTGAAGAACGGTTGGAAGTTTACTAGTAGAGGGGGTGGGAGTGAAGTACATTCAAAAACTCAGGTACAATAAAAATTGAAGTAAAAATAAAATGATGTCCCTGTACTACGCGACCGGGCGGTGGCTCGCCTGATCTATACTACCGTACATCGGCAACCTGATTGCATCCTGCGTGTGGCAATTCAACGATGTCTACTCATGAGAAACTCAAAGTCCTTAAACTTTTTTGCAGTGAAAAATGCCGATTATTTCTGTGGCGGCACGGGATATGATCTGAATTTATCTTATAAAGTAGTACTGAATTTCTTTTATAAAGAAGTAGAGTGTAAAAAATATATGTACGTTATTTTTACGTAATTTATGAATTCATTTTCATACGAATATTTTACACGCGAAGTTAACAACATGAACCGAGGTTAATCCTGATCATACTACTGACATTAGAACAGATATACACAGTACAAAGAAAAAGCCGCAAATATGCCAAAAATTACTGAAATTTTACACACATTTGAAGGGTTCAGAACCATAGTGGCCAAAGAGCCATTTACTAAAACCACAGAAAACACGGGTTAAAATGAAGTTATTGCCATAATTCAATGAAAACATATAGCAAGTAATATAAAGTATACACAGTAAAACTAAATGATATGTCAATCTTCATTAAACTATGGTATTCACCTAACTTTAACCCTTGCTTTCTCCGTTTTTAATAAATGGTGCTTGGCCCACTATGGCTCTGAACCCTTCATTTATAGTCTATTTAAACAATTACTTGATTAGTACATGAACTGTTATGTTATTTAGGACCAGTTTATATTCCCGATATTTTGTAGGTACTTATCGCGTAATTCCCACCACCCCCGCTCTCGATTTTTCATCCCCAAATTTTTAGAGAAAATAAAATGGGGAAAATTACGTGATTTTAATACGGTACGATTTGCTCCACTTCATTTTATGAAGTACCTTCGAAGAGTTGCATCCGAAACAACTTTCATCCCTCACACTGACTCTGAATACGTGAAAACCAGAAGAATTATTGCATTGTTTAGGAACATGTTCGCAGATGACAAGCGTTTGGTTCACTTTGTGAAGAAGGTTGTGTGTGATTAAGTACGTCGCGAAGGCTAATATTAATTTATTAATGTTTTGTGCAGCACTTTCGGTTCATTAAGGTAAGAAAAGAAGTGCAATGTTCCAAAAACAAACAACTTTAATTTCTAAATGAAAGCACCACTCCGAGGCTTCTTACCTTCTGCTAACTTTCTTTATACCCTCCTGAAATGAGATAGAAATGATTTTAGTTCCCTTTCTACTTTCTCTGTCGTCATTTGAGACCATACCTCAATATAGTGTCTATATAACTGAAGCTAAATGACAGCTGTGAGCAATATGGAATTAAAATAAATGCAAACAAGACGAAGACCATTGCTATCGAAAGAAAACTACGGTAAACGTTGCGAATTCTAAATGAGGCAGTAGAGCAAGCGCACAGCTTTAAATAGTTGGGGTGTACTATAAGTATTAAAATAAGCTGTTGTCAGGAAATCTAGAGGAGGACAGCTATGGCAAAGGAAGCTTTTAATAGAAAAAGAAGCATTCTCTGCGGACCTCTGAGAAAAGAACCAAGGAAGATAATAGTGAAGTGCTTTGTGTGGAGTGTTGCATTGTATGGTGCAGAAACATGAACATTACGACGAAGTGAAGAGAAGCTACTATAATCGTTTGAAATGTGGATACGGAGAAGAATGGAGCATGTGAAGTGGACAGGCAGAATAAGAAATGAAGTTGTGTTGGAAAAAATCGGTGAAGAAAGAAGAGAAAAAGGAATTGGCTGGGCCGATGGCTGAGAAAAAAAAACTGCCTACTGAAGGATGCATTGGAAGGAATGGTGAACGGGAGAAAAGTTAGGGGCAGAGTAAGATATCGGATGATAGAGGACATTAAGATATATAGATCATAATTAGGGCCGTGACATCGGTATATTTGTATTAGTGTGAAGTGAACATACGACGCCGGTCAGAATGTAGTCGGCGTTTCAAGTACAGGCAGCGAAAACGAATTTGACACACGCCTAAGCAAGTACGTTCCGTGTCTACTGTCTTGTATACGATTATTGCGTGTTAAAAAATCAAGACAATACAATTATTGTATAATAAGAATTAATATCGGAAAGGTCTAAAATACTGGTGAGGTTGAGAATAATTGTTGGAAATCATACTTAAATTGTCACAAAGTGGTAACGCATAAGTCTGAAAAGATGTTTTTCTTTATATTTACAGTTTTGCAATACAGTTTTAGAATGCCGAAAACGTATATAGCGTACAATTTTGCTTTCCCTATATTTACTGTTACATTAATTTATTAATCACATCTATTCTGTCTGTACCTCACTTTTCTTGCATGTTGTTCGCCTGGTTTCGGTTCCTGCTGCAATGAACAACAACATTCATTTTCAAAGTTTCAAATGAAAATGACCGCCGAGTGTCGGATAGTATAACCTTGTATGCGGAAAAACTGCGTTCTACATCGGCTGAAATCAAGGACGCATATGTAAAATATTTCACATCATCAATTTCATTCCTACATCAAGTTTATAACAATCGCACTTGTCATCTGATAAAACTTTTACAATTTTGCATAATGAATTGAAACCACGGTTTTTTGTATTTCTGTGTGATGTAGAAATGAAATTGATTCATGGTACTAATTTCTTTGTGGTGGTTAACTTTCCGCACACATAAATTAACGTGTTTTTATTATGATCTTCTTTTTGTACGCGATGTTACATAAAATACAATGTTTTCTTCAATAAAATCCTCTTACATGAAAAAGAATTCGTTTCCAAATTTCTGCATAGTTTGATTGATTAAACTGGTTTACACACGATAAACTTAAGATTTAGTGCTTTAACTGCAGTCAGGTGTGTAGAAAATAGTAAAGCATACAAGGTTTATGGTGCAATTTCAAATGTTTTGAAGTATGAATACAATGTAACCATGACGAAATTTGTATACTCAAGAATTACAACTACCACTGAGAATGTCTTGGGAAAATATCCTAAACTCCTTAATAGCACGAACAGTAAAAAGAAACTTGAAGGACTTTAATCTCAACTAGTTATACACACTGAGCTACATTCGTACATAAGAGGACTGCGTTTCAAGTCTGTTACGTCCCCCTTCGCCTCCAAAATTGACAGTTGATTTCAAGTAATAACAAGCTAGATAATGGATAGTAGGCCGGCTGTCCCTTCACATCGTAGTCGCCAATCTGTCTGCCAGCCATCAACGGTCTGACGAAATTGATTTGCCTCTACGGTTTGTTTCTTCGTATGTGATCAACAGGGTAGTTCATAACTTATAATTCAGACATCGGATTCTAGGGCAAATGCCTATTTTGTTTCTTTAGGAGAAAAGTAAAAATAATTATTAATATTTGTGTTTCATGGAAATTGAAAGGTATTCAAAGAGTTTTATAGTGCCCTAAAATGCCCTAAAACGGTTATTAGAGCCTAATTTGTTAATATTCGCCTAAAAATGCCTAACTCACTGTAAAGTTTCGCATTTTACTCTTACTTTTTATAATTTATACATGCATTCACTGCGAAATTTAAGGCATTTAAAAAGTGGAAAGTTTGCTTCACACCGGCCACGAAACCATCGATAAAGGAAACAAAATGTTTTGAATCTCACGACACTCGCAATAGATTTCACCGAATTTAACATGTTTGGAGGCATAAATGCCGACAAAGAACCAACCTTAGTTTTGAAGCAGGCAACAATCACAACATGTGCTGCTACCGATTCAGAGATATACTATACTATAAAAATGACTGTTTTCGGTCTGAAACCGATTAGCTGTACTGCCCTTCAGAGTGTCATAAAATCACAATTTTTGGAGAAAGAGTGTTTTTGAAATATTTATGAAAAGTCGTAAAACTGCGAATTAGTAGGGTAAACCGTTACAAAATATTTAAAAGAATAGCCCTCCTAGTGTTAACACTACCAGGAAATGCAACAATAAGTGGAACTTTGTATTTTTGTCCAATTGAATCTCAATAACAACGGTTCATTTGAATGCTCGTTAACAGTTGCTCTTTCCCTCACCTTATTTGTGTTGAGAAGTTTTGAGCGGTAGGACGTTTTCCTGTGAAGTTTAACGCGATAATGCCGAAAAATATAAGTGCAAAATCTACATTGATCCGGAAATGGCTAACAGAATATTCAGAATTCACTTATGATGGAAAAATAATATTCTGCAAGATTTGTAGCAAACAGGTATGTAACAATAGTTGAAATATATAAATTCTATTAATTTTAATGAGTAGGCCTATAATATTTATACATTGACTGAGCTATCCTGAGGTATAATTCTTTTTAAGACCACTACACTTTAACCTATTAAATTCCGATAGTTAAAGTATTTGCAGGTCATTAAAATTTTGATTGTTCGAACCCACTAACTTTGTGATAGAAATACGGCAATACAACAATTAGGATTTTATTTTAATTCAGTTTACTTTACATTTTTAGATTTCGCAAGAAAAGAAGTGCCACCTAAAGCAGCATGTGCAAGGAGCGGCTCATAAGGCTAAAGCTCAGCAGAAAAATCAACTGCAACAAACTTTACTAACACAGCCTACTTCATCCAATCTCAGCAGCAATTTCTATGCTGATTTAACCAGAGCGTTTGTTGCTGCTAACATTCCCTGGAATGCAATTGAAAATCCGGTTTTAAGACAGTTTTTACAAAAATACTGCAAACAAAATATCCCATCTGAGTCGACCCTAAGAAAAAATTACTTAGACAGAATATACAATGAAACTTTAGCTTCCATTCGGGAGGATATAGGTGATTCTTACATATGGGTCTCTGTGGATGAAACCTCAGATCCTATGAATAGGTATATAGCAAATATGGTAGTAGGAAAACTTAGTCCTGATGGACCTTCGATTCCACACCTCGTATGTGTTAAGGAACTTTCGAAAGTGAATAGCCAAGCCATTGCTTATTTTGTAAATAAAGGCCTACAGTCTTTATACTCAGGTAATATAGACGATTCTAAAGTTCTGTTGTTTTGTACTGATGCTGCCTCATACATGGTTGCTGCAGCTCCACTTCTTAAAACATTTTATCCTAACCTCACGCATGTAACCTGTCTAGCACATGGCCTTCACAGGGTTTCTAAAACAATCCGGAATGAATTTCCTCTTGTCAATTCGTTTATTTCTAACACAAAAAAAATGTTCTTGTAAAGCCCCATCCAGGATTTCAATATTCAGAGAGAACTTTCCAGATATCCCACTCCCACCTCAGCCGGTTGTTACACGATGGGGAACCTGGATTCAGTCAGTGGTGTATTATTCTATGTATTTTAAAGAAGTGGTCACAGTTATTGATAAATTACCTGAAACTGATAGTGCAGCGTGTGTGAAAGCAGTGAAAGATTGTCTGAACGACTCACGAGTGAAAAACGATATTGCCTACATAACATCAAACTTTTCTTTCATACCTGCAAGCATTGAACAATTAAAACGTGAAAAACAATCTCTTTGTAGCCAAATAGCAATAGTAAAGGAAGCTCAAGTGAACATACATTCTGCTTTGGGCGACACTGGGAAAAAAGTTCAAAATAAGTGGGACAACGTATTAAATAAGAATGTAGGATTTTCATTGTTGGAAAAAGTATCAAGAGTGATATCGGGGGAAAGTGTAAATGTTCCAGTAAGTATTGATGTTTCTATTGTACCTAATTTAAAATTTGCGCCTCTCACATCAGTTTCGATTGAAAGAAGTTTTTCTGCTTTCAAAATGATTCTCAGTGACAAAAGGCAAAGGTTAACTGTGGAGAATTTAGAAAAAATTCTGGTGGTGTACTGTGCAGATAATTATAATAAAGTCTGAGCATTGAACTGAATTTCAATAACTTAAAATGAGTAATCTAGATATCAATAATCATTATTTCATTAGTTTCAATGTATTAAATTTGTGCAGCTCTGTTTATAAATATAATATAGTATTCTTTTTTAATGTTTAAACATACTTTTTTGTGCGTATTTTAGTGTATAACTAAAAATTTCAGTGAAAGAAATAAGTATGATACCTTGATGTGCCTAAAATGCCTATTTTCATTAAAATAGAGCCTAATTTTACAAATTTTGAGCTTATTTTAGGCGCCTAAAACTGCAATTTTTAGTGCCTAAAAATCCGATGTCTACTATAACAATCATGAATATAAAACGTTTTAACGTTCCGCAACAATTCAATCCCTTTATCGTGTTCCTAATGATACCACTGTTCGCAGTTCTTGAACTGCATTCAAGACGTTTACATGTAACAAAATAAAAACCGAAGAAAATAGAGTCTTTTCTGCAATATACACACAACAATTTTCATAAATTAGTATTTGTATAATACAGGGACATCATTTTATTTTTACTTCAATTTTTATTGCACCTGCGTTTCTAAATGTACTTGACTCCCACCCCTTTCACTAATGTCCTTGCTAACGTCAGTCACACAAACTTACGGCCGCTGTTGCTAGTAGTGAAATAAACAGTACAGAGTACAGTGTGTTTCAGAAATATGTTGCATTTTCTATAGAAGAAAGAGCTTATATTATTGAAGTTTATTTTCACACAGGTATGGTGTGTAGCATAACTGAATCTATCTGTGTGGACTGAGCACAAGTGAAGATTAGAGTTACCGAAAGTACGTTACCCTATAATTTGGTACGGTACTTAACAGCATTATTTAAACAAGAGTTTTGTTTTACTATTTGTAGGTATGAAAGACGATGATGGAAACTGGAATTACAATATAACCGAATGTGAACAACAGTTTTTTTTCACAATTTCCTGATTATATCATTACGGAATATTTTCGTAGAAATGTCATTAATCTGGTAGATAAATTTAGAGCAACAGAGTGTACAGAAAGGAGGAAAAGTGTAAGATGGCCACCAAAGGTGACAGAAGATGTTGTAGAAGATGGTAGAGAAAGGATGCGGCGAGGTCCTAATAAGTCGGTCAAGAAGTTAGCTGTAGAAATTGGGTTTTTTTTTACGGAAGTGCTCACAAAATTCTCAGGAATAAATTAGATTAGTAATATGCTGAATAATGTAGACATTACATAATATACATAACCGCCTGAAGACTTGAGTTTGTGAAAAAAAAAAAAATTGTCACTATTCTACTGTTTTTTTTTTATAAAATACTGTAAAGTAATGATCAAATTGAAAATCGTAATACTTATTTCCCTGTAACATAAATGGACACACTACTTTTTTCTCCTCCTATAGCTAGTAAAATAATTTGTTTACATATTGCACTAGCAACTCCAAACTCCTGTAATGGAAGGGGGGTAACAGTGTTTCCGAATATAGCCAGGTTAATGTTAAAAATGTTGGTAAAAATAAAGTGATGTCCCTGTATAAATAAAAAGACTGCTTCACTTACAAATTATACGGTTTCAACAAATGTTTATCGTTGCTCAAGTATGTCATCCGTTCAAGTCATTTTTAATGAAATTAAGTTAAGGACACATTTGCTACTATTTTAAATGTTTATAGACTCCAAAAACGGCCCATGTCAAGTGAAATATACACAAGGATAAAACACCAGTTGAACGGGAATAGCTGACATGTGTTATTCTTGTATTTTTTATTGTTCTCCTGAAAAATAGCAATTTTGACAAGGGTTGTTTTTGTAATGTCTTCAATTAAACTGTACAGTTTAAAAAGGTACATGTAAGTTTTGCACCAATTCAAATAAAATAGCTATTCATACATTGTAATCATTTCTAATGATTTTTATTAGCGAAAATAAATATTTAGAAGTAAAAAATACTAACATATAATAGGCCTTACTGATTTATAATACAACTAAAGCATATTCTTTCTTTTCATTTGAACACTGCTCTTGTGAATTCACACACACACAGTTGAGTTTTACAAATTGCGACAGTTTATTACTTAAGAAACAAAAGCATACGGCCTAAGTATTTACAATTAGTGACAGGCATTCCTTTAAAAAGATATTTTCACTCACTACATATGCAGTCATTTGGCCGGACTGAAGTCAACAATGAAGTAGCAACTAATATTAAATGTTAGTACAAGAGAATAAAATTAATTTTATCCGCGAGTGGAAAGTTTAACTTTGCTTAGAGTAATAATTTCCACGAGCGCATAAAATCTGTTTACTCTCGTGTGCTCTACAATATTTTATCCATTACTGGAATCTAAATTTAATTTTAAATTGGGTATTTTCTTTGTAATGTGTTGGTTGTCATGGAGAGAGTAACTTACAACATTTTAATTCACTGATGTGAATAGCACCATTATTTAGGCTGCTAAGGACGGTAAAATGAAGACCAATTCAGATACCAGTCATGAATAAAATAAATAAATCTTCATAGGCCCCATACATAATTTATATTTTTGTCTGCTTGAAAACATTCAAGCTACTTCATTTGTCAGTTTACTCTGCAAAATAAAAAAAAATCAAGAATAATAATACAGGTATATTAGAAAACAATATTTTATTGCATAAGTCAATTTTTTTTAACATTTGTCTAATTTGACTGGTTGTAGTAAGAAATTATTTTAAATATCCCGTTGTTGCAGTGTCCCATTTATTATTAATAATAATAATAATAATAATAATAATAATAATAATAATAATAATAATAATAATAATAATTTTATTCTGGTGGTGTTACGGCCATCAGGCCTTCTCTGTAATATGCTGCATTCAAAATTTCATTTCTTAAACCTGCATACCATAGGCCTAGACTTCTTTTGGATCAAAATAATTCTGCGAGCTTTCAAGTGGTTTAACGCAGTTAAGTTAGTGAGTGGAAAAAGCATTCTCAAGGCTGACATCTTGCATCGGTCCGATACATAATGTGGCCATTCTGGAAAAAGTTGCCAAGCCTCACTGCTTTCCAAGGTAGTTACGGACTTTTTGCAGTAAGCCAACGATATGCTTGAAAGACTGTTACAGAGCACGTATTGGTCCTGAAGAAAAACTAATAATGTATTTTTGATAAGCACAGACCAGAACTTTGGCAGAATGCCTTTTTAAATGTCTTAAATCTATCTTTATTTTGAAAGTAAATCTGTACGAATTATACCTTTATGATTGAAACGTCACGGTTTTATGTTGCCCTTTTCTGCCTTTTTAAATATAAATGCCTAGTTTACAAAATAAATGCTTTATTTCCCTGTATATAATTATTTATCTGTTATTTATTAATTTATTATTAAAAATTGCCTACAGGTATATTTTAATTTATTTCTATAACCGCTACAATGAAAGTGACTTCACCGAATGTATATTATTGTCTTTCAGTCAGTTCATATTCTCTTTGCAACAATGAGTGCTGCCGTGCAAAAATGTATAACAGTAAGCGTTTTAATTATCGCTTATGTTTATTTGACATGGTAACAATGAGTGCGGGTCTAACTTTATTTTTAATGGTTATTTTTCTTTCAATTTTCATTGCGACGTTGTTGTAGCTAGCTAAATATTTCATATCGCAACATTTCAGTACAACCAAACATAAAAATTCACTTTCCAAGGCTATTGGGAAGAAGATTTCTTTGCTTCCAACAGTAATTGCAACATCGAGTCGAAAATCTCAATTTACATTCGACTTATGTAAAGCTTTTCTTGCTACCGAAATCCCTTTGTGGAAAGGGCAAGGTTGTGGGTCTAGTGCAAGGTTTTTGTAATTGCCTTTTAATGCGTATTTTAGCTGTTTATAATGCCCTTTTACCTGCCTAATTTAGCTATTTATTATCCCTTTTTGCTTGCCTATTTTAATGATTCATAATGCCTAAACTTCCGGTCTCTGTTGATAAGACTTCCTATCGGATAACTGAATAATTAGATACTGTACATGCATGGTAAAATACTAGACTGATAAAAACTTCTAGAATAGGCCTCTGGGAGAAGAAAAACCGCTCTGCATGCAATCCATGAATACAATTTAGTATACCTTATAACCAGACATCGGATTCTAGGGCAAATGCCTATTTTGTTTCTTTAGGAGAAAAGTAAAAATAATTATTAATATTTGTGTTTCATGGAAATTGAAAGGTATTCAAAGAGTTTTATAGTGCCCTAAAATGCCCTAAAACGGTTATTAGAGCCTAATTTGTTAATATTCGCCTAAAAATGCCTAACTCACTGTAAAGTTTCGCATTTTACTCTTACTTTTTATAATTTATACATGCATTCACTGCGAAATTTAAGGCATTTAAAAAGTGGAAAGTTTGCTTCACACCGGCCATGAAGCCATTGATAAAGGAAACAAAATGTTTTGAATCTCACGACACTCGCAATAGATTTCACCGAATTTAACATGTTAGGAGGCATAAATGCCGACAAAGAACCAACCTTAGTTTTGAAGCAGGCAACAATCACAACATGTGCTGCTACCGATTCAGAGATATACTATACTATAAAAATGACTGTTTTCGGTCTGAAACCGATTAGCTGTACTGCCCTTCAGAGTGTCATAAAATCACAATTTTTGGAGAAAGAGTGTTTTTGAAATATTTATGAAAAGTCGTAAAACTGCGAATTAGTAGGGTAAACCGTTACAAAATATTTAAAAGAATGGCCCTCCTAGTGTTCACACTACCAGGAAATGCAACAATAAGTGGAACTTTGTATTTTTGTCCAATTGAATCTCAATAACAACGGTTCATTTGAATGCTCGTTAACAGTTACTCTTTCCCTCACCTTATTTGTGTTGAGAAGTTTTGAGCGGTAGGACGTTTTCCTGTGAAGTTTAACGCGATAATGCCGAAAAATATGAGTGCAAAATCTACATTGATCCGGCAATAGCTAACAGAATATTCAGAATTCACTTATGATGGAAAAATAATATTCTGCAAGATTTGTAGCAAACAGGTATGTAACAATAGTTGAAATATATAAATTCTATTAATTTTAATGAGTAGGCCTATAATATTTATACATTGACTGAGCTATCCTGAGGTATAATTCTTTTTAAGACCACTACACTTTAACCTTTTAAATTCCGATAGTTAAAATATTTGCAGGTCATTAAAATTTTGATTGTTCGAACTCACTAACTTTGTGATAGAAATACGGCAATACAACAATTAGGATTTTATTTTAATTCAGTTTACTTTACATTTTTAGATTTCGCAAGAAAAGAATTGCCACCTAAAGCAGCATGTGCAAGGAGCGACTCATAAGGCTAAAGCTCAGCAGAAAAATCAACTGCAACAAACTTTACTAACACAGCCTACTTCATCCAATCTCAGCAGCAATTTCTATGCTGATTTAACCAGAGCGTTAGTTGCTGCTAACATTCCCTGGAATGCAATTGAAAATCCGGTTTTAAGACAGTTTTTACAAAAATACTGCAAACAAAATATCCCATCTGAGTCGACCCTAAGAAAAAATTACTTAGACAGAATATACAATGAAACTTTAGCTTCCATTCGGGAGGATATAGGTGATTCTTACATATGGGTCTCTGTGGATGAAACCTCAGATCCTATGAATAGGTATATAGCAAATATGGTAGTAGGAAAACTTAGTCCTGATGGACCTTCGATTCCACACCTCGTATGTGTTAAGGAACTTTCGAAAGTGAATAGCCAAGCCATTGCTTATTTTGTAAATAAAGGCCTACAGTCTTTATACTCAGGTAATATAGACGATTCTAAATTTCTGTTGTTTTGTACTGATGCTACCTCATACATGGTTGCTGCAGCTCCACTTCTTAAAACATTTTATCCTAACCTCACGCATGTAACCTGTCTAGCACATGGCCTTCACAGGGTTTCTGAAACAATCCGGAATGAATTTCCTCTCGTCAATTCGTTTATTTCTAACACAAAAAAAAATGTTTTTGTAAAGCCCCATCCAGGATTTCAATATTCAGAGAGAACTTTCCAGATATCCCACTCCCACCTCAGCCGGTTGTTACACGATGGGGAACCTGGATTCAGTCAGTGGTGTATTATTCTAAGTATTTTAAAGAAGTGGTCACAGTTATTGATAAATTACCTGAAACTGATAGTGCAGCGTGTGTGAAAGCAGTGAAAGATTGTCTGAATGACTTCCGAGTGAAAAACGATATTGCCTACATAACATCAAACTTTTCTTTCATACCTGCAAGCATTGAACAATTAGAACGTGAAAAACAATCTCTTTGTAGCCAAATAGCAATAGTAAAGGAAGCTCAAGTGAACATACATTCTGCTTTGGGCGAAACTGGGAAAAAAGTTAAAAATAAGTGGGACAACGTATTAAATAAGAATGTAGGATTTTCATTGTTGGAAAAAGTATCAAGAGTGATATCGGGGGAAAGTGTAAATGTTCCAGTAAGTATTGATGTTTCTATTATACCTAATTTAAAATTTGCGCCTCTCACATCAGTTTCGGTTGAAAGAAGTTTTTCTGCTTTCAAAATGATTCTCAGTGACAAAAGGCAAAGGTTAACTGTGGAGAATTTAGAAAAAATTCTGGTGGTGTACTGTGCAGATAATTATAATAAAGTCTGAGCATGGAACTGAATTTCAATAACTTAAAATGAGTAATCTTGATATCAATAATCATTATTTCATTAGTTTCAATATATTAAATTTGTGCAGCTCTGTTTATAAATATAATATAGTATTCTTTTTTAATGTTTAAAGATACTTTTTGTGCGTATTTTAGTGTATAACTAAAAATTTGAGTGAAAGAAATAAGTATGATACCTTGATGTGCCTAAAATGCCTATTTACATTAAAATAGAGCCTAAATTTACAAATTTTGAGCTTATTTTAGGCGCCTAAAACTGCAATTTTTAGTGCCTAAAAATCCGATGTCTACTTATAACAGGCATGTCAAAAATCAGACACCGAAAGTGCAGTGTATGTGCGTGGAACGCCGGTCTGTGCAGATTGCGTCATTCACGTGTTGCTCTTACCAGTTCTTAGCGGGAGGGGTGTACAAGAATCTATTCTGAGCTTCTTGTGTTCAATTAAATTGACATTTGGACATTATAAACATACTCAGCAGAAGGAAAAAACACAATTATTGTCAGTGTCTATATTTGACAATAATTGTAACACAAGAAACAACAGACTTACTCAGTTACAATTCACAATGCAGTCGTTTGTAAAGAATAATTTATTTACATTATTTGTATACAGTATTTGAAGAAAATATAAATATTGCAGTAATTTCGAAACAACAAAAACCGAACACACTATTTCATTTTACGTAGTAGGTACTGATTATTTCAAAGTAATACTCTTTCACTGTTCCTCAGGCATTATTGGGACCATTGGTGCACAAATGCTAAGAAAGAAAATATTTTACTCCCAATTACATGCAATAGAACATTGTGAGGCTTTTACACTGGAATTATTTCCTTGCTGTATATTAATATAAATTCACATTATTATTAATAAATTGGATAAATTAAGCTTGAATTTAAATTTATATATAGTTTATTTGGAAAACGTTGAGAGCAAGTATCAGCAAGTTGGGAGCGTTACTGAATTGAGTTAAAAGAGTACTTCACAAGCAGTGAAGCGAGGACATTTTCTTTATGTCAGGTTTAAAGATTCATTAACGTAAGTGTATTAAGATAATATAGTAACGTGAGGTGGAAAATTCGCCGTTATGTATTATTTTTCCAGAAAAATTTTCCGCCTTACAAATAGTTGCTTTCTTCCTTCCCTTACAACCTCAAGAGTCTCACATGTATTACTCACTATATTCTCATCACTTATCAGCTTATCAAATAAAAGTTGTAAGTGCCATTGATGGCTGTGTTAGTACAGACTCCAAAACAACATCATTGTCATGTTTGTCTTGCCGTGAGAGTACTAATTAAGAAATAAGAGCTGGCGAATATCATATTTTGAGAACTTTACTAATATGATTTAAATTCTCATATCACTATTAGGTCCACATGATATGATGAAAATCTTTCATTTTAAAATAATTACTATTGGCTGAGGAAAACATCATAACAGTTATGTTATATGATTCGAGATTTCTCTTCTTCGTTATATCTGTGGACTCCTCACTTTATTTTCCATAACGCATTCACATTCACAGCTCAATGAGCACCCGTACTGATCTGTGTTACTGAAACAAAAGCTGATCTGCTACTATAGGTGCTGTACAGCCCTGTCGCGTTCCTCTCCAAGCCGATTGGCTCCCTCCAGGTAGGGGAATAGGAACTGCACGTTGCACAGGACCAGTGCACAATGTGCGCGACTGCACAATGTGCAGGGTTTGGACATGCCTGCCTTATAAGATATCAACTGCATGAAATTCTGAGTAACTTAAAATCGCTACGCTCCACAAACTAGATGAAGTTTCCGAAATGTTTAATCTCGCCCTTTTAACGTTAAGAGGTAGGCACAATATCTTTTGGATGCTGAAATACTTACAGATAAACTGTTTCAATCTATGTCTACACATTAGACTGACAGCCTCAACGAAATATATCACACTGGCAATGGATAAACATTCTAATTTTGACGTAAAGTATTGGGTTTATGCAAGAGTTTTTGAGATGAATAAGAAACAGAAATTATTCAATATATTCTCCTACATTATCTATGACTCTCTACCAACGCTGGGGCAGTTTTTCGATTCCACGTCCGAAGAAATGTGCTGGTTTGGAGTGAAATAAGTCGTCAAGCCAAGTTTGTAAAGCATATTCATAATCAATGGATTTCCCTTGAAGATTGGTGGATTGAGAACAGAAAAGGTGGAAATCTGAGGACACAAGATATGAAGAATGTGAAATCACCTCCTAACCAAGCTCTAGATAGCTACTTTCGTCATGTTAGCGGAGTTCGGGCGTGCATTATCATCTTGCACAGCACTTGATACAATCTTCCCGGGTTTTCTTTAACTGCGGCTGCAAGGCAATAAATGGCAGCAGTTATGGTTACATTCCTGGGAAATAATTCATACGACGCCTTCTTTATTCCATCAGACCCATAACATCTTCTGTGGATGGACACTAACTTTTGTACGTGATGTTGTGCGTTGGAACGACAACCATTTTCTTGCAGTGCTTTCTCCGATGGTATTCTCCCCGTATAAGACACAAATGTTTCTTGGGAAGGAGGAATAGGGATATTAAATTAGGTTACAATTACCATTAGCCGTCTCTGTAGATTGGTTGGCACAGCGCTTGCTTACAGCGACCGCGCGTTGTAATTGTGGTGACAAAGCCAAAGCAAGAGGGTTTTTCTCGGAGTTGTTCCATTTTTTCCTCGTCATTCCACAATTCGTCTCGAAAAAAATAGCACATCACTTGTGTTTGCATGACGCGTGACACTGAAGCTATCTTCCGTCATCGTGGTTATTGCTTACGGTATGCAGGCATTGGTAATTGGAATTGGTGGTGGATTCTAGACTACTCATAGAGCCTAGATCTGCGTACAGTTCCCACCTCAGATTCTCGCTTGCCTAACGGGAAAATGACTTTTGTACACCTGTGATGTTCGGCATACCACCGGCTGATATACGCTGAATTTGATGGCTGGAGAGTAAACAGTAGTGTGGCAGATGGTGTAGCCAGTTTGACCGGGAAGCATAGTCGGCACCGGCTGCACAAAAACCTTAAGCCTATTTGGGCTGCAGTGCTTAGGGATGTGCCATGTCCCGCCCGATAAGCATATCTACATCTCTATAAAAAAAAAATCAATGTTTATGTCGCTAATACAGTTTAACCCACAAAGTTACTTCAGTACTAGTTTCCGAAAGAGAAGGCAATGCTCAGTGTTTAATACCGATTTTGTTAAAAACTTTACATTCCGGATAATTTGAGTAACTTATGAGAGATACTGGAATGAAGGCATTTAATTTGTTGCAATATCTTTGAAATATTCTGAAAAAAAAAATGGTCATAATTTTATTCCAACTCTTCTGGGATTCGGGAGGCTGTAAAAAGAGCTAGAAGCCTTGTCCTTTATGTTGTCTATGTTGTGGCAAGGCTGGGTCCGTATCATACGAGGAACTTCCACTTTGAGTCAAACGTTTCATTTTTACCGACAGAATCTCTTCGTCACGTCTGACCTATAGACCTTATCTCTTATGAAGCCAACTGGACTCATGTACACCGGAAGAAAGTGCAACATGATTTCACATTACTTCCGAACAAGTCAAAGTCCTGCACAACTCGAGAAATGAGGTTCTATAAAGTTTGAAATGCATGGACTTCAGACTTCACTCAAGTGTCAGTTAATATGAAACTCAGTATAAGATTCCAGGTATACCACTTCATCACAGAAATGTTGTTTCTCCGAACACAATATTCTGCGAAAGAAAATTCATTGCGATATATCAAGTTCTGAAAAAAAAATCAGGTAATTATAACGCATTTTTTATGTTCCGCTAACAAAACTGGAGTATGAAATGGGATGTATTATGCAAACAACAAGTTCTATAATTGACTATTGATAAAGTAATGTGAAATACTACGAACTACAGTATTTAATTACAAATCAAAGTAAACTTAGTTCAATTCCCGACAGAAAGCGAAGGTTTATTCTACGTTAACAGAAATAAAATTAAGTACCGTACATATCTTTTAGCTTAGGCTGTGGCTTGCGTCATGCTGACCACAATGGCTAAGGAGTTACAAGTTTTGTGCATTACCTCATTTTGGTTCAATCCTCACAAGGGTTCAATCCTTTAAATATATGACGACGATTTAATACAAAATGAAATTATTTATTTCGGATTACTTTTCAAATACGAGTAGGCCCTAATATTCGCATACGCTCATGGATACCAACTTTTATCGAGAAGATGAGAATCTGTACGACGTCCTAGGGGCCTAGAGTAAGAAACGCTTATGACACGAACTCCGCTCCAGTAATCTATCTTTTTTATGTAGAAATTAGTATTTTCCCGCTCCAAGTATGAATGAGCATCCGTTCCGGGATCCGTGGTGAAACAAAGTACTAGCAGAATTTCAAATGCTTACTGACAGTACCTCCCTACGTTATGGGGATGAGGTGCCAAAGTTACGTATAAAATTAGCAGTGCCGCGAGGTCTCAGTAATATCTCGGCATCGCCATCGAGAGCAACTACAGACCTGTGCGACCACCAGTTTGATTTTTAATCGCGAGTTCTGCAATATTAAAGTACGTAAAAGTACGACTGAGTGAAAAATTTCTTGTGAGCTGGGACTAATTTAGAAATATCGCTTCATATCAAAAGAAAACATATTGTAGGCTATGACCTTCATTAATTACTTCTCTTAAGGGGTTAGGTACAGCTTACAGCAGTAAAATTTTTGGAAATATTCAACATTTTTTTTTTCTCCATTACTGTATCTTGTGCAATAATGAAAATTGGTATGTGTAAAACACTATCCTTCTGCTATGTGAATATATATATATATATATATATATATATATATATATATATATATATATATTTACGATTAAAAAAATATATACATTTTTTTTTTCCAAAATTCACATTCAGTTCACTGTGCAGTGATGAAGCATTTCCCTCATGACTCAAACTTGTTAACTTTTTCATGTTATCTTTTATTTTATTGCTGAAACTCATGTTTACAATACTTTCAACTACATTCCTTAATAAATAATAAGCTATCTTTTTTACTTTCTGTTAGAAGAAAATAGTGATATTTGACCATTTTTAAAATGAATTTATTTTTTATCAGGCAATCTATCAAAGGTATAGAAGTGATTTTGCATCATATTGTAGATATAACATGCATAAATACACACAAAAAAATTAATCACAGAATGTTGAATACTTTTTGAGTTAAGGGAAACGCTATATCACTGCACAGTAAATTTTGAATTTTGAAAAAAAAAAAAAAATTAAATCGTCAAAATATTTTTATCATATAGCAGAAGGACAGTATTTTTACACATACTAATTTTTATTATTGTACAAGATACAGTAATGGAGGAAAACAATGTTTAACATTTCAAAAATTTTACTCCTTTCAGTTGTACCTAACCCCTTAACAAACGGCTGTGTGGAAGAGGAGGCATGATGCCCTTAACTACATCAGAATTAACAAATAAAACATATAATACTATTTGTAAACCGAAACAATAAAACACTCTAACCGACGCAACTGTAGTTTCATTCCCGAAACTGGGTGACTTATAATATGTGCCGCTGTATCCCCGATGCACCCCAGAATTTGCTATTTTATTCCCATTTAGCTTGCTCGTTGATACGGTTTCTCGCCCAATAGTTTTCCTTACAACGTTACAAGCTGTGAATGCGAAATAAACATTATGCGGTACTGAAATTTACCTTCTCAATCGTTAAGTAGACCTATACAGGGTGATTCAGTACTATGTTACAAATTTTAGAGGTGGCAGAGGAGAAAATTACGAACAACTTTCATTTAAGAACCTATGTCAGTAAACAACTGACGTTATCCTAAAGTCATTGTCCTTAAACCTGTAGCCGCATCTAGGCAATGTTTTGGTGTCCGAACTTCGTTCCTAGTTATCTCATAATCACTAACGTTCTTTGTATGTCATAAATCTGCGACTCGGGCCAACCGACTACCCCTCCGTCTTGCTACTGATTTACTGCTCCAAAAATCCATTACTCGTGGCTCGATTTAAACCCTAAGAACTCAGATCTAAGACCACTCGGGCACTGAGAATATAAAATATTAGCATGTAAATTTCAGCTAAGAAAACTGAAAATATTGGCAACAATAGCCTGCAGTTTTAGAGTAAAGTTGTCCATTGTGAAGTTCGCTAAGTTCCAGTGATATTTGTGGTGCACAAACATTGTCGGGATAGGGTTTTTCCTAATATTAAAGTACAGTAGAGCGTCTCGTTTAAGCACAGTGAAAAGGTAAACAAAGTGCAGGTAACGTGTGGGGAGAGGACGAGCGGTACGATAAACACGGGGGATGCACAAGGTTTTAGTTGCAACATTTATGGCGGAGCATTAATTGAAATTATATTTTCTAAAAAAACACACAATACAAAAGAACACAAATCGCATAACTTTATCATACGCACATTTTAACAAACAAGCAATTGTAAAGTTGAAATAATTCAATTTAACAAATCAAATTTTGCTAATTATATGATGTTGCTTTCAAGCAGCATTTTTTACGGTCATGACTAACGTAATATCAGTCTTTTGTGGCCGAATTTTCAGCAAAATTGGAGTTTCAGGGTTTTCGCAGAAACCCCATAATATCTAATGAATTTACATCGTAATCAAGAGAAAACAAAGGAAAACAACTGAAATAGACCACGAGCGCCATAATCCGCATCGTCTTAAAAATTGCAATATTAAGCACATTATCAATACGCCTAAGCGCACATAAACTAATTCCGTTAATAATACTATTCCATTCTCTTTAGTGTAAATGTACAAACAGTGATGACCAGGCTTCGAGACTTCGGACCCAATAGAGTAGCTGAGTGGGAAATCCGCATAACGGCGTACTGAGTATAGTGGTAAAGCGTACAGTGGGGTGGGAGTACTGTAGAATGGATGCCAACAAATACGCAAAGGAAAACGCTCCGGATTTGAAGGTCCTGACGAATAATTATTCGGTTTTCATACAAACCCATTTTGAAACTGTGTCTGAAACTACTACACGGTTAGAAAAGTCAGAGCAAGAGATGCCGGAAACCCTCAAATTAGTTGAGGAAATGACACAGAGAATTAATGAGACACCAAGTACACCGGTTACTGAATGTGTAAAATAGAAGTGGAAATCAATTTTATGTAAAGATAACTGATATGGAACATTGTGTAATATAAACAGCAAATTAGTGGACATAGAGTCACCCGAGAATAAGGGACTGTCTCTTAGAGACTGCGATGTTAGGATTTTTCGTTTTGCTCCTATCACGTCATGCGACGTAGAGCGCAGCTTTCTACATTACAAACTGTACTGGCAGATAACCGAAAAAGATTTATGTTTGAGACACTGAAAATATATCTTGTAGTACATTGCAATTCGGTACTGTAACTGCACTTCCTAAAGACAACCAATAGGATAAATGAAGAAATTAAAACTGCTACATGTTTATTTTCACCATTAACACTGTATAATTAAACACACATGCTTATAAAACAAAAGAGAATAAATGCTTTTCACATTCTTTTGACATTATCATTGTGTAATGTATATTTACTTTCAGAATCTACGTATATGTGTGTTCCCCCATACTACCGTACTCTATTCTAAACAGCAACGTTGTTACCTCAACACATCTCTACCTTTCACTACTTGCAGCGAGTCAACAACCTATAGTACATGCACAGTAAACTTATTTTATCGGGTCTAAAGTCTCGAAGGCTGGTGATGACTAAATATAGGCCTATTTTGCACTGTACTTCGCAAGAAAAAAAGCTCGATTTTTTCAAGTTTCAATTTGCATTGAATGTGTAGGTATATAGTATATTTATCATCACGTATTTTTGAATTTGAATCGATTATAAACGTAACTTCTCCACATTAACAAACTTGCCTCCCCGGCGTAGTTCGAGGGTAGTAAGTGAGATTCGTGCTCAGAGGCAGCGATCAGCAGCGATCAGAAGTGGTTTCGAATCCCGCTGATTTTAGCTTTTCCCAAGTAAGGCGAACGTAAATGGCGAATTCCTGGACACGTCATGGTAAAATCACAGTCTAGTATAATACAGTCACGAAGCTCAATACGTAGTAAATATGCACCCATAGATAGTTGCTAACCACTAGGATCGCTACTATCGCCTCATCACAGACAATGCGAAATAGTACCTGCACAGTCTATTGTGTCTAGTACCCTAATAAACTCAAGCTTCGTGACTGTATATACTAGACTGTGGTAAAATGATACGACCTAGATTAAATAGAGATAAAACTGCGTTCGAACTGCATATAGTAAACAGTGTGTTCTGGTTAAAAACATTTCAAGATAATACCGTATCACGTTTACTCGTGTGTTTTCCAGCCATTCTAGCCTCCCACTGATCGGTAGAGTTCAAAATTTTGATCCAACTTATAATAACCTTATGTGATGTAAACCGTTAACGCGTCTGTGGTCTTCCATCCAAGCGTTCCGGGTTCTGTCCCGACTAGATCGCGACTAAAATTTATGGTGGATAAAGTAAACGTTGCAAAAGATTTCTCGGGGCACTCCCATTTCCCTCTCACATCATCGACACACCCCCATATTGTCTTCATTTCATCTACCATCTCCAATAGTTAAAAATAGACTGCGGTGGAGTCTTGGGAACATTACGGGTTCAGAACTGGATTCACGAATGCCACCAGACACCTGTCGGACTCTACAATCATCGCATATATAGTGCGCACACTAAAGCAATCCTGAATGCAAGGACCCAGTCATCGAAACATCAGCCGCAGTATATTAACATAAAATATAAAAACATTCCATTCGGTTTTCAATCCATCGTAATTGTAGGGTTAAAAACAAGTGATAATTGATATTGTAAATAAGAGACTCCTGGGCCAGCTCAACAGTGAAATTTGAGATAACCCTGAAAACGTAAGCCACTGTCGTTTGAAAGATTTTCTGAGTTCTGTGTCTCCTAAAAACTGCCAATGAAAATAACTAGATCAAGGTGCAGCCAAAAATTTTTAACGGGCATTTCCATTCTGAAGTGTATTTACACGAACTACGTACAGCACTCACTGATTAAACGATGCTCAACTGTAGGTATTCTGAAAGGTCTCTTTAGTAAGAGCCCTGATCATATATATATACATTTTTCTTGTAGTTGTATTACATTTCTGGTGGTGTGGAAGAAAAGACATGATGGCCTTTACTCCACCAGAGTAAATAAATAAATAAATAAATAAATAAATAAATAAATAAATAAATAAATAAATAAATCCATATTTAAAACGGTAACATGTGGAAGAGAACAACCACCAGGATCGCCATTGTCGATTGGGAACTACCGTTAGGTACGGTCACACATCGCTACTTTTGTACTGCAGCTGCAAAAGTTGCGTGTCGTGTTCACACGTAAGCCAAAAGTAGCGCGCTGCACGCTACTTTTCGTGCTGCGCAACCCGAGTGCTGCAAAAGTTGCAACTGGAGGTTGCGAGTCTGTTCACATACAACGCGCTACTTTTGCAGCCGCAGTCATGCTGCAGGTTTCCATATCCGTGTTGACTTCTCAATATATATTTTGTGGTTATGTTCGCATTATTAAGAAACTCCTGCGAAAGCTTCCTTATCTATTTGCTTTTCTGTCGTATCTAGTATTCAGAAATTGACATTATTTTTACTATAAATCTTTTAAAAACGCCTATATACTTAAATGATAGCCAACAGTATATTCACGTAATCAATGTTGGCAACCCTCTTGTTTGGAACTACGCTACGGGAAATTAAAAAAAAAAAAAAATGAATTATATCGTCAGAAATTATGTTCAGACTGTGTTGTGTATTTAAATAACTGTTACAAATAATTTATTTTCATCACATTTAACATTAAAATATATCCAAACAATAAAAGTATCATTGGCACATTTGGGTGGTAACACTGGTTGCAACCGCACCAAAAGTTTCAACAAAACCGATATCAAAAATGTTGCGGCTGCAACTCTGAGAACCCTGTTCACACGTCGCTACTTTTAAGCTGCGCGCAGCATGGAAAAGTAGCGGACAGCAGGTTCAGCAGCCGCTACTTTTCGGGTTGCACCGTTGTTCACAAGTCGCAGTACGAGAGTTGCGCAGTTTTTTGTACTGCAGCGCTGCAAAAGTAGCGACGTGTGACAGTACCTTTAGATGGAAGTACAGTTGTTCCATGCAATTCAAATGAGAGTTATAATGTGACTTCTTATGCAGTAGCTAGATGGCAGCATAATGAAGGCGATAAAAGTTGTTGGCGTCAAAGCCTATAAGGGTGAGCAATCTGTTATATGTGTGATGTGGGGTAAGAGTCTTGTCAAGGTATATACGAGTTTGGGAAATGAATTCTCGATCCTTCGAATATAACGCCAGGGAATTACATAGTGCCCGATTCAATTGAGTTATGTAATCCAACGACTGGGGAACTTATGTACGGTTGCCAAGAAATAATTGCAAGTATTTAAAATTAACAGTTTCCATAAATTATTTGCTATTTGATCTCTCATGCGGAGACTGAGAAGGTGGAACACAGGAAACATTGGAGAATGCTGGGTTTGCAGTAAAAGATCTGCCTTTGGGCAGAAAACTATGAATGAATGAATTATCTCTTATTTCACGTGAGAAAAATTAGACGACTCATTACTGTATTATGCGAATTAAATATTTTTAATGATTTTTTTTTATTTTAGTAGGTTATTTTACGACGCTTTATCAACATGTTAGGTTATTTTGCGTCTGAATGAGATGAAGGTAATAATGCCGGTGAAATGAGTCCGGGGTCCAGCACCGAAAGTTACCCAGCAATTGCGCATATTGGGTTGAGGGAAAACCCCAGATAAAACCTCAACCAGTTAACTTGCCCCGACCGGGAATCGAACCCGGGCCACCTGGTTTTGCGGCCAGACGCGCTAACCGTTACTCCACAGGTGTGGACTTGTTAATGAAAGTTTGCGAACATATTATAGGAAAAAAATAAGAAAATTCTCAACTCAAAACTAAATAAACGAAATACTGTGAAGCCGTGTGGCCACTGATTCAATAATGAAGTACTTAAGTCGACAATCCTTGAGAAAATGATCAAACTTCTCTGTCACATTGAACTGAGCAACATTCAATCGCCTTTGAAGAAACGAGTGGAAACTTTTCAGTTGCCGCGACCGAAACGTTGCCTTTTCTGCCGAAGACATGTTCTACTCAAGCAACAAAATAGAAAATACTGTAGTTTCAGAAGGTGTCAGAGCAAGCAACGGACAATGGAGACTTTTCCGCACACACATTATAAATAAGGAATAATCCCAAAAGCAGAAGTGCAAAATTCGTAGTTTCCTAATTAAGATTATAGTAATTCTTCGTTAATATTTATTTATAAAAGGGAAGAAATATGCACTGATGCAATACTCGCAATGTGTGTCAACACAAAACCCATACACGATTTGATCTTTTTATACCTCATTATGTACTTAATGGGCAATTATTACCAGATAAATTCCCACCACGAGCTCCAATTGTACGTTAACGGCCGCATAATGACAATTTCTGCCCGACTCCTTTATCATGCGCACTGATTTAAATGTAGATCGATGGCAATACATACACGAACGATTTTGATACTTCCTTTATTTACTACCGGATTACTGGTTATCATGCTTGCTATTAAATCCTAGTTCACACAGTTCGAACCCGGCGGAGAGCCATGGATTTTGAAGAGTAATAAAAAAAAGTGTACGACTGTTCTGAATAGAAGCAAACTTGGAGATCCATGCCGGTAGTAAGGCACATAAAAGACTCCTTTTACTAAATGAGAGAGAAATGAAGTTGCGTTGGAAAGAATGGGTGAAGAAAGAATTATGCTGAACCTGATCAGAAAAAGAGAAAAAGGAATTGGTTGGGTCACTGGCTGAGAAGAAACTGCCTACTGAAGGATGCACTGGAAGGAATGGTGAACGGGAGAAGAGTTCGGGGCAGAAGAAGATATCAGATTATAGACGACATTAAGATATGTGGATCATATGCAAAGTTGAAACTAATCAGTATTTACAATGGAAGAAATAAGGTACGATAGATTTTTATTTATTTCTCACATTCCTTTTACGCCAACTATGAGGCTAGGATAGCGATGCAGTAGTTCACAATTTCCACAATTACTCAATTTTATGAGATTTGTTCTCATTGTAGTTAGGTGGTTGTTTGGCTCTTAGTGTTTCAACGGTGTTATTTTTAGTATTCAAAGTTCAGAAATTACGCAGTGGTTATTTTTCAGGTGCAATCCCTTAACATTTACTATCATATTGTTGACGTATTGACTTCTACGCTATCACCATAGGCTGCGTCCGAAATGTCGAAGCAAGAACAGTTTAAACAAACTAAAGCTACATTAAGATTTAATCACTATCATTTCCCTACTGTCTAGCCGCTACAATTTTATATAATTTGTTACGTAAAATGATAGGTTCACGCTACATCATTAACCGATCGCCTAAATCTAAAATGTCAGCTTTACAATCCGGAGACGAATTCAAATTCCGGCGAGCCCAAGTGGAATTTGTGGTCACTAAGAACGATCTCCATTTATCCACATTTTCTCTATTCATTACAAAACATACAACGAAACGTGGACAGTCCTCACGGATTTGATGAACGATGGCAAACTCAACTTATAAGAAGTTTCTCATCCGTAAGATAATCTTGAGTTGCTCCAGTGCTCATGGGGGGAGGGGGGAATACACACACAGAATGCCACTCCGATCGTTATTAATTCATTACAGTGGTATCACAGTCTAGTATATAGTCACGAAGCTCAATACGTAGGGAATATGCATCCATAAATAGTTGCTAACCACTAGGATCGCTACTATCGCCTCATCACAGACAATGCGAAATACTACTGGTACGGTCTATTGTTCCTAGTACCCTCAACAACTCAAGCTTCGTGACTAGACTCTGGTGGTATCATCTGACGTTTTAGTTGAGGCTATGGATCAGTGATAATAACGGGGGGGGGGGAATTAAAAATTGAAAGCTTGTTTTTAACTCTACAAAAATAAAAATAATGTTTCGGTTTTCTTTATAGGCCTATATGCTTATTTTGACTCTGTAACAATTTAAAGCCACTCAGGATGGATTTAAAAGGGACCAGAGCGATACTATATTTAGCTATATTTATTTATTTAATCTGACAGGATTAAGGCCATAAGGCCTTCTCTTCCATCCCACCAGATACTATATATCATATAGGCCTACATGCTGTACTTTTACACCTGTTTCCTCGATTTTCCAATTTTCAACACTTATAACATTCAAAATGCTCTAATAAATGCAGTTTTCCTCCAATCTCACTTGTCACTGAAATTTTGCACATACGTACACAAAAGCATATGAAGTAAACTGACACATGTGTTTTCTTCTGCTATCGAAAGCATTCAAATCACAATGTGTTGAGGATATGACAAGTTTTAAAAAAACTTAAAAATTAACTAAAAGAGTAAATATTTTTTTCTCAAAAAGTAATTGGAAGAATATGAAAAGCATGTGTCATATTTTACATACATCTTTCACAAATAAATTAAATATAAATTTAAAGAAATATTATATAAACTTTAAAAATTGGGACAATTACAATTTAGTATTAAAAATTAACTGTACGTAAACTAATTGGAATATCAAAGTGAAAATTTGTATATTGCATGTCCACATTGTAAGAAATATGTGGTAAAAGTTTCAGACTAATTGGTGTAAAATTGTAGAAGTTAGAAATTTCACCGATCCATATCCTTGAGTCTGCTCGAAGATAACCCAAGGCTAGATAAAATTGAAGGGGAGTTACTGACAGCAAAACTAGGATAGAAGTTATCGTACTGATTTTGTAGGCCATAGAATTGAGGCCAAAAGTAGGTCCAATGCGCCGTTGCGGCTAGTGCTCAGGAACAACCTTCCCTACCTTATTAATGCTACCACTCGTGCTGCTCATCGGAGTGACTACTACCGCTGAGGAATCGGAGATTACGAATAAAGCTCTCCACCGGTGATCTCCGGTACTACCGTAGGCGGGACAGGGGATATGCGGAGGGATGCGGTGGTTCGGAGCGAAGCGACAGTTAGCTCAAGGACGACCGGCGCGTACGGACTGACGGTAGTTGTGAGTGGAATAAAATGGCACAAAATCGGATATCCGTCGCATGGAAATTCTTTAATTTAGTTGAAGGTAATAATAAAGTCGCACACTGTAGGCTAAACTTTGTGGGCGAATTTACTCTAAGGGTGGTGGAACTTCGAATTTGTTAGACCATTTGAAGCGATCACACAATCGCGAACAATTACGCAAAACATTTGATACAATTTCTTTTTAAATTGTTTTAGTGCTATTGTTCCCAAAGGCTCACAGTCTAGGAAAAAGTCTCGAAATTTCTCTAAAACTTAACTTTCGAGGCAATAAAAAACATATGAAATATTTACAAGACGACTTGAGTTATATTTTGCTGTTTAGACAACTAGAGTTATATTTTGCGGTTTGGATTAAAATATTTCTGAATGAAACTAAAGAAACATGTGGTAATAATGTAATTACAATTATCCTTAGGTTGATATCCACTTGTTAGTTTTGCAGTTAGATTGAATGTTATTAATTTGATAAATGACATAAAACTAGTATGTCTTTCCACATATACTATGAATTTCAAAACTAGAAAAAAAAAAATCTGCCAGCTAACGTAGCACTTTAAGCAACATAAAAAAAAGAGCCGAAGAAAGAGAGAGAGATTAACATAAAAGAGAGAATAAACAACAACAAATTACAACTTATTTTAAAAGATACGCGGACGTCACCGGACTCGAATCACTACCTGATTCGATTAAAGGAATTCTCAGCGGAAAGTATATGTCTGCGCCACAGCACATATACAACCTGCGCGGCATAAATCGGAGGTAACCGGAGGTCTCCGATTGAAAGCGCGCAAACAACCGCTCCGGAGAAAACCTAATCATAAGCAGCACTACTACCACTGCGCTTCATTTCAATCTTTTCAGGCAAATACCAACAACCATTCCTGAAAATGACGTTCTTAACATAGCTTTTTATCAATTCATTTTATAATTTGACTAATTGAAAACGTAGACAATGTACTAAATTAATAAAACGCGCAAACACTGGGTTGCAGATTAAGATATGCCGCTCTCTTTTAAGCGAACTGCGAAGTCTGAACACTAAGTGGATCAACTATATGTAGCGCACTGAAGACCTATCGGGTTCTCAAGCAGACAGGAGGATCATTCGCAAGCCATGTCTGTTTCGTTATAACGCTCCCTCGTTTCGAAGTACATAGTTCTGATGTCTGATTTGACACAACAGAATATCTTAAAAGCGCTGAAATTAAACGTTTTGGAATTGTCGATTTGCTTTAACATAACCAATCACTAATCAGTAAATAATTAAATTCTTAACCAAGATGGACAGCAACTCAAGAGTCACAGGTGTAACGTTTACACTTTATTAACAGAACGAAAAAAACGTGAATTTGAATTATGAAATTACATTTATAACGCATGAATTTGTGCGTAAATTAAAATTCGCAATAAATTTATTTCCAAGTATAAAATACAAACATTTTTGAACAGTCAGACTCCTGCTAATAAGCTACAGAACATTTCACATGTAATGAGCAAATTTAGACCCTTTTCTATTAAAGGCGTGTTACCATAAAATTAACATCATTGTTACATCATTATGCCATATTTTAAAAATGACAACCGCTGCTACATGGTGGCCAATGCCTCAAAATGTAGTGAGGACCACGTAAGAGTAGTTCTTAAGGGCCGTATTCATAGACATTCTTAGAGCGGGCTTTCGGTGGATGATCAGCGAACTAACGTTTTTCTTATTCATAAACCAGTGTTAGCGATATGACATGATATGAATCCTGTACAAGTAACCAGTGGATAGCCGGGGCTAGTTTAGCACGCTCGTAGCGCGGGCTAGTGAAATATCTATGAATAGCACCCTATAATTCGGCCATCTCTTCAGTGTTACCAACTAATACCAGATACCACCAAAGAGGGTAAAATCACAATGCTACGTATAATAATAATAATAATAATAATAATAATAATAATAATAATAATAATAATAATACAGTGTTAATGACAATGTCTTGCTTATTTAACACATTTTATCTTTATGTTGCGAGGTGTTTCCTAAATGGTTCAATAATTTATTTATGAAATAGTATATTATTTTCCTCCTGGACTTCCCGCATTTATGTTGGTAATTAGGATTAGTATGATCTAATATTACAATTTATTTTGTCAGGCAAGATGAAATTTATTGCTTTGAGTAAAGAGTTTACGATTCATGAGACCTAACCTAAAAATGTATTTACTTACTTGCATTTTCATGTTTGCTTTACTGGAAACCGAAATCATTGCTGCCAACGTAAAAGCTAGAAAATAACTCAGTTGTAGTATTTGTCAGTACCCAAAATTCGAAACGAAGTTGGTAAAAGAAAATTCAACCTGAGAGCTAGAAAATCACTATAATCCATTACCATATTTAGTAACAGTGGAAAAATGGTTAGGTTTCACCCTTGGGGTATTAAGTAAGCTGATCCGGACTACAGACTGTAACTTTGGGACTCATGGACTCAGTCTGTAAGTATGAACACAGTTTCGGAAGTGAAGGTATCCATATGATTATTCTGCTAACTTCTGTACTGACGAAAAACCGTCAGATAGATTTTGTCTACAGCCCTCTCATTCAAGAATAGGGTCATTTTAAATTTCGTAAATCTCAGACACGAGCATCTCATATTTACTTTCTCTTCTAAGGAAACAGTGCTTTTATCGCCCACAACTTGCAAATATGCTACCATTCGATCGCCAAAAATAGTGACTTGAACTTTGTAGCACTGAATTCCATTTAACATCCATTCATTACGAAATAAACCCATCATGGAAGTACAATTAATTGTTCTCGATGATAAGGTAACAGGTTAAGATAAGCCAAGTTGAATTTTTAACGTGAGAAAGGAATGATAAGTAAATTTACCTACCGTATTTATTAAGTGACAGTGTTCCGTTCAATATTATCTTAATATGGAACTCCCACTTTTCTTTTCCTTCTTAAGTAATATTAATAGTATATTATGAAATAAGTTTATAATGTAATAATTGTGCAACATTATAAACGTGTTTCATACGCTATTTTTGTACGACAGCATTATAAAATAATAATGAGACTATCAAATGCAAACTCGCCTTATCTAGGTAAAGTAATTTGTCAGAAAACAGGAAAAACCGTTATGGATATGGACAGTTTTGCATTTGCACAAACCGACTATATCAGTAGATAGAGAGCTGCAAGAAGTAAAACATCCTATATGTAACTACTCTCTCTCTCTCTTTTTTTTTTTTTTTTTTTTTTTTTTTTTTTTTTTTTTTTTTGATAAGGCGAGTTTTGAATTTGAGGCTTTAATAAAGTAATATTAGATTTGTAATGGTCTATGAAGAAAGAGGTTGCTATGACAACAATGATATAGCGTTAGCAAATCGTTTCGTAATGTTAATTATAGGGTACAAATTATGCCTTCTTAATAGAAGTCATGACGTTTGAGTTGTCATGGTAATATTTTTACGACACTAATGCAATAATGTGGCACATTATGCACGATCTTCACTAACAATAATAGATATTTACGATAATGGGATAAGAGCATTATTAATATACGCGTATGAAAGTTTGCACGAGTGCGTAGCACAAGTCACGTAACCACACAAGTATATTAATAGTGTGTTATCATTAGTGCTGCTTATGATTAGGTTTTCTCCGGAGCAGTTGTTTGCGCGCTTTCAATCGGAGATCTCCGGATTACCTCCGATTGATGCCGCGCAGGTTGTATATGTGCTGTGGCGCAGACATACACCTTTCCGCTGAGCATTCCTTTAATTGGATCAGGTAGTGATTCGAGTCCGCTGACGTCCGCGTATCTTTTAAAATAAGTTGTAATTTGTTGTTGTTTATTCTCTCTTTTATGTCAATCTTCTTCGGCTCTTTTTTCTTTTTTTCCTTGAAGTGCTACGTTAGCTGACAGATTTTTTTTCTAGTTTTAAAATTCATTGTATATTTGGAAAGGCGTATTAGTTTTATGTCATTGATCAAATTAATAACATTCAATCTAACTGCAAAACTAACGCAGAAGTAAAGCTTTTCAGTAGCCAATGTAAATATGTATACTGTAGTTCTCCTAGAAACTCTTGTTTAATCGCAAACAGTGTTTGTCAGTTATTATTCTAATTGGTTTAGTTTGACGTAAAATATATTGAGGGAGCTTCAGTATGGAACAAAAGAAACGTGGGCTATCAATGGGTTAAAATTTACTGTCCAACATAATTTATTCAGATTCTTCACCGGACAGGATTATGATTATTGTGTTAAAGGGTGTCGGTATTTGAACTGCCTCTTCTAAAACGCGCTACTCTTTCTCTGTAATAAAATATAAGGGATATCAGCTTAAGAATAATAAATTACCACATGTTTCTTTAGTTTCATTCAGAAACTCAATATTTTAATCCAAACAGTAAAATATAACTCAAGTTGTCTAAACAGCAAAATATAACCCAAGTCGTCTTTTAAATTTCATATGTTTTTTATTGCCTCGAAAGTTACGTTTTAGATAAATTTGAAGACTTTTTCCTATACTGTGGGCCTTTGGGAACAATAGCACTTAAACAATTTAAAAATAAATCGTATCAAATATTTTGCGGTAATTGTTTTCATCAAGTTCGCGTTTGTGCGATCGCTTCAAATGGTCTAACACATTCGAAGTTCCACCACCCTTAAAGTAAATTCGCCCACAAAGTTTACAATGTGCGGCTTTATTATTACATTCAACTAAATTAAAGAATTTCCATGCGACGGATATCCGATTTTGTGCCATTTTATTCCACTCACATCTACAGTCAGTCCGTACGCGCCGGTCGTCCTTGAACTAACTGTCGCTTCGCCACCGCATCCCTGTCCCCTGTTCCACCTAAGGTAGTACCGAAGATCACCGGTGGAGAGCTTTATTCGTAATCTCCGATTCCTCCGCGGTAGTAGTCACTCCGATGAGCAGCACTGGTTATCATACATACTTATTGTACAATATGTTATCTACACTCGTTCAAAAAAAAATAAGCAACAATAATTTGAAGTTTAAAAATGTATCTTTTTTTTTTAAGAAGCAGAAAATTGAAGCTAATTATCAAGGTAGCAGTTGAAATAATGTATTGTGATGCTATAAATCCAGTCTTTTTGTTCAGCAGAAATTAAATTCAATAACTGTAAAGACTGTATTATTAATAACCACAATAAGTAGTTAAGATGTTTATGGTAGAAGGAAGGAATGAACTAAGGGAAAAGGAATAAAAATTTAAAATACTGTATATTACACCTGTATGGCTGTCTAAGGCAGGGGTTCCCAACCGGTGTGTCGCGCAGCCCCATGGAGTGTGTCGCGAAATTTTGAAAATGAAAAATAAATTTTATGCCATCCAGAAAGTCTCTTTACAACGCATTTTTTTTTATTTACAACGAAGTCTTTGATATGGTATATTTTATTTTGAGACAGACTTTACCAATGAAACGTGAACACCTGCAACAATCCTCAGTTTATTTTTTTCTTCGTGGCGATAATTCGAGTGAAAGTGAACCCTGCAACGATGCTTAGTAATTCGTTTGCTTTTCCCACTTAGTAATAAACAGAGTTTAGAATCGTCAGAAAATATTGGTCAGTGTCAGTACATACGTGTGAGCGGGTGATAGTGCGACTATTTTATTACAAGTGCTTTATTTAGATTTTATCATGGACAAATTTTTATTTCGAAAAAAAAAAAAAACAGTGCTAATTCAAATAATGTGAGCGAAAATTCCTTTCAGGGTTCACAAAAAAGTACTGCCATTGCGTAAATATAGTGATGAATGATACGGTTTTACATGTTGTGACGATGAATATAAACAAAATCCCGAGTGTCTTATATGCGAAAGTGTTTTGTCAAATCAGTCGATGGTGCCGAATAAACTAAAAAAATATTTGTAACTACCGTTTACAACGTTAACTGTGTGAATCAGCATTTTCTACCATGAAAATAGTGAAATCTAAACAAAGGAATAGACTGCTACATCTTGAAGATTATTTACGTGTTGGCCTGTCAATCATAAGGCCACGCCACGTATAGAGAAACTTTGTGGAACCCACCGAGCGCAGACTTCACATTAATTTAAATAAACGAGTTTTCAAAAACGATAATAAAAACTTTCATCGGGCATCCAGGATGGGTTGGGATTTTTTTATACATACCTTTGTTTTTCTCTAATGTCACTCAAGTTTCTGCTTGTTTTTTAGAATTTTCGATTGCGTGTTAACATCGACCTATCTGCAGCACAGAATGTCCGACACTACAAAAAAGTTATCAGTGCTTCTTTCTGGAGGAACGCGCTTGAACGGCGTTCCGGCACCTTTTTCGTGCATTTTTCATCATGAAACCGAATTACATGTGAATAACTATGTTTTTAATATAATTTTTCTTTGAATTCCGCTTAGGCCTTAGAAGTCTTAGTTGGACGAAAAGGAGGTTAAAAACGGCAGTAATAATCTCTCCATCGGCTATAAAATTTCTACACAGAGTTCCACCACCTTTTTATATAGAAGAAAATCACTGGATGTTATTATTATATTATTACTAGTGGTTTGTGCAGCAAATGCAAACTAAGTTATAAGAAGTTCATATAAAAATTGTTCAGATTTATTTTCGATGAAGAATACCAGACATTTTGAGTCATTTGCTTTCATAATAGTGAAACATACTCCCTCTGAATGTTTTTTTTTATGCCAAATACTTTTCCTTGAACCTATCCATCTTCAGTTCTTGACTCTCAATGCGAAAACGTAACAATGTCAGGACGATCAGCGCGTTTTTCATGTGGGAGTAATGTAGTAGCTATTTCAGGTCATTGCGGATTGTAGGTGAGAGTTAAGAAAATGTCAGGTTTGTCATGCTTTGAACAAAAGACTTAGCATGTTGGTATAGCTGCTGCATGTTTCGCGAACTACCCTGAAATGTAAAGAGCAGAATCACTTTTTCCCCCACTAAGAGATCTTGCTGAGGCGATCAAGAGACTACAAAATCTTAAAGACCTCTTATTTTATCGGTAATGTATTATGCCGAATATTTTCAGTAGTATAGGCTGTTGTGAGGAATCTATTGCTGAGATGCGGAAAATGAGGCGAATGATATATCAGAGTTGTAGAATCTTATATGCGCCCTAAATAAAATTGTTCGTCGTAAATCGTTAGCAATTTCAATGTTTCATTCGTTGCTGGTTGCGGGAAATAAACTTACTCATCACGGTAGCAAGAAGTGACATGGCCTGCTATTTTCCCAACCACAAAATATGCTTGGCAGCGATCACAAATCTAACCGATTAAAGCAAAGAAATATGAAATTAATCTTGATGTAGTCTAGTTTACGCAGCTAAAATAGAAGTATGTTTTGTAGTTCTTAATATCCAATACACAGTTATAAAAAAATTACACAAATGAAGATCGACATATTGGCATTATGATGTGAATCTGAGCCATCTGAACTCTAAATATGTCAGCAATTCTGCAGGTCCCACACGGCCTTCGTGTAATAGCCTATTGTTTATTGTAGTGTGTGTTTTGTTTTATTCTGAAATGCAATTAGTTCTCAAAACTGACGAAAGATGGATTTTGGAAAATAGGAAAATTATGTAGGAAAACTAACGTTTCGCTGAAACTTACTATTTTTCTGAAAATCCTTGGATGCCAAGCTTCAAAATGACGGGTCATTCATTAAAATCCGTTCAGCTGTTTTCCCGTAATTTCCATTACCAGTTCAAATTATATATACCATAGATTATTAATAAAAACAAATAAGTGTCGCGATATAGTGGGCGTTCAGTAAAGTGTGTCATCAGTCAAAATAGGTTGGGAATCACTGGCTTAAGGCATGAGCGTAAAATAAACTTGATGAAACGAAAGAAATACGCCGTGCTCATTAGACAACTTGCACTACAAAACGCTAGACAAGCACTCAACTCTGTTTAAATTTACGATTTCTCTGCAGTTGGAATTGTATCAATTTTTAAGACAATGTTCCGCGTCCTAACAGTGTTCAGTCGGGACTACAACATTTCTAGATTCCACGCATTATTTTTTTATGAACTCATTCTGCCGGTAAATGATAAAACTAAAGTCTTTTGGCAGCAACCTTAAACAGATGAGAAAAAAAAAGTTTCACGATGTTTCCATTTTTCCATTATCTATCGAAAGCTTACTCAACAGAAACATTAACTACTATATTCTAACTATCTTAATATTGTATACAAGTATTCTTAGTAATCCTCACTATGAAGTCAACCATATCCAAGCATTATCTTTCTCACTGAATTGATAGTTTTGTTAGATCAAAAACAGCAGCAACAATGCCTTTGAATTCGCTTCTCTTAAGACTTACACAAGAGATCAAGTCATTAATGGGCTTAGAGAGAAGATACGGCAGATAGAGATTCATGGAGAACTAAAATTAAGTTTGGGTGACGGAAACCCATTATTTATGGAAAATTCCTTTTCAAAAAATCTGCAAACTACGAATGGGTGAGATTAAGCAGCAAATGCTCCAAATTGGAGATTTTTAAAATGACCTATTACTATTCCTGAAAATAATACTGCAGTCTGGGCGCTTTCAGTAATAAACAAATGAATGAAAATAATCTGGAGGCACTGTTACTAGAAGTATGCATTTAAAAATATCAACAGCATATAACACAAACTACGAGTATTTTTACCAGTGAACAGAACTATAGCTGGAATTTTAATATAATAAAGTAAAGTTTTGTTGTTTAGCCAACTGTCTGAAGACAGGTTTGAACCTCCTAAGTAGGCCTAACACCAATAAGGCATCACTCATGAGGCAACTAAGCCAGGAGATAGTGGGGTAGGGTGGCCAGTTCCTTTCCTCCTCCATTCCATACATCGCTGACTAGTAACATATTACACTAATCAGACGTAAGATGTATAACTTACAGCATCGTACTGCCTGATAATAGAGGTACATATTATTAGGCCTACTCACAACTTCAATCAGAGGTATAACAGACCTTAGTAGCCAATTATCTGTCCCTGTATTTCTAAGCACCCGAAAACCGTCTGCGGTGGCTGAGTGGTCAGACCTTCAGCCTGTCACGCATTCGGCCCGGGTTCGATTCCCGGTTAGGTCTGAGATTTTTCATTGAAAAATCTATAGTGTCACTTGTGGCGAACAAGGTCGCAGTTGGGTTTTTCTCGTCCGAGTTCTCCCGTTTTCCCCCATATTAGGCATTTACATCATTCCGTCCCCATTTCTCCATATCGTTATCATTCCGTATTCCCCGATCGCCGGCTGGCGACGCACGGAGGGTGCTGGCCTAGGGACGAGTGGGGTCGCCTGCTCGAAACCTGGGTACACAGAGAACTTTAGTGTGGTCAGCTGGTGTGGTTTGGGTATGTGCCACTATAGGGTTAGCGCAATAGATCTAAACAGGTCGCAGTGCTTGGCCATAATGCCCCCCCTCCGTAAATTCCATTCCAAGCACCCGAAATGAAGCAACAACTGAATTTGAAATAAGCGATCTTTCTTTCTTTTACAGTCAACTGTCCAACGACAGGTCTGAGCCTCTCAAGTGATACCAACATGGCACCACTTATAAGGCGACAAGACAAGGAGATAATGGGGTAGGATGGCCAGTTCCTTTTCCCCTTATCGGGCATTATAGCTTCAAAACTGACCACTCAACTGTTAATACACGAAAATATGAAAATGTGACTGTTCATTTAACAGGCTAAATACGTCTGAAACTGCAGCGGTAATTTAATCGCGTTATCAGTCACTGTAAATTTATACAGAAGTGAAAATGTTTCATGAACTTTAGTACCCATCACGATCCATTCCACATTTCTATCTGAGCATTCAATTAAAAACACTCGGAAAACCACGGTTATCGATATTCTAACTAAAGGGAAATGTTCATTTATAAAGATAGGAGTGCAGTTTTATTGCATGCCCACAGAGTTGTGTTTATTACATAGCAGGATCATGTGCGGCTTAATACTGAGTCAGCCGTGTGTACTCAAAGGTTGAAACGCATAATTTTCAAGAATGGAAGCTTCAGTCGTGGTATGAAACCCATCCACATCACTGACAAATATTTTGTGTATTGAACGAGAAGCAGCAGCATTTATCTTTCCCAAGAAGTCAAACTGAGGGTACCAATGGCAAAGGAAGCGTTTAATAGAAAAAGGAGCATCGTCTGCGGACCTCTTGAAAAATAACTAAAAACGACTAGTGAAGTGTGGCATTGTATGAGCCAGGGACATGGACATTACGACAAAGTGAAGAGAAACGACTGGAAGCATTTGAAATGTGGATATGGAGAATAATGAAAGATGTGAAATGGACGGACAGAATAAGAAATTAAACTGTGCTAGAGAGAATGGGTGAAGAAAGAATAATGCTGAAACTGATCAGGAAGAGAAAAAGAAATTGGTTGGGCCAATGGCTAAGAATAAACTGCCTCCTGAGGGATGCATTGGAAGGAATGGTGAACGGAAGAAACGTTTCAGGTAGAAGAAGATTATCAGATAATAGACAACATTAAGATACATGGATCATATGCGAAGACTAAGAAAGACTAAGGTGGAAAATAGAAAAGATTGGAAAATGCTAGTTTTGCAGTGGAAGTCCTGCCCTTGGGCAGAACATTATGAATGAATGTGAAGATCTAATATTGTGCAGATTTCACGTCACAAGAATTCCGCCACTTGTCTTTCTTGTGTGAAATTTAAATTTAAGTTGAAGGGATAAGTCGAATTCGCGATAAGAGTAAAATGCATCAGAAATAAAATCCGGAAGAATTTTAGCAATTGAGGTTAAACAATTATGGAACATTAGTGGAACTGTGGCCGAATTATTACGGAAGAACCTCTCACACCACTGTTTTGAATGATAGATGAAAAGAGGAGAAGGTGGAAAGCACTGGTGGAATAATAGGGGGAAACGGGAGTAATCCGTGGAAAACCTCTGCAACGTCTGCTTTAGCCACCACAAATTCCATCACGACCTGTCCGGGGGATCGAACCCGGGCCGCCTACATGGAATGCCAGAGCGCTAGTACTTTAGCCACAAATGCGGCTGTCTTTCATATTACGATAGATTTAGAAAGCAACGCATTTTAGCTATAAGACACTATATTCGAGAAATCTGTATAGTAACGAAAGTAACCAATCCAGAATAAGAATTCAGTCTCGCATAACAGAACTTCAGAACTACACATTGCAATCTTTGTGATATTTCAACCGTAACTACCATACTTTACTGTGTAACCAGGTGGCCCGGGTTCGAATCCCGGTCGGGGCAAGTTACCTGGTTGAGGTTTTTTCCGGGGTTTTCCCTCAACCCAATACGAGCAAATGCTGGGTAACTTTCGGTGCTGGACCCCGGACTCATTTCACAGGCATTATCACCTTCATTTCATTCAGACGCTAAATAACCTAGCTGTTGATACAGCGTCGTAAAATAACCCAATAAAATAAAATAAAAAAAAACATACTTTAAACTAAAGTGTGTTCCGATCTTAAGTTTTTTTAATAGAATTTAACATTCAAATTTTATAGTTATAGTACAGAAGTTGGTTTTCTCCGCTGATTTCTCTTTCTCCTAGGATTGGATTCTTAGATCCGTTTCGTCTTTACGTAAGAATAATAAGAACACTAGTCCCTGACAAGTAGCGGACTGACTTGTCATGTGATCCAGTGTGGTGCAGGCCACCCCTAACACTACATAGGGGGAACGAATGAAAAAGAGCAGAAGATCATTTCCACTACCATACCGAGAATCGAACTCAAATGCGTTGGCTTTGTAACCTAGAACGTTGACATTTATATCACAGAGAAGGAACTGTATTCTTGTCCACAGTTTTATGCTTCACAAATAGAACCCGGGTGTCTAATAAAATGCCTTTTTCTATTGGCTAAATTAATTATGCATAAAAACCGTACTTTATAATATGTACCGGTACTTTAAATATTCCCGCTTTTTAGTTTATAACATATTGAGAACTATTAATTTGTTATTTGTTGGTGAAATGATAAATAGGCCTATGTGTGAGTTTTCTCCCGGAGTTTTGAAACTGATTTAAGCTTCTAAAATCTTTGGTCAAGGGCAATTTATTTGAATGTAAGGAAGGCAAGTTATTTCTTGAATTTGTGCCGCAAATACGTGTTATCAATTTCGAACAGAAGAATAATGCGCTGTTCTTACCGGAAAAAACTTGGTTTCTTTCACTGTCTCCTTACTCTCTAGCTTAATGACAAGCAGCAGGGTCACGTACGGTTTGACGAGGAGATGGATTAGTAACGGGTAGCTCCACTGGCCGTGATAAGATTACGTAGGATTTGACGAAGTGATAAATTAGTGATAAGTATCCCAAAGGTTAGGTTGGGTTTGACGAGAGTTAAGATTAGTGACCAGTAGCTTTATTATTAGTGATTAGGTAGGGCGTATTAGTGACAAGTAGCTCTATTACTCGTATCAATGATTAGGTACGGTGTGAAGAAAAGATAGATCAGTGACAAGTAGCTCTATTATCAGTGATCAGGTAAAGTGTGAAGAGGAGATAGATTAGTGACAAGTAGCTCTATTATCAGTGATTAGGTAGACTGTGAAGAGAAGATAGATCAGTGACAAGTAGCTCTATTATCAGTGATCAGGTAGGGTGTGAAGAGGAGATAGATTAGTGACTAGTAGCTCTATTATCAGTGATTAGATAGACTGTGAAGAGAAGATAGATCAGTGACAAGTAGCTCTATTATCAGTGATCAGGTAGGATGTAAAGAGGAGATAGATTAGCGCTAGTAGCTCTATTATCAGTGCTAGGTAGACTGTGAACAGAAGATAGATCAGTGACAAATAGCTCTATTATCAGTGATCAGGTAGGGTGTGAAGAGAAGATAGATTAGTGACAAGTAGCTCTATTATCAGTGATTAGGTAGACTTTGAAGAGAAGATAGGTCAGTGACAAGTAGCTCTATTATCAGTGATTAGGTAGGGTGTATCAGTAACAAGCAGCTCTATTACTCATCAGTGATTAGGTAGGGTGTGAAGAGAAGATAGATCAGTAACAAGTAGCTCTACTATCAGTGATCAGGTAGGGTGTGAAAAGGAGATAGATTAGTGACAAGTAGCCCCAGTGATGAGGTTAAGTAGGGTTTGAAGAGAAAATACTCGTACATCAGTAAGAAGTACCTCAATCAGTGAAGTTCTGGATCAGTAGAATTTGAAGACGAAATATACTATATAGCAACAAGCATAGAGCTGACTTGGGGGGGGGGGGAGGAGGCAAGGCACTTTCTGCCCCAGAGCTTCTAGAGCCTACCAATAAAATTAATAGGTCTCGTCCCCTCCCCAAATACTTCGATGAGATTTCTCGTGTTAAAGGAGATAATTAATTTGTTTGAAAGATGAACTAGGATAGAAGCCAAAAGTAGTTATTTCAAATCCACAGTGATGGCCTGCTGTCGCAATGAACATGCTAGTGACGCTACTCACAATGTCCCCTCCCTTTCTTTCCTCCTGCATTTGATATTGATGAAACACATGATGCAACGGTGACTCCACTTCTTTGTCTATGATTCACATTTTTTTCAGTTCAGTTCAAATTGTTCAACTATTGCGATCAAACAGAAATGGTCATAACTCATAAGTTAAGTATTATCCAGCAAAAATAATAATACGGAACAGTTCAAATTAACAGTATATTCGACTCTATTTTTGCTTAATATCAGTTGAAGTAGCCTATTAATCTTCAACTGTTTTCATTAAGAATGTTTGAAATCTAAATGTAACCGTTATCAACATGCAGATTCGATGATCGTGTGAGGATCGTCATCGCGGGTGTGTGCTTGTTAAGCGATCAGTGATCAGCGACTGCGATGTAACTATTATTGATAATGTAGGCCTATAAATTCTCATTAAACAAAACCGTTCAAAATAAAACTCCAATAAACAGAAACAGAATGATAAATTGGGTTCTAGTAGTGGCAGTAAAACTATAATTCATCGCATCATCGCTGCCAGGATCAACGAAGGGCGAGCAAAGCACTGAAAGGGAAAAGGTAATGTTAAAAGCTATAGTTGTCAACCATCTTGGGTAAACAATTTCCATGGGTACTGTACGAAAAATCAGACGGTTTTCTTAAAAATTCGTACCATAACATTTTGGAGAAACTGCAATTAAAGTTGTCTCAGACTTTTTATTGGTTTACTTTATGACACTTTATCAACTGTTATGGTTATCTAGCGTCTCAGTGAAATGAGGATGATAATACCAGCGAAATGAGTCCGGGGTTCAGTGACGAAAGTTATCCACAGTTTGTTCTTAATGGGTCGAGGATCGGATAAAACCTCAACCATTAACTTGTCCCAGCAAGGATTTGAACCCGGGCCCGCTCGTTTCACAGTCAGATATGCTAACCGTTACTCCACAGCGTTGGACTCTCAGACCTTTGTGTAGAATCTTGCCCCCCCCCCCCGCTCCGATTTTTCAAAGTCGGCGCCTATGGTATGGTGACAAGTGTTCCGCGCAATAACAATAGATGTGAATGCCAGCCAAGACTAAAATAAAAGAAAAAAAAAACTAGTGGCAACTATGGACACAGTGGAAGAAAATCAATTGTCTGAAGTATATTCTATCAGGCGAATAGAAAAGGCAGTGTATTAAAAAGGCAAATTTTTTCACGTGCGTAAATCAGGACCTCGAAATCATCAAAAACATAACATGTAACGTTTTTAAGGGGAGGGTTCAACTGTCACGGACATTAATCATCCTACAGCAGCTTCCTTTAAGCATGTTCCCCCTTGTAACTCTGAGGTCGTGGAACGATCAGTTTCTATTGAAATATATTCTTTCTCCGAAACGACAATTTAACTGAAGAAAACTTTAAGAAGAAACTAATGATGTGCAATCTGTAAAGGTAAAGAATGGAACTGTAATGCAGCACCATTGAACATAACAAGTATCGAATTACAGTAGAGCATCGATTATCCGAAACAAATGGGGACGGGGGTTGTTCGGATAATTGATTTTTCGGATAACCGATCATTTACGAAAACAAATTGTGCCGGTGATATAGGAGCAGTATGAAATAAACAATCATTGATATTAAACATAAAACTCTACATAGAGTATACATTTTGTATCACACGTCTTATAAAATAACACAGAAAACTGACTAGTCTAGTTTGACAAGTTCAAAACGGCCATTAAAGTAGGCCTACAGTTTAGGAAAAGAAGTCCAAACTTTTTTTTTTTGCTTCAGAGCTGAGACTCGTTTTTTGGCGCTAAATCTCGCAAACAGCGCCAGCGAAACTTCTACATGGCACGCGCAAATATTCAAATTTTCCGAATGGAACGCTTTCGGTTAACCGACGTTTCGGTTGATCGGTATTCGGATAATCGATGCTCTACTGTATACGAATTATTTTATACTTACTTATTTTATTCTATTTCTATTGTTACATATTTTGTATTTATGTGTATTGTTTGTTTATAGGCGTATTCATAATATGCAATTTTAGATTTACAATATGTACTTAAATTAACAATGGAAAAAAATTCAAAGTTACATTAAATTAAATTTAAAAAAATGGGAATAGGTACAGATCTTATTTTGGTGCTTATTTAAAAGGAACATAACGTTCTTTTTAAGCCTGCCTATTTAAAGCAAAATAAATGCTTGAATATCCTGATTATTTGCAAAAAGGTCAATCGAATGTTTCCTGTTCCTACAGGCAAGGAGTGATACCATTGGGCATTTCTTTTGTTCGGTTTCAACGCCATTCTTTATGTATATGCGTTTTAAAATTAGTACAAGTTAATTTGTATTTTAAAAGTAATCATTTTCTCAATTTAAACAAATTTTATTTAAATTACTTTAATGACCAATTCCTGTCTGTCTTAATATAATCAATGTATTCCCAAAAGATTAAAAAGTAATATGAAATTCAATACATTCTGTTCATGTATTGCATCCTGTGATGTTACTGTTAAACAAATTTTAATCGATAATTTACTGTCTTTCGATGTTTAAGCGAACTTGCAGAAAACGGAGCATTAACAGGTGCGTCAGGTGTTTTCAACTTTGGAAATTCTCAGGCCTGGCGACTGCAACGTCGTCATCCCATAATATATTTACAGTTCTATGAGATATGATAATGTCCCACAGACGCTACGAATGTCGTGTCCTACATAGTTACGTAGTACTTTTAAGATTAGACTATTATCCATGATCATTCCGTACGTAACAATCTTTCTTTTACTAATTTAATATCTCTAATTTGACTGTCTTACCATACCGAAAACTATTCAAAATCTGGCAAGTTCAGTCATTTTTATAGCCTATATTGAAATAAAAATTCCGCATATTCTGCAGTTAATTCTCACTTAACAAATTTATGGGTCGAATTATGACTTTCTTCTGATAAAGGCCAAGTACTTCAAAACATTCAAAAGAAACCTAATTATTTACAAATGTTCCGTAACATTCCCAGACACATACAAACTTTCTTAGCAAGAGCCAGGACAGGCCATATTATCACTCAGAAGTATCTTCACCACTTTAATCTTGTTGACTCCAGTAGTTGATGCTGGTGCAACTATAACGAAGATGATTTGGAACATATCCTCTTAAACTGCCCTGTCACAAACATCCATAGAACTAATCTAAAATCTGCAATCCCTGCAACCTTGGACAATTCTCTCCAAACATATTGAATACACCTCATCTTGGAATGTGGCTGCTGATATATACAACAAGCATCGTGCTTTTTACCCATCATTTGTAAGAGGAGGAAATTCATAGCGAAACGTGGTGGAACACGTGTTGTCAGCAGATAGCTGGATACACGACAGACAGACAGGCAGGCAGGCAGCTAGCTAGCTAGCTAGCTAGCTAGCTAGGTAGGTGGGTGGGTGGGTGGGTGGGTGGGTGGGTGGGTGGGTGGGTGGGTGGGTGGGTAGGTAGGTAGGTAGGTAGGTAGGTAGGTAGGTAGGTAGGTAGGTAGATAGGTAGATAGATAGATAGATAGATAGATAGATAGATAGATAGATAGATAGATAGATAGATAGATAGATAGATAGATAGATAGATAGATAGATAGATAGATAGATAGATAGATAGATAGATAGAAAAATTCGTCCCTGTCCGAACCTGAATTATGGCTTCAATTCGTTCTTATAAAACAGTCTAATGGCTGTCGAAAGTCAAAATGTTTTTAAATAGGCCTACAGATTGATTTCATTTTCATTACCATTTTTTTAAATTCATTTATTGTGTTCCACAGATCTTACATCAACATTGTAGCTCTTAGATGTGAAAAAAGTCAAAAGTTATTCAAAAATATACAATAAGACAAAGACCTAATAAGCAGATTAATTCAATTTACTCTAACAAATAATTTCATTCCTCTATGGAAACTAGAATTAATATTAAGATTTTCGTGATGATAAAGCTGTTCCATTTGAGGCCTCGAAAGGTGTTTTGGGTAGTAAGATGTTAAGCCTCCCATCTCGGAAGACAATCAGCACTAAGTAACAGTAGGAATGCCAATCCTACATGCTGACCATCTTTGTCCTCAGGAAATATCCCAGGTACTCATAACTGTTGGAAGCTGAGTGAAGTCCAGAACCACAGTGAGTGAGAAAATTCAGATTCAATGACTGCGAAAGCTATAATTATCTCCCAACACACCGATAATTTAAGTAGAATGCCAACAGCTGACATAAAAAAATCAAGTTTCAGGGTATCTTCGCAAAATTTATGTCCACGTTCTTGCAGCATTGCTAGTTCACAACGGTCATACATTTGATACACGAAAAATGTACCCATAAAAGACCTATCCAGTCACAAACCTCATATAACATAAGTCCCTCTCCCCATTCCTATTTCAGAGCTTTCAACCCTGTTCTCATTTCGCTTTATCTCGCCAAAAAATTTTATAACTCTTGACTTGTTGTACACAATATGTAGCTTTCAAATTAAGATCTTTTCAAATGAATTTAAATGTATGTTTTATTTAAAGATGCTCGCAACTGCTGAGGTTATATCAGTATCACCGGTGTGCCAGAATTTTGTTCCGTAGGAGTTCTTTTATATGCCAGTAAATCTATTGACATGAACCTGTCGCATTTAAGCACACTTAAATGCCATCGACCTGGACTGGGAGCGAAACCGCAACCTCGGGCACAGAAGGCCAGCACTAAACTAACAGCGTCACCCAGGGCGACTCTTTCCAATGAATCGGAGCTTGACATGAACAAAATCTCTTCTGATGTTGGTACAGACTAAGTTCTACATTATGATCAGACAGTATTATGTGTTCCACTAAATGAGGATATTATTTAATTAAATGAAATTGTATTAATTAATTACTACCTTTATCGACCAGATTGTGTTAGATTTTTTTGGCAATTCAACCCTTCCTAACCTGGCCAACACAATACATACATCGAAATTTCAGTAATTTTTTAACTACTTGTCTGCAAAGGAAAGCAAAGAACGAAAAGGCAGTGTAAGTCATATTAAACGTTAGTGTACTTACTAACCAATAATTGAGATTCTGGCTAATATGTACATCTATTATCAGGCAGTACATCTCACTTGACGATATGTGTCAGAGGAAGAACAACAGTTTATATACATCTGAAGTCTGATTAGTGTAATATATTGTTAGTAGTCGGCAATGTATGCAATGGAGGGAAAAAGAAACTGGCCACCCTACCCCATTATCTCCTGCCTTAGTTGCCTCATGAGTGGTGCCTTGTTGGTATCACTTGAGAGGTTCAGACTGTCTTCGGACAGTTGACTAAACAATCACCAACATTGTCAGTGTGTCAAATATGATAAATGTATGTAAGTTAGGCATGTGTTAAAGATTAGCCTAATTAAATTCACTATTGTACCATTTTTGTATCTACATGTGTAATTGAAATTTCGTAAGCAATGCGAGGAAACTGCGAAAGAGTAAAATTACAATCTTCAACAGTTTTACGAATATGGAAACTTGGTTTTTCTCAAATTACCGGTGAAACTAGTGCTGAGATAGTTCCGGTGATTTAGGAAGCGAAAATCGTTCAATTTAAAAGGGATTTTTTGGTGGAGCTCCAGTTGATCGTATATGCAAGGCATAATAAAAGCCTAAACTAACCAAACCTAATCTGTCACATTAGTATATGGAAGGTGTATAAGCGAAGTATGAAGGAAACTACCTCAGCGGTAGTTTAGCTTCGAATCTGAATCCAATATAGGCCTATTATACGGCGAAAACAAATTCCTTCTTTATTATTCGAAGACAGTCAATGACTCCGTCAGAAAATGCACACAAGATTGTATTACAGTAATTTTTCGGTCACCACTGAAATATCAATTTTTCTTGTCAATGAGTATTACATTTTTCTGATCAACGAGTATTACAATTACCGGCACATGCATTTAATACCATTAAATTAATGATCTTTCCTAAATTAATCTTTATAGTTGTTTTGTTTCGTTCACGTGATACTCATTCGTCAGTCGTTCCACGCGTTTGTTTTGCTCTTTTTAATAAGCCGACATTTAATACGGTACTGAGGAAATTATAAAGGTTAAACGAGCGTTGAGGGGCTTCCGCCGATTTTGGAATAGACACCGACGCACTTAGGTTAGGTTAGTTTAGGCTTTTATTATCCCGTCAAGATGAAAGTGAAAGCGATTGAGTGTAATTTTTTGTTTTCTATGTTGGCAGTTCAAGTGCGTAGGTGTCTATTCCAAAATCGGCGGAAGTCCCTCAACGCTCGTTTCACCCCTGTTCGAAATAGCCATGAATTAGAAAGCCAAAGGCGTATGTAACAGTTTCTGAGCTGAAAGAAACAGGGGCTACTTATCAAAGCTTAAAGTGAGAGAAGTAATAACTTCAAATGCTATCCAGCATCAACATACACATTACAAGCAAAAATACTGCAGAGAAAACAAACTACAATTTTCATAGAAGTAATCATTATTGTAAATTGAGAATAATTGTACAAACGAGGAATTTCTCTTTGCAGGAGACCAGTGGGTGTTGTACTTTTGGTGCATTTTTAAGTGCCGAATGAACGTAACAAATGTGTTCAATTTAACATTAATGTAAAAATTGTGCAATTAGGCCTACTTTTAAATATAATCCAACACAATGAATTTGGAAAATATCACACAGCCTACTGATCATGTAAAAGTGAAGTGTATTTTTAGTTTTAATACAAAAAGTACGGCTACACTTGAATAGTACAAGAAAACTCTTAACAAAATTGTTCAAATCCAACCTCCCCAAATACGCATGGCATTAGTTTCCACACCTAAAAAGGTTTGCGAAACTAATTCAAGGTCACATAATGTTAGATTTAATAACATGATAATTTTCACAATTTGTCACATTCCATAAATTCGTATGTTAGTACGAAAGTAGTGAACTGTCACTTGATACAAACAAAATGGAAAATTATTTTAAAAAAATAAACATCAACTTTAAAAAACGAATTTACTACTGTAACTATCGTAATAAGTAGTATTGTTAAATATACTCACAATATTGAAGCTTCTATAATCCAATAATTGATTATATCTGCTATATTCAGCACCTAAATGACAATTGCGTACACATACCAACCACTACTGATGCCTGGATAAAACACAATACCGCGGCGCTTCGGTCGTATTTTCGGACCTTCACAATTAGCCAATCAGGAACGAGAACACTAGTGGGAGGGTAGTGGCGTGATTGCTGACGTAGACACGCATGAAACACAGGACTAGCGTTTGGCGGTACGGCGATCAATGAACTAGTATCCACTCATATTATCAGTACGCAGGCGTAAAGGGCGGGAAAGTTGAAACGAAGAAAATTTACACTAATTTTAGTCACGGAAAAACAAAAATGTCAGTAATGTCACATAATTATCATCAGGGAAAGGATTTCTATGTAAATACATATTTACTAATAAAGCTAATATCAATTATATTTTGCATTATCTTTTTGTTTCACAATGTGTAGAGTTGAAAAATGCTACTTTTATTTTCCTTATTTCAGAGTTTAGTACATATTTTAACTTTCGCATTACTGAACAAAATTATTCACACCTTTTACTGCATGGGGTCCATTTTGGACCTCTTGCTTATTTATTTGATATGAGAATTAAATACATAGTTTTGCATTACATGGCTTATTTATATTAAACATTATCAATTTTGGGCCCATCACGAGCAAAGGAACATTTTTCAGTGATGTAATCTTTGACATTTCATGTCAGTTCTAGTCTTCATTGCACTTAGCGTACTGGATTACAGTTCTCTTTATGGAATTGCTTATGCATGCCCACAGTGACATTTTCCACACCTAAATTCTGTCTTCTTGTCTGGTATTCTGAGACGCATGTGACAGCGACCCCTTTTTCTTTCCCTTGATGGGGTGGCGTGATTACTGTAGAAATGTTCTGATTCACTCCAATAGCTTCCATTGCTACACGAATTGGCTTCTTGAAACTGCAATTCGAAGCCCTTTCTATAACATAATATGGTCACACCATTTCGTCTCCCAGTTCCAACAAGAAATACTGTCGACGATGTCGCACCTTAGTCTTCCAATCTGGATGCTTCAATAGGAAGAATGCATTTATGCAATTTATGTCCACCATGTTGCAGAAGAGTCTGAAGGGCATTGATGCATTCCTCCACACATGTACTTTCTTGCCAGTTTGTCGATGAAATCTACGCCATGAGGGAAAACTGCCACCAATATAACTGTAAAGGGCAATAAACAGCTTGGGATCTATCAACAATATGTTTCGCAGCTGTGTAAAGTCATTTTTTGTGAATAGTAGCTTCGTCACAGTTATTATTATTAGTTAGTATGGAGATCATTTTGATCCAGATTTTTTTAATAGTATTTCCCTAAGTGGGAAGAGAAAATTATTTTCAATATATATTTATCTTAGTGCAATTAAGGCAAAGAAAAAATAACACAAGATAGGAGTTCAAGATTTCAATAATATTTAAAAAGTGCGGTAGTGGGGTCCATTCGTAATGAGAGGATTAATTAATTTGCACAAATTTTTCATATTTGACATAAAAAGTCCATACTAACAATAAAACAAAATAAAATTCCATTTAACTTTTAAAAATACATCTCAACAATAGAGTTTTAAACATTTTCACTAATTCCTTTAAAATCAAAGTTATTTGAAAATTAACAGTCCTCTCAACAATGGGAAAGCAAGATAAAAAATTGTATTATTCTAATTTTGAAGTTTGTAAGTAACAGAAAACAGATGTGTAGCTCCACAGGTATATGCCAGTCAGATACACATTGGTTCAGTTCTGTTAATCATTCTATAACGATGGTAAAAATGACAAAAGTATCACATTTAACCACTCTACATTTCAAAATTTAAAGATGGCGGTTTATCCTGACAATAAAATATTATTTTGTAATCTGTGTCAGTGTGTAGTAACGTCTACATAAAAGTTCCTCGTGCAACAACATATTCAATAGTGGCATATGCTGAACCTGGAGTTTGGGTGTTCTGTTAAAAAATATATAGTTGGTCTATGTCGCACAATTATTATAGGCCTAAATGAAATATCGGGTCAATATTAACTGCCATTTTTAATATATAATTTAGTATTACTTATAAATAACAACTATGGGGCGGATGTTGATGACCTAAAAATCTACTTAAATGATCATTAAAATGCCCTTAAACTAAAGGAAAAATGACATGAAATTAAAAGAAAATGACATTTAAATATTATTCAAAGTACTCGCACCACAACTTCTTAAAAATTAATCACCTTGTTTCAATGACTGCCCTGCAAATGCCAGAGAAAGGAGGCAACTACAAATAACGTTATTCAAAATTGCATTATTTATGATCAAACAATAAGCATGGCCAGCAAAATAACCTGTTTGAAGTTCCACAACCTACTAACTATTCTACAATTTCATATTGTGAAATAGAAAAATGTCTAGTGTATTGTTCGCTTTTTGTTTTATATTGTTACACTAAATTCGGAAGTGGTGGGGTAGGTTTACCCTTATTCACTACATGTAATTTCTCTCCTAGTGGGCGAGAAGAGAATGGCTTTTGCAAAAGATCTTTTATAGTGTACATTTCCAAGTACTATTATCATTAAATAAGTAATTTAAATTGTTCACCTGCGCTGGCACACAACTATGAACCCTAGTAAAACCTAAACGCAGTAAATTCACTCACACAAGCAGTAAACACACACGTCAAACAATATTTTGTAACGCTATTGACAAGTTGAGCTGCCTGTATACAGGACGAGCTGCAATCTTGAGAGACGCGAGTATCCCCACCATGCCACCTTGCACGTGCAGAGAATTATAGCAGTAACTCTCAGCAGGGGATGTTCTTTTGTACGGACAGGACAACCAGACCAGAACTCATCCCACTTCGTCAGGCAGAGCGTACGTTATAAAACGAAAGCCGTTCTGGGGATGGTGTGCACATTCAACCAGCAGGCATTTAAAATATTTAAATGGTAATGAATTAAATTAGTCTTGAACTATATACGTCAACTTCCAATGAGATTACCACGCATTTAAATTGTGATAAATTAAAATTATTGTTGCATTATATAAAACAACTTAAAATAAAAAATGAGATTACCGAATTTACAGGGTGTCCAGCACACACCTTGAACATCAGCAATATACGCCCCTGATATTCAAACATAAGGCTAACAAACAACGAAATTCCAAGCAGAGACAATTGCTTTTAACAGAACCAAAAACATCGAATGTAAGGCTCGAGTTCAACATCGACCTATGCCACTCTCTCATCTCTGCTGACATTCCTCTCTACAAACTGAAGAATGAATGCTTCAGGGAATTCCTTGAACATACAATCCTGGATGAGTTAACACTTAGGAAGAAGTATACGCCATCCATCCACCATGAAACAGTGTAGAAGATAAGAGATGAAATTAAAGATGGTCCAATTTGGGTTTCCATCGATGAGAATACCGACAATTTCGGCCTGTAGTCTGGTCACTATCCATCCATGTTTCTGTCCCATATAATAAAGTGCTTTGTAGTTTACTTACTTACTTACAAATGGCTTTTAAGGAACCCGAAGGTTCATTGCCGCCCTCACATAAGCCCGCCATCGGTCCCTATCCTGTGCAAGATTAAGCCAGTCTCTATCATCATATCCCACCTCCCTCAAATCCATTTTAATATTATCCTCCCATCTACGTCTCGGCCTCCCCAAAGGTCTTTTTCCCTCCGGTCTCCCAACTAACACTCTATATGCATTTCTGGATTCGCCCATACATGCTACATGCCCTGCCCATCTCAAACGTCTGGATTTCAAGTTCCTAATTATGTCAGGTGAAGAATACAATGCGTGCAGTTCTGTGTTGTGTAACTTTCTCCATTCTCCTGTAACTTCATCCCGCTTAGCCCCAAATATTTTCCTAAGCACCTTATTCTCAAACACCCTTAACCTATGTTCCTCTCTCAGAGTGAGAGTCCAAGTTTCACAGCCATATAGAAGAACCGGTAATATAACTGTTTTATAAATTCTAACTTTCAGATTTTTGGACAGCAGACTGGATGATAAGAGCTTCTCAACCGAATAATAACACGCATTTCCCATATTTATTCTGCGTTTAATTTCCTCCCGAGTGTCATTTATATTTGTTACTGTTGCTCCAAGATATTTGAATTTTTCCACCTCTTCGAAGGATAAATCTCCAATATTTATATTTCCATTTCGTACAATATTCCCGTCACGAGACATAATCATATACTTTGTCTTTTCGGGATTTACTTCCAAACCGATCGCTTTACTTGCTTCAAGTAAAATTTCCGTGTTTTCCCTAACCGTTTGTGTATTTTCTCCTAACATATTCACGTCATCCGCATAGACAAGAAGCTGATGTAGCCCGTTCAATTCCAAACCCTGCCTGTTATCCTGAACTTTCCTAATGGCATATTCTAAAGCGAAGTTAAAAAGTAAAGGTGATAGTGCATCTCCCTGCTTTAGCCCGCAGTGAATTGGAAAAGGATCAGATAGAAACTGACCTATACGGACTCTGCTGTATGTTTCACTGAGACACATTTTAATTAATCGAACTAGTTTCTTGGGAATACCAAATTCAATAAGAATATCATATAATACTTCCCTCTTAACCGAGTCATATGCCTTTTTGAAATCTATGAATAACTGATGTACTGTACCCTTATACTCCCATTTTTTCTCCATTATCTGCCGAATACAAAAAATCTGATCAATAGTCGATCTATTACGCCGAAAACCGCATTGATGATCCCCAATAATTTCATCTACGTACGGAATTAATCTCCTCAAAAGAATATTGGACAAAATTTTGTACGACGTCAACAAAAGTGATATTCCTCGAAAGTTACCACAGTTGGTTTTGTCCCCCTTTTTAAAAATAGGTACAATTATGGACTCCTTCCATTGTTCTGGTACAATTTCCTTTTCCCAAATAGCAAGTATAAGTTTATAAATTTCGCTATATAATGCACTTCCACCCTCTTGTATTAATTCTGCTGGAATTTGATCGATACCTGGAGACTTGTACTTTTTCAGATTTTCTATCGCAATTTCGACTTCTGAAAGCGTGGGTTCGGGTATAAATGGCTCAGCAGTTTGTATTTCAATATCGTCCCGATCATTTCTATTTGGCCTATGTACATTTAGTAGTTGCGCAAAATAGTTTTTCCATCTGTTTAGAATTGATGGAGAGTCTGCAAGCAAGTCACCATTCTCATCCTTGATCACGTTTACCCTTGACTGATATCCATTCTTAAATTCCTTTATACCCTTATATAAATCTCGAATGTTTTTATTCTTACTATTTGTTTCTACCTCATTCAGTTTTTCCTTCAAGTAACCTCTCTTTTTATTCCTAAGTGTACGACTTGCTTCCCGTCTTTCATTGAAATAATTATCTCTCTTCTCCTCAACTGGATCCTGTAAGAATTTCAATTTTGCCTGTTTCCTTCTTTCTACTACCATGCAACAATCTTCATCAAACCACGGTTTCTTTTTCTTAGTTTCATAATAACCTATGCTCTGCTCAGCTGCAATTTTGATACTATCTCTGATATTTTCCCACACGCTATTAACATCTAATTCTTTCTCAACTTCGTCGGAATTTTCTAAAGTGGCAAACCTATTCGAAATTTCGACCTGATAATTTTGCTTAGCTTCCTCGTCCTTTAATTTCAAAATATTGAATTTAGTAATATTAACTTGTTGCTCTACTCGCTTGGCTACTGATAATCTTTCTCTTAATTCTCCAATCACCAAATAATGGTCAGAATTACAGTCTGCACCCCTGAAATTTCGAATATCTACTATACTAGTATGTCTCCGTTTATCTATCAAGATGTGATCTATTTGGTTGTGTGTCAATCCATCTGGAGAAGTCCAAGTATATTTATGTATATCCTTATGGGGGAATGTTGTACTTTTGACAATTAAATTTTTCGATGTGGCAAAGTTGACTAATCTAACTCCATTGTCACTACTAATTGCGTGTAGGCTCTCTTTTCCAATAGTTGGTCTAAAAATATCCTCCCATCCTACTTTAGCGTTGAAATACCCCAATAAAATTTTCATGTGATACCTAGGGAACTGATCAAAAGTATGTTCCAATTCCTCATAGAAGCTATCCTTTATATAGTCGTCTTTCTCTTCTGTAGGGACGTGAGCATTTATAACTATGATGTCGCACCATCTACCCTTAAGTACTAAATATGATAACCTGTCACTGATAAATTCGACCTTTTTTACTTCTGATTTTATTCTTTTATGTACAAAGAATCCTGTTCCTAATTGGTGATTATTGTTTCCTTCCCCATAATACAACAAGTAATCTCCTATTTGTGATATGCCATTCCCATCTAACCTAACCTCTTGTACTCCCACAAAGTCTATTCTATATCTAGCTAATTCTTTTGCTACTAATGTTACCCCTCCTGTTCTATAAAGACTAGTTACGTTCCAAGTGCCAAATCTCAAAACCTTATTCCTTTGCTGTGATCGTGCCAGAGAATCAGTCCTATTCCGAGGCTTACTGTAGGAATTCGTAACAAGCTGTTTTTTACGGTGATGGGTTGTTAGCCCTTCGCCCAACCCCCAAGCTGGAGGACCACCCCTTATTGGCTGTCCACGACTGCTTATTCAATATATTCGCAGCTACCCTCCATATCTGGAGGCCGTCTCCTCTATCCGCAACCTGAGGACGTGCCATGCTGTGGTGATAGGGACCCACCATACATGGGTGCTTTGTAGTAGTGCCTTAAAAAAATTAATTTTTGTAGTGTTGTGCAAAATAAGTTATTCATACTCCATGAAATTGAATTCAACATTCCAATTACCGTAATTCCCCTACCATCAATTAATCTTCTTTTAATTTCTAAATTTGTCGTTGCATTTTACTCCAAAATTGAACAAAAAATTCAAAACCTTCAACATTTTTTTAATTTTTTCTGTATCATATATTAACTACCATAATTTCAAGCTTTGTATCTATAATAATAATGTATGATAATTTTGATTTAGTACATTTGTATTGTATTTTTGGTCCAGGGAAAATATTCGTCTTCTACAAATAGTACTACAGTGACTCACTACAGAAGAGCGACTTAAATATTAAATTTCAACTCCACAAAGAAACCCTTATATATCTGACGATTTTCATTTTTAAAATCACTTGAACTTTCCCGTGGGCTAGTTTCGCCGTGCTTCCCCCCCCCCCCCCCGATTTCAAGTGTGAGAAATTGTGACGAGATAAACATACTGGTAAATGGCATTTTTTGTAAAATTAACAGTTTAATAGTAATACAATTTTAAGAACCTCAAGTACTGTGTTCTTCAGTGTCCTTTTAATATTTAAAAATTGTTATACCCACTTTTTCTTTTCTCTTATTCTTACTTCTCTGTGAGTATACGCTTATTAGTAAAATTCTGATGTGGACAGAGATTGTGAAAACAATGCTGAAGATGTACTTGAGTACACTGTGATATTACCAAAAATGGAATCTCGCAATTTCAACAAAATATCTTCAGTAAATGGAAAATGGAAATATATAAAAACAAGTACGGAAATCTATGTGCTACATCAGTAATATCGCATAAAACTCGGTCTAATGATGATTAGATCCAGCACAAAAAAAAAAAAAAAAAAAAAAAAAAAACCAGTTTAAAACTAATTCAGTGTGATCAGTGCCACTATTCTTTGGAACACCAATGAAAATTCATTGTTAAAACTTCTTTATAGAAAAGTATTGCAAAGAGATCATATGTCCAGTGCTGCCATATATGGCCATACATCGTATGGGAACCTACAATTTTTTTAATTAATCGTATGGGGAAAAGAAAATTTTGTCCATATGGAGCCATACGGAATATAGGTGCCTAACTTTTGTACGCAGAGATCTGTACAGATCTTAGATCATCTCCTACTGTTCCTAATGTATTTTTTTTTTTATGCTCATACACAAAAATTGTCCACCTCTGCAGCACTGAAATCCACAATTATATAAAATAAAGGTTGAAAAACAAGAAGTGCTGCAAATACATACTTCAAGATTCGTGGAGACAAGTGTGCATCTATGGTGATGCTACATGATATATTCTTTAAATCAAGCTTGTTATACAATTAAAATGTAAAGCAAAACAATTTCTTTACTTCTTCTTTAATATAAAAAAAAAAAAACATTAAATGACAGTCGGAAAGATAGAGTGAGGAGAATAAGATATATTTCAAGGGAAAAAACAAGGGGTGGGTCATATGACCAAGAAAAAAATTACCATGACAGCACTAGCTATGTCGACATGTCGTGCTTCGGTTACAGGCCTGTAACGAATGTGTTTTTGAGGGGCGAGAAAGGGATTATGTGCTGGGAGTTATTAGGTTGAATCGGGTGCAAGGGTGCCGTCTCAACTGAAGCTCGCTTCATCTGAGATATTTGCCAATTCTGAATGAAATAATACTTTCTTCATCTCTCTCACGCTCATACATATACACACACTTTCATTCTCTTTCAAACAATTTATGACCTACCTATGCAGATAAGATTTCTGAAGTATCTGTTTGTATTGTATTATATTTATTTACATTCCATGGTTTTCATATATTGCTTCACAGCTAGAATATGGAGCATGTCAAAAAAATCTTAATAGTACTACAAAGTCTCAATAGTTACAGTCTATTTAAAATATATACAGAGGTTTTTTACAATATACTAACAATACAAGGGGTTAGTATCGATACTTAATACAAGACAGAAATATTCATGCAGCATTGTTGAATGTCATAAATTCTACTACAGAATAGAAGGGATTAGAAATTAGGTACCAGTACTTCTTTAACATGGCACTAAGTAATCTTATGTTTTGAGTTTGGCTTTTTATATTCATAGGGAGGCTATTAAAATTTTTACTGCCATATAACGCACTCCTTTTTGATAGCATGATAGACTTTCCGATGGAGTATGAAAGTCATCTTTTGGGCGAGTATTTATGCTATGAACTGTTGCATTAGTTACAAAGTTTTCGCGATTACATACGAGGAAATTTATTAATGAAAAAATATACTGACAAGCCATGGGCATTATTTGTAGTTTTTTTTTTAATAGTCTATACGATTCCCTAGATTTGGCACTTACTATTATTCTAATTCTGTGGTGGAATTTTGTTCCCCAGATTAACACACAAGTTAAATTATACAAGTGGGTATGCAAAAAATCAAAGAATACTAGCAGTTGATGTATTTTATTTGTGTAGAAAATTATTTGTAATAAGGATTCCAACTTTAATTTTCATTTATCTCCGAACTCATTTTTATGACTTATCTCCCTTTACCCAAACACCACAGAATTATTTTTTTTTGTAATAATACTCTGTATTCTATTGTATTTATTTATTCCCTGTCCAATCTAATACAGATTATAGGTTCGTCATTAGATACAAACACACACACATGCAGGCTACACAAAATAAGATTTCTAGTATGAATTTAATTTTAACACTCTTTTTTCCAAAGAATAGTAAAACTACCAAAAGACACAATAAAAAACAAGAAATGTAATACATTTTCAGTTTACAAGATATTAAATAAATAGATTAATATAGATAGGCCTACACAATGAGATTACATTAAACATGTTTATCATCTGAGATGATTTATTTGAAGAGTGATTGAATCTTTAAGGAGTGGAGTGGTAAAATATTTAATTCTTGAAAAATTTCTTTGCTTGGAGTGTATATAGGGACTTGTTTTATTATTTTTATTATTTTCTTTTGAAGTTTAAATATTTTATAGCTTCAGAGGACATGCCCCAAAGCATTACACCATATGAAAGAATGGAATGTACAGTTGCCCTTAAAAAGAATGAGGCGACTCTTGGTCGTTGGAAGATAAGTTCTACAGCGCAGTTCACTCAATATCGACATAGCCAGGAAGACATCTGGTCGTGCATGCGTAGGCCTATTTTCATCCTACTCCAAAGTGCACACCAGTGCAAAATATTATCAGTTATCTGTGTATTCTGGTGTAGGTCTTTTTTTACGTCCTTGATCGTTTACCTTTAATGAAAGATTGAAATATATCGTGCAATACAAAAGTCATTTGCAAAAGTGCAAAAACAATATTAATTTTGAAATGACAAATGTAGACATATGGCAAAGACAGCAAGGAACATTGTAAGGACCACGACAAAGACAACAAGGACCACGCAAGGACAAAGATCAGGACTATTGTTACATACAAGAAACACGACAAACACTACAACAAGGATTATGCCATGACACAGACCACCATAAGGATTAAAAGAAACAGGACCACGAAAAGGACTATTAGAAAGACAACAAGGACCGCGATAAGGACCAAAATCATGACCATGATAATATACTACGGCAAACACCAAGACAATGATTACGATAAATACCACGATAAGAACTTTGAAATTTACCAAAATAAGAACTATGACAAAGACAACAAACATTTATTAATGACCATGACAAAAGCAGCAAGGAGGACGATAAGGACTATTACAATGCCAACAATGACCACAATAAAGACAACATAGATCACGATAAGAGACATGTCAAAGACAACAAGGACCACAACAAAATAATAAGGATCACGATAAGGACCATGACAAGGAAAACAAGAAGCAATATAAGAAACGCGATATGGATAAATACAAGGGCCACGATAATAATTACAAATTAGACCATGATAAAGACAAGGTTCATGATAAGAGTCACGACACGAACCACGATAAGGACCAAGACCGTGATAAGGATCATAACAAAGGCAACAAATACCATGATAAGGACCACAACAAAGACAAGGATTATGATGAGAAACGTGACAAAGACAACAGTGACCACGATAAGGACCGTGGCAAAGACAACAAAGATCATTACAAGATCTATGGCAATGATCATGATAAGGACCATGACATGGACCACGGAATAATCACCATAAGGACTTCGTCAAAGACAAGGACGATGTTAAGACCCATGGCAACAACAAAACAAAGACAAGGGCTGGACAACGATAAGGACCAAGGCCACGATAGGGACCATGCCGACCATGACAAAAACAAGGTCGAAAAAGGCCATTACAATGGAAACAAGTACTGTGATAAGGACCCCAACAAAGCAGAGAATAACCACAACAGAGACAATAATGATCACGATAAAAACCATGGCAAAGACATCAAGGACCATTATAAGGACCTCAATAAGGACAAGGACCACACGATAAATATCATAACATGGACTATGACATGCACCACGACAATAATCTCAATAAGACACCATGGCTTGGACAACAATAATGACCATGACAAGTATTCCGACAAAGAAACAACGACCATTATAGGACCACGAAACGGTCAAATACAAAGACAAGAATAATAACGACCGCAATAAGGATCAGGACATGCATTGCGATACGGATAACAATTAGGACTACAACATGGACACAACAAGGACCATGACAAGCATTATGATAAGCACCAAGGCCACAATTAGAACCATGACAAAGACAACAATGACCATGATTAGCACTACAACAAAGGCAACAAGATGACGATAAGAATCACGAGAAAAACGACAAGGACTACGATAATGATGACGAGATGGACAACGGAAAGCACCACGACAAGGATTACAATAATGACTACGATATAGTTCACGACTAGGAATATGAAAGAACCACGATAAGGACCAAAACCACGATAAGTACCATGACAAACAGAGTGAATCGGGGGGAGATGATTATCGAGGGAAGATGCTTATTGCTTTGTACTTTCACATTCTTCCAAGAGAGAACGCCATGTGCATGTCTTCATAATCACTGAGACAGTTGAATGTCTGTAGAGTGGAAGCTTTCTCATTTTGCCATGTGTTCTTGTTGTCAGAAGAAGAAAAGCAAGAAAACAGCTCATTTTTCTGCTAGAAAATAATTGCAAAGATATGTTAAAATTTTAATACATCCTTGAATTCGTAATAACTGTCAAACCTTTGTAATGGATATTGTAGTAAAGGTTCTAAAGTTTGTATTGCTAACAACCAACGACCTTGTTCTTCTTGTTCTTGGTTCCAGATGTGGGGCAATTTCATGAAGGAGATTCATTACAAGTTCTTTCGATAAACAGGAATCGTTTCTTGAATTCACCATCATCATATACATCAAAAGAGTTATTTCGGTCACGAAATTGTTGCTGTCGTATCAGCATTAACATTTCTTCTTCTGACGAGGAAGATGATGGTGATGAGAATGAAGAAATGTTCATCTTGCTATTAATACAATATTTACTAGTAATTTGTAACATTTATGCTTTCGCCATACTGTATAACTTATTCAGTGGATAAAGAGTTATTCCTTCATTTTTCGGGGGATAAGTTATTTTGAAATTTATACATTGGATAAATGCTATCTCATATTTCGGCAACACTTCTCTATTGGAAAAAGCTATGTAGTAGATACCGGTACACATTTCAGAAGCCGGCCCTACAAGAAGCTTGTTGGAGAGTAGCCCAACCATAACTATTGCAAGATGATGGAAGCGAGGCATACACATTCAATCAACAGTTGACATCCAAAGAGCTTTAGATCGATCAGTGAGAGCTCCAGAAATGATCCTACAGATGAAGCCCGTCGTCTTCCAAAGATTGGCAACATATTGTTGACATGGCAGGGGACTATATTTGAAGTGTGTAATGCCAAAAATAACCTAAATAAATGTAGTGTGAAACAGCAACTATGTTGCCATTACCTAATAAATCTATGGCCATTACTTTTCGAATATCCTGGTATATAGTCAACATTTATTTGTAGGCTATATACTAAGTAAGAGACTCTACATAAGAGGAAAATCCATGAAAACAATAAAATATATGTAATCCTTTTTTTAAACTTCAAGGGGGGTTCAAACCTGGTAACACCCCCTCCCCCCTTGCTTACGCCCCTGAATTGTCTCTCGTCGTAATTTCTGCGCAGTGCGCAACTGGTGGTGTGGAGACTTTAGAATAGGTCTGCAGTTTAGAAAACCGTGAAAATTTCACTGCCCGCTGGATACTAAATGCAGAGAATGATCAGGGCTATAATAATATAACTATAATGTCTTTGGCTATACCACTGCCATCGTGATGTAACTGAACGATTTATTTAAAATTTGGGGGACATGGAGTTTTTTAAAATTTTATTGGGTTATTTTACGACGCTGTATCAACATGTAGGTTATTTAGCGTCCGAATGAAATTAAGGTAATAATGCCGGTGAAATGAGTCTGGAGTCCAGGACCGAAAGTTACCCAGCATTTGCTCGTGTTGGATTGAGGGAAAACCCCGGGAAAAACCTCAACCAGGTAACTTGCCCCGACAGGGATTCGAACCTGGGCCACCTGGTTTCGCGGCCAGACGCGCTGACCGTTACTCCACAGGTGTGGACATGGAAGGTTATATCGTGCAGATTTTTCACCCAGGATCCCATGACCGGAAATGAGAGTTGGAATATGTACAGCACTATCAGATGTTGCCTCTTCTGTTCTTGTGATGGCGAATTTTATTTTCGTGCTATTTTTTGTGAATTTCAAACTCCAAATTTCTTCCTCGCCAAACTTATTCTTCTACTTACGTCTTTCTCTGTCACACAAGAGAGTACACTTGAATTATTTTTCTTTATATCATAACACATTTCTCTTTCTCTTATATCGAACATTCAAAGAACATTGGCAAGAACTCTTAGCATTCTTCTTTATTTATAAATCATAATTTCTGATGCTGTACAGACTTGTTAAAAATTCGAAGTCACAGTGAACAGTGACATCATGTAAATAGGCCGACCACTGGAAAGATTCCCACGTACTGTCGCTGCTTGTTTCCGCGAATGCTCGCCATAATTCCATCATGGATACATGAACTTAATCATTTAATTTTTGTCCATAGAATGCGTTCTGCACGGTTCATATTACGTACTTTATGAAATAGTTGAGGGAGGTGAAACCTACAAAATAGGACTTGTTTTGTAAAGTACGTACGGTCAAAAGACCCGTGCATTGGATTTAAGAGAAAATTCTGATAGTGTAATACAGTAGTCCTCAACTCAGAGCACTGTGTCGTCATCAAGCCTTGCCCGCTTGCCCGCTGGGCAAGGGAAAGTCGTAACAGGGCAGGTAAGACGTTCAGCTGCGGGACCACAATATGAATTTACTGCACAGGTTTATGATTGTTTTTTGATGAAAAAAGATACGGGCTAAATAGAAATAACTAAATAAACTATCTTAAGCAATATGAAAAAAAAAAAAAAAAACATTCTAGCCTATTTTCAACAAAGTTAGAAGTTAAGAAATTTATAATTACTTTCAGAAATGTAATACACATTTCATGTTAATTATTCGGGCAATGCATGACAATTACTGTAAATGTATGAACTGCTTCTGTTAAAGAAAATGTTGAACAAAACATATATAAACTCTAGGAATAGTAATGTAGGAATTAACTCCATTCAGTTCACTCAACACTGGCATTAGCACTGATTTTTCAGGATTTGTTTAATTCTCTTTTCCCTCAGCAATTTCTCAACGTTTGGAACTATTGTTTGTATAGTGCATAATGTGACAGCACATTTTAAGTTGTGATCTGATACTTGGCTTCCATGACATGGCTTGTTTATCTTCATCATACGAAAAAATTACTGTTCGCACAGATATGTGAATCCGAAAATGCATGTCGGTACAATCGGGGAAATCTAACACATGGAAAGTTCATATAAAAGTCAGATAACTTCTTTTATTTTGATATTTGCCCTTCAATTCACTATCGTACAGTAAATCAATAAGTTTCAATTACAAATAATAATAAAAAATCAAATTGAAAATTTTCCTAGTCTTTAAATCTAGAATCAAATTCCTGGCGCAGATCGCATGATGTGTGAATATATTCTTCGAAATCCAAAGTCTTAAGAAACTAGTATGCCTATATCGTTGTTAATTTTGAAAAATATGCTGTAACTTATCCTTTTAGTTAACCTAATGTTCCACAATTAGACGTGGTTTCATATTAAACATCTTCACTCTGTCATTTAACTGTATAATAATCTTGTTCTTACCTTGTCGAAAACAATTTAAAGCATTCAGATTATTCCATTAAGAAGGCAAATTCACAAATTCATTATTTTTTTCGTTTTTCACTTATGATACAGGCTTTTCTTTTTTCTCCATGAACAATGCCAAGTTGCCAAGGATATAAGTTTATTCCAAGGAAGTCCAAAATAATTTCTACAACCTCTACATGAAAAGTCGGAACCAGTAATAGTATCCTTTATGAGAACAATATGTAAGAGCTCTCTTTAATCTGAAGGTTTTCAATAATGCCTCTTACAAAAATCACCACTTGGGGATTATCACTTACATAAGTATTTTCATCTACTGTCAAAGAATAATAAATGAAAGACTGACAAATAATTACTAGTTGCACCTGAACATCCTCGGCTAGACCTCGGATGGGACGCATCACGGTGGAAGGAGACAAGCTGATAGATTCAAACTCCTACACTTGTTGTGAGAAGTTCTTCAGATGTAATGAAATACAGTAGCATGCAAATTATTCCGAACAACGTAATTACTTATGCAAAAACACTCAAACGGGATAAAAAAAAGGATCTAAGACATACCTCAGTAATCTATGTGGCCTCCCTTGTTCCTTATAACAGCTCTGAGACGTTTTGGCATGGATTCCACTAATTTCCCACAAATATTCTTCATTTCTTCATCGCGAAACCATACACCAATGAGGGCAGAATTCATCTTCTCCTTTGTAGAACAATCCATTTTTTGCATTCTTCTTTCGCAAATTGACCACAAGTTCTCAATGGGGTTGATGTCGGGTGAGTTGCCTGGCCAGGGGAGTACCTGAATATTCTTCTTGCTGAAGAATTCTGTAGTTTTTGGAGACGTATGGCATGGTGCCAGGTCTTGTTGGGACACACTCTGCCAACCAGAAATGATTTTTGCAGCTGGGGTACGATTCTGGTTTCCAATAAGTGAATATATTTGTCAGAATTCATCATTCCCTTGATAGGTATTAATGCTCCAGGCCCTTCATGTATAAAACAAACCCAAAACATTACTTTAGGGAGGTATTTGGGTGCTTGTTGGAGATGAGCTGCTGTTACTTTTTCGGATCCTTTCCTTATGTAAGAAACATGGTGGCCGTGGACCTCGAAATGAGACTCATCGGAAAAAAGTACATTCTTCCAGTCATTCACTGTCCAGTGTTGATGTAATTTTGCCCACATTAAGCGTTTTTTGCACATAACAGGAGTTAGCAGTTGCTTCTTAATAGGCTTACGAGCCCTTCATCCAGCTTCCAAAAGCCTAAGCCGCACTGTTGTGACGTGAATATTCGCCCCAGTGGTAGCCATTAACTCGCGGGTTAAGTCGACAGCAGTTAGTCTAGGATTTAATTTATTTTTCCTGACAACTAAACGATCATCTGCAGGTAAAGTCTTCCTTTTCTGGCCACAGTTTCCTTTTTTCTGGGGTGTGATGGATCCAGTCTCCCTGTATCGTTTTATGATCGAATTAACAGTAGCCAAACCGATGTGACATTCTGCAGCAATTTGCCTCTGTGTCATAGAAGAATGCTCTGCTAATGTTATAATTTTAGACCGTTTTCGTGGAGTTGTATCCATTTGTGAAGACGACAGAATGTACAGTATTAAGTCTTCAACACAACTGAAATGCTTATAAGTACAAAGCGACAGGCAAAATGTTACATATTATAAAAAAAATAATAACGACAGACCTTCAACAATGGAATTACACGTACTACAGATGCGGTATGAGCAGCTGTGAGGCCAACAATGACAGAAAATGTAAAAATATGTTGTGTTCGGATTAATTTGCACGCTACTGTATTCTTCAAATTTTCAATCTTTAAAAGGTTTCTAATATCTTACTATTACAAGTGAAATGTTATAACTCTGTCACACAGCCGATTCACTAGTATTATTTATCTTAAACAACTTCTAGCTCATTTTCCTTCAATTGTTGAATTAATGCTGGATGCTCTTCACCTTCATATCTGCCATATTCATTACTGTGAGTTGTATAATGTATCTATAAGTTGTATTTTTTCAGTGTGGCCTACGTTTTGAAGTGTTTTCTGCTCCTCACATCTCTTGTTTGAATGGATGGCAAGAACCGCCTCTATTCACTACAATGCAACATCACAAACCGGTCCTCTGCCCAGTACAGTAGCACGCGTCAGCCAAGCATTTCCCGCGCCCGTTCATATGCGAGTTGATGATCACTGGTGTAATGTATCTGTATGTATAATATTGCTGAATAAATAAATAAGTAAAATAAATCCATCCATCCACCTATCTATCTCTGTCTGCCTGCCTGTATTAATGTATGATTATTAAGACATTATCACAGTCTACTATATACAGTCACGAAGCTTGAGTTTTGAGGGTGCTAGAAACAATAGACTGTGACGGTACTATTTTGCATTGCCTGTAATGAGGCGATATTAGCGATCCTAGTGGTGAGCAACTATCTAATGTTTGCATATTTACTACGTATTGAGCTTCGCGAATGTACATACTAAACTGTGACATTATTGCAATATTGCGGTTGTAAAAAAATCAGTTTCTGAAATTCAATGGCATTCTTAATGTTTTACAAGAAGGAAATTCTAACGGCTGAAATAGTTAAAGATGACGTTGTAATTTTAGATATAAGTAAATCTTTATATATAACGAAACCATAGATTAGGCATATTAAGTTGATTAATAAAATCAGTAAAGTTCCCACTCGTATTCAGATTTACTCGTTGAAAGTGTTTACAAATGTAGCCTAAAGTGTATATTTTAAATCACACAGTTACTGTCATAACCACAAATATCAAATTTAATTTGATTCTAGTTAATTTACAGTTCAGAAATTGGAACTGTAGGCCAATGTTCCAGTCTTCAACCTACATTCATAATCTCCGAGTTTCATTTTGTTTTCAGTCTTCAATCAGTGATGTGAAATATTAAAAGTATGTACAGAATGATTTTATTGTTTATTGTGAGAACTCAACAGCTTTAACCTACCTTGTCTTGCACATTATTGGTGACCAGTCGCATTACAGTGAAATAAGCTAGTATCCACTCACCTGGAGGGTTAGCATTCAATCTGCAGCAAATTCTGTTTTTCCCGTGGCTCCTTAATTTAGGACTACCATAATAGATTTAACACTACTTGTATGTTTTATTAAATTAGTCTCATTCACAAGTATTAACCGGAGCCAAAAGCCAAATATAAAAATCATAATGCATTTGATAATATTCCACTGTAGGTTTTCTCGGCTTGGCTTTCAACAGTACACAAACACTTAACATCTCAGATGATTCAAATTAGAACCTAGATTCTGGTACTATCAAAAGGGCCAAGTCCCCAAAAACTGAAGACTGCTTAATCTCCCAGGTCATCTAGCTATCCAAACAATTAGAGACTAACTAGCGAGACGCGAAAGACTTAGCACAGTAGACAACACTTGAAGTTAGAGAGCGTGATGTTAAGAATGGAAAATACACAGCAATTAGTTCTTAAATGATTGATAAATTATTACATGATTGGAAGCCCGATTTTTCTTTGAATATGCTGACTTGTTATCCCAAGGAGCGATTTTGAACATTTTCTTTATCTTGATCAGTTACCCTAATCATACCTCATGTAATTTTTTCTGAAGAAACTAATATTTTTATTCTCTTGTTTTAATGGAGTCTGCTAATTAGTGTGTGTTTCTGCTTCTTTTATCCTTGTTACATTTTATGAAGTTTAAGCACTAAATTGAAAACTATTTCTGATATTTTATCTCACTGTAAAAATGAATACAGATTACACGGGACGGAACAATTTCGGTAATAGTCCTTTGGGAGATGAATGCAAAGCATAGTGTAACTGGAAAAGTTCTCTAACATATCATTTCTTTAGGCTTACATTTCTCAGAAATAATTTTATCATTTTCCAGACATTTCTTTCATAAAGACGACTTTTCGATTCTCATTTTAGCATCAAAAAGTCATTAATTTCCACATCCATAAATTAGAGTACCCAAAAGTAAATTTCCGTGCCTAAAAGTACTTTTAAGCAAGCTAATTAGAAAAATTGAAAACAAATATATTCCAACTATTTATTTATTATAAATATTCACAACACAATTATTTAAATAAGAAATTACAACATTTGGAGATTTGATACCTACATTATTCACTTCCGAATCACTCATTTTACTTAGGTATTATTATATTTTATCACTTTCGTTATTATACAGTAATTGTACGTTCCAAATTGCATGAAAAGCAGAAAAAACTTACTAACATCAAGCCGTGAAATATCTCTCTTTCCACACCAAAGATATACTCTTTCGTCTTTAACATCAGAAGTTCGCCATTTCTTTAAAATATAAATACATAAGGGATTCTCTAGCAACTGTCTAAAAAAATCTTGTATGAAACACATGTGAAACTAGCATTTTAAGCACTTGCAGTGTTGTACACCTCTCGTGCAACTTGTTGCATAAAAAGTTATTTCATTTTTGATACCATTATATTTTAAAAACATTTACAAACACACATACTGTGAACATGCCTACATTCCACTTTCCAGTTGCACCGCGGGGATGAGGTGTAAGGGCAGTCTCCTCGTGACTGCCATCAGAGCTGCAGGGAAGAGTGTTTCCGTTTTTTGGCAAGTGCTACTGAATTCACAGCGACCATTTCTTATAAAAAATGAAAACAAAAATGGCGAAGGAAGATTCTATTCATTTTATTTTAAGGATTTAGTATGTGAAATTACTTTTATTGAACTCCTTTTATCCTGTACATTTTCTTACCATCATTCACAGTTGAGAGTCGGCCTCGGTAGCGTAGTTGGCATAGCGCTGGCCTTCTATGCTCGAGATTGCAGGTTCGATTCCGGCGCAGGTTGATGATATTTAAGTGTGTTTAAATGCGGCAGGCTCATGTCAGTAGGTTTACTGGCATGTGAAAGAACTACTCAGGGGCAAAATTCCGGCACACCTCTCCTGTTGCCACCGTTGTTAAATAAACCATATCATCATCATTATTCACAGTTGAGATGCAGCTCTTTGCTTGTTTAATTCTCTATGAAATGAAACAACCCAGAACTCACCACGTGGAGGTGGCTGCATGTCGAGTTCCGCCCTGCCCATCCCAACCACCCTACCATGTGGGCAAGAGATCCAGATCCAGATCCAGATCCAGAATCCAGATCCAGATCCGCAGATCCAGTTCCGCTGATCCGCAAATCCAGATCCGCAGATCCAGATCCAGATCCGCAAATCCAGATCCAGATCCGCAGATCCAGATCCAGATCCGCAGATCTACATGCAGATCCAGATCCAGATCCGCAGATCCAGATCCGCAGATCCAGATCCAGATCCGCAGATCCGGAGATCCAGATCCAGATCCGCAGATCCAGATCTAGATCCGCAGATCCAGATCCAGGTCCGCAGATCCAGATCCAGATCCGCAGATCCAGATCCAGATCCAGATCCGCAAATCCAGATCCGCAGATCCAGATCCGCAGATCCAGATCCAGATCCGCAGATCCAGATCCAGATCCAGGTCCGCAGATCCAGATCCGCAGATCCAGATCCAGATCCGCAGCTCCAGATCCAGATCCGCAGATCCAGATCCAGATCCGGAGTTCCAGATCCAGATCCGCAGATCCAGATCCAGATCCGCAGATCCCCAGATCCAGATACGCAGATCCGCAGATCCAGATCCAGATCCAGATCCAGATCCGGAGATCCAGATCCAGATCCGCAGATCCAGATCCAGATCCGCAGATCCACATCCGCAGATCCAGATCCAGATCCGCAGATCCACATCCGCAGATCCAGATCCGCAGATCCAGATCCAGGTCCGCAGATCCAGATCCAGATCCGCAGATCCAGATCCGCAGCTCCAGATCCAGATGCAGATCCAGATCCAGATCCAGATCCGCAGATCCAGATCCAGATCCAGATCCGGAGATCCAGATCCAGATCCGCAGATCCAGATCCAGATCCAGATACGCAGATCCCCAGATCCAGATCCAGATCCGCAGATCCAGATCCACATCCGAACATCCAGATCCAGATCCGGAGAACCAGATCCAGATCCGCAGATCCAGATCCAGATCAAGATCCGCAGAACCGCAGATCCAGATTCGCAGATCCAGATCCGCAGATCCAGATCCAGATCCGCAGATCCAGATCCACAGATCCACATCCAGATACGGAGATCCACATCCAGATCCGCAGATCCAGATCCAGATCCGCAGATCCAGATCCGCAGATCCAGATCCAGATCCGCAGATTCAGGTCCAAATCCAGATCCGCAGATCCAGATCGTGATCCGCAGGTCCAGATCCGCAGATCCAGATCCAGAACCGCAGATCCAGATCCAGATCCGCAGATCCAGATTCGAAGATCCAGATCCAGATCCAGATCTTCAGATCCAGATCCAGACCCGCAGATGCAGATCCAGATCCGCAGATCCAGATCCAGATCCGCAGATCAAGATCCAGATCCGCAGATCCAGATCTAGAACCGCAGATCCAGATCCAGATCCGCAGATCCAGATCCAGATCCAGATCCGCAGATCCAGATCCAGATCCGCAGCTCCAGATCCAGATGCAGATCCAGATCCAGATCCGCAGATCCAGATCCAGATCCGCAGATTCAGATCCAGATCCGCAGGTCCAGATCCAGATCCGCAGATCCAGATCCAGATCCGCCGATCCAGATCAAGATCCACAGATCCAGATCCAGATCCAGATCCTGATCCGCAGATCCAGATCCAGATCCGCAGATCGAGATCCGCAGATCCAGATCCAGATAAAGATCCGCAGATCCAGATCCGCAGATCCAGATTCAGATCCAGATCCAGGTCCGCAGATCCAGATCCAGATCCGCAGATCCAGATCCAGATCCGCAGCTCCAGATCCAGATGCAGATCCAGATCCGGAGATCCAGATCCGCAGATCCAGATCCGCAGATTCAGATCCAGATCCGCAGATCCAGATCCAGATCCTCAGATCCAGATCCAGATCCGCAGATCCAGATCCGCAGATCCCCAAATCCAGATCCAGATCCGCAGATCCAGATCCGCAGATCCAGATCCGCAGATCCAGATCCAGGTCCAGTTCCGCAGATCCAGATGCAGATCCGCAGATCCAGATCCAGATCAAGATCCGCAGATCCAGATCAAGATCAAGATCCGCAGATCCAGATCCAGATTCGCAGATTTAGATCCAGATCCGCAGATCCAGATTCAGATCCGCAGATTCAGATCCAAATCCAGATCCGCGGATCCAGATCGTGATCCGCAGAGCCAGATCCAGATCCAGATCCAGATCCGCAGAACCAGATCCAGACCCAGATCCGCAGATCCAGATCCGCAGATCCAGAACCAGATCCGCAGATCCAGATCCAGATCCGCAGATCTAGATCCAGACCCGCAGATCCAGAGCCAGACCCGCAGATCCAGATCCAGATCCGCAGATCCAGATCCAGATCCGCAGATCCAGATCCAGATCCGCAGTTCCAGATGCGCATATCCAGATCCGCAGATCCAGAACCGCAGATCCAGATCCAGATACGCAGATCCATATCCGCAGATCAGGATCCATATCCAGATCCGAAGATCCGGATCCAGATCCGCAGATCCAGATCAAGATCCAGATCCGCAGATCCAGATCCGTAGATCCTGATCCAGTTCCGCAGATCCAGATCCAGATCCAGATCCGCAGATCCAGATCCACACCCGCAGACCCGCAGATCCAGATCCGCAGACGCAGATCCAGATCCAGACACGCAGATCCAGATCCAGACCCGCAGATCCAGATCCAGACCCGCAGATGCAGATCCAGACCCGCAGATCCAGATCCAGACCCGCAGATCCAGATTCAGACCCGCAGATGCAGATCGAGACCCGCAGAGCCAGATCCAGACCTGCAGATCCAGATCCAGACCCGCAGATCCAGATTCAGACACGTAGATGCAGATCGAGACCCGCAGAGCCAGATCCAGACCTGCAGATCCAGATCCAGACCCGCAGATCCAGATTCAGACCCGCAGATCCAGATCGAGAGCCGCAGAGCCAGATCCGCAAATCCAGATCCAGACTTGCAGATCCAGGATCCAGACCCACAGATCCAGATCCAGACCCGCAGATCCAGGATACAGACCAGTAGATCCAGGATCCAGACCCGCAGACCCAGATCCAGACCCAGACCCACAGATCGAGATACAGACCCGCAGATCCAGATCCAGATCCGCAGATCCGGGATCCAGACCCGCAGATCCGGGATCCAGACCCGCAGATCCGGTGTCCAGACCCGCAGATCCGGGATCCAGACCCGCAGATCCGTGATCCAGACCCTCAGATCCAGGATCCAGACCCGCACTTCCAGATTTATACCCGCAGATCCAGATCCAGACCCGCAGACCCAGATCCAGACCCGCAGACCAAATCCAGACCCGCAGATCCATATCCAGACCCGCAGATCCGGCATCCAGACCCGCAGATCCGGCATCCAGACCCGCAGATCCGGGATCCAGACCCGCAGATCCGTGATCCAGACCCGTAGATCCGGGATCCATACCCGCAGATCCAGGATCAAGACCCGCGGTTCCAGATCCAGACCCGCAGATCCAGATCCAGACCCGCAGACCCAGATCCAGACCAGCAGAACCAGATCCAGACCCACAGATCCAGATCCAGACCCGCAGATACGGGATCCAGACCCGCTTATCCGGGATCAAGATCCGCAGATCCGGGTTCCAAACCCGCACATCCGTGATGCAGACCCGCAGATCCAGATCCAGACACGTAGATCCAGGATCCAGAGCCGCAGATCCAGGACCCAGACCCGCAGATCCAGGATCCAGACCCGCAGATCCAGTATCTAGAACCGCAGACCAGAATCCAGAACAGCAGATTCAGGATACAGACCCGCAGATCCAGGATCCAGACCCGCAGATCCAGGATCCAGATCCGCAGATCCAGGATCCAGATTCAGATCCACACCCAGACCCGCAGATCCAGACCCAGACCAGCAGATCCAGATCCAGATCCGCAGTTCCAGGATCCAGACCCGCAGATCCAGATCCAGACCCGCAGATCCAGATCCCGACTCCCAGATCCAGACCCGCTGATCCAGATCCAAACCCGCAGATCCAGATGCAAACCCGCAGATCCAGATCCAGACCCGCAGATCCAGATAGAGACCCGCAGATCCAAATCCAGACCCGCAGATGCAGATCCAGACCCGCAGATCCAGATCCAGACCCGCAGATGCAGATAGAGACCCGCAGAGCCAGATCCAGACCCGCAGATCCAGATCCAGACCCGCAGATCCAGATTCAGACCCGCAGATCCAGATCGAGAGCCGCAGAGCCAGATTCGCAGATCCAGATCCAGACCCGCAGATCCAGGATCCAGACCCACAGATCCAGATCCAGACCCGCAGATCCAGGATACAGACCCGGAGATCCAGGATCCAGACCCGCTGACCCAGATCCAGACCCGCAGATCCAGACCCAGACCCACAGATCGAGATACAGACCCGCAGATCCATATCCAGACCTGCAGATCCGGGATCCAGACCCGCAGATCCGGGATCCAGACCCGCAGATCCGGGATCCAGATCCGCAGATCCAGATCCAGATCCGCACATCCAGATCCAGATCCGCAGATCGAGATCCGCAGATCCAGATCCAGATCCGCAGATCCAGATCCAGATTCGCAGATCCAGATCCAGATCCGCAGATCCAGATCCAGATCCGCAGATCCAGATCCGCAGATCCAGATTCAGATCCAGATCCAGGTCCGCAGATCCAGATCCGCAGATCCATATCCAGATCTGCAGATCCAGATCCAGATCCGCAGATCCAGATCCAGCTCCGCAGCTCCAGATCCGGATCCAGATGCAGATCCAGATCCGGAGATCCAGATCCGCAGATTCAGATCCAGATCCGCAGATCCAGATCCAGATCCTCAGATCCAGATCCGCAGATCCAGATCCCCAGATCCAGATCCAGATCCGCATATCCCCAAATCCAGATCCAGATCCAGATCCCCAGATCCAGATCCAGATCCGCAGATCCCCAAATCCAGATCCAGACCCGCAGATCCAGATCCGCAGATCCAGATGCAGATCCGCAGATCCAGATCCAGATCCGCAGATCCAGATCCAGATCAAAATCCGCAGATCCAGATCAAGATCCGCAGATCCAGATCCGCAGATCCAGATACAGATCGGCAGATCCAGATCCGCAGATCCAGATACAGATCGGCAGATCCAGATCCGCAGATCCAGATCCGCAGTTCCAGATCCAGATCCGCAGATCCAGATCCAGATTCGCAGATCCAGATCCAGATCCGCAGATCCAGATCCAGATCCGCAGATTCAGATCCAAATCCAGATCCGCGGATCCAGATCGTGATCCGCAGATCCAGATCCAGAACCGCATATCCAGATCCAGATCCGCAGATCCAGATCCAGATCCAGATCCGCAGAACCAGATCCAGACCCAGATCCGCAGATCCAGATCCAGATCCAGATCCGCAGATCCAGAACCAGATCCGCAGATCCAGATCCAGATCCGCAGATCCAGATCCAGACCCGCAGATCCAGAGCCAGACCCGCAGATCCAGATCCGCAGATCCAGATCCAGATCCGCAGTTCCAGATGCGCAGATCCATACCCAGATCCGCAGATCCATATCCAGATCCGCACATCCAGATCCGCAGATCCAGATCCAGATACGCAGATCCATATCCGCAGATCCGGATCCATATCCAGATCCGAAGATCCGGATCCAGATCCAGATCCGCAGATCCAGATCCAGATTCTCAGATCCAGATCAAGATCCAGATCCGCAGATCCAGATCCAGATCCGCGGATCCTGATCCAGTTCCGCAGATCCAGATCCAGATCCAGACCCGCAGATCCCGATGCAGACCCGCAGATCGAGATCCAGATTCGCAGACCCAGATCCAGACCCGCAGATCCAGATCCAGACACGCAGATCCAGATCCAGACCCGCAGATCCAGATCCAGGCCCGCAGATGCAGATCCAGACCCGCAGAACCAGTTCCAGACCCGCAGATCCAGATTCAGACCCGCAGATGCAGATCGAGACCCGCAGAGCCAGATCCAGACCTGCAGATGCAGATCCAGACCCGCAGATCCAGATTCAGACCCGCAGATCCAGATTCAGACCCGCAAATCCAGATCGACAGCCGCAGAGCCAGATCCGCAAATCCAGATCCGCAGATCCAGATCCAGACTTGCAGATCCAGGATCCAGACCCACAGATCGAGATACAGACCCGCAGATCCAGATCCAGATCCGCAGATCCGGGATCCAGACCCGCAGATCCGGGATCCAGACCCGCAGATCCGTGATCCAGACCCGCAGATCCGTGATCCAGACCCGCAGATCCAGGATCCAGACCCGCACTTCCAGATTTAGACCCGCAGATCCAGATCCAGACCCGCAGACCCAGATCCAGATCCGCAGACCAAATCCAGACCCTCAGATCCGGCATCCAGACCCGCAGATCCGGGATCCAGACCCGCAGATCCGTGATCCAGACCCGTAGATCCGGGATCCATACCCGCAGATCCAGGATCTAGACCCGCGGTTCCAGATCCAGACCCGCAGATGCAGATCCAGATCCAGACCCGCAGACCCAGATCCAGACCAGCAGAACCAGATCCAGACCCGCAGATCCAGGTCCAGACCCGCAGATACGGGATTCAGACCCGCTGATCCGGGATCAAGATCCGCAGATCCGGGATCCAAACCCGCACATCCGGGATGCAGACCCGCAGATCCAGATCCAGATCCAGACACGTAGATCCAGGATCCAGAGCCGCAGATCCAGGATCCAGACCCTCAGATCCAGTATCCAGAACCGCAGACCAGAATCCAGACCAGCAGATTCAGGATACAGACCCGCAGATCCAGGATCCAGACCCGCAGATCCAGGATCCAGATCCGCAGATCCAGGATCCAGATTCAGATCCAGACCCAGACCCGCAGATCCAGACCCAGACCAGCAGATCCAGATCCAGACCCGCAGATCCAGGATCCAGATCCGCAGATCCAGGATCCAGACCCGCAGATCCAGATCCAGACCCACAGATCCAGATCCCACCTCCCAGATCCAGACCCGCTGATCCAGATCCAAACCCGCAGATCCAGATGCAGACCCGCAGATCCATATCCAGACCCGCAGATCCGGGATCCAGACCCGCAGATCCGGGATCCAGACCCGCAGATCCAGGATCCACACCCGCACCTCCAGATTTAGACCCGCAGATCCAGATCCAGACCCGCAGACCCAGATTCAGACACGCAGACCAAACCCAGACCCGCAGGTCCAGATCCAGACCCGCAGATCCGGGATCCAGACCCACAGATCCGGGATCCAGACCCGCAGATCCGGGATCCAGACCCGTAGATCCGGGATCCAGACCCGCAGATCTAGGATCCAGACCCGCGGTTCCAGATCCAGACTCGCAGATCCACATCCAGACCCGCAGACCCAGATCCAGACCCGCAGATCCAGATCCAGACCCGCAGATCCGGGATCCAGACCCGCTGATCCGGGATCCAGATCCGCAGATCCGGGATCCAGACCCGCAGATCCGAGTGCAGATCCGCAGATCCAGGTCCAGACCCGCAGATCCAGGATCCAGACCCGCAGATCCAGATCCAGACCCGCAGGGCCAGGATCCAGGTCCGCAGATCCAGGATTTAGAGCCGCAGATCCAGGATCCAGTCCCGCAGATCCAGATCCAGACCCGCAGATCTAGATCCCGACCCGTAGATCCAGACCCGCTGATCCAGATCCAGACCCGCAGATGCAAATGCAGACCCGCAGATCCAGATCCAGACCCGCAGATCCAAATGCAGACCCGCAGATCCACATCCAGACCCGCAGATCCAGATCCAGACCCGCAGATTTAGATCCAGACCCGCAGATCCAGATCCAGACCCGCAGATCCAGATCCAGACTCGCAGATCCAGATCCAGACCCGCAGATCCAGGATCGAGATCCAGACCCGCAGATCCAGGAGCCAGATCCAGACCCGCAGATCCAGGATCCAGATCTAGACCCGCAGATCCAGGATCCAGATCCAGACCCGCAGATCCAGGATCCAGATCCAGACCCGCAGATCCAGGATCCAGATCCAGACCCGCAGATCCAGGATCCAGATCCAGACCCGCAGATCCAGATCAGATCTACTTACGCTTACGCTTAAACTTACGCCTAATAAAACGGCAAACCCCAGAACATGTATGTAGGAATCTGGACCAGCAGCCTTTCTTCGTTCTTCTGGCATCTTCTTCTGCTGCAAGAAACAAAATAAACTTGATCGTTAAGTATATGTCATTGCATTCAGAGGCTTTCATTGAATGGCATATTAATAGGGCTAGGTTTCCTATGGAGATGCATATTTTTACTGTCCATTTGCAAGTCATGCAAAATCATTTTATAAAACCTCCTCAAAAAACGTAAGAACAAATTACAAAAAAACTCAACACACTTTACTTGAACTGATAACCTCTAAGTCTAAAAAAGTATGGACATGCATTCTAACCAATTGAACAAATTCTTAAGAAAACACAACATAAATATTGCCATTCGCATTAATAATTAATTAAATAACATCATACGTAATATGCTTCGATTTCAAAATAGTGGCATATACAGGGTGTATTACGAGGTTTTCCCCTGGATTATGGAGATAATTCCTGGTGTTATTTGGAACAAAAAATGTAAATACAGTAATGAGGTGACAATCATAATTAAGGAGTTACAACAGATTTTCGAAACATGCCATGATGTATGTAGCACTTGACATGTTTGCCCAGGTCTAACGATGTATGGAGGGAAGATTTAACGTTTCACATTCCAAGGTATGGAGAATTCTTCATGAGAACGGACTGTATCCTTTTCATGTGCAGAAAGTGAAGCATTTAGAACCACATGATCATGCCAACCATTTGCTTGCCAGATCCCCAGATTTAACACCCTAGATTACTGCATCTGGGGTGGATGAAAGATATTGTGTACTGGATTAGAGTGCAAATACGAGAAGAGTTGATTCAACGCATTCTTGATGCCACAGCAACAAGAAGGAACGAACATGTCGACGGCTTAATGTCAAAGAACACTAACTCCAAAATCACAACTTTTCAGGAGAGGCAAAAAACAGTTTAATTGTGTACATTTTCTTATGTTACTGCTTTAATTTAAGAGATATGTTGATAAAATTTAAACCATATATATAGAATATAACCTTAAAGACAATACAATACATATTTTCTAGCAATATTTAATATTGTCTTAAAAATTAACACATTTTGGAGATAGTGTTCTTTGTTACTAACACGAAGCGTTCAATTTAGTAGATAGTGTTAAAAATAAATGCCAAAACATTGAATTTAAACACTCTAATAAAAAATTATATATCTATTTGACAATGCAAATTAATAAATTTAACTTATTGTGGAGAGCTACAATTATCATATTTTTTCTTGTTTATAAAGGAACATTATCTACACTCAAAACTTATCAGCATTATTATAAAAGTGCCAGTTAATAGCATAAAAGCATAATATTATCATTATTAGATTAATTTATACTATTATCTGAAATAATAATTTTAACAGTGCATTTATAAAATAATAAAAGAGCAAAGTTATCTTCAATTTACATTGCATTTTAGAACAACAGTGTTTTTAAATAGTTGCTAATGTTACGCTACTTTAATTTACCACAGCTGATGAGGGGTTTGGACGAAAAAGTTATTTAACTAATGATCAATTTATTTTTAAAAATAGCAAAGCCTACAAATTCAGTTGATTTAAAAGTCTGTCTGAACGTAATAAAAAGAAAATACACACTTAACTCAGAATTTATACCCTAAATGACATTGAATAAATTATAATCTGAATATATTATATTTTATTTGATTCAGTATTTGCTTTGAGTATCTTTTTTGTAAATTTAAATCACAAGACAGATACTCTCTTGCAGTGTCGTTTCTTGTACTCGTGTTGGACAGTACTCTTGAAAATGTTTGTGTGGTTCACTATACATTGACGAGTATTTTAGATTTCTTTACTTCGTGTTCATGCTTTCCTCTTCGATCAGTGTCCACTAAGTTATTGTCACTTTTTTTCAAAATACAGTATGTTCTATTATTGTGTTGGATATGTCAAAGATGGCGAGAAAAAAACCCCTGCATACCCATATCTTTTCTTTATTTTTCACAAGACAAAAAATGGTGTTTTGCCTTCTAGATTCATCCTTTTTGAATTTGGATTTCCTTCACTTTTGTAAGGCAGGCCCATAAAAAATTGCCGCTTCACATCGTTATTCTCAATATTCCAATATTGTTTATGAATGTCATGTTTGTCTTCAGCACTAAATGAGAGGTTGCATTTAAGGGGACATTTTGTACAATCTTTGTCTAGAACTTTTTTTACCAGCAATTTCTTTCCACTATTTAAGGACTTGTGGGCTTTCCCTGTTATCCAGCGTTGGACATGGACTACTAACAACTATGCTCTTATTAGCTTCATCACTCATTCCTTGTGAAATTTTAGATGTCGCTAAAGCCATCTTCACCATTAACCTGCCCCTAGTATTCGAACTGAGTATTTTTTAGCTCTAATAAAAGAGTATCAAATTATCAGAGCAATCCTGTGGTGCATTTCTTACAAACTGTTAACTTCTTACAAACTGAATTGATTTAAGAATGCTTGTTCTATTAATTAAAAAATTATCAATTCTCTAACAATGAACAGTATGGTGACTGTATTACATTCTTGCTTGTATGTTCTGAGGCAGTGTCAACAATAAAATCTTAGAAATGATATATAATTTAGAGACAAAGAACACTATCTCGACTTAGTGTTCTTCTAGTCTATATTTTGTTACTGTCAAAGAAAACTAAGTCGAGATAGTGTTGTTTGACACTCAGCATCTGTCTAAATTAACACAACACTATCTCCAAAAAAAAAAAATAAAACTATTATTTGTAGAGACATATTACTTTCACAATATATAAAGGCTACTTTGTACAATATGATACTATAAATAACCCAAAAAGTCGATTTTTGGAGTTAGTGTCCTTTGACACTAAGCCGTCGATGTGAAGTTACGAAATGCTACACGCGCAGTTCACACCCATGCGAATCTTTGCCTTCAGATGCTGGGAGGAAATTTTGATTATTTCCTTTAAATCTACTCTACATGCAAGAGACTGGTACAAAATGAAGCACTTGTTTGTATTCTAACTATGATTTCAATTTTTGTCAGTGACATCCCCAAATAAAAATGTTTTTTCTGCTTTTTTCAAATTGCCATAACTCCTTAATTATGAATGTAACCCCATTACTGTTTTTACATTTTTAGTCTCAAATAACACCAGGAATCACCTCCAAAAACGGGGGGAAAACCTCGTCATACACCTTGTATATGCTACAACGCAAAAATTGTCCTGGCAAAAACATTGGTCAAACTCGCATAAAATTACAGGACCCAGGTTAATGAACATGTTTCCGATTTCAAATACAATAGACGAAAATCAAAGTTTGCAACGCACCTGATAGAACAAGATCATGAATTGACCAATATAAATGATACACTATAGGTCATTCACCCTATGAATGACAATCCACGTATACATATCACAGAAGAATTTTATATTTCACAAGCATTAAACCAAGGTTTATCCCTTTTGAAAGAGCAACTCCCGAACATACGTAGTCCGCTTTATAATTTAAATTCTCCTTACACACGTGATTTCCGATACTCCAATACGCTTCCTCCCCTCCCCCCATCTTTCAATTTGATGTTACTTAGTCATTTTGTAAGTGTAACGTTCGGCAATATTTGTGGCTGAAATTTCTACAACAATGAATATATTTTCTTCTGCTCCGTCTCTGTAAGTAATATCTTTCTTTAATTGGTTGCTCCCCCCCTTTTTATGTTTCGTGAATTAACATCGTTTGGTTACAAATCACAATAATTTCCAATATTAATCTTTTCAACATAGTAAGTAAGAATTTCTAAGTACTTCCATATTACAAGACCACACGTGTATCCATTTTTACCACCCATGAAGCTGCATTTTCACCTCTCTTCACTACTCTGCCAATTTGCATCAGCATATCGATCTGACATTTTGTAAACTCAGACTTCATGTTAATCATGTTATACAGTCACGTTGAATGGTGCTTATGCTGTTTATATAGCTTAATCTTATAAAACTGGAGTGATTGTTTACTTTTTAACAATTTTATTCTTGTATATACAGTTTTCATTGTTTTATGGTAATATTATAAATTTTATCCATTTACTTGTGACTCCATATGTGTCATCATAATTCATTATACATCCGAATCTATTTCATAAAACCCTTGGTTTCACTGATTGTTTATAAATTATAATACTTTGTTCATAAGATTTTGTAGCTTAATTGGAGATCTGATGATGGTTCCTTGAACTGAAAACGTTAATCAACATGTTAAAATAAAACACATATGTTATTGTAATATTGTACAAGTTTGATGGCCTTATTAATTAAACTTTATTAACCTACTCAAGGCAGAGTTACGTTATAAATGCATCCTCCCAGAATGACATGTGAAGTGGACAGCTTCAAATACTTGGGGTATATCTTCTACAAGTAAACACGAGTTGCTGCTAGGAAGTTAAAGGGAGGATAGCTAGCTTTTAAAATAAAAAAAGGACCAGCTTCTGCGGACATCAGGAAAAAGGACTGAGGTAGAGGCTAGTGAAGTACTTTGTGTGGGATGTGCCAAAGTAAGGGGCATAGATATAAGCATTACGACGAAGTGAAGTAAAACGACTAGGATCATTTGAAATGTGAATATAGAGAAGAATGGAGCGTGTGAAATGGACTGACAGAATGAGTGGGTGAAGGAAGAATAGTGCTGAAACTGATGAGGAAGGGAAAAAGAAATTGACTGGGTCACTGGCTGAGAAGAAACTGTTTTCTGACGGATGTACTGAAAGGAGTGGTGAACAGTAGAAAAAATTTGATGCAGGGATATATATCAGTTGATAGAAATTAAATTAAATTATGATTTATTTAACGACGCTAGCAACTGCAGAGGTTATATCAGCGTCGCCGGTGTGTTTACATGCAGGTAAATCTACTGACATGAGCCTGTCAGATCCAGATCTAGATCCAGAGGCGGAAAATAGGGAAGATTGGAGAATGCTGGATTTGCAGTGAAGTATCTGTCCTTGGACATTTGTGAAGATGTGTACACCACGCACCTCTTATCTTTACAAACCACTCACTATTGCTCGTGTAGTGTGGATTTGTACGAAACCGGTCTCGCACCTCGCATGCGTCGTTTCTTAGAAAACAAGTCGAAGAAATGCTCTCACATTTCAGTGCACTACACTGATTTTTGTCTGAGAGTTAGACTCAAACATAAAGTGCAGCTTAAATGATACTGACTAAACTGACCCAGTAATCATAAATCACTCTGAATTGTGAATAGTTTTAATAAAAAAAATAAACTATTTCATTCAAGTGAAATAAAAAATTGAGGAAGGAATACCCTATTAAAAATAGGAAAACGAAGTACCCTATCTTAGTTATTTGCTTAATAGTGTATTTTCTACTTTAAAGTATATTTATTTTTTAAATTGTGTTTTTGAATAATAAACAGTGGTTCATTGTAGTGTATGCGATATTAGCACTCAAAGGGAAATGGGTATTGGTAGTAATTGCAGTGCCAAGCCACATTTTTACACTTTTGAGATAATGCAAGTTGAATGTTTGATCAAATCCTCAAATCACAGAAAGAGTTAAATTTTGATTCTATAGATATAATTAATTTCCCTGATACACTTTTAATGAAAATATGAAATACATTATACACATTTTTTATTATTTTATATTACAAATTTATATTTTAATGTATAATCTATACTGTTCTGTGGCTTGACACTGTCTTGGTCAAAAGAATTACTAATTATAATTATATTATAGTGTGAAGTTTTATTGACATTAGAAATGTTATATTTTCAACTATTATTTTATCATTTTTAAGACAAACAAACTTGATATTAATATCGTTACTTCTCAAAAGACAAACAGTAACCTAAAATATAGGGTATTTCAAAAGTCAGTGCAAATATTAAACCCCTATAAATATTATAATATTTGAGATAGGGTAAAAACAAAAACATCACAGTGTGGGCAAACAATGGGGTTTACAAAACATTGGGAAGATGTCCACTGTTCTCTTGTTCAACAGCATTTTGCAGACAATGTCTTGGAATATTGGTAATTTCTTGCGAGATGACATCTTTAGGGTTGTTGGATGTGTTAGGAAAACTCGTTCTTTAAGGTAACCCCACAACCAAAAGTCGGCCGGATTGAAATCTGGAGATCGCGGAGGCCACATTGTTGGAAAGTGCCTACTGATGACTTTGGTCGAAAAACGAACCTTAATTACGCGTGTTAACTCCACCATTAATTTTTAGTAGGTTATTTTACGACGCTTTATCAACATCTTAGGTTATTTAGCGTCTGAATGAGATGAATGTGATAATGCCGGTGAAAAGGGTCCGGGGTCCAGCACCGAAACTTACCCAGTATTTGCTCATATTGGGTTGAGGGAAAACCCCAGGCAACTTGCCCTGACCGGGAATTGAACCTGGGCCACCTGGTTTCCCGGCCAAATGCGTTAACCGTCACTCCACATGTGCGGACAATACTGCAATAAAACAGACTTACAGTAAACAGGGAACACTACTACAGCATGTTACAAGTACTTCGTCATCCCTAGACAGAGGAATCACGATATGGAAAACATAATCTTCATGCAAGATGGCGCTCCACCCCACATCTTTATCCCTGCAAAAAAATTACGCAGATGTTTGGTGATTGTGTCATCAGTAGGCACTTTCCAACAATGTGGCCTCCACGATTTCCAGATTTCAATCCGACCGACTTTTGGTTGTGGGGTTACCTTAAAGAACGAGTTTTTCTGACACATCCAACAACCCTGCTGCAACTGAAAGATGCCATCTCGCAAGAAATTGCCAGTATTCCAAGACATTATCTGACAGAATGCTATACGTTGAACAAGAGAACGACGGACATCTTCCCAATGTTTTGTAAACCCTGTTGTTTGCCCAGCACTGTAATGTTTTTGGTTTTTTTCCTATCCCAAATATTATAATATTTATAGGGGTTTAATGTTTAAGCTGATTTTTGAAACAATATTTTAATAATGAATTTTTTCTACCCAAAATAAAATACCGTATTATAAAAGTCAAATTAGTTCATATATTTATACTACTCAAAAATCTACTTGATGGCAATTCAATAATATGGTAATGCACTCATATAAATATTAAATATTTAGGATAAGAGAATGCCAAGCAACATATCGCAAAAATTTAGGGCAAGTAAATGCCAAGCAACAATTTTAAATTTAAGAATATCTTGACTCACATAAGGTAACAAAAGGAACAAAACGTTAGACATTAATGGACAGTATTATTAATTTAAATAAATAATGAAAAATCAATTAGAAACATCTTTTATGAAATGAAATGCGTACTTTGTCCAAGCAACACATCTACATTTAACATTCTGAGGGCAATATAATGCCAAGCAACATTTAACTATATTTCAGTTTTTGATGTTAAATCTTCTTCAGAAAGTGGCAAATATTCAGAATCAGAGCTGGAATTACTTCCTTCATCATTCGATTCATTAGAAAACTTAAGCTTCCTCCTACATATTTACCATTCTCTCCAAACTATCTTTGTTGCTTGACATTGTCTTGCCGTTATAGAAGGTGCATGAAGTATTAGGGTAAGAACATACAACGGATAATAGAGCCATCTGTTAGGTTTTCTGCAGAAACACTTGACACCATAATTTTAAATGTATTATTTCCCATGAAAACGCATGATTAGTTCAATTTGGCCAAAAATGTGGTTTGGCACTTTCTTTCCGGGACCCCCTCAATTCAAAGCTTCATGTTGCTGTGGAAATCCAATTAATGAAACATGATTTCAGTTTGGATTAAGTTCAACCAGTGACATATTCAGAATTTTTTTTTAAATGGGGGAGGCATTATTAAAATTGTTTACAATTTGCTTATCGGTATATTTTGTACAGAGGCCTACCAGGAAGACGTTAGTGACAACATCGTCATGCAGCAGCTGCAAAGAAACATTTAAAATTTAAAATTTTTACTATTCTCGTGAGAATCACTATGCGACTCTTTTATTTTAAAAATCGTAAAATGAGCTTTGCGTTTGTTTAGACATATCAAAGTACCCAGAAGGATAATGCGAAGTTTATATTAAAAATAGGTCAAGTTTCGGTCCCCTACGGGCACTTCCAATGGATTCCTAACGAATATTCACATGTTTATCACTGGGATTGTGGCGCTAGAAATCAATTTAGAACACATTTCAATTTTTATTGTACAATATAAATGCAATTATCACTACAATGACAATAATTCTTGCATATAACACAAAAACAACTTCGGAATCATAATTAACAGTTGCAGTTTTACTTCACTTCCACTAGATTGCGTAGCGTAGTAGGCGTAGCAGGGATGCCAATATCGGCAAACGAAACGAAACTGTGAGGCATGTTACAATAGGTGTGTAGCACATTAGGTTAGGTTTTGTTAGGTGTGTAAGATATGAATGGTTACCACAGTTGGCGATGCTGCAATCATTCTCCCACTCCACCTCAAATAACGTCACAACGACGGAATATGGCCGCCTTCTTCCTTCAAGTACGACGATTTTCATATCTAAGTAAGGAACCTATTTAGGGTGGGTTGGGTGGGACCACAGCTCTCCCAGTGATCACATCGAGTTCCTACTACTCCACACTACAAAACTAAGGTATTTTTAGTGTCTGGTTTTAATTCACAATACTGGCAATATATGACTGAAACTTCACCTAAAACAGGGCTGGGCAGCAAGAGCGGATTCTACTCTCTCATGGGGAGCCATATGATTTCTCTTCATCCCCTTTCTTCCCCGCCGAACACCACACACCGTTGATGCAGTGACTGATGAATATTAAGTGTCCCCGTTTAGAGTGTAGTTCCGCTCCCGATGCCCAGCCCTGACCTAAAAATATGACCTGTCAAATGCACAAAACGTTAAATGAACATTTCACAATTAAGTCAGAACTCTAACGAACGGGTGAATACTGCTCTTAAATTGAATTTAAAGTCGGTAGTGCACAATATTTAACATCTGCATTACAGAATTGTCAAAAGAACCTTTTCAATTTCATACTGTGTCAGCTTCATTTTATTACAAGGGTCGTATGAGGTGATAGATCTCTCTCTATAAAAAAGATAGCATTGTTATAATTCGAATGTGCCACAGCACCTAGGACTGGGATTATGTTGAAGGAGGGGTAGGAAGAATTGAAGAATTATATACATTTTCTAATAATTATTTAACGTCAATAATTATTAATACACCTTTCTATGCCTTATGTCGATGTAGATTTTGTTACTCTGATAGTGAAAAATTAGAGAAAGGGAAACGATTGTGGATAAAAAAATACTCAAATCTAAATATGTCTTTTTTTTAAGTTCAGGGGGGTTCAAACCCATTAACCCCCCCACCCCTCGTAAGTTGAACGATTCTTCGATTTTTCACAACATAAGCTTAAAAATGCAGGTTTCTTAAAACTTTAAATTTTGAGTTAAACCAACTCAAAATGGGCCGTCAATATTGCATTCCTGTTTTGACTTCCTGCACACTTTGATAAGAAACGATTTAATAATATTTATATGATTATGTTTACTGTCACTGTCTTATTAAAACGCTAGAGAATTTCGTGGTAAAAATATTAAAATAATGTTCTTTCTTTCTGTCAAGAACCTAATATGTTTAACGTCAAACATTTAAGAACAGGTTCTGCGAACTGCAACAAATTCAATAAGTGAATTGGACAACTGGTGAGCAATGGCTGAATGACACCTCTGGATAAAGCCCTATTCGCTACCAGTCATCATCGTGTCCTCATTTCCGAAGGTCGATTCCAAATATGCCTCCATTCATCTCTGTCTTCCCAAGCTTTTTTCCTGTTTATTTATTTTTATTTTTTTTAGTTATTTAACGACGCTGTATCAACTACGAGGTTATTTAGCGTCGATGAGGTAGGTGATAGCGTGATGGTATTTGGCTAGATGAGGCCGAAAATTCACAATAGATTACCTGGGATTCACCTTACGGTTGGGGAAAACCTCGGAAAAAACTCAAACAAGTAATCAGCCCAAGCAGGGATCGAACCCGCGCCCGAGCGCAACTTCAGACTGGCAGGCAAGGGCCTTAACCGACTGAGCCACGCCGGTGGCCTTTTCCTGTTTATTTCATCCCACTTGTATCCCCGTTCTTTTAAGTTCTTCTGAATTTGATCTATCCATCTTTCCCGTGGTCTTCCCATTGGTCCTCTTCCTTTCACTTTTAAATTTAATATTCTCCTTGACAGACTTTCTCTGTCCATTCTTTTAAGGTGTCCAAACTATTGTAAGCTCTTATTTTCTAATTACCGAGGCGTACTTGTACGAATAATAATTCAAATCTCCTGAGCTTGTGCATAGCTGAAAGCACCACTACTTCAGAATATAAACAATTAGCTACTGTACCTTTTCTTCTTTCAGCAGCTTCCATGAAATCAATCTCCCGTATTTTTATCAACCACTCCCTGTGCCGTCTGTTGAAATCCAGTAACTCTTCGTCCCATCTCTTCAGATATGAACTCTCTGTTTCTTGTACAGCTAAAAGAAAATGTAATTCTGAGTTGAAATCTTCATAATACACTGTTTGCTAACTATGAAGAGGATAAATAGGTACTGTCACTTTTAAATTTAATATTCTCCTTGACAGACTTTCCCTGTCCATTCTTTTAAGGTGCCCAAACCATTGTAGGCTCTTATTATCTAATTTCCGAGGCATACTTGTACCAATAATAATTCAAATCTCCTGAACTTGTGCATAGCTGAAAACGCCACTACTTCAGAAATAAACAATTACTGTACCTTCCCTTCCAAAACTTCCACCGATTTCGGAGGCTCCAAGACTACTCTGCAGCTCTTGCTGCTTCTGCACCTGCATTAAGTGGTCATCTTTCTTGCTGGTCTCGGGATCGCTGCTGTTGGTGGCAGCATCTACCATTTTCTTCTCTGCAGTTTTTTTATGTTCAGCTAAAAGACAGTGTAATTCTGAGTTGAAATTTTCATAATACACTGTTTGCTAACTATGAAGAGGATAAATAGGTACTGTCCAGCCGAATGGTTATGTCGCATCCTGGTTTGTCCCACTTGTTTCTCCTGTCCTCTCTATAAGGGCTAGTGCCTGAGTTGTTAGGTTCTTGTCTGCAAATATTTTCTGTATGGGACTGGAAGTTTGCGTAGTATTATACAGCTGCTTAAAGTAATTTAAAGAAAAAGGTCCCCTTAAGTAAGTAAATGTCATGTGATTTCCCCTGTCTTGACGACCATGTGACATAACCACTCGAATGAACAATAGCATGACAACATGTACGTCACCAAACTTTTAACAATATGTGAATTATAAAAGTAAAGTCTGAAAAAAATAATCGAAAGATGAAGCACATAGTAACGGCACAGTCTACTATATACAGTCACGAAGCTTGAGGTGATTTTTTGCAAATCTCGTGATAAAGCGCTCCAAGCGGTTAGCAACTAGAAACAATAGACTGTCCATGGTCGACTTTGGACTGAATCGTATTTCCATCGAGTGCTAGCTCGTTGCGTATTTCACATTGATGCTTGTGAAATGTTCGTTATTGGTTGTAATGAAAATGTTAATGGCTTAAATACAATAATTGGAATAATATTTTACTAGAGACGTAGAAAAATTAAGTTCGTTTTAATGAAATTTATTGATCACGTTTTATTTTCAATTCTGGTGGTATTATCATTGCTTAGGCCTACTTTTTTTCAAAGGATATGTTTTTAATTATAGCTGTTAATTTTGTTGTTATTTTTATTTGTTACTTTACTAGAGACGTAGAAGAAGTCTGTTACAATAAAATTTATTAATCACGTTTTATTTCCAATTCTGGTGTGATTATTATTGCTTAACCTCATCCCACTTTAACTACGTAAGCCTACACTACAAGTACCGGTACACATAAGTTAATCCAATAATTCATATTTCCATTATTATTGTTGTAAAAGGAAATGCAAATTAATATTTATTGGTTTTATAGTTAATTTCGCTATAATCTTGAATGAGTGAAGCGATTATAGTAAATTTCAGTTCGTTTTGCACAAACAAAAATAATATTAACCTATTTCTTGCAGGTACCTTCGAGTTTATGGTGGAATTTAATATACTTCATTAAACTAATAATTGACTTTATGCATTTAATATTTCAATAATGGAAGGAAGGTGTTAATTTTTCCAAAAGAACACAACGAAAGTGTAACATATTTTGTCGGCTGCTAGGAGAGAGATCTGCGATGATGAGGCGATAGTAGCGATCCTAGTGGTGGGCAACTATCCATGTTTGCATTTTTACTACATATTGAGCTTCGCGACTGTATATAGTAGACTGTGGTAACGGTTACCAGTACTTCTAATGTAGGTATAACCTGAAAAAAAAAAAAAAATAAATAAATTCAGGGAACTGAAATAAAGAAAGTTTAGACTTTAATTAAAAATGAAATTAATTTATCCATATTCTTTTATTTACAGGTGGCTCCTAAATGTTGTATGCCTGTGTGTACCAGCAATTACCAGATTGGTATAAATGAGAACGTTATGTTACAGTTCTCAAATTTCCAACCGAAAAGATTAAGTTACATGGCTTGAAGCTACTCGTACCACGAAATGTCTTCACGTTAACAAAGCATTCAGTTGTATGTATTAAACACTTTGGAGTAAACGAATTGAGGACCATTTTAGCAAAACTCAACAAATGCCATTTTTTTCGAATTGCGGGTTTTGACGGATTCTGGTCAATTGTAATGAGAGGAAAATGATGCAATGCTCATAATATCACAAAACTCAACATTTTCCGGTGAAAATTGTGCCTCAATGTAGAGAGTTTTCACAAATCCATATCTTAAATTTTCACAAAACTCAACATATCCTCTAACTCAACATTTCACACTTTTATCCTGTTTCACAAGCTAAAATATTTTACAACAATGTAATACATTTGCATTTTGACAACAGTAACACATTTCGGAGATCAAACATTATATAATATTTTGTTGTTTCCGCATTAATTCAGTATAAATCTGGCCGCTGTTGTAGCCTAAGTGCATGTATTCTGTGAGTAGTGATGAAAAATGGATAAGAACCCTGAGTATTCAAATCCGTTCAAGCTACTGGAAGGGGCACGAAGATTAAGAGCAGAGTACGTTAATCTAAGAGGAAGAAACATACAGTTGGGCCTTAAAATAACGACATTCATCCAAAATTAACTGTAATAATTGAGAACAGGGTGAAAAAATCTTGCTGCAGGTTTTTGTGCTTAAATGATCTAAATTATTTTCGAGACAATTTATACAGAAATAGTACAAATGTTGAACAGGACAATTTTTTACTAAGACTTATGAAATTTGATCTACCTAAACGGCGTAGAGTAAAGGAAGACGTCAAAAAGCTAGAAAGATCTGTCTATTTCATATTTCATAAGAGGTGAAAATGGAGAAGATTTCCCAATATGTGCTGCTAAGTTTAGACATTGTTATTATGACATTGAAGGATTACATAGGTAATTTAGAAAAAATGTTTACTCACAGAAAAATCCAGAAATTTGACTCCTAGATCGTTTTCAGATTCCTATGGATCTCAGAATAAAAATTGCATAATGATGACTAATGCCCTGTTGGTTATCTGGAAAGCTCTGAAGTTTTTAAAGAAAGTAAACATTTCTTTCCTATCTGTGGAAAGCTACATGCCTCTGGACCGTGTGTTTCGATTGATAAAGAGCTGAGAACACATGAATACATCACATTGCAATCAGAATAGTATGAAATTATGGCAATGTTTGGGGACGTAAAAGTTTTGGGCAAAGACTGGCATACTTATGACTTAAAATCGATTGAAAAAATATTGTAGAACCAAATTACCATTTAAAATGTCAGAGATGAGGATACTTAGGCCTACATACCGAAGACCTTGTACGGGTAAGAATCGTGTAAAGTGTTATGTACAAAACATATTTTTCCGCACCAATAGAAGTTCAAGTGTTTAAACCAAGAAAGACAAGTGCTTCTGTAATGTTTAAAGCACCTGACCTTCCACTGGTGAACCATGTCAGCAAAAACAAAGCTAATGATGTGAGGAAGTTAAGAGTTAGTTCCATAATGATATTTCGGTAGAGGACAAGGAATTTTATCACAAAGTTTTAAAGAGATGTGCCAAAGATTCTGACAATAGAATGGATTATGATGAACTATTGCACTGAGATTATTCTGCACGATTTTGATTTTCAGTGATTTGGGTAATGTATTGCACAAATAAAAATATTTCAATAACGCAAATAAAAGAGTTCTTGTAAGTCAATACCAAATTTTGAAAAAAAAAATAAGAAAAAAGGAAAGGGCTTGAAATTAGGTTTTACTGTGTTCAATTAACTGTTTTTTAATTCAGCAGTACTCAAGCATTATTTTAAAATACGCAGTAATAATTTTGATGAAGATTTTACCACCTGCAAATGAAAAATAATTGACAATTTTAAGGTATGTGCGTTTAAAAAAGTGGATATGTTGAGTTCTGTAAAATTCTTAACTTTTGTCATATTTTTTTCCAAATAAGATAAGAATAGTAGTTGCATTTTATATCAATTAATACATCTCTGAAGTAGAAACAATATATATTTTTTTCAGAATTATTATGTCAAAGATCTGAGAGTAAACTAAAAAAAAGTTTCCTGCAAAATTTTTTAAATGGCGTTCGTTGAGTTTTGTGAAAACGGTCCTCAATTAGAGACCGATCTTTATTTAGTTGTATCCCCTATTATAATAACATCACCATGGCATACAAGAAACAATAAAAATTCCAAGAAAGAAAATAATAGGCTTATTTTTTTAAGTAGCTTTATTGAGAGATAGTAGTATTCAATGGATTTATGAATCTAGTATAAAGGAACACTTTCAAGAAATCAAAATTTCAGATAACATAGAAGAAGAATAGAAGAACTTAACAGATATTTTAAGAGGGATCGCATTTGAAAGTATTGGCCTAAAAAATTTTAGACGAAAGAGAAAAAGAGGGATATGGGATGAGGATATCAAAGAGGTGATAAATGATAAATGGGAAGCATATCTCCGATATTTACAATTAAAAAAAAAAAACTTAAATTTGAAATAGAATATGAAAGAAAGCGGTCAATATTGCAAAACAGGAAATCGACACAGTGAGAAATGGAATGATTTTGTTTCAAGATTAGGAAGAGACTTATCATTACCAAGGCCTAAAACTTACAAAATTTTAAAGAAAATAAACTCAGAGATAAAAGAAAATGTTGTTATAAACCCTATCCCAAATGAATCTCTACTTAATCACTTTAAAATACCGTATATGTTTCCACAGATATATGCCTCTTACATTAAAGAACTCAAACAACAACATAACAGATGTTATTACTTATGACGAACTCATGAAGTACGGTATATAACGGGAAAGCTCCAAGTGAAGATGGTTTAAATATAGAGCCTTTTAAATGCGCTGGAGAAGAATTTACTTATAGATAATCAAAAATAAATTATTACATTCTTATGAAGACAAAATCACTGAAGATCAAAATGGACTTCGGAAAGGAAGATCATGTTGTGATAGCTATTTATGAAGATTTTAATAGAAAAAACAGAGAGAGAGTTTGATATCGAAACACACTTAGCATTTATTGACTTCGTAAAAGCATTCAATAAAGTTAACAAATAAATTTTTAGAGCTTTTTTTCCATGTTAATGTAGCAAATCAAATCATTTTTTTTTCATCTATTTTTATCAACAAAGTGAAATTGCCATAAGAACTGAACGTGGAACTACTAGTTGGATTTCAATAAACCAAGGTATTAGACAGGGGTGAGGTTTTTCCCCTCTTCTATTTATGAACCATACTTTGTACATTTGGAGTCAAAATCATCATGCTGGAATTCAAATTAATCGAAACATGCTTCTCGATACATTACTGTTTGCCAAGATCAGGTTCTCATCGCTAAATCAGAAGATGATTTACAAAAAATCTGTTTGTCAAGTACGCCAACAATATGTCCATCCATCTCCATACATCGCTTTGCAGTAATTAGTGTTTCGTCTGGCAAAATCCGATTGCTAAAGCCAGCTATAACAGCTGGGGGGTTATCGTGCTAACCACATAATACCTCCATTCTGGTTGGATGATCGTCCACCTCTGTTTCGGCATGGAATGCAAGACCAGCTGTAGGCTGGTCTGTCTGGGCCCTTCAACGACTGTGATGCCACGGATTATTATTATTATTGTTATTATTATTATTATTATTATTATTATTATTATTATTATTATTATTATTATTAAAAATTAAATTGAATAATTTTGGACTTATCACGTTTTCCACTCTGCTCTTCATATCATATCATAATTATATAATATATCATACTGTAATATCATATCATCATTACATCAAACCACATGTCACGTCATATATCATATGATATGAATAGTACAGGGAAAACTCTGATAAGTCACGTTTTACTGTTTTCACAGCACAGAAAGTTAAGAGTTTCAAGATCCATTATATTGTATTATCTTGAGTTGTTGCAATTTAGTAAGGAAAATAAACTAGAGGCCGCTACTCTGCAGTTGTCAAGTTTGTGAACTTACACTAACAATTCCTACCACTACTTCCATTCTATTCGCAAGAGGGTAAAGACATTTGAGGCACTCAGAAGCAAAGTGATACAAGTGACATTTAGTAAGTTTTGAGATAAGTGACTTTGAAGTTGAAACGGAAATTAAAAAATCTGTTACAGGACTATGTTGCTGTAAATTTACAGTTGTGTATGTTGGTACCTATATTTTTTAACTTCTAAATAGAAATTATCTATTCTAAAACAGTTTAGGTAAAATAGGGTTCTAAAGTCACTTGCATTATTTTTCCACGAAAATATTTCTGTGGAAAAGTAATATAAGTGCAAGGGTTTTCAGTATTTTTATATTATTTAAAACAAGAACAAGGACATTGCTTACAACATTGAAACATTTCTGTCTTAACGGCACTTGAGCTTTCTTATCATCGTATTATAACAAAAAATGTGTCTGTATAACTGAAAGAATCAATCAATCTTCTTAATGTATCCAGTTGTTTGCAGACAACATGAAGTCAACTATAGTCCACTGTAGTATTTTCAGTTCTTCTTTTTCATAGTAAATTAGGGGTATTTTGATCGGTGTTCATTATAGACGCCTGTTGCTAGTAACCAGAGTTGGGGTGTAGTCAATATATATTGCAGAGATGTGTCTTCTGCAACTGATACCGATTATTTTAATTTACTTCTTTTGTGGTTTATGGATGGACAGTATAGAAGAATTGTTCCAGATCTTCATCATGATTATTACACCACAGATAAGTAGGATTATCAGAAATGTGAAATCGGTGTAGGTACAATTGAGTGAGAATGTGATCTGTTCTGGCTCTTATTAAAAATGTTTGAACATGTCTGGGCAAGTTTTTGTGAATTTCCAGGTCATTCGGTTTCTTTTTAACGGTCTGTAAAATTTTTCTTTGTCAGAAGAGAGCCAATTGTTGATCTATAAGTTTATAAAATGAAACTTTACTGAAGTAAAGGCATTGGATAGAGATATCACTTGAAGAGGTCTTGGTTGCAAATATGTTGCCTGTTTCACAACGTTATCAACTTTCTCGTTTCCAGGTAGACCACAATGACTAGGTATCCATTGAAATTATATTTTCTTTTGGAGTTTTTTTAGTTCATTTAGTTTTTTCTGAATTGGAATAATTCTATGTGCGTATAGGTGTGGTACATATTTGTTTATATTAAATATAGCCCCCTTGGAGTCAGTAATTATGCAAATAGATCTTTTAGAAATTTGAGTAACACACTGAAGAGCAGCATCAATAGCTAGCAATTCAGTGTCAAGACTGGAGGAGGATGAACATGGTATGAAGTAATTTTCTTGATATTTTGGAATATAATACCCTGCTCTTGGTGTTCCATCATCAGGGTTTAGAGATTCATCTGTATAAATTTGAAGGTAATCCTTATATGTGCTGCAGAGTAGTTTCATGGCATCTAACTTAAGAATGTATGGAGGATCATTTTTGAAATGATTTCGTGGAATTTGTAGGCTATGTTCTGGAATTATCCATTTTCATGGAGGAATTTCATTTACAACTGGAGTTTTAGCAATGAGTGTGTCTGTGATATAGACTGGTATTTCTTCTTTGTTTATTTTGTAGAAATTACATAGGATATTATCTGACAGTTTGAAGAACATCTGAGATCTGGATGAGGCTTGCAATTTTAAATGTACTTTTAGATTATTTTTTAATACATAGTGTCTGAATGGTTAAATATTATATTCAATTTCTAGGGCAACAGTTGATATGGTTTTCGGTACTCCGAAAGAAGAGGGCTAAGAAAATTTCAAATTTTAAATGAAATTCAGCCTCAGTCGCTGTTCATTACGTTACTAGCCTCATCTAATGAAGTCACATCTCTCTCTGCTGAAACATCTATGTTTCTGTCATGAAGTGCATCTGTAGTGTTCCTACCGCGAATATTCCTTCAACTTCCTCTTCCACGCACTTTTCCACGTCCCAGAGTCCTTATTATAGGCCCATCCTAATGCTTCAGGTCATCAAAGAAAGAGTGGTGTATGAGTGGGATGAATTTCGTTAGCTATTGCAAGTTGCTCCACTTAGCAAAAGTTATCCTTATTGTATAGTTGGTCCAGCTTAATGTGTACACGAATATGTAATCTATTACCTCTCTCCATTATGGCAAATGAATTAGTCATACACAGAAGAAACGGAACAACAATATGTAAACAACGCACTTGTATTAGTTTGCCTCTCAGTGAAAACTCTGTATGCATTGTAATACAAGTGTAAGGCCAACATGTAGCAGCACTGACTGGAACTGCACTTATATTACTTTTTCTCTGAACAGAAGTGACGTTAAAGATTTAGAATATATACTTATCTCACTTTTTAAAAAAATGTCACTTATATTACTTTGCTTCTGAGTGCCTCATTTATGAGAAACTCTATACGCCAAGAGCGAATGTCACAGTCAGCAGCTTTGAAATTGGTAAACCTTTTATTAAGAAACTGTCACAACAATTTCGATTTTACGATGTCGTCATAGACGAGTTTCACAAACATAACGGGAAAGTCGTGCTGCAGTTTAAATTATAGATGAGTAGGTAATTTATTTTCTAAATATTCATTGTACCATACTTAGTTACTGCTTCCCTACTTTGAAATATTACTACGAGTCACTGATGTAAATAATAACTGTACCTTCAGAAGAAGGACACTCTATTTTCTCCGTCTGCGTCCATGCGTCGTTCTTCTCAATGACTTCGGGCACCTGTGTTGCAGCGTCTCTCTTCTTCTTCCTCCTCACTGTTGCTTCTATGAGAAAAAGGTAATGAGTCGTTGAATATTGTAATTTCCAGATACAAGAAACTGCGCATGCTCAGAGACATAGAACATAGATACACAAGCTATCGCTAAGGGAGTTAATGAAATTCGTTCTGTTTCGAGTGCTGTCGTATACCGTTCTGAAACGCACTTGAGAAAATACGAAGAAAATGGATTTGTTGTATAATCAATGACCCAGTTGAATAATATTATTGCCCAAATCCTATCAGTTATTATTACGTTTTACCTCGTCAAAAAATATATAAAAAACGAACATTACTTGGGAGATAGTTTGTCTTCTTCAAACAAAATAACAAATAAAACAAAAACCGGTTATGAAAAAAATGTTCTTAACATTATTCTGCTCGTAAACTAATCTGACCAGCGTAAGTTAGTTTGCAACTACTTGTACTTGCTAATAACATTTCCTAAAAATTGACCAATAAACAATGAAAGACAAAAAATGCAAATAAATGCAAAATAAAAGTAGGCATAGACTATATTGATTCGTGTTAAAATGAAACGAGTTTGTATTGTATCCTGCATTGTCTGTGATATCTCAGAAAAAATAGGATATTTCATCAACTTCCGGCCCTATTCAACACTCACCAACTCTTCACTATTTTCCTACCTCCCTTCTGATATTCCCATCACATTCACTCCTCTATTTTTTCTCATTGCTTTCTTCAAATTTTCATCTTACCTGGCGACGAAAGGGTTCCAATAGGCAATCTTCTCTCTTCTTCTCTACTAAATTGCGTCATAATGTGCCCTTCCCTGGTATCCCCCACCCGGACATCCGATTGGGGGGATAGTTTATGTCCGGAATTTTTTACCAGGGCCGAACTCATCATGCACTTTTCAATTCAATTCCAGGACAGATAGATGCGGAAGTTCCCCATTGCTTCCGCACACCACTCTCTCTTTCGCATCTTAAAAGATCCCAGGGGGCCCCGCGTGGAGGTGAGGAGAGTGGATTTGACTAATTAGGCCCTCCGGACTTCACCGAAATTCACCGCAAAGGTTAAATATCAGTTCCATCAGGGTTTTTGACCCGATCAAAGACTGGGAAATCCCAATTAGCCTTTGCCCCCCTTATTGAGTCTAAAGCATTACAAAGATCATCATTTTAAAAAGACCAACTAACATCCTTATTGAACAGAAAAAAGAAAGTTAGTCTTCAAGGATGATTTAAGGGGAGAATGTAGGTATGTTTGGTAACAAATCTCAATATTTCTAACATTATAATCTGAAAAATCCAAGGATGATTAAAAACATTCTTGTCTACTAGTGTGCAAAATTTCATGATTCTACCTTGAATACATTCAGAGAATAAGTTACATATGTTTCTTTTTAAAGGCAACAAATTATTTGTACAAAGGGAGCCAGGGTCTCTTATGAGTTCACTAATCCTGTCGATGTGTATGAAAAAAATTTTTTAAATTGTGAGATGAATAACTTATAATGTCAAAAAGTGATCCCAGGAAATTATTTCAAGTTGTTTTATTTTGTACCGGTATATCTCCATTTGTAGGGTTCCATTGCATATTTTATATAAACTTGCTGTTTGGTACTTACTTGTAACATCCGTTACAAAGAATATTAAACAATTTTTCTTCATATTTAAATATTTCTGTGAGTTCAATATTTACCAGACCTCTTTCAAACTTTCTGCATCAGCTCATCAAAAATGAGAATCAAAAGTGAACAGAGTTTTTTTAGAAAATGGATACTAAGTGAGGCAACACTTCCATTTATTGTAACATCCGTTAAAACTGTTTTTTATGGGGCTCCTATATGGTTTGTACTTTTAGGTTCCTGTTTTCAGTAGTCAGACAAATTAATATTCAAGTGAATTAGGATGGCAAGAATTGATATTATGTATTAAACTTTAATAAATACTGAACTTTATATGAGTAAAATTGTAACATCCGTTACAAATGGAATGGCTCTGTATAATTACCGAGTTTTAGGGCGGAAAGCAGTATTCTAGTTCCTATTTCTGCATTTATTTTCGAGATAAAAACGCAGAAAATCCAGATATGAAACCAATCAATATTATATTTCTTTTTAGATCTTTAATAGTATTAATAATAATTAAATACAATAATTATACGATTTATTTTGTTTGTATTTATTGATAAGTTAGGATGGCCATAAAACTATGTAATGTACTGAAACCATAACACTTCATTCACTTCAGTAATTTCTTAATTGCGTCGCGCGTTCCGTAATGTTTTTAAATGTGCCTGTCCAATCGAGATTTAATTATCAGTCCCTAGTTTCTGGTACTATCAAAAGGGCCAAGTCCCCAAAAACTGAAGACTGCTTAATCTCCCAGGTCATCTAGCTATCCAAACAATTAGAGACTAACTAGCGAGACGCGAAAGACTTAGCACAGTAGACAACCCTTCAAGTTATGAGAGCGCGATTTTAAGAATGGAAAATATACGTCAATTAGTTCTTAAATGATTGATAAATTATTACATGATTGGAAGCCCGATTTTTCTTTGATTATGCTGACTTGTTATCCCAAGGAGCCAAGGAGCGATTTTGAACATTTACTTTATCTTGTTCAGTTACCCTAATCATACCTCAATGTAATTTTTTCTGAAGAAACTAATATTTTTATTCTCTTGTTTTAATGGACTCTGCTAATTAATGTGTGTTTCTGCTTCTTTTATCATTGTTACATTTTATGAAGTTTAAGCACTAAATTGAAAACTATTTCTGATATTTTCTCTTCTTCTTCTTCTTATTTGCTATTACAGCCCAGGTGGGCCTTAACCTCCTCTATGGCTCTCTTCCATCCTTCTCTATCCGTCGCCAACTCCCTCCAATTCCTTATTCCTAATCTATTCACATCCACTCGTACACAGTTCCACCATCTTGTTCTCGGTCTTCCTCTTAATCTGGTTCCATCTGGGTTGTTATTGAAGACAATCTTCACTTTCCTTGTTGTTTCCATCCTTGTGACGTGTCCCAACCATCTCAGTCTTTGACATCTTATGTGCGCCTCCAAATCCGATTCCTTGTACAGTTCGTATATCTCATTATTATATCTGGATTTCTGATATTTTATCTCACTGTAAAAATGAATACAGATTACACGGGACGGAACAATTTCGGTAATAGCCCTTTGGGATATGAATGCTAAGCATAGTGTAACTGGAAAAGTTCCCTAACATATCATTTCTTTAGGCTTACATTTCTCAGAAATAATTTTATTATTTTCCAGACATTTCTTTCATAAAGACGACTTTTCGATTTTCATTTTAGCATCAAAAAGTCATTAATTTCCACATCCATAAATTAGAGTACCCAAAAGTAAATTTCCGTGCCTACGAGTACTTTTAAGCACGCTAATTACAAAAACTGAAAACATAAATATATTCCAACTATTTATTTATTATAAATATTCACAACACAATTATTTAAATAAGAAATTGCAACATTTGGAGATTTGATACCTACATTATTCACTTCCGAATCACTCATTTTACTTAGGTATTATTATATTTTATCACTTTCGTTATTATACAGTAATTGTACTTTCCAAATTGCATGAAAAGCAGAAAAAACTTACTAACATCAAGCCGTGAAATATCGCTCTTTCCACACCAAAGATATACTCTTTCGTCTTTAACATCAGAAGTTCGCCATTTCTTTAAAATATAAATACATACGGGATTCTCTAGCAACTGTCTAAAAAAAATCTTGTATGAAACACATGTGAAACTAGCATTTTAAGCACTTGCAGTGTTGTACACCTCTCTTGCAACTTGTTGCATAAAAAGTTATTTTATTTTTGATACCATTATATTTTAAAAACATTTACAAACACACATACTGTGAACATGCCTACATTCCACTTTCCAGTTGCACCGCGGGGATGAGGTGTAAGGGCAGTCTCCTCGTGACTGCCATCAGAGCTGCAGGGAAGAGCGTTTCCGTTTTTTGGCAAGTGCTACTGAATTCACAGCGACCATTCCTAGAAACAAAACCGATTTCTTATAAATAATGAAAACAAAAATGGCGAAGGAAGATTCTATTCATTTTATTTTAAGGATTTAGTATGTGAAATTACTTTTATTGAACTCCTTTTATCCTGTACATTTTCTTACCATCATTCACAGTTGAGAGTCGGCCTCGGTAGCGTAGTTGGCATAGCGCTGGCCTTCTATGCTCGAGATTGCAGGTTCGATTCCGGCGCAGGTTGATGATATTTAAGTGTGTTTAAATGCGGCAGGCTCATGTCAGTAGGTTTACTGGCATGTGAAAGAACTACTCAGGGGCAAAATTCCGGCACACCTCTCCTGTTGCCACCGTTGTTAAATAAACCATATCATCATCATTATTCACAGTTGAGATGCAGCTCTTTGCTTGTTTAATTCTCTATGAAATGAAACAACCCAGAACTCACCACGTGGAGGTGGCTGCATGTCGAGTTCCGCCCTGCCCATCCCAACCACCCTACCATGTGGGCAAGAGATCCAGATCCAGATCCAGATCCAGAATCCAGATCCAGATCCGCAGATCCAGTTCCGCTGATCCGCAAATCCAGATCCGCAGATCCAGATCCAGATCCGCAAATCCAGATCCAGATCCAGATCCGCAGATCTAGATGCAGATCCAGATCCAGATCCAGATCCGCAGATCCAGATCCGCAGATCCAGATTCGCAGATCCAGATCCGCAGATCCAGATCCAGATCCAGATCCAGATCCGCAGATCCAGATCCACATCCGCAGATCCAGATCCGCAAATCCAGATCCAGATCCGCAGATCCAGATCCAGATCCGGATCCAGATCCGCAGATCCGGATCCAGATCCGCAGATCCACATCCGCAGATCCAGATCCAGATCCGCAGATCCAGAACCAGATCCGCAGATCCAGATCCAGATCCGAAGATCCAGATCCAGATCCAGATCCGCAGATCCGGATCCAGATCCAGATCCGCAGATCCAGATCGAGATCCCCAGATTCAGATCCAGATCCAGATCCGCTGATCCAGATACAGATCCGCAGATCCAGATCCAGATCCGCAGATCCAGATAGAGATCCAGATTCGCAGATCGAGATACGCTGATCCAGATCCGCAGATCCAGATCCAGATCCAGATCCGCAGATCCAGATCCATATCCGCAGATCCAGATCCATATCCGCAGATCCAGATCCGCAGATCCAGATTCAGATCCGCAGATCCAGATCCAGATCCGCAGATCCAGATCCAGATCAGCAGATCCAGATCCGCAGATCCAGATCCAGATCCGCAGATCCAGATCCATATCCGCAGACCCAGATCCAGATTCGAAGATCCAGATCCAGATCCGCAGATGCAGATACAGATCCGCAGATCCAGATCTGGATCCGCAGATCCGGATCCAGATCCAAATCGGCAGATCCAGATCGAGATCCGCAGATCCAGATCCAGATCCAGATCCGTAGATCCAGATCCAGATCCGCAGATCCAGATCCGCTAATCCGGATCCAGATCCGCAGATCCAGATCCAGATCCGCAGATCCAGATCCACATCCGAAGATCCAGATCCAGATCCGCAGATCCAGATCCAGATCCAGATACGCTGATCCAGATCCAGATCCGCATATCCAGATCCAGATCCATATCCGCAGATCCAGATCCGGATTCCCAGATCCAGATCCGGATCCGGAGATCCAGATCCATATCCGCAGATCCAGATCCGCAGATCCAGATCCAGATCCAGATCCAGATCCGCAGATCCAGATCCAGATCCGCAGATCCAGATACATATCCGCAGACCCAGATCCAGATTCGCAGATCCAGATCCAGATCCGCAGATGCAGATACAGATCCGCAGATCCAGATCCAGATCTGGATCCGCAGATCCGGATCCAGATCCAAATCGGCAGGTCCAGATCGAGATCCGCAGATCCAGATCCAGATCCAGATCCGCAGATCCAGATACGCAGATCCAGATCCAGATCCGCAGATCCAGATCGAGATACAGATCCGCAGATCCAGATCCAGATCCAGATCCGCAGATCCAGATCCAGATCCGAAGATCCAGATACAGATCCGCAGATCCAGATCCAGATCCGCAGATCCAGATCCAGATCCGCAGAAGCCAGATCCAGATCCGCAGATCCAGATCCAGATCCGCAGATCCTGATCCAGATCCAGATCCAGATCCGCAAATCCAGATCCAGATCCGCAGATCCAGATCCGCAGATCCAGATCCAGATCCGCAGATCCAGATCCAGATCCGGATCCAGATCCGCAGATCCGGATCCAGATCCGCAGATCCAGATCCAGATCCGCAGATCCAGATCCAGATGCGAAGATCCAGATCCAGATCCGCAGATCCAGATCGAGATCCCCAGATTCAGATCCAGATCCAGATCCGCTGATCCAGATACAGATCCGCAGATCCAGATCCAGATCCAGATACGCTGATCCAGATCCAGATCCGCAGATCCAGATCCAGATCCGCAGATCCAGATCCGCAGATCCACATCTGGATCCGCAGATCCAGATCCAGATCCAGATCCGCAGATCCAGATCCGCAGATCCAGATTCGCAGATCCAGATCCAGATACAGATCCGCAGATCCTGATCCAGATCCAGATCCGCAAATCCAGATCCAGATCCGCAGATTCAGATCCAGATCCGCAGATCAAGATCCAGATCCGGATCCAGATCCGCAGATCCGGATCCAGATCCGCAGATCCAGATCCAGATCCGCAGATCCAGATCCAGATGCGAAGATCCAGATCCAGATCCGCAGATCCAGATCGAGATCCCCAGATTCAGATCCAGATCCAGATCCGCTGATCCAGATCCAGATCCGCAGATCCAGATAGAGATCCAGATTCGCAGATCGAGATACGCTGATCCAGATCCGCAGATCCAGATCCAGATCCAGATCCGCAGATCCAGATCCATATCCGCAGATCCAGATCCATATCCGCAGATCCAGATCCGCAGATCCAGATTCAGATCCGCAGATCCAGATCCAGATCCGCAGATCCAGATCCAGATCAGCAGATCCAGATCGAGATCCGCAGATCCAGATCCAGATCCGCAGATCCAGATCCATATCCGCAGACCCAGATCCAGATTCGAAGATCCAGATCCAGATCCGCAGATGCAGATACAGATCCGCAGATCCAGTTCCAGATCTGGATCCGCAGATCCGGATCCAGAACCAAATCGGCAGGTCCAGATCGAGATCCGCAGATCCAGATCCGTAGATCCAGATCCAGATCCGCAGATCCAGATCCAGATCCGCAGATCCAGATCCAGATCCGCAGATCCAGATCCGGATCCAGATCCGCAAATCCGGATCCAGATCCGCAGATCCAGATCCAGATCCGCAGATCCAGATCCACATCCGAAGATCCAGATCCAGATCCGCAGATCCAGATCCAGATCCAGATACGCTGATCCAGATCCAGATCCGCATATCCAGATCCAGATCCAGATCCGCAGATCCAGATCCGGATCCGCAGATCCAGATCCATATCCGCAGATCCAGATCCAGATCCAGATCCGCAGATCCAGATCCAGATCCGCAGATCCAGATCCAGATCCGCAGATCCAGATACATATCCGCAGACCCAGATCCAGATTCGCAGATCCAGATCCAGATCCGCAGATGCAGATACAGATCCGCAGATCAAGATCCAGATCTGGATCCGCAGATCCGGATCCAGATCCAAATCGGCAGGTCCAGATCCAGATCCAGATCCAGATCCGCAGATCCAGTTCCGCAGATCCAGATCCAGATCGAGATACAGATCAGCAGATCCAGATCCGCAGATCCAGATCCAGATCCAGATCCGTAGATCCAGATCCAGATCCGAAGATCCAGATACAGATCCGCAGATCCAGATCCAGATCCGCAGATCCAGATCCGCAGATCCAGATCCGCAGATCCAAATCCAGATCCAGATCCAGATACGCTGATCCAGATCCAGATCCGCAGATCCAGATCCAGATCCAGATCCGCAGATCCAAATCTGGATCCGCAGATCCAGATCCGCAGAAGACAGATCCAGATCCAGATACAGATCCGCAGATCCTGATCCAGATCCGCAGATCCAGATCCAGATCCGCAAATCCAGATCCAGATCCGCAGATCCAGATCCAGATCCGCAGATCCAGATCCAGACCCGGATCCAGATCCGCAGATCCGGATCCAGATCCGCAGATCCAGATCCAGATGCGAAGATCCACATTCAGATCCAGATCCGCAGATCCAGATCCAGGTCCGCAGATCCTGATCCAGATCCGCAGATTCAGATCCAGATCCAGATCCGCAGATCCGGATCCAGATCCAGATCCGCAGATCCAGATCGAGATCCGCAGATTCACATCCAGATCCAGATCCGCTGATCCAGATATAGATCCGCAGATCCGGATCCAGATCCGCAGATCCAGATCCAGATCCGCAGATCCAGATCGAGATCCAGATCCGCAGATCCAGATTCATATCCGCAGATCAAGATCCGCACATCCAGATCCAGATCCGCAGATCCAGATCCGCAGATCCAGATCCATATCCGCAAATCCAGATCCGCAGATTCAGGTACAGATCCGCAGATCCAGATCCAGATCCAGACCCGCAGATCCCGCTCCAGACCCACAGATCAAGATCCAGATCCGCAGACCCAGATCCAAACCCGCAGATCCAGATCCAGATGCAGATCCAGATCCAGACCCAGACCCAGATCCAGATCCAGATCCGCAGATCCAGATCCAGATCCAGATCCGGATCCGCAGATCCAGATCCGCAGATCCAGATACAGATCCAGATCCGGATCCGCAGATCCAGATCCAGATCCGCAGATCCAGATCTAGATCCGCAGATCCAGACCTAGATCGGCAAAGCCAGATCCACATCCGCAGATCCAGATCCAGATTCAGATTCGCAGATCCAGATCCAGATCCGCAGATCCAGTTCCAGATCCGCAGATCCAGATCCAGATCCGCAGATCCGGATCGAGATCCACAGATCCACATCCGCAGACCCAGATCCAGATCCGCAGATCCAGATCCGCAGATCCAGATCCAGATCCAGATCCAGGTCCGCAGATCCAGATCCAGATCCGCAGATGCAGATCCAGATCCGCAGATGCAGATCCAGATCCAGATCCGCAGATCCTGATCCAGATCCAGATTCGCAGATCAAGATCGAGTTCCGCAGATTCAGATCCAGATCCAGATCAGCTGATCCAGATACAGATCCGCAGATCCAGATCCAGATCCGCAGATCCAGATCCAGATCCGGATCCAGATCCAGATCCAGATCCGCAGATCCAGATCCAGATCAGCAGATCCAGATCCAGATCCGCAGATCCAGATCCAGACCCGCAGATCCAGATCCATATCCGCAGACCCAGATCCAGATTCGCAGATCAAGATCCAGATCCGCAGATCCAGATCAAGATCCGCAGATGCAGATGCAGATACAGATCCGCAGATCCAGATCCAGATCCGCAGATCCAGATCTAGACCCGCAGATCCCGCTCCAGACCCGCAGATCAAGATCCAGATCCGCAGACCCAGATCCAAACCCACAGATCCAGATCCAGATCCGCAGATCCTGATCCAGATCCGCAGATCCGGATCCAGATTCAAATCGGCAGATCCAGATCGAGATCCGCAGATCCAGATCCAGATCCAGATCCGCAGATCCAGATCCAGATCCGCAGATCCAGATCCAGATACAGATCCGCAGATCCTGATCCAGATCCGCAGATCCAGATCCAGATCCGCAAATCCAGATCCAGATCCGCAGATCCAGATCCAGATCCGCAGATCCAGATCCAGATCCGGATCCAGATCCGCAGATCCGGATCCAGATCCGCAGATCCAGATCCAGATCCGCTGATCCGGATCCAGATCCGCAGATCCAGATCGAGATCCGCAGATTCACATCCAGATCCAGATCCGCTGATCCAGATATAGATCCGCAGATCCAGATCCAGATCCGCAGATCCAGATCCAGATCCGCAGATCCAGATCGAGATCCAGATCCGCAGATCCAGATTCATATCCGCAGATCAAGATCCGCACATCCAGATCCAGATCCGCAGATCCAGATCCGCAGATCCAGATCCAGATCTATATCCGCAGATCCAGATCCGCAGATTCAGGTACAGCTCCGCAGATCCAGATCCAGATCAGCAGATCCAGATCCAGACCCGCAGATCCCGCTCCAGACCCACAGATCAAGATCCAGATCCGCAGACCCAGATCCAAACCCGCAGATCCAGATCCAGATGCAGATCCAGATCCAGACCCAGACCCAGACCCAGATCCAGATTCAGATCCAGATCCGCAGATCCAGATCCAGATCCAGATCCGCAGATCCAGATCCGGATCCGCAGATCCAGATCCAGATCCAGATCCGCAGATCCATATCCACAGATCCAGATACGGATCCGCAGATGCAGATCCGCAGATCCAGATCTAGATCCGCAGATCCAGACCCAGATCGGCAAATCCAGATCCACATCCGCAGATCTAGATCCAGATTCAGATTCGCAGATCCAGATCCAGATCCGCAGATCCAGTTCCAGATCCGCAGATCCAGATCCAGATCCGGATCCAGATACGCAGATCCTGATCGAGATCCACAGATCCACATCCGCAGATCCAGATCCAGATCCGCAGATCCAGATCCAGATCCAGATCCAGATCCAGATCCGCAGATCCAGATCCAGATCAGAAGATCCAGATCCGCAGATCCAGATCCAGATCAGAAGATCCAGATCCGCAGATCCAGATCCAGATCCAGGTCCGCAGATCCAGGTCCGCAGATCCAGATCCAGATCCAGATCCGCAGATGCAGATCCAGATCCGCAGATGCAGATCCAGATCCAGATCCGCAGATCCTGATCCAGATCCAGATTCGCAGATCAAGATCGAGATCCGCAGATTCAGATCCAGATCCAGATCAGCTGATCCAGATACAGATCCGCAGATCCAGATCCAGATCCGCAGATCCAGATCCAGATCCAGATCCGGATCCAGATCCAGATCCAGATCCAGATCCGCAGATCCAGATCAGCAGATCCAGATCCAGATCCGCAGATCCAGATCCGCAGATCCAGATCCAGACCCGCAGATCCAGATCCATATCCGCAGACCCAGATCCAGATTCGCAGATGCAAATCCAGATCCAGATCCGCAGATGCAGATACAGATCCGCAGATCCAGATCCAGATCCGCAGATCCAGATCCAGACCCGCAGATCCCGCTCCAGACCCGCAGATCAAGATCCAGATCCGCAGACCCAGATCCAAACCCACAGATCCAGATCCGCAGATCCTGATCCAGATCCGCAGATCCGGATCCAGATCCAAATCGGCAGATCCAGATCGAGATCCGCAGATCCAGATCCAGATCCAGATCCGCAGATCCAGATCCAGATCCAGAGCCGCAGATCCAGATCCGCAGATCCAGATCCAAATCCGCAGATCCAGATCCAGATCCGCAGATCCAGATCCAGATCAGCAGATGCAGATCCAGATCCGCAGATCCAGATCCGAAGATCCAGATCCAGATCCGCAGATCCAGATCCAGATCCGAAGGTCCAGATCCAGATCCAGATCCGCAGATCCAGATCCGCAGATCCAGATCCAGTTCCGCAGATCAAGATCCAGATCCAGATCCGCAGATCCAGATCCGCAGATCCAGATCCGGATCCGGAGATCCAGATCCAGATACGCAGATCCAGATCCAGATCCGGTTCCGCAGATCCAGATCCGCAGAACCAGATCCAGATCCAGATCTGCAGATCCAGATCCGCAGATCCAGATCCAGATCCAGACCCGGTTCCGCAGATCCAGATCCAGATCCGCAGATCCAGATCCAGATCCGCAGATCCAGATCCAGATCCGCAGATCCAGATCAGCAGATCCAGATCCAGATCCGCAAATCCAGATCCAGATCCGCAGATCCAGATCCAGATCCACATCCGCAGATCCAGATCCGCAGATCCAGATCCAGATCCGAAAATCCACATCCAGATCCGCAGATCCAGATCCAGGTCCGCAGATCCAAATCCAGATCAAGATCCAGATCCGCTGATGCAGATCCAGATCCGCAGATCCAGATCCAGATCCGCAGATCCAGATCGAGATCCGCTGATTCAGATCCAGATCCGCTGATCCAGATACAGATCCGCAGATCCAGATTCAGATCCGCAGATCCAGATCCAGATCCGCAGATCCAGATCGAGATCCAGATACGCAGATCCAGATCCATATCCGCAGTTCCAGATTCAGATCCGCAGATCCTGATCCAGATCCAGATCCGCAGATCCAGATCCAGTTCCGCAGATCCAGACCCAGATCCATATCCGCAGATCCAGACCCGCAGATGCAGATACAGGTCCGCAGATCCAGATCCGCAGATCCAGAACCAGATCCGCTGATCCAGATCCAGACCCGCAGATACCAATCCAGACCCGCAGAACAAGATCCAGATCCGCAGACCCAGATCCAAACCCGCAGATCCAGATCCAGATCCGCAGATCCAGATCCAAATCCGGATCCAGAACCAAATCGGCAGATCCAGATCCAGATCCAGATCCGCAGGTCCAGATCCAGATCCGCAGATCCAGATCCAGATCCAGATCCAGACCCGGTTCCGCAGATCCAGATCCAGATCCGCAGATCCAGATCCAGATCCGCAGATCCAGATCAGCAGATCCAGATCCAGATCCGCAAATCCAGATCCAGATCCGCAGATCCAGATCCAGGCCCGCAGATCCAGATACAGACTCGCAGATCCAAATCCAGACCCGCATATGCAGATCCAGACCCGCAGATCCTGATCCAGAGCCGCAGATGCAGATCGAGACCCGCAGAGCCAGATCCAGACCCGCAGATCCAGATCCAGACCCGCAGATCCAGATTCAGACCCGCAGATCCAGATCGAGAGCCGCAGAGCCACATCCGCAGATCCAGATCCAGACCCGCAGATCCAGATCCAGACCCGCAGATCCAGGATACATTCCCGCAGATTCAGGATCCAGACCCGCTGACCCAGATCCAGACCCGCAGGTCCAGACCCAGACAAACAGATCGAGATACAGACCCGCAGATCCATATCCAGACCCGCAGATCCGGGATCCAGACCCGCAGATCCGGGATCCAGACCCGCAGATCCGGGATCCAGACCCGCAGATCCGGGATCCAGACCCACAGGTCCGGGATCCAGACCCGCAGATCCGGGATCCAGACCCGTAGATCCGGGATCCAGACCCGCAGATCCAGGATCCAGAGCCGCGGTTCCAGATCCAGACCAGCAGATCCACATCCAGACCCGCAGACCCAGACCCAGACCCGCAGATCCAGATCCAGACCCGCAGATCCGGGATCCAGACCCGCTGATCCGGGATCCAGACCCGCAGATCCGGGTGCAGATCCGCAGATCCAGATCCAGACCCGCAGATCCAGGATCCAGACCCGCAGATCCAGATCCAGACCCGCAGGTCCAGGACCCAGGTCCGCAGATCCAGGATTTAGAGCCGCAGATCCAGGATCCAGTCCCGCAGATCCAGATCCAGACCCGCAGATCTAGATCCCGACCCGCAGATCCATACCGGCTGTTCCAGATCCAGACCCGCAGATCCAGATCCAGACCCGCAAATCCAGATCTAGACCCGCTGATCCAGATCCAGGCCCGCAGATCCAGATCCAGACCCGCAGATTTAGATCCAGACCAGCAGATCCAGATCCAGACCCGCAGATCCAGATCCAGACCCGCAGATCCAGATCCAGACCTGCAGATCCAGATCCAGACCCGCAGATCGAGATCCAGACCCACAGATCCAGATCCAGACCCGCAGATCCAGGATCCAGATCCAGACCCGCAGATCCAGGAGCCAGATCCAGACCCGCAGATCCAGGATCCAGATCCAGACCCGCAGATCCAGGATCCAGATCCAGACCCGCAGATCCAGGATCCAGATCCAGACCCGCAGATCCAGATCAGATCTACTTACGCTTACGCTTAAACTTACGCCTAATAAAACGGCAAACCCCAGAACATGTATGTAGGAATCTGGACCAGCAGCCTTTCTTCGTTCTTCTGGCATCTTCTTCTGCTGCAAGAAACAAAATAAACTTGATCGTTAAGTATATGTCATTGCATTCAGAGGCTTTCATTGAATGGCATATTAATAGGGCTAGGTTTCCTATGGAGATGCATATTTTTACTGTCCATTTGCAAGTCATGCAAAATCATTTTATAAAACCTCCTCAAAAAACGTAAGAACAAATTACAAAAAAACTCAACACACTTTACTTGAACTGATAACCTCTAAGTCTAAAAAAGTATGGACATGCATTCTAACCAATTGAACAAATTCTTAAGAAAACACAACATAAATATTGCCATTCGCATTAATAATTAATTAAATAACATCATACGTAATATGCTTCGATTTCAAAATAGTGGCATATACAGGGTGTATTACGAGGTTTTCCCCTGGATTATGGAGATAATTCCTGGTGTTATTTGGAACAAAAAATGTAAATACAGTAATGAGGTGACAATCATAATTAAGGAGTTACAACAGATTTTCGAAACATGCCATGATGTATGTAGCACTTGACATGTTTGCCCAGGTCTAACGATGTATGGAGGGAAGATTTAACGTTTCACATTCCAAGGTATGGAGAATTCTTCATGAGAACGGACTGTATCCTTTTCATGTGCAGAAAGTGAAGCATTTAGAACCACATGATCATGCCAACCATTTGCTTGCCAGATCCCCAGATTTAACACCCTAGATTACTGCATCTGGGGTGGATGAAAGATATTGTGTACTGGATTAGAGTGCAAATACGAGAAGAGTTGATTCAACGCATTCTTGATGCCACAGCAACAAGAAGGAACGAACATGTCGACGGCTTAATGTCAAAGAACACTAACTCCAAAATCACAACTTTTCAGGAGAGGCAAAAAACAGTTTAATTGTGTACATTTTCTTATGTTACTGCTTTAATTTAAGAGATATGTTGATAAAATTTAAACCATATATATAGAATATAACCTTAAAGACAATACAATACATATTTTCTAGCAATATTTAATATTGTCTTAAAAATTAACACATTTTGGAGATAGTGTTCTTTGTTACTAACACGAAGCGTTCAATTTAGTAGATAGTGTTAAAAATAAATGCCAAAACATTGAATTTAAACACTCTAATAAAAAATTATATATCTATTTGACAATGCAAATTAATAAATTTAACTTATTGTGGAGAGCTACAATTATCATATTTTTTCTTGTTTATAAAGGAACATTATCTACACTCAAAACTTATCAGCATTATTATAAAAGTGCCAGTTAATAGCATAAAAGCATAATATTATCATTATTAGATTAATTTATACTATTATCTGAAATAATAATTTTAACAGTGCATTTATAAAATAATAAAAGAGCAAAGTTATCTTCAATTTACATTGCATTTTAGAACAACAGTGTTTTTAAATAGTTGCTAATGTTACGCTACTTTAATTTATCACAGCTGATGAGGGGTTTGGACAAAAAAGTTATTTAACTAATGATCAATTTATTTTTAAAAATAGCAAAGCCTACAAATTCAGTTGATTTAAAAGTCTGTCTGCACGTAATAAAAAGAAAATACACACTTAACTCAGAATTTATACCCTAAATGACATTGAATAAATTATAATCTGAATATATTATATTTTATTTGATTCAGTATTTGCTTTGAGTATCTTTTTTGTAAATTTAAATCACAAGACAGATACTCTCTTGCAGTGTCGTTTCTTGTACTCGTGTTGGACAGTACTCTTGAAAATGTTTGTGTGGTTCACTATACATTCACGAGTATTTTAGATTTCTTTACTTCGTGTTCATGCTTTCCTCTTCGATCAGTATCCACTAAGTAATTGTCACTTTCTTTGAAAATACAATATGTTCTATTATTGTGTTGGATATGTCAAAGATGGCGAGAAAAAAACCCCTGCATACCCATATCTTTTCTTTATTTTTTACAAGACAAAAAATGGTGTTTTGCCTTCTAGATTCATCCTTTTTGAATTTGGATTTCCTTCACTTTTGTAAGGCAGGCCCATAAAAAATTGCCGCTTCACATCGTTATTCTCAATATTCCAATATTGTTTATGAATGTCATGTTTGTCTTCAGCACTAAATGAGAGGTTGCATTTAAGGGGACATTTTGTACAATCTTTGTCTAGAACTTTTTTTACCAGCAATTTCTTTCCACTATTTAAGGACTTGTGGGCTTTCCCTGTTATCCAGCATTGGACATGGACTACTAACAACTATGCTCTTATTAGCTTCATCACTCATTCCTTGTGAAATTTTAGATGTCGCTAAAGCCATCTTCACCATTAACCTGCCCCTAGTATTCGAACTGAGTATTTTTTAGCTCTAATAAAAGAGTATCAAATTATCAGAGCAATCCTGTGGTGCATTTCTTACAAACTGAATTGATTTAAGAATGCTTGTTCTATTAATTAAAAAATTATCAGTACTCTAACAATGAACAGTATGGTGACTGTATTACATTCTTGCTTGTATGTTCTGAGGCAGTGTCAACAATAAAATCTTAGAAATGATATATAATTTAGAGACAAAGAACACTATCTCGACTTAGTGTTCTTCTAGTCTATATTTTGTTACTGTCAAAGAAAACTAAGTCGAGATAGTGTTGTTTGACACTCAGCATCTGTCTAAATTAACACAACACTATCTCCAAAAAAAAAATAAAACTATTATTTGTAGAGACATATTACTTTCACAATATATAAAGGCTACTTTGTACAATATGATACTATAAATAACCCAAAAAGTCGATTTTTGGAGTTAGTGTCCTTTGACACTAAGCCGTCGATGTGAAGTTACGAAATGCTACACGCGCAGTTCACACCCGTGCGAATCTTTGCCTTCAGATGCTGGGAGGAAATTTTGATTATTTCCTTTAAATCTACTCTACATGCAAGAGACTGGTACAAAATGAAGTACTTGTTTGTATTCTAACTATGATTTCAATTTTTGTCAGTGACATCCCCAAATAAAAATGTTTTTTCTGCTTTTTTCAAATTGCCATAACTCCTTAATTATGAATGTAACCCCATTACTGTTTTTACATTTTTAGTCTCAAATAACACCAGGTATCACCTCCAAAAACGGGGGGAAAACCTCGTCATACACCTTGTATATGCTACAACGCAAAAATTGTCCTGGCAAAAACATTGGTCAAACTCGCATAAAATTACAGGACCCAGTTTAATGAACATGTTTCCGATTTCAAATACAATAGACGAAAATCAAAGTTTGCAACGCACCTGATAAAACAAGATCATGAATTGACCAATATAAATGATACACTATAGGTCATTCACCCTATGAATGACAATCCACGTATACATATCACAGAAGAATTTTATATTTCACAAGCATTAAACCAAGGTTTGTCCCTTTTGAAAGAGCAATTCCCGAACATACGTAGTCCGCTTTATAATTTAAATTCTCCTTACACACGTGATTTCCGATACTCCAATACGCTTCCTCCCCCCCCCCCCCCATCTTTCAATTTGATGTTACTTAGTCATTTTGTAAGTGTAACGTTCGTCAATATTTGTGGCTGAAATTTCTACAACAATGAATATATTTTCTTCTGCTCCGTCTCTGTAAGTAATATCTTTCTTTAATTGGTTGCTCCCCCCCTTTTTATGTTTCGTGAATTAACATCGTTTGGTTACAAATCACAATAATTTCCAATATTAATCTTTTCAACATAGTAAGTAAGAATTTCTAAGTACTTCCATATTACAAGACCACACGTGTATCCATTTTTACCACGCATGAAGCTGCATATTCACCTCTCTTCACTACTCTGCCAATTTGCATCAGCATATCGATCTGACATTTTGTAAACTCAGACTTCATGTTAATCATGTTATACAGTCACGTTGAATGGTGCTTATGCTGTTTATATAGCTTAATCTTATAAAACTGGAGTGATTGTTTACTTTTTAACAATTTTATTCTTGTATATACAGTTTTCATTGTTTTATGGTAATATTATAAATTTTATCCATTTACTTGTGACTCCATATGTGTCATCATAATTCATTATACATCCGAATCTATTTCATAAAACCCTTGGTTTCACTGATTGTTTATAAATTATAATACTTTGTTCATAAGATTTTGTAGCTTAATTGGAGATCTGATGATGGTTCCTTGAACTGAAAATGTTAATCAACATGTTAAAATAAAACACATATGTTATTGTAATATTGTACAAGTTTGATGGCCTTATTAATTAAACTTTATTAACCTACTCAAGGCAGAGTTACGTTATAAATGCATCCTCCCAGAATGACATGTGAAGTGGACAGCTTCAAATACTTGGGGTATATCTTCTACAAGTAAACACGAGTTGCTGCTAGGAAGTTAAAGGGAGGATAGCTAGCTTTTAAAATAAAAAAAGGACCAGCTTCTGCGGACATCAGGAAAAAGGACTGAGGTAGAGGCTAGTGAAGTACTTTGTGTGGGATGTGCCAAAGTAAGGGGCATAGATATAAGCATTACGACGAAGTGAAGTAAAACGACTAGGATCATTTGAAATGTGAATATAGAGAAGAATGGAGCGTGTGAAATGGACTGACAGAATGAGTGGGTGAAGGAAGAATAGTGCTGAAACTGATGAGGAAGGGAAAAAGAAATTGACTGGGTCACTGGCTGAGAAGAAACTGTTTTCTGACGGATGTACTGAAAGGAGTGGTGAACAGTAGAAAAAATTTGATGCAGGGATATATATCAGTTGATAGAAATTAAATTAAATTATGATTTATTTAATGACGCTAGCAACTGCAGAGGTTATATCAGCATTGCCGGTGTGTTTACATGCAGGTAAATCTACTGACATGAGCCTGTCAGATCCAGATCTAGATCCAGAGGCGGAAAATAGGGAAGATTGGAGAATGCTGGATTTGCAGTGAAGTATCTGTCCTTGGACATTTGTGAAGATGTGTACACCACGCACCTCTTATCTTTACAAACCACTCACTATTGCTCGTGTAGTGTGGATTTGTACGAAACCGGTCTCGCACCTCGCATGCGTCGTTTCTTAGAAAACAAGTCGAAGAAATGCTCTCACATTTCAGTGCACTACACTGATTTTTGTCTGAGAGTTAGACTCAAACATAAAGTGCAGCTTAAATGATACTGACTAAACTGACCCAGTAATCATAAATCACTCTGAATTGTGAATAGTTTTAATGAAAAAAATAAACTATTTCATTCAAGTGAAATAAAAAATTGAGGAAGGAATACCCTATTAAAAATAGGAAAACGAAGTACCCTATCTTAGTTATTTGCTTAATAGTGTATTTTCTACTTTAAAGTATATTTATTTTTTAAATTGTGTTTTTGAATAATAAACAGTGGTTCATTGTAGTGTATGCGATATTAGCACTCAAAGGGAAATGGGTATTGGTAGTAATTGCAGTGCCAAGCCACATTTTTACACTTTTGAGATAATGCAAGTTGAATGTTTGATCAAATCCTCAAATCACAGAAAGAGTTAAATTTTGATTCTATAGATATAATTAATTTCCCTGATACACTTTTAATGAAAATATGAAATACATTATACACATTTTTTATTATTTTATATTACAAATTTATATTTTAATGTATAATCTATACTGTTCTGTGGCTTGACACTGTCTTGGTCAAAAGAATTACTAATTATATTATAGTGTGAAGTTTTATTGACATTAGAAATGTTATATTTTCAACTATTATTTTATCATTTTTAAGACAAACAAACTTGATATTAATTTCGTTACTTCTCAAAAGACAAACAGTAACCTAAAATATAGGGTATTTCAAAAGTCAGTGCAAATATTAAACCCCTATAAATATTATAATATTTGAGATAGGGTAAAAACAAAAACATCACAGTGTGGGCAAACAATGGGGTTTACAAAACATTGGGAAGATGTCCACTGTTCTCTTGTTCAACAGCATTTTGCAGACAATGTCTTGGAATATTGGTAATTTCTTGCGAGATGACATCTTTAGGGCTGTTGGATGTGTTAGGAAAACTCGTTCTTTAAGGTAACCCCACAACCAAAAGTCGGCCGGATTGAAATCTGGAGATCGCGGAGGCCACATTGTTGGAAAGTGCCTACTGATGACTTTGGTCGAAAAACGAACCTTAATTACGCGTGTTAACTCCACCATTAATTTTTAGTAGGTTATTTTACGACGCTTTATCAACATCTTAGGTTATTTAGCGTCTGAATGAGATGAATGTGATAATGCCGGTGAAAAGGGTCCGGGGTCCAGCACCGAAACTTACCCAGTATTTGCTCATATTCGGTTGAGGGAAAACCCCAGGTAACTTGCCCTGACCGGGAATTGAACCTGGGCCAATTGGTTTCCCGGCCAAATGCGTTAACCGTCACTCCACAGGTGCGGACAATACTGCAATAAAACAGACTTACAGTAAACAGGGAACACTACTACAGCATGTTACAAGTACTTCGTCATCCCTAGACAGAGGAATCACGATATGGAAAACATAATCTTCATGCAAGATGGCGCTCCACCCCACATCTTTATCCCTGCAAAAAAATTACGCAGATGTTTGGTGATTGTGTCATCAGTAGGCACTTTCCAACAATGTGGCCTCCACGATCTCCAGATTTCAATCCGGCCGACTTTTGGTTGTGGGGTTACCTTAAAGAACGAGTTTTTCTGACACATCCAACAACCCTGCTGCAACTGAAAGATGCCATCTCGCAAGAAATTGCCAATATTCCAAGACATTATCTGACAGAATGCTATACGTTGAACAAGAGAACGACGGACATCTTCCCAATGTTTTGTAAACCCTGTTGTTTGCCCAGCACTGTAATGTTTTTGGTTTTTTTCCCATCCCAAATATTATAATATTTATAGGGGTTTAATGTTTAAGCTGATTTTTGAAACAATATTTTAATAATGAATTTTTTCTACCCAAAATAAAATACCGTATTATAAAAGTCAAATTAGTTCATATATTTATACTACTCAAAAATCTACTTGATGGCAATTCAATAATATGGTAATGCACTCATATAAATATTAAATATTTAGGACAAGAGAATGCCAAGCAACATATTGCAAAAATTTAGGGCAAGTAAATGCCAAGCAACAATTTTAAATTTAAGAATATCTTGACTCACATAAGGTAACAAAAGGAACAAAACGTTAGACATTAATGGACAGTATTATTAATTTAAATAAATAATGAAAAATCAATTAGAAACATCTTTTATGAAATGAAATGCGTACTTTGTCCAAGCAACACATCTACATTTAACATTCTGAGGGCAATATAATGCCAAGCAACATTTAACTATATTTCAGTTTTTGATGTTAAATCTTCTTCAGAAAGTGGCAAATATTCAGAATCAGAGCTGGAATTACTTCCTTCATCATTCGATTCATTAGAAAACTTAAGCTTCCTCCTACATATTTACCATTCTCTCCAAACTATCTTTGTTGCTTGACATTGTCTTGCCGTTATAGAAGGTGCATGAAATATTAGGGTAAGAACATACAACGGATAATAGAGCCATCTGTTAGGTTTTCTGCAGAAACACTTGGCACCATAATTTTAAATGTATTATTTCCCATGAAAACGCATGATTAGTTCAATTTGGACAAAAATGTGGTTTGGCACTTTCTTTCCGGGACCCCCTCAATTCAAAGCTTCATGTTGCTGTGGAAATCCAATTAATGAAACATGATTTCAGTTTGGATTAAGTTCAACCAGTGACATATTCAGAATTTTTTTTTAAATGGGGGAGGCATTATTAAAATTGTTTACAATTTGCTTATCGGTATATTTTGTACAGAGGCCTACCAGGAAGACGTTAGTGACAACATCGTCATGCAGCAGCTGCAAAGAAACATTTAAAATTTAAAATTTTTACTATTCTCGTGAGAATCACTATGCGACTCTTTTATTTTAAAAATCGTAAAATGAGCTTTGCGTTTGTTTAGACATATCAAAGAACCCAGAACGATAATGTGAAGTTTATATTAAAAATAGGTCAAGTTTCGGTCCCCTACAGGCACTTCCAATGGATTCCTAACGAATATTCACACGTTTATCACTGGGATTGTGGCGCTAGAAATCAATTTAGAACACATTTCAATTTTTATTGTACAATATAAATGCAATTATCACTACAATGACAATAATTCTTGCATATAACACAAAAACAACTTCGGAATCGTAATTAACAGTTGCAGTTTTACTTCACTTCCACTAGATTGCGTAGCGTAGCAGGCGTAGCAGGGATGCCAATATCGGCAAACGAAACGAAACTGTGAGGCATGTTACAATAGGTGTGTAGCACATTAGGTTAGGTTTTGTTAGGTGTGTAAGATATGAATGGTTACCACAGTTGGCGATGCTGCAATCATTCTCCCACTCCATCTCAAATAACGTCACAACGACGGAATATGGCCGCCTTCTTCCTTCAAGTACGACGATTTTCATATCTAAGTAAGGAACCTATTTAGGGTGGGTTGGGTGGGACCACAGCTCTCCCAGTGATCACATCGAGTTCCTACTACTCCACACTACAAAACTAAGGTATTTTCAGTGTCTGGTTTTAATTCACAATACTGGCAATATATGACTGAAACTTCACCTAAAACAGGGCTGGGCAGCAAGAGCGGATTCTACTCTCTCATGGGGAGCCATATGATTTCTCTTCATCCCCTTTCTTCCCCGCCGAACACCACACACCGTTGATGCAGTGACTGATGAATATTAAGTGTCCCCGTTTAGAGTGTAGTTTCGCTCCCGATGCCCAGCCCTGACCTAAAAATATGACCTGTCAAATGCACAAAACGTTAAATGAACATTTCACAATTAAGTCAGAACTCTAACGAACGGGTGAATACTGCTCTTAAATTGAATTTAAAGTCGGTAGTGCACAATATTTAACATCTGCATTACAGAATTGTCAAAAGAACCTTTTCAATTTCATACTGTGTCAGCTTCATTTTATTACAAGGTTCGTATGAGGTGATAGATCTCTCTCTATAAAAAAGATAGCATTGTTATAATTCGAATGTGCCACAGCACCTAGGACTGGGATTATGTTGAAGGAGGGGTAGGAAGAATTGAAGAATTATATACATTTTCTAATAATTATTTAACGTCAATAATTATTAATACACCTTTCTATGCCTTATGTCGATGTAGATTTTGTTACTCTGATAGTGAAAAATTAGAGAAAGGGAAACGATTGTGGATAAAAAAATACTCAAATCTAAATATGTCTTTTTTTTAAGTTCAGGGGGGTTCAAACCCATTAACCCCCCCACCCCTCGTCAGTTGAACGATTCTTCGATTTTTCACAACATAAGCTTAAAAGTGCAGGTTTCTTAAAACATTAAATTTTGAGTTAAACCAACTCAAAATGGGCCGTCAATATTGCATTCCTGTTTTGACTTCCTGCACACTTTGATAAGAAACGATTTAATAATATTTATATGATTATGTTTACTGTCACTGTCTTATTAAAACGCTAGAGAATTTCGTGGTAAAAATATTAAAATAATGTTCTTTCTTTCTGTCAAGAACCTAATTTGTTTAACGTCAAACATTTAAGAACAGGTTCTGCGAACTGCAACAAATTCAATAAGTGAATTGGACAACTGGTGAGCAATGGCTGAATGACACCTCTGGATAAAGCCCTATTCGCTACCAGTCATCATCGTGTCCTCATTTCCGAAGGTCGATTCCAAATATGCCTCCATTCATCTCTATCTTCCCAAGCTTTTTTCCTGTTTATTTATTTTTATTTTTTTTTTAGTTATTTAACGACGCTGTATCAACTACGAGGTTATTTAGCGTCGATGAGGTAGGTGATAGCGTGATGGTATTTGGCTAGATGAGGCCGAAAATTCACAATAGATTACCTGGGATTCACCTTACGGTTGGGGAAAACCTCGGAAAAAACTCAAACAAGTAATCAGCCCAAGCGGGGATCGAACCCGCGCCCGAGCGCAACTTCAGACTGGCAGGCAAGGGCCTTAACCGACTGAGCCACGCCGGTGGCCTTTTCCTGTTTATTTCATCCCACTTGTATCCCCGTTCTTTTAAGTTCTTCTGAATTTGATCTATCCATCTTTCCCGTGGTCTTCCCATTGGTCCTCTTCCTTTCACTTTTAAATTTAATATTCTCCTTGACAGACTTTCTCTGTCCATTCTTTTAAGGTGTCCAAACTATTGTAAGCTCTTATTTTCTAATTACCGAGGCGTACTTGTACGAATAATAATTCAAATCTCCTGAGCTTGTGCATAGCTGAAAGCACCACTACTTCAGAATATAAACAATTAGCTACTGTACCTTTTCTTCTTTCAGCAGCTTCCATGAAATCAATCTCCCGTATTTTTATCAACCACTCCCTGTGCCGTCTGTTGAAATCCAGTAACTCTTCGTCCCATCTCTTCAGATATGAACTCTCTGTTTCTTGTACAGCTAAAAGAAAATGTAATTCTGAGTTGAAATCTTCATAATACACTGTTTGCTAACTATGAAGAGGATAAATAGGTACTGTCACTTTTAAATTTAATATTCTCCTTGACAGACTTTCCCTGTCCATTCTTTTAAGGTGCCCAAACCATTGTAGGCTCTTATTATCTAATTTCCGAGGCATACTTGTACCAATAATAATTCAAATCTCCTGAACTTGTGCATAGCTGAAAACGCCACTACTTCAGAAATAAACAATTACTGTACCTTCCCTTCCAAAACTTCCACCGATTTCGGAGGCTCCAAGACTACTCTGCAGCTCTTGCTGCTTCTGCACCTGCATTAAGTGGTCATCTTTCTTGCTGGTCTCGGGATCGCTGCTGTTGGTGGCAGCATCTACCATTTTCTTCTCTGCAGTTTTTTTATGTTCAGCTAAAAGACAGTGTAATTCTGAGTTGAAATTTTCATAATACACTGTTTGCTAACTATGAAGAGGATAAATAGGTACTGTCCAGCCGAATGGTTATGTCGCATCCTGGTTTGTCCCACTTGTTTCTCCTGTCCTCTCTATAAGGGCTAGTGCCTGAGTTGTTAGGTTCTTGTCTGCAAATATTTTCTGTATGGGACTGGAAGTTTGCGTAGTATTATACAGCTGCTTAAAGTAATTTAAAGAAAAAGGTCCCCTTAAGTAAGTAAATGTCATGTGATTTCCCCTGTCTTGACGACCATGTGACATAACCACTCGAATGAACAATAGCATGACAACATGTACGTCACCAAACTTTTAACAATATGTGAATTATAAAAGTAAAGTCTGAAAAAAATAATCGAAAGATGAAGCACATAGTAACGGCACAGTCTACTATATACAGTCACGAAGCTTGAGGTGATTTTTTGCAAATCTCGTGATAAAGCGCTCCAAGCGGTTAGCAACTAGAAACAATAGACTGTCCATGGTCGACTTTGGACTGAATCGTATTTCCATCGAGTGCTAGCTCGTTGCGTATTTCACATTGATGCTTGTGAAATGTTCGTTATTGGTTGTAATGAAAATGTTAATGGCTTAAATACAATAATTGGAATAATATTTTACTAGAGACGTAGAAAAATTAAGTTCGTTTTAATGAAATTTATTGATCACGTTTTATTTTCAATTCTGGTGGTATTATCATTGCTTAGGCCTACTTTTTTTCAAAGGATATGTTTTTAATTATAGCTGTTAATTTTGTTGTTATTTTTATTTGTTACTTTACTAGAGACGTAGAAGAAGTCTGTTACAATAAAATTTATTAATCACGTTTTATTTCCAATTCTGGTGTGATTATTATTGCTTAACCTCATCCCACTTTAACTACGTAAGCCTACACTACAAGTACCGGTACACATAAGTTAATCCAATAATTCATATTTCCATTATTATTGTTGTAAAAGGAAATGCAAATTAATATTTATTGGTTTCATAGTTAATTTCGCTATAATCTTGAATGAGTGAAGCGATTATAGTAAATTTCAGTTCGTTTTGCACAAACAAAAATAATATTAACCTATTTCTTGCAGGTACCTTCGAGTTTATGGTGGAATTTAATATACTTCATTAAACTAATAATTGACTTTATGCATTTAATATTTCAATAATGGAAGGAAGGTGTTAATTTTTCCAAAAGAACACAACGAAAGTGTAACATATTTTGTCGGCTGCTAGGAGAGAGATCTGCGATGATGAGGCGATAGTAGCGATCCTAGTGGTGGGCAACTATCCATGTTTGCATTTTTACTACATATTGAGCTTCGCGACTGTATATAGTAGACTGTGGTAACGGTTACCAATACTTCTAATGTAGGTATAACCTGAAAAAAAAATAGATAAATAAATTCAGGGAACTGAAATAAAGAAAGTTTAGACTTTAATTAAAAATGAAATTAATTTATCCATATTCTTTTATTTACAGGTGGCTCCTAAATGTTGTATGCCTGTGTGTACCAGCAATTACCAGATTGGTATAAATGAGAACGTTATGTTACAGTTCTCAAATTTCCAACCGAAAAGATTAAGTTACATGGCTAGAAGCTACTCGTACCAAGAAATGTCTTCACGTTAACAAAGCATTCAGCTGTATGTATTAAACACTTTGGAGTAAACGAATTGAGGACCATTTTAGCAAAACTCAACAAACGCCATTCTTTTTCGAATTGCGGGTTTTGACGGATTCTGGTCAATTGTAATGAGAGGAAAATGATGCAATGCTCATAATATCACAAAACTCAACATTTTCCGGTGAAAATTGTGCCTCAATGTAGAGAGTTTTCACAAATCCATATCTTAAATTTTCACAAAACTCAACATATCCTCTAACTCAACATTTCACACTTTTATCCTGTTTCACAAGCTAAAATATTTTACAACAATGTAATACATTTGCATTTTGACAACAGTAACACATTTCGGAGATCAAACATTATATAATATTTTGTTGTTTCCGCATTAATTCAGTATAAATCTGGCCGCTGTTGTAGCCTAAGTGCATGTATTCTGTGAGTAGTGATGAAAAATGGATAAGAACCCTGAGTATTCAAATCCGTTCAAGCTACTGGAAGGGGCACGAAGATTAAGAGCAGAGTACATTAATCTAAGAGGAAGAAACATACAGTTGGGCCTAAAAATAACGACATTCATCCAAAATGAACTGTAATAATTGAGAACAGGGTGAAAAAATCTTGCTGCAGGTTTTTGTGGTTAAATGATCTAAATTATTTTCGAGACAATTTATACAGAAATAGTACAAATGTTGAACAGGACAATTTTTTACTAAGACTTATGAAATTTGATCTACCTAAACGGCGTAGAGTAAAGGAAGACGTCAAAAAGCTAGAAAGATCTGTCTATTTCATATTTCATAAGAGGTGAAAATGGAGAAGATTTCCCAATATGTGCTGCTAAGTTTAGACATTGTTATTATGACATTGAAGGATTACATAGGTAATTTAGAAAAAATGTTTACTCACAGAAAAATCCAGAAATTTGACTCCTAGATCGTTTTCAGATTCCTATGGATCTCAGAATAAAAATTGCATAATGATGACTAATGCCCTGTTGGTTATCTGGAAAGCTCTGAAGTTTTTAAAGAAAGTAAACATTTCTTTCCTATCTGTGGAAAGCTATATGCCTCTGGACCGTGTGTTTCGATTGATAAAGGGCTGAGAACACATGAATACATCACATTGCAATCAGAATAGTATGAAATTATGGCAATGTTTGGGGACGTAAAAGTTTTGGGCAAAGACTGGCATACTTATGACTTAAAATCGATTGAAAAAATATTGTAGAACCAAATTACCATTTAAAATGTCAGAGATGAGGATACTTAGGCCTACATACCGAAGACCTTGTACGGGTAAGAATCGTGTAAAGTGTTATGTACAAAACATATTTTTCCGCACCAATAGAAGTTCAAGTGTTTAAACCAAGAAAGACAAGTGCTTCTGTAATGTTTAAAGCACCTGACCTTCCACTGGTGAACCATGTCAGCAAAAACAAAGCTAATGATGTGAGGAAGTTAAGAGTTAGTTCCATAATGATATTTCGGTAGAGGACAAGGAATTTTATCACAAAGTTTTAAAGAGATGTGCCAAAGATTCTGACAATAGAATGGATTATGATAAACTATTGCACTGAGATTATTCTGCACGATTTTGATTTTCAGTGATTTGGGTAATGTATTGCACAAATAAAAATATTTCAATAACGCAAATAAAAGAGTTCTTGTAAGTCAATACCAAATTTTGAAAAAAAAAATAAGAAAAAAGGAAAGGGCTTGAAATTAGGTTTTACTGTGTTCAATTAACTGTTTTTTAATTCAGCAGTACTCAAGCATTATTTTAAAATACGCAGTAATAATTTTGATGAAGATTTTACCACCTGCAAATGAAAAATAATTGACAATTTTAAGGTATGTGCGTTTAAAAAAGTGGATATGTTGAGTTCTGTAAAATTCTTAACTTTTGTCATATTTTTTTCCAAATAAGATAAGAATAGTAGTTGCATTTTATATCAATTAATACATCTCTGAAGTAGAAACAATATATATTTTTTTCAGAATTATTATGTCAAAGATCTGAGAGTAAACTAAAAAAAAGTTTCCTGCAAAATTTTTTAAATGGCGTTCGTTGAGTTTTGTGAAAACGGTCCTCAATTAGAGACCGATCTTTATTTAGTTGTATCCCCTATTATAATAACATCACCATGGCATACAAGAAACAATAAAAATTCCAAGAAAGAAAATAATAGGCTTATTTTTTTAAGTAGCTTTATTGAGAGATAGTAGTATTCAATGGATTTATGAATCTAGTATAAAGGAACACTTTCAAGAAATCAAAATTTCAGATAACATAGAAGAAGAATAGAAGAACTTAACAGATATTTTAAGAGGGATCGCATTTGAAAGTATTGGCCTAAAAAATTTTAGACGAAAGAGAAAAAGAGGGATATGGGATGAGGATATCAAAGAGGTGATAAATGATAAATGGGAAGCATATCTCCGATATTTACAATTAAAAAAAAAAAACTTAAATTTGAAATAGAATATGAAAGAAAGCGGTCAATATTGCAAAACAGGAAATCGACACAGTGAGAAATGGAATGATTTTGTTTCAAGATTAGGAAGAGACTTATCATTACCAAGGCCTAAAACTTACAAAATTTTAAAGAAAATAAACTCAGAGATAAAAGAAAATGTTGTTATAAACCCTATCCCAAATGAATCTCTACTTAATCACTTTAAAATACCGTATATGTTTCCACAGATATATGCCTCTTACATTAAAGAACTCAAACAACAACATAACAGATGTTATTACTTATGACGAACTCATGAAGTACGGTATATAACGGGAAAGCTCCAAGTGAAGATGGTTTAAATATAGAGCCTTTTAAATGCGCTGGAGAAGAATTTACTTATAGATAATCAAAAATAAATTATTACATTCTTATGAAGACAAAATCACTGAAGATCAAAATGGACTTCGGAAAGGAAGATCATGTTGTGATAGCTATTTATGAAGATTTTAATAGAAAAAACAGAGAGAGAGTTTGATATCGAAACACACTTAGCATTTATTGACTTCGTAAAAGCATTCAATAAAGTTAACAAATAAATTTTTAGAGCTTTTTTTCCATGTTAATGTAGCAAATCAAATCATTTTTTTTTCATCTATTTTTATCAACAAAGTGAAATTGCCATAAGAACTGAACGTGGAACTACTAGTTGGATTTCAATAAACCAAGGTATTAGACAGGGGTGAGGTTTTTCCCCTCTTCTATTTATGAACCATACTTTGTACATTTGGAGTCAAAATCATCATGCTGGAATTCAAATTAATCGAAACATGCTTCTCGATACATTACTGTTTGCCAAGATCAGGTTCTCATCGCTAAATCAGAAGATGATTTACAAAAAATCTGTTTGTCAAGTACGCCAACAATATGTCCATCCATCTCCATACATCGCTTTGCAGTAATTAGTGTTTCGTCTGGCAAAATCCGATTGCTAAAGCCAGCTATAACAGCTGGGGGGTTATCGTGCTAACCACATAATACCTCCATTCTGGTTGGATGATCGTCCACCTCTGTTTCGGCATGGAATGCAAGACCAGCTGTAGGCTGGTCTGTCTGGGCCCTTCAACGACTGTGATGCCACGGATTATTATTATTATTATTATTATTATTATTATTATTATTATTATTATTATTATTATTATTATTATTAAAAATTAAATTGAATAATTTTGGACTTATCACGTTTTCCACTCTGCTCTTCATATCATATCATAATTATATAATATATCATACTGTAATATCATATCATCATTACATCAAACCACATGTCACGTCATATATCATATGATATGAATAGTACAGGGAAAACTCTGATAAGTCACGTTTTACTGTTTTCACAGCACAGAAAGTTAAGAGTTTCAAGATCCATTATATTGTATTATCTTGAGTTGTTGCAATTTAGTAAGGAAAATAAACTAGAGGCCGCTACTCTGCAGTTGTCAAGTTTGTGAACTTACACTAACAATTCCTACCACTACTTCCATTCTATTCGCAAGAGGGTAAAGACATTTGAGGCACTCAGAAGCAAAGTGATACAAGTGACATTTAGTAAGTTTTGAGATAAGTGACTTTGAAGTTGAAACGGAAATTAAAAAATCTGTTACAGGACTATGTTGCTGTAAATTTACAGTTGTGTATGTTGGTACCTATATTTTTTAACTTCTAAATAGAAATTATCTATTCTAAAACAGTTTAGGTAAAATAGGGTTCTAAAGTCACTTGCATTATTTTTCCACGAAAATATTTCTGTGGAAAAGTAATATAAGTGCAAGGGTTTTCAGTATTTTTATATTATTTAAAACAAGAACAAGGACATTGCTTACAACATTGAAACATTTCTGTCTTAACGGCACTTGAGCTTTCTTATCATCGTATTATAACAAAAAATGTGTCTGTATAACTGAAAGAATCAATCAATCTTCTTAATGTATCCAGTTGTTTGCAGACAACATGAAGTCAACTATAGTCCACTGTAGTATTTTCAGTTCTTCTTTTTCATAGTAAATTAGGGGTATTTTGATCGGTGTTCATTATAGACGCCTGTTGCTAGTAGCCAGAGTTGGGGTGTAGTCAATATATATTGCAGAGATGTGTCTTCTGCAACTGATACCGATTATTTTAATTTACTTCTTTTGTGGTTTATGGATGGACAGTATAGAAGAATTGTTCCAGATCTTCATCATGATTATTACACCACAGATAAGTAGGATTATCAGAAATGTGAAATCGGTGTAGGTACAATTGAGTGAGAATGTGATCTGTTCTGGCTCTTATTAAAAATGTTTGAACATGTCTGGGCAAGTTTTTGTGAATTTCCAGGTCATTCGGTTTCTTTTTAACGGTCTGTAAAATTTTTCTTTGTCAGAAGAGAGCCAATTGTTGATCTATAAGTTTATAAAATGAAACTTTACTGAAGTAAAGGCATTGGATAGAGATATCACTTGAAGAGGTCTTGGTTGCAAATATGTTGCCTGTTTCACAACGTTATCAACTTTCTCGTTTCCAGGTAGACCACAATGACTAGGTATCCATTGAAATTATATTTTCTTTTGGAGTTTTTTTAGTTCATTTAGTTTTTTCTGAATTGGAATAATTCTATGTGCGTATAGGTGTGGTACATATTTGTTTATATTAAATATAGCCCCCTTGGAGTCAGTAATTATGCAAATAGATCTTTTAGAAATTTGAGTAACACACTAAAGAGCAGCATCAATAGCTAGCAATTCAGTGTCAAGACTGGAGGAGGATGAACATGGTATGAAGTAATTTTCTTGATATTTTGGAATATAATACCCTGCTCTTGGTGTTCCATCATCAGGGTTTAGAGATTCATCTGTATAAATTTGAAGGTAATCCTTATATGTGCTGCAGAGTAGTTTCATGGCATCTAACTTAAGAATGTATGGAGGATCATTTTTGAAATGATTTCGTGGAATTTGTAGGCTATGTTCTGGAATTATCCATTTTCATGGAGGAATTTCATTTACAACTGGAGTTTTAGCAATGAGTGTGTCTGTGATATAGACTGGTATTTCTTCTTTGTTTATTTTGTAGAAATTACATAGGATATTATCTGACAGTTTGAAGAACATCTGAGATCTGGATGAGGCTTGCAATTTTAAATGTACTTTTAGATTATTTTTTAATACATAGTGTCTGAATGGTTAAATATTATATTCAATTTCTAGGGCAACAGTTGATATGGTTTTCGGTACTCCGAAAGAAGAGGGCTAAGAAAATTTCAAATTTTAAATGAAATTCAGCCTCAGTCGCTGTTCATTACGTTACTAGCCTCATCTAATGAAGTCACATCTCTCTCTGCTGAAACATCTATGTTTCTGTCATGAAGTGCATCTGTAGTGTTCCTACCGCGAATATTCCTTCAACTTCCTCTTCCACGCACTTTTCCACGTCCCAGAGTCCTTATTATAGGCCCATCCTAATGCTTCAGGTCATCAAAGAAAGAGTGGTGTATGAGTGGGATGAATTTCGTTAGCTATTGCAAGTTGCTCCACTTAGCAAAAGTTATCCTTATTGTATAGTTGGTCCAGCTTAATGTGTACACGAATATGTAATCTATTACCTCTCTCCATTATGGCAAATGAATTAGTCATACACAGAAGAAACGGAACAACAATATGTAAACAACGCACTTGTATTAGTTTGCCTCTCAGTGAAAACTCTGTATGCATTGTAATACAAGTGTAAGGCCAACATGTAGCAGCACTGACTGGAACTGCACTTATATTACTTTTTCTCTGAACAGAAGTGACGTTAAAGATTTAGAATATATACTTATCTCACTTTTTAAAAAAATGTCACTTATATTACTTTGCTTCTGAGTGCCTCATTTATGAGAAACTCTATACGCCAAGAGCGAATGTCACAGTCAGCAGCTTTGAAATTGGTAAACCTTTTATTAAGAAACTGTCACAACAATTTCGATTTTACGATGTCGTCATAGACGAGTTTCACAAACATAACGGGAAAGTCGTGCTGCAGTTTAAATTATAGATGAGTAGGTAATTTATTTTCTAAATATTCATTGTACCATACTTAGTTACTGCTTCCCTACTTTGAAATATTACTACGAGTCACTGATGTAAATAATAACTGTACCTTCAGAAGAAGGACACTCTATTTTCTCCGTCTGCGTCCATGCGTCGTTCTTCTCAATGACTTCGGGCACCTGTGTTGCAGCGTCTCTCTTCTTCTTCCTCCTCACTGTTGCTTCTATGAGAAAAAGGTAATGAGTCGTTGAATATTGTAATTTCCAGATACAAGAAACTGCGCATGCTCAGAGACATAGAACATAGATACACAAGCTATCGCTAAGGGAGTTAATGAAATTCGTTCTGTTTCGAGTGCTGTCGTATACCGTTCTGAAACGCACTTGAGAAAATACGAAGAAAATGGATTTGTTGTATAATCAATGACCCAGTTGAATAATATTATTGCCCAAATCCTATCAGTTATTATTACGTTTTACCTCGTCAAAAAATATATAAAAAACGAACATTACTTGGGAGATAGTTTGTCTTCTTCAAACAAAATAACAAATAAAACAAAAACCGGTTATGAAAAAAATGTTCTTAACATTATTCTGCTCGTAAACTAATCTGACCAGCGTAAGTTAGTTTGCAACTACTTGTACTTGCTAATAACATTTCCTAAAAATTGACCAATAAACAATGAAAGACAAAAAATGCAAATAAATGCAAAATAAAAGTAGGCATAGACTATATTGATTCGTGTTAAAATGAAACGAGTTTGTATTGTATCCTGCATTGTCTGTGATATCTCAGAAAAAATAGGATATTTCATCAACTTCCGGCCCTATTCAACACTCACCAACTCTTCACTATTTTCCTACCTCCCTTCTGATATTCCCATCACATTCACTCCTCTATTTTTTCTCATTGCTTTCTTCAAATTTTCATCTTACCTGGCGACGAAAGGGTTCCAATAGGCAATCTTCTCTCTTCTTCTCTACTAAATTGCGTCATAATGTGCCCTTCCCTGGTATCCCCCACCCGGACATCCGATTGGGGGGATAGTTTATGTCCGGAATTTTTTACCAGGGCCGAACTCATCATGCACTTTTCAATTCAATTCCAGGACAGATAGATGCGGAAGTTCCCCATTGCTTCCGCACACCACTCTCTCTTTCGCATCTTAAAAGATCCCAGGGGGCCCCGCGTGGAGGTGAGGAGAGTGGATTTGACTAATTAGGCCCTCCGGACTTCACCGAAATTCACCGCAAAGGTTAAATATCAGTTCCATCAGGGTTTTTGACCCGATCAAAGACTGGGAAATCCCAATTAGCCTTTGCCCCCCTTATTGAGTCTAAAGCATTACAAAGATCATCATTTTAAAAAGACCAACTAACATCCTTATTGAACAGAAAAAAGAAAGTTAGTCTTCAAGGATGATTTAAGGGGAGAATGTAGGTATGTTTGGTAACAAATCTCAATATTTCTAACATTATAATCTGAAAAATCCAAGGATGATTAAAAACATTCTTGTCTACTAGTGTGCAAAATTTCATGATTCTACCTTGAATACATTCAGAGAATAAGTTACATATGTTTCTTTTTAAAGGCAACAAATTATTTGTACAAAGGGAGCCAGGGTCTCTTATGAGTTCACTAATCCTGTCGATGTGTATGAAAAAAATTTTTTAAATTGTGAGATGAATAACTTATAATGTCAAAAAGTGATCCCAGGAAATTATTTCAAGTTGTTTTATTTTGTACCGGTATATCTCCATTTGTAGGGTTCCATTGCATATTTTATATAAACTTGCTGTTTGGTACTTACTTGTAACATCCGTTACAAAGAATATTAAACAATTTTTCTTCATATTTAAATATTTCTGTGAGTTCAATATTTACCAGACCTCTTTCAAACTTTCTGCATCAGCTCATCAAAAATGAGAATCAAAAGTGAACAGAGTTTTTTTAGAAAATGGATACTAAGTGAGGCAACACTTCCATTTATTGTAACATCCGTTAAAACTGTTTTTTATGGGGCTCCTATATGGTTTGTACTTTTAGGTTCCTGTTTTCAGTAGTCAGACAAATTAATATTCAAGTGAATTAGGATGGCAAGAATTGATATTATGTATTAAACTTTAATAAATACTGAACTTTATATGAGTAAAATTGTAACATCCGTTACAAATGGAATGGCTCTGTATAATTACCGAGTTTTAGGGCGGAAAGCAGTATTCTAGTTCCTATTTCTGCATTTATTTTCGAGATAAAAACGCAGAAAATCCAGATATGAAACTAATCAATATTATATTTCTTTTTAGATCTTTAATAGTATTAATAATAATTAAATACAATAATTATACGATTTATTTTTTTGTATTTATTGATAAGTTAGGATGGCCATAAAACAATGTAATGTACTGAAACCATAACACTTCATTCACTTCAGTAATTTCTTAATTGCGTCGCGCGTTCCGTAATGTTTTTAAATGTGCCTGTCCAATCGAGATTTAATTATCAGTCCCTAGTTTCTGGTACTATCAAAAGGGCCAAGTCCCCAAAAACTGAAGACTGCTTAATCTCCCAGGTCATCTAGCTATCCAAACAATTAGAGACTAACTAGCGAGACGCGAAAGACTTAGCACAGTAGACAACCCTTCAAGTTATGAGAGCGCGATTTTAAGAATGGAAAATATACGTCAATTAGTTCTTAAATGATTGATAAATTATTACATGATTGGAAGCCCGATTTTTCTTTGATTATGCTGACTTGTTATCCCAAGGAGCCAAGGAGCGATTTTGAACATTTTCTTTATCTTGATGAGTTACCCTAATCATACCTCAATGTAATTTTTCTGAAGAAACTAATATTTTTATTCTCTTGTTTTAATGGACTCTGCTAATTAATGTGTGTTTCTGCTTCTTTTATCCTTGTTACATTTTATGAAGTTTAAGCACTAAATTGAAAACTATTTCTGATATTTTATCTCACTGTAAAAATGAATACAGATTACACGGGACGGAACAATTTCGGTAATAGTCCTTTGGGATATGAATGCTAAGCATAGTGTAACTGGAAAAGTTCCCTAACATATCATTTCTTTAGGCTTACATTTCTCAGAAATAATTTTATTATTTTCCGGACATTTCTTTCATAAAGACGACTTTTCGATTCTCATTTTAGCATCAAAAAGTCATTAATTTCCACATCCATAAATTAGAGTACCCAAAAGTAAATTTCCGTGCCTAAAAGTACTTTTAAGCACGCTAATTACAAAAACTGAAAACATAAATAAATTCCAACTATTTATTTATTATAAATATTCACAACACAATTATTTAAATAAGAAATTGCAACATTTGGAGATTTGATACCTACATTATTCACTTCCGAATCACTCATTTTACTTAGGTATTATTATATTTTATCACTTTCGTTATTATACAGTAATTGTACATTCCAAATTGCATGAAAAGCAGAATAAAACTTACTAACATCCAGCCGTGAGATATCTCTTTCCATACCAAAGTAATACTCTTTTGTCTTTAACATCAGAAGTTCGCCATTTCTTTAAAATATAAATACATAAGGGATTCTCTAGCAACTGCCTAAAAAATCTTGTATGAAACACATGTGAAACTAGCAATTTTAAGCACTTGCAGTGTTGTACACCTCTCGTGCAACTTGTTGCATAAAAAGTTATTTTATTTTTGATACCATTATATTTTAAACACATTTACAAACACACATATTGTGAACATGCCTACATTACACTTTCCAGTTGCAACAAATAATTATTCATAATGTTGTTACATTTACTATTTTAATACTTTAATTAGTAGTAAATCAGTTTAAGTAATGGCTATTTTGGAACGCTGTTACAAGACGCGTACTTCAAAATAAGACTGAGCACTGCGAGGACAGGATGTAAGGGCAGTTTCCTTGTGACTGCCATAAGTGCAGCAGGAAAGAGCATTTCCGTCTCTTGGCAAGTGCGCTGAATTTACTGCCGTGTAGCAGTCTCTCCTAGAAAAAAATCAATATCTTAGTAACTAAAAAAGAATAAATGGCGAAGAGAGATTCTATTCCTTTCATGTTAAGGATTTAGTGTATGAAGTTACTGTTATGGAACACTTTCTATCATGTACATTTTTGTACCACCATTCACAGTCGAGATGCAGCTCTTTGCTTGTTTAATTCTCTATGAACTGAAACAACCCAGAACTCACCACGTGGAGGTGGCTGCATGTCGAGTTCCCGATCCGATCTGTTCCCCAATCCGATCCGATCCCCAATCCGATGCGATGCAATCCGATCCGATCTGATCCCCGTTCCGATCCGATCCGATCTCATCTGATTATCTGATCTGATCTCATCTGATCTGATTCTGGGATCTGATCTGATGCGATCTGATCTGACTCTGGGATCTGATCTGATCTCATTTGATTCTGGGATCTGATCTGATCTCATCTGATTCTGGGATCTGATCTGATCTCATCTGATTCTGGGATCTGATCTGATCTGATCTCATTTGATTCTGGGATCTGATCTGATCTGATCTCATTCTGGGATCTGATCCGATCTGATCTCATCTGATTCTGGGATCTGATCCGATCTAATCTCATCTGATTCTGGGATCTGATCAGATCTGATCTGATCTGATTCTGGGATCTAATCTGATCTGATCTGATTCTGGGATGTGATCTGATCTGATCTCGTCTGGGTTCTGATCTTAACCGATCTAATCTTACGCCTAAAAAGACGGCAAACCCCACCAAATATACTTCTCAGACATGACCAGCGGCCATTCTTCGTTTTTCTGTCATCATCCTCTTCTTCTTCATCTTCTTCTTTTTCTTCTCCTTTTGATGGTAATGGATAGTGTTGCCATCGTATCTGGCATGAGGGATGGAATGTCAACTGGCATGGTAGGTGGCAACTCTTCTGACATATCATCTAACATGGGTGCTGCCCTGGACTCTGAGATGGAATATGGCATGGCAAATTTCCATACCGATGCGCACTTCGGTCGATCTTCTGACTCTCGCGTGGGATCTCGCATGCGATATTCGATTGTCGCGAAATGTGGCATGTTTTCCGATTCTGGGACGTAATCTGGCATGCCAAATTTCCAGATTGATAAGCACTTTGGTATTTCTTTTGATTGTCGCGTGGAATCTGGCATGCCAAATTCCCGTATTAGTGTGCACTTCGGTCTTTCTTCTGATTTTGGCGTGGTATCTAGAATTCGATATTCCGATACTGATGCGCACTTTGGTTGGTCTTGTGATTCTGGTATGGAATATGGCATGCGAAATTCCCATAGCGATGCGCAATGCGGTTTGTCTTCTGAGTCGGGCATGGCACCATGCATGTTTGGGATCATTGGCATGTACTCTGCAAGAAATAAAGTAAACTTGATCGTTAAGCATGTGTCCTTGCATTCACAGGCTTTCAGTGAATGGCATATTAACAGGGCGAGGATTTGTATGCAGCTGCATATTTCTACTGTCCATTTGCAAGTCAAGCAAATTCATGTCATACAACCTGCTCAAAAACGTAAGAACAAATTACAAAAAACTCAACACACTTTTCTTGAACCGGTAACCCCTAAACCCGGGGGGGGGGGGGGGGAATGCCTTCCGCACTAATAATAAATTAAATAAAGTCATGCCTAATAAGCTTCATAATAGAGATCGATGTCAAAATAGTGGCATATATATACCACAATGCAAGAATTGCCCCAGCAAATACATTGGTCAAACTCGCAGAAATTACAGAACCCGGTTTAATGAACATGTTTCCAATTTCAAATACAATAGACGAAAATCAAAGTTTACAACACATCTGGTAGAACAAGGTCATGAATTAACCAATATAAATTATATACAACACGTCGTTCACCCTATCAATAAAGTCCACGTATAAATATCGCTGAAGAATTATATATTTCACAAGCATTAAACAAAGGTTTATCCCTTTTGAATGAGCAACTCCCGAACATACATAGTCTGCTTTATAATTTAAATTCTACTTACACACGTGATTTTCGGTACACCAATACGCCTCCATTCCCCCCCCCCCCCCCCCCCGCTACCTTTCAATTTTATTTTACTTAGATTTTAAGCGTAACGTTCGTCAACATTTGTGACTGAACTTTCTACAACAAGGATATATTTTCTTCTGCTCCGTCTCCGTAAGTAATTTCTTTATTTAATTGGTTGCCCCCCCTTTTTTGTGTTTCGTGAATTAACATAATTTGGTAACAAATCACAATAATTTCAATTATTAATCTTTTCAACATAGTATGCCTAAATAAGAATTTCTACATACTTTCAGATTACAAGACCACACGTCTCGAGCATTACGTCCATTTTTACTACCCCTGAAGCTGCTTATTCACCTCTCTTACTACTCTGCCAATTTGCATCAGCACATCGATACGACATTTGTAAATGCAGACTTCATCTTAATCTTGTTATATAGTCACAATGAATAGCGCTTATGCTATTTATATAGCTTAATCTTATACTCATAAAACTGGAGTGATCGTTTATTTTTTAACAATTTCATTTTAGTATATATAGTTTTCACTGTTTTATGGTATTATTATAAATTTCATTCATTTACTTGTGACTCCATATGTGCTATCATAATTCATTATGGATCCCAATCTATTTCATAAGACCCATGATTTCACTGATTGTTTATAATACTTTGTTCATAAGATTTTGTAGGTTAATTGGAGATCTAATGATGGTTCCTTCAACCTAAAACGTTCATCAACATGTTAAAATAGAAACATTCATCTTATTGTAATAATGAATAAGTTTCACGGCCTTATTAATAAAACTTTATTTATCTACTCAAGGCAGAGCTACGTTATAAATGCATCCTCCAAAAACGATATGCGAAGTGGACAGCTTCAAATATTTTGGGTGTATCTTCTGCTGCCAGGAAGTTAAAAGGATAGCTAGCTTTTAATAGAAAAAGCAGCAGCTTCTGTGGACATCCGGAAAAAACACTAAGGAAGAGACTAGTGAAGTACTTTGTGTAGGATGGCCAATGTAAGGGGCATAGATATGAGCATTACGACGAAGTGAAGAGAAACGACTAGAACCATTTGAAATGTGGATATGGAGAAGAATGGAGCGTGTGAAATGGACTGACAGAATAAGAAATGAAGCTGTGTTGGAAAGAGTGGGTGAGGGAAGATTAGTGCTGAAACTGATCAGGAAGGGAAAAAGAAATTGGCTGGATCACTGGCTGAGAAGAAACTGCTTACTGGAAGGAATGGTGAACGGTAGAAACTTTTATGCAGAGAAATATATTAGTTAGATTTTTAGATTTTAGATTTCATTTAATAATAACATATACATAAAAACGTTATATTAAAATACCCCGAAAGAGCAAAGCTCGTGTTCGGGAACAGTTCCATTACATAGATACACATACCTTGTAGACAAAATACTTAAGAAAAAAGCTCACATAAAGATGATAATAAAATTAGTAAATAATAATACTAGTAATAACTGAGTGAAAAAAGAGACGATGTTGAGATTGATGGATTAATATTAAATTATTATTAGTAGTGACAAAGTATATGATTATGTCTCCTGACCAGAATATTGTACGAAATGGAAATATAAAAATTGGAGATTTATCCTTCGAAGAGGTGGAAAAATTCAAATATCTTGGAGCACAGTAACAAATATAAATGACACTCGGGAGGAAATTAAACACAGAATAAATATGGGAAATGCGTGTTATTATTTGGTTGAGAAGCTCTTATCATCCAGTCTGCTGTCCAAAAATCTGAAAGTTAGAATTTATAAAACAGTTATATTACCGGTTCTTCTGTATGGTTGTGAAACTTGGACTCTCATTCTGAGAGAGGAACATAGGTTAAGGATATTTGAGAATAAGGTGCTTAGGAAAATATTTGGGGCTAAGTGGGATGAAGTTACAGGAGAATGGAGAAATTTACACAACGCAGAACTGCACGCATTGTATTCTTCACCTGACATAATTACGAACATTAAATCCAGACGTTTGAGATGGGCAGGGCATGTAGCACGTATGGGCGAATCAAGAAATGGATATAGAGTGTTAGTTGGGAGACCAGAGGGAAAAAGACCTTTAGGGAGGCCGAGACGTAGATGGGAAGATAATATTAAAATGGATTTGAGGGAGGTGGGGTATGATGATAGAGACTGGATTAATCTTGCACAGGATAGGGACCGATGGCGGGCTTATGTGAGGGCGGCAATGAACCTTCGGGTTCCTTAAAAGCCATTTGTAAGTAAGTAAGTAAGTATAATTAGTGCAGGTCATGTTGATATAGTAACCAAGATAAAATAGAAAAATACACTTAGGATAGAAATAAACTTGTTTTACAATACATGGTACATTATATATATATATATATATATATATATATATATATACAGGGAAGTCTGTCATATAAATTTTTTAATTCTGTATCTGAAAATTTCATTGCTTAAAGTAGTCAATTCTGGATGAAATTTTATTATCGAATTATATAGACGTGGACCATAATTTGTACTGTGTAGTAAAGCAGCAGATGTGAAATATTTAGGTTCAACTAATTTAAGAATTTCATTTCGTCTTGTATTATGAGCATGTGGCTGAGCTACAAATTTCATTCTATTTTTATGATAGAATTTCATTAAAGAGTATTTATAAATTTGGTCAATTCTAAAAACATTCAATTCGGAATGGATCAAATTTGTTGGATAATCCAGTCGCCTTTCAAACAAATTTTGATTATACGTTTTTGCAACATAATTAGAGGAAAAAGAGCAGTTTTTATAATGCCTCCCCATCCAGTTATACCATAATGGATAACAGATTCAACTATAGCCATATAAACCAAACGTAATACATGAGTAGGCAAGTAATGGCGAAGGTTTACAAATTTGTAAATTGTTTTACGTATCCTGTTACATAAAAAGGTGATTTGTCTATCCCATTTCAAGTGCTGATCAACAATAATTCCCAGGTATTTCACATCTACAGATTCTTTCAGGCAAGGGCATTTACAGGTTGTAGAGAGTTTACAAAATGAGTTGTGGATTATTAATTTTAAATGAGAAAGTGATTTCGATTTGTTCAATCCAGAGACTGTTAAAGAAAATGGCACTAAAGTAGTTTTAGTTATATTTAGAGACAGCAAATTTGCATCAAGCCAGTTTTTGATCAAATTTATACCTACATTGGCATGTTTATAAGTGTCCTCCCAAGTTAAACCACTGATAACATTAAGATATAGCCTATGGATCATATGCAGAGACTCAGAAAAAAAAGGCGGAAAATAGGGAAGATTGGAGAATGCTGGATTTGCAGTGAAGCAGCCTATCTGTCCTTGGAAATTTGTGAAGGTGTGTACTCCGCGTACGTCTTAGCTTTACAAACCACTCACTGTTGATCGTGTAGTGTGGATTTGTACGAAACCGGCCTCGCACCTCGCATGCGTCATTTCTTAAAAAACAAGCCTTGAAAGACTTGATGGAACTCTCTCACATTTCAGTGCACTACACTAATTTCAGTCTGGGATTTAAATTCAAATATAAACGCAGCTTAAATGATACTGACTAAACTGACCCAGTAATCATAAACCATTCTGTATTTTGTGAATACTTTTAATGAAAAAATAAACTAATTCATTCAAGTGGAATAAAAAATTGAGGGAGAAGTAACCTATTAACAGAGGAAAACGAAGAATATTAGTAATGTGCTTCATTGTGTATTTTTTAGTTTAAAGTACATTTATTTTTTAAATTGTGTTTTTGAATAATAAACAATTTTTTCATTGTAGTGTATGCAGTATTAGCACTCAAAGGGAAAGGGATATTGGTAGACGACTGCCAAAGTAATTGCAGATGGATTTCAAGCCTGCAAGCATAATATTCACGGGGCAGTTCTAAACGGAAAGAACTCAAAATTTAAAGTTTTGAGAAAACTGAAATTCAAAGCTTCATGTTGCTGTGAAAATCCAATTAATAATACATTATTTTAGTGGCATACACAGAATTTTTTTTAATGGGGGAGGCGTTATTAAAATTGTTTACAATTTACATTATCGGTATTTTAAATTTTGTCTATTATTATTATTATTATTATTATTATTAATATTATTATTATTATTATTGTTATTATTATTATTATTATTATTATTATTATTATTATTATTATTATTATTATGAGCAGCAATTGATTTTTTTACAGAGGGATGTGAAACTAGTTCCAGGAAGAACGTTAGCGACAACATTATCACGCTGCAGCTTCAAAGAAACATTTGCCAATGTAAAATTTTCACTATACTCGTGAGAACCACTACGCGACTTTTTGATTTTAAAAAGTTGTAAAATTGTGCTTTGCGGTTACTTAGACATATCAAAGAACTTAGAACGATAATATGAAGTTTATATTAAAAATATGAACTGTCAAATGCACAAAACGTTACACGAACGTTTCACAATTAAGTCAGAATTCTAACGAATGGGTGAATACCACTCTTAAATTGAGTTAAAGTCGGCAGCGAACAATATTTAACATCTGCATTACAGAATTGACAAAACAACCTTTTCAATTGAGGGCTGGGTGCGCTTTTTGAGTAAAACGCTTTATTGTGGTCTCTTATCTGTTATGCATATGATCACCAAGTTGTAGTTCAATACTGTGATCATAGAGTTCAGGAGTACCAAAAATGTAAAGGCGTGCATAGGTAACATTATTATGGTTTGAATTTTCAACATCAATTTTCTCAAAACTTGCATTTGAGAGAAGTGTCTTTCTTGCACCCAACCCCTCAATTTCATACTGTGTCAGCTTCATTTTATTACAAGGTTGGTACGAGGCATTAGGCCTCTCTATAAAAAAAAAAAGCATCGCATTGTTATAATTCGAATATGCCGTAGCACCTAGGACTGGGATTATATTGAAGGAGAGGTAGGAAGACTATGTCTTATGTCGATGTAGATTTTGTTACTCTGACAGTGAAAAATTAGAAAAAGGGAAACGATTGTGGATAAAAAAAATACTCAAATCTAAAAATGTCTTTTTTTTTTAAGTTCAGGTTAACCCCCCCCCCCCCCCCCCCGTTGCTTATGCTCATGACGATTATTCGATTTTTTACAACATAAACCTTAAAAATTCAGATTTCTCAAAACATTAAATTTTGAGTTAAACCAACTCACAATGGACCGTCGATATCGTATTCCTGTCTGCATACTTTGATAAGAAACTATTTAATAATATGATATGATTGTAGTTTATTGTTGTTTATTGTTAGTAAAATAACATGTACAAAAATACAGTCTTAATTCTTCCCTGAAGGAGGAAAAACTCGTGCTCTGGGAGTTATCTATGTTACGTTACATTAACCCTTTGTTGCCGGACATAAGAAAAAATTAAAATAAATCCGTTTTCTTTAGTGAATGTTATTAGAATATGAATTCAAAACATACAGTATTTTTTCAGAAATTTTTTATTTATTTTTTTTATTTTTTTATTTTAAAAAAGGTCGTATTTCTATGTACAGTACTGTCAGTATCCTTGATGGATTTTATTTATCAGGTTGCACGTAATTTATGCCGGTTTATTACTCTTACAGTATGCAAAATAAATCACGGTACTTCTAAGTACCGTCAGGCAACTAAGGGTTAAGTTATGTTACGTTATGTTATGTTTACTGTCACTGTCTTATTAAAACGCTAGAGAATTTCGTGTTAGAATGTTAAAATAATGCTCTTCCTTTCTGTGAAGGACCTAATATGTTTAACGTCAAATATTTAAGAACAGGTTCTACGAACTGCGACAAATTCAATAAGTGAATCAGACGACTGCACAGTAGTACCGATCACCTCAAAACACAGCTAAAAATATTTAAAGCTAACTAGCATGCACTGTATACATTTTTTATACTACATTGACTTAAGTCACAAAAAATAAAAAGACGTCATGATATTTATTACCAATTAGACCATTGTTTCTCAACCAGTGGTTCGCGAAACCCTCCTTTTTAAATTAAGTTTTCATTACATTAGATAGCATTTAATTTAAAACTATGAATATTGACATTTTCATTTTAAAATTTTACATCAAGCTCACATTCTACCTACACGAGGAATTAGGACGGGGTGGTCTTTTAAAATCCATTAGTTTCTCAACTGCTACAGTACTTTATTTTGATTTCCTCTGACTTGCCATTGTTTAACTTCCAGCCTCTAAGATATGTGAAGCAAGCATTCGAAAAACGAATTTAAGCATGAAATGACGAAAGACCAAATCAAAATGTTTCGCAGCCAAAGCCTCCAGTTGGTTTATAATTTTCGGGTTAACTCCAGAAACGTAACAGTTCTGTGAAGAAGTTTAGGTTACAGCGTTACACACTTTGCCATCTACCATATTTAAGATTAAATGTTGAGTCACTTGTGCCTGTTTTCCATTGATGTTACATGAAGTTTCTCAGATCTTTTATTTGGGTATCCATATTGGAAGCTTCTTCTTTAACAAGATCTTTTGTTTCTATTAAACTGAAATTTTATCAGTCGACAAAATAGAATAGAAGAAGGTTTAGGACTCTACCACAACACTACTCTTTCAGATTTTTCAACAATACAGTAAAGCTGTCTTGGTACCAAGAACGTGAACAATATAACTCAGTCTGAAAAATACTCTCGTTCTGCTCTTTGCTTATATTTGACTGTCCGCTGATTTCATCATAACCAGTGCCATTTTAAAATAGTATTAGACATAGTATTAAAAATGGTATGTTTTTTTCATTATGTCATGGATAATACTGGTTCTTGTACTTGCATCAATCCCACTGCTGTATGTTCTACTAAATCTTGATGTTTAAATTCTACATTGTCTTGTAATAAAACATTTTCTGGATAGAATCTCTTTTAGCAGTTAAAATGTTTTGATATGATGTTAGATCTCAGCATTAAGCTGTTTTGCTCTGTGTCTACGCAAAAGTTAACAATTTTGCATCAACAGATTCTAGAAAGAGAGCTAAAACATCATCATTGGTATAACTGTCAACGAAATTAGTGCTATTTGATGCTGATGCCCAGACTTTTTGTATGTTTAATAGTCTTGTTGATGTTTTTTGCATTTCAGCTAGCGATTGTGCCGAATCAGTGTTCCCACTTTACCTGTATTTCATTTCCACTGCGAAAGTTAATAATTCCACAAGTTCGTAACTTCTTAGGGTTTCTGCTTTCCTTCGTTTTGTCCTCACAATACCCTCTTCAAAATCCGTGTCTAGTCTTCCCTTCTTTGAAATTGAAGGAAAATTGACATCAATGTCAGAAATTAATTCACTGCCAGGCCAAATTTGGCATCTTAAATAGGACTGGGGACGGAGCGGTTCGGTTCGGAGCAGTTACTGTGACGTCATTACTCGGTTGAACCAAGTACAGTGCAGAGTACAGATTGTGGCGGCAGATTTAAAATTTAGATAGATTGAGTCGATTATAAAACATGCTTTGAAAGTGAAATCAAGCGTGTTTTAAAGAGTTGTAGTTAAGCGCTTTCACTTTGCCAATTGACGAGAAAAAAGTGCTTCTCTTCATTGCAAAGTGGCGGTTGCAAATTTCATTTGCGTGATTACAATTATTTGCGGAATTATTTTGTATGAAAGACCTATTTGCCTTAAAGTGTTGTTATATATGACAGACGAAATAAAATTGATACAATAATTTATAATGCTAACAGCTAATAAATTAACATGACGTAAACGTTAAAATTCTGCAGCTAAGTAAAATAGAAGAAAGAAAGAAACGAGCTCCATGAAGCGCTGCCTAAAATACTTCAAAATAACACACAAAATTGTTTACTATTACGGAAAGTGGATAAAATCATCTATACAACGTGGAATCTTAAACTGAAGAACATAATGTTTATTTCTTTTATAACATTAATAGCCTTCAATACAACCATGTTCTCTTTGGTGAACAGTAATATTATTGATAAATTAAAGTAATTAGGTAAAACAATTCGTAGAAATAAATACAAATAAAATGATGACTGATGAGGTACGGTAACATAAATCCAATAAACACAAATAGAAGACAAATATAATGCACTTCCTTTTTTAACATATTTTAATATTAATCAAACACTCTAATATGATGATGATGATGATAATAATAATAATAATAATAATAATAATAATAATAATAGTAGTAGTAGTAATAGTAATAATAACAACAATACTTATGGCTGTTAAGGAACCCGGAGGTTTATTGCCGTCCTCACATAAACCCGTCATCGGTCCTTATCTTGAGCAAGTTAATCCAGTCTCTACAATCATATCCCACCTCCCTCAAATACATTTCAATATTATCCTCCCATCTTCGTCTCGGCCTTCCCAAAGGTCTTATTTCCCCCGGCCCATCAACTAACACTCTATATGTATTTCTGAATTCGTCCACACGTGCTACATCCCCTGCCTATCTCAAACGTCTGGATTTAATGTCCCTAATTATGTCAGGTGAAGAATAAAATGCATGCAGTTCTGCGTTATGTAACTTTCTCCATTCTCCTGTAACTTCATCCCTCTTAGCCCCAAATATTTTCCTAAGTATCTTATTCTAAATCACCCTTAACCTCTGTTCCTCTCTCAAAGTGATAGTCCAAGTTTCACAACCACATAGAAGAACCGGTAACATAATTGTTTCATAAATTCTAACTCTTAGCTTGTTTGAGAGCAGACTGGATGATAAAAGCTTCTCAACCGAATAATAAAACGCATTTCAGATATTTATTCTAAGTTTAATTTCCTCCCGAGTGTAATTTATATTTGTTACTGTTGCTCCAAGATATTTGAATTTTTCCAGCTCTTCAAAGGATAAATTTCCAACATTTATATTTCCATTTCGTACAATATTCTGGTCACGAGACATAATCATATACTTTGTCTTTTCCGGATACTTCCACACCTATCTCTTTACTTGCTTCAAGTAAAATTCCCGTGTTTTCCCTAATTTTTTGTGGATTTTCCTCCTAATATAGACACATTATCCGCATAAAGAAGAAGCTGATGTAACCCGTTCAATTCCATATTTTTTCTGTTATCCTGGACTTTAATATTATTATTATTATTATTATTATTATTATTATTATTATTATTATTATTATTATTATTCTTATGTACAGTAATATGTTCAGACTGTCAGTGTTCATTAGGCTCAGTTGACAGGTCATATATAATAGAATGAACTCCTCTTTAATACTGGAGGCCTCTCAGCCCACTTTGGGGATAAGGAAATAATTTGTCCTGCAGCAGAAAATATTTAAATACAACAGTACCTACGTTGTTCTCTGCTAGAATTAACACACGTGAACTCTGTTTGAACGTTTGAACTGACCGGTAACGGCTACGATTAACTGAGTAACTTCAGTGCTCCGCTGCCAACCACATAAACCGATAGAACCGAGTAACTCAACAGTTCTACTCGCTCTGTCCCCAGCTCTAATCTTAAAGAAATCTATCTCCTTTTCTACCAACGCAACAAATCCAAAGCGACAGGTTCTGACGACATTAGTATCGCAATGATAAACAAACTTAATGACGTAATCTTACCAACACTGACACACATTTTCAACGCTTCACTGACAACATCCATTTTTCCTAAAGCTTGGAAAAATGCCTTTGTGCGCCCTATACCCGAAGTTAAAACGCCAACTACCCTCAACGACTATCGACCTATAAGTATTCTAAGTACCTTATCGAAGGCGTTGGAGAGGATAGTACACAGACAACTCATCGACTACCTAAACAGCTATGAACTCTTGGATACATATCAGTCAGGTTTTAGGACTCGACACAGTACAGCGACTGCACTGTTGGAAGTAACGGAAGACATCCGAAAAGCTATGGACGAACGTAAAATTACAATACTGACACTACTAGACTTCAGTAAAGCATTTGACACTGTAAATATCGGCTTACTGACGAGAAAATTACGATCACTCCAACTATCAGAAAGCACAGTTCCTTGGTTCTCCTCTTATCTCAGCGAACGTCAGCAGTATGTTTCCATTGGAAGTCGAACTTCCCATGGCGTCTCGTTAATTCTGGAATCCCACAGGAATCTGTTCTATCACCACTACTATTCACTATTTACGTTAATGACATCCCTTCGACTCTACAGCACTGCAACCATTACCTTTAAGCAGACGATTTACAAATCTATATCCATACAACCCCTAACTCACTCAATGACGCAATGCACAATCTTAACAAGGACCTTGAATCTATATCTGCATGGGCCAGAAAGTTTGGTTTCACTCTCAATGCAAGAAAATCAAAAGCAATCCTAGTGGGACATTGACGTCTATTATGCAACATTACTCCTGCTCTTTCAGTCAAGTTAAACGACACAATAATTCATTTTGCTTCCTTTGTTAAAAAACCTTGGAGTTTACTTTGATACGCATTTAAACTGGAATAACCAAGTAACCCATATTATCAAAAAAGTGCTTTCCATACCACATTCCTTAAACAGCATTCGAAAATTCCTCCCGCTATCACTCAAGAAAATACTAGTGGAAACACTAATAATGTCCCACTTCGATTATTGTGATTTTCTACTGACTGACCTCAATGTCAACCAGTCGCAAAAATTACAACGTGTTCATAATTCTTATGTTCGCTACGTCTGCGATGTCTGTCGTGCTGACCACATTACCCCATCCTTCCAAACTCTAAACTGGCTACGGCTTAACGAACGCAGAAATTTTCATTCTCTTGTTCTCCTTTTCCAGGTCCTTCACACCTCTACACCTACCTACCTTGCTTCCCGTTTCACTTACCTGTCATCATACGTGGTGCAGTCATTAAGTTCTGATACTGAGTGCATAGTGGCGTTGTGGTGTACTATAGCGCATAGGTGACGCCATGGTATGATACCTTGTCAGTTAGTCTCTCGACCCAACAAGAGACAGTTGAGTGCATGCACTGTAAGCAGAACTACGGTCTTTGTTGTGACGGTGATTTGAATGCGCACGTTGGAACCCGAGATGTCACAGTTTGAGCAACGGGCAAACATCAAGTTCTGCCAGAAATTAGGCAAAACTGCTGCCGAAACGTTTCAAATGATGCAGCAAGTTTATGGTGAGGACGCAGTGAGTTGCAGTGTTGTGTTCAGGTGGCACCGACTTTTTTGCAAGGAAGAGACAGTTTGGAAGATGATGTGCGTACTGGTCGGCCACAAACAATTCGAACTGAACGCAAGATCCAAGAAGTTGCAACGTTGGTGCGTGCTAACTGCTCCCAATCGGTAGACGATATCGCAGCAACAGTAGGGGTCAGCCATGGTACTTGCTACAAAATTCTGTCTGATGACCTGAACATGTCTCGTGTTACCCAGCACAGTGTGCCACGAATCCTGTCGCAAGACCAACGCGATGATCGCATGATGATTTGTGGTGACCTCATCAGTAGTGCTGATGATGATCCGACGTTTCTCAACTGGATAATAACTGGAGACGAAACTTGGTGTTTCCTTTACGATCCGCAACTGAAACGACAATCCGCCACCTGGAAAACGCCGTTATCACCACGACAGAAAAAACCGCGACAAGACAGTCAAAAGGCAAGGTGATGCTTGAACTGTTTTTTTATTCAAATGGAATTGTTCACATTGAATTCATCCCAGAAGGTGCAACTGTGAACAAAACCCGCTACAAAGAGATCCTTGGCCATTTACGAGATTCAATTCGCCGTAAGCAACCTGAGCTATGGCGTACAAAGAATTGGCTGTTGCTACAAGACAACGCCCCTGCACATCGCTCTGTCCTTGTCCAAGAGGAACTTGCAAGACAACAGGTGACAGTTCTTCCACATCCTCCATACTCACCTGATCTCGCACCATGCGATTTTTTTCTCTTTCCTCGCATGAAAGCAACCCTACGTGGGTGTAGATTTCATTCTTCCGAAGAGGTCATGACTGCCACAAGAGAAGCCATACGGGACCTTCCTGCCAACATCTTTCAACGGTGCTTCCAGCAGCTATATCAACGTTGGCAAACGTGCATAACGACCAACGGAGACTATTTTGAGGGAGGATGTGGTTCTGTTTAAATGTACGCCGTGTTATGCGGCATCTTGTGATACATCCAGATTCTTGTGGGAGCCTACCCTCCAGGCGTCAAGTCTTAGAACTTAATGACTGTACCACGTATCATAATCTCTTCACTCGCAAGCAAAATAGCCACATACTAGCCATACCAACACATAAGACATCATCGTATTCATCATCATACACAATCTCGCTCTCGCGCTTGTGGAATACCCTACCCAGTGACATCAGAGACTGTCGGAATTCAGTAGCGTTCAAAAGCAAACTTATTAAGCATTTTCTTACTGCGTAGCGTAGGTCTACTTTTTACTGAATTAATAAAAAAAAATTTTTTTCTCTCTTCTTAACTTTTACAATAAACTATCTAGCTATTATTAATCAGTTAATCTTTTAGTACTTTGATTTTTATTGTATTTGTAAATTTAATATTAATACTTACTTACTTACAAATGGCTTTTAAGGAACCCGAAGGTTCATTGCCGCCCACACATAAGTCCTCCATCGGTCCCTATCCTGAGCAAGATTAATCCAGTCTCTATCATCACACCCCACCTCCCTCAAATCCATTTTAATATTATCCTCCCATCTACGTCTTGGCCTCCCCAAAGGTCTTTTTCCCTCCGGTCTCCCAACTAACACTCTATATGCATTTCTGGATTCGCCCATATGTGCTACATGCCCTGCCCATCTTAAACGTCTGGATTTAATGTTCCTAATTATGTTAGGTGAAGAATACAATGCGTGCAGTTCTGTGTTGTGTAACTTTCTCCATTCTCCTGTAACTTCATCCCGCTTAGCCCCGAATATTTTCCTAAGAACCTTATTCTCAAACACCTTTAACCTATGTTCCTCTCTCAGAGTGAGAGTCCAAGTTTCACAACCATACAGAAGAACAGGTAATATAACTGTTTTATAAATTCTAACTTTCAGATTTTTCGACAGCAAACTGGACGATAAGAGCTTCTCAACCGAATAATAACACGCATTTCCCATATTTATTCTGCATTTAATTTCCTCCCGAGTGTCATTTATATTAGTTACTGTTGCTCCAAGATATTTGAATTTTTCCACCTCTTCGAAGGATAAATCTCCAATTTTTATATTTCCATTTCATACAATATTCTGATCACGAGACATAATCATATACTTTGTCTTTTCGGGATTTACTTCCAAACCAATCGCTTTACTTGCTTCAAGTAAAATTTCGGTGTTTTCCCTAATCGTTTGTGTATTTTCTCCTAATATTAATTGTAATTATAATTATAATTGTATTCTTAATATTGTAGTTGTAATCCCTTGGTAGAGGGGAAGAGAAGGCCTGATGGCCTTATCTCTACCAGCTTCAATAAACAAAAATAAACTCTGTCTTATTGACCAAACAACTCGCTACAAAATCGGAAAACAGCCCATTTAATATTTGCGATTTTTCTTCAAAGTTTTCTATTCCAGCTTCTGCTATTATATGATTCAACAAAATGTCTGTTGTTTCTTTCTGGCAGAAGATTTTTGTTGCAATATCGTATATAATCTTTGTCTCCGTCTAAATGTCATTTGTACCCTATCATTAAACAAAGAAATCCTAAATGAGATGGCTTTTTAAACAATATAGTACTAATTTGTAGTGGTATTTCATAACCATAAATTGAAATAATAGTCATTATTTGTAATATAAAACCACAGTTCGGTTTTTCATTTAGTATAAACTTTAAGTAATTAACACATTATCAGTATTTTTACGTTCTAACATATTCCCTCAGTAGCAAGCTTTTCTTGGAATATAATAAGAAAGGTGCAATTTTTTCTTTTAGAATCTAAAAATAGAAATGTCAGACAATTTCTTACAACATAAATCAGAATCGGGGAGCTTCGGGATACTTTTGTAAGTCTGTGTGAGCAATTTTTCAATTACCGGCGGAACATATTTACTACGATATTAAATACCGTAATTTCCCATAACTATGGTCCAGGCACCCAACTATGGTCCAAAACGCATTATGTACTACTTAGTCCCCCAAGAGTTCGGTGTTTGCCAAAGGCGTCAATGTGATGGAATTATGTTCCCCATAGATGCTTCCATCTACCATTACACGTGGCAATGATATGGATGCTTAACAAGGTCAGTGTGCATCATTCTATTGAATATGTGAAGACACGAAATGATTCAGTTTGTGTTTGTCTGTTTTATTAAGCTCTCCTCTGTAGAACTGGTAAATTATATATATATGATTGTTTGTACAATTAAACCTAGCTATATAGTGTTTACTTTCACGTAATAATTAGACTGGCAGAGGTTAAGGTCTCTGCGTGAAAAATGTTTAACCTCAAGGCTAGAAGTCAGTCCTCAACTATGTACCACAATTTTTCGTGGACCATAGTTGTATTTCATTTTGAATTATTTGTTTTAATGAAAATGTGAACAATTTGATTATTTACTTCTCCAAATACGGTATCTCAGTATATTCTAAAACACCATTTAACATTATAGTCATCATTATTTTCAATTTCAGAATTACAAGAGAAGTGGAGATTCAAAGGATAGAAATAAGCCTACTGAATATACTGTAGTTCTCAGTATGGTAAATAAACATTATCAGTGAATTTATTTGCATACCGGGAATATTTTGCTAAGAATGTGTTAGTTTATTCTGATACCGTACTTTTGTTCTTTAATATACACTCACCGGCAAAAAAAACCGGGCCAACTACATTTTATTTAAAATTTTTTAAAATTTTACGATTTTATAAATAATTGTAGGTGTGCTGAGGTTCATTTAGTAATTCATTTATTTTGTGATACGTAACAATGTAATATTGAATACGTAATAGCCAACAATGATCTGAAGAGGAGATTCGTTTTTCTTGCAATATTGTGTCTAAACTTCTCGGATTCATTCAAGCTATGCTGAAGAAGTCTACAGACTGGTAAGCTCTCTTGAGGCAGTATTGGAGTACTTCATTGTATACAAATGTCACTAAGTCCTACCGATTCAGCAAAATGGTTGCATTGATAGAAGATGGGAGTAGTCAGCGTTATGTGGCTGCAGTTCTTGGGACCAGAAGAGCCTTCCAGAAAATAAGACAAGTTAACGTGAGTGAGAGAACTGTAAGCAGACGTCTGGATGAAGACCAGCTAAAGGCCGAGAATTGCTCCAGCAACATCGTCTTGAACGATTACGTTTTGCTCACAATCATGCTAATTGGAACCTGGAGCAGTGGCGACGAGTGCGCTTCACAGATGAATCGAGATTTAGTTTACAGATGGACGTGAAAGAGTGTGGAGAAGAGATGGAGAATGTTTTTCTTCATGTACCTTCAGTTCACGTGTGAGTTTCCAAGGTGGATCAGTAATGGTATGGGATGGCATTTCGTATGAAGCTCACACAGAACTTGTTTTCATTAATGGAGGTGCTTTGACTGCTCTAAGATACATTGAAGAAGGTCTAATTTAACATGTGGTACCATATGCCCCACTTATTGGTGAAAAGTTCCTGTTAATGAATGACAATGCTCGCCCTCATGCTACAAGAATCGTGGATGAGTTCCTTCACGACGTTGGATTGAATAGGATGGCATGGCCAGCAAGAAGTCCTGATATAAACCCTATCGAACATGTGTGGATCTTTCACGATGTTGGATTGAATAGGATGGTATGGCCAGCAAGAAGTCCTGATATAAACCCTACTGAACATATGTGGGGAATGCTAGGGAAGCGAGTTAGAAGTCGACTAACTCCTCACAGCAACTTACAGCAGCTCCGAAATGTTCTAAGTAAAGAATGGAATAGTATCGACCAGACTGACATCCAGAATCTGATCGAAAGGTTGAATCAGCGAATGGTAACAGTCATACATTCACGGGAAGGCAATATCCGCTATTAGTAACATCTGGGTGGCCACAAAATCAGTTGAACATTTGGAAAAAAATTGAAACAATTTGTAAGTTATTACACCTTTTAATTACATCCATTGATTGGCGTTAAAAATAATAGCGCAAGTGATAATAAAAAAGAGTTTTTTTTTTCTGGGAAGCAATGTTTTCTTCATTTCATAATGGGTTTTCGATTCTCACCTCGTAAAAAAATTGAGAAACTTCAGGTGGCCCTGTATTTTTGCCTGTGTGTGTAGTTGTTCATTATTGCAGGAAAATGACTTTCAGATTTCACTTGTTTATTGTGTGTTTATGCAATGTGTACTAATAAAAAGAATCCATGTACTTTTCATTTATTTTTAATATTTCTGCGCTAGATTATGTTTCTACTCTTAAATTAGAAACTCAATGTATTGATTTACGAATAATTACAGCTCCAGCTATAGTCCATTCATGCTTTCAAGCATGAATATATGAGTGGACCATAGTTGGGCAACTCAGAATACAACTATGTACCAATGCTTATTATTTTTTCAACACTTGTAATTAAATAATTTCAAACACATATGTCAATATTTATTTAATATACACTTACAAGAGTCCGAAGCCAAAATTTCACTTAATCTGGATGAATAGTATTGAATATACAAAGAAAAATGTGACAAATGTGGACCATAGTTAGGGGAAACTACGGTACGTCAAAATATAACGACTAATAACATAATATGCTTAAAACATCACTGTGTCAGAATAATATACACATAAACAAAGTCAGGAAATACATTACTCGCCATATCACAAAAGATTACATTGCCAGAAACGTGTCTTGAAACGCGCGTCAGAAATAAGCTTAGCGCCAAGAGACCAAGCACACACACAAACTCTCACTTTCAGCTCTCACCACTGAGGAGAGTTGAAATGCAGTCATCATCTGCAGTTTTATGACCCACTGACATAATAGAACAATGGCAGGTGGGGCACATCCTGTTATTCGCATTTTGAAAAATCGATTTCTGGCCGGGTTTTGAGGTGATCGATGCCACTGTGGAGAGGTGAGAAATGGCTGAATGACACTACTGGATAAAACCCTATTCGCTACCTGTCATCATCATTCCTCTTTTCCGAAGGTCGATTCCAAATATGCCTCCATTCGTCTCTGTCTTCCGAAGCTTTTTCCCTGTTTATTTCATCTCACTTGTATCCCCGTTCCTTTAAGTTCTTCTGAATTTCATCTATTCACATTTCCCGTGCTCTTCACATTGGTCGTCTTCCTTTCACTTTTAAATTTAATATTCTCTTTGACAGAATTTCCCTTTCCATTCTTTTAAGGTGCCCTAACCACTGTAAGCTCTTATGTTCTAATTGCGGCTGCAAAAGGGTATCTGTCGGATACAGGGGGGAGAGTCATTAATACTTCCCATTGAAGGCTTTAAGGAACCAACCTGGACAGATACCCAATGTCCCATCCCTACCTTCCCGTGGTGCAGCTGTTAGTAAGCATAATTTTACGAGCTGAACTAAAGGGAGGGGCTACTCATCAATTAGCACTGGTCAGCTTGATGAGTTATTGACTGAATTTGGTATAATTTTCCTCTATCCAATACCTAATTCCCTCTTTACCCTTTCCTATCCAGTCCTCTGACTGAACTCTTACTTTCTTCGACCCCGACGCCATTAGAGCATTCGGTGCCTAGGGGTTCATTTCCCTTTCCTTCCTCCTCTTTCTACTTTTCTGTTCCTAGTGCTGACCAGCTATGGCACTAAAATCGTCCTCCAGTGGCTTAAGGAGGGAAAGCTGGTGATCAACAAGATCCCCCAGCTAGGTCCAATGGACCCATCGACCAACAGCAGGTGTGGTCCTCCAGACATTCTGGGGGTTGTGTGTGAATGAAGTAGCCACCAAAACGTTAAAATATGGTGTTCACTTAAATCGGCTACAACTTGCCATTTAACTCCAATATGAAATGAGTACCATTAAGGTAAAATTATCCGGAGGTAAAATAGTCCCCCAATCGGATCTCCGGGCAGGGACTACTTTAATGGTACAGAATCAACTAAACATCTTACAATGGAATGGTGGCGGTATAATGCCCATTGTGCAACTCAAACCAAGAAATGGATTCGGAACACCTCAAAATCTATGCTTCAGTGGCTGGTCATGATAATATCTTTGAAAAATATTGGAGTGCAAGAGGTCAAATGACTTTATTGTCAAACGCCTGGCATTAGAAAACAACAACAACAACATGTTCTAATTGCCAAGGCATAATTGTACCAATAATAATTCAAATCTCCTGAACTTGTCCTTAGCTGAAAGCGCCACTACTTCAGAATATAAACAATTACTTACCATCCGATCCAAAAGTTCCAATGATGTCGATGGCTCCAAAACGAGTCCGCAGGTCCTGTGGCATCGCCACCCGCATTATGTGCTGCCAACGTTTGGGTTTCAATTCATCTCTCTCTCTGATAGCCCTGCTCCTGTCGGGATCTCTGCCCCCCTCCATCTGGGTGTTAGCGTCTATCAGCATCTTCTCCGGCAGCTTATACTTAGTTGTTTCACGTTCAGCTAAAAGACAGTGTAATTCTGAGTTAAAATCTTCATAATACACTGTTTGCTAACTATGAGGAGGATAAATAGGTACTGTCCAGCCGAATGGTCATGTCGCATCCCGGTTTGTCACACTTGTTTCTCCTGTCCTCTCTGTAAGGGATAGTGTCTGAGTTGTTAGGCTCTTCTCTGCAAATATCTTCTGTACGGATTTGCAATTTTACGTAGTATTATACAACTTTTTAAAGTAATTTTAAGAAAAAAAAAACCCTTAAATACTGTCATGTGATTTCCCCTGTTTTGACGAGCATGTGACATAACCACTCGGATGGACAATAGCATGACAACACGTACATCACCAAACTATTAACAAGTGAATCATACAAGTAAAGTCTGAAAAGAAATCTAAAGATGAAGCACGTAGTAACGGTTACTTCTAATAAAGGTATAACCTCGAAGAAAAATAAATTTAGGGATTTGAAATAATATGTAGATAATCAAAATGATATTCATTGCCTCACAGAGTCGGTAAATGAAACATGAAATTAGAAATGTGGTCCCAATTGGAAAGCATTTTTCTGAAGTATGTAAATTATTCCATAATAATTATCACAGCGTAATTATGATATTGGTAACATTGAAATCATGTAGGTCATGTATGCATAATGCTTTATTGGAGGAAGTATTCAAAAGACGCTTGTTATGTTTATTGGAACAAATTTCTAACACATTAACTAAAATTCCAATATACTTACGTGATGCAATATACTGTAAGTGCATTTTTGTTGTACGAACAGTCATCTTCCTCCTACAGTGTTATTCGAAACTGTCAATTTTATAAACTTACAGAATACTGAAGTCTTCTAACATATGCGGCAAATCAATAATATTGAACAAATTTTTCACTTTTGAACCCATAATAGTAATATTTTCTCGTGAGTTGTTTTACGATGCTTTGTCAACTGCTGTTATGAAATGAAGGTGATAATGTCAGCTAAATGAGTCCAGGAAAAGAAGCGCGAAAGAGGCCCAGCATTTGTTCTCTATGGGTTCTAGTTAGTTACTGCTTCCTGCCTTGAAATATTACTACACGTCACTGTGACATAAACAATTATTGTACCTTCACAAAAGTCAGATTCTGAGGTTTGTGTGGACGCCTGTGTAAGGATGATCACTATAGGTTCCACGTAGACCTCGCAGCCTCTGGTCTCATTGGCTGCCTCCGTCTGTATCTCCTGTACTGTGTCGGGTTCAGCTGAAAAGCAATATTATTCTGAGTTGAAATATACAAGAAACTGCGCATGCTCAGAGACATAGAACATAGATACACAAGCTATCGCTAAGGGAATTATTGAAATTCGTTCTATTTCGAGTGCTGTAGTAAACCGTTCTGAAACGCACTTGAGAAAATACAAAGAAAATGGATTTGTTATATAATTGATATCAACGACCCAGTTCAAAAGGAAACAATTGAAAATTTAAAGTTTTGAGAAAACTACATTTTAAAGCAATATGTTGCTTTGAGAAACCAAAGGATCATTGAAATTGCTCCAGAATTCTGTTAATAATGTTTTATATAGCTATATTATAAGTTTCAAATAATTAAAATGTGTTAATTGGATTTTTCACAGCAACATGAAGCTTAAAAATTCAGGTTTAACATAATTTTAAATTATGAGTTGTTTCCCTCTTGAACTGGGCCGTCTATATATCTTTAGACCTTGGTGAGTATATTGACATGCCGCACAGAAGTGAAGTCTTCCGTCTCGTCTCAGTATCTCAGACTCAGGCTCAGGCTCAGGCTCAGACATGTGCGAGTCATGCAGAGAAAAGTAGATTAAAACCTGGTCGCAATGATTTTTATTTCCTGAATAACTCGAAAATGGAGTTTTACAGAGTCATGGGACCGATGTTTCAGTTTCTTCAACAGAAAGTGGAATAATTATTGTCCAAATCTTATCAGTTATTACTAGGCTTGACCTGGCCCAAAAAAAAAAGATAAAAAACGAACCATTACTTGGGAGGTACAGTAGTTTGTCTTCTTCAAACAAAATAAAAAAACAGTTGTGAAAAAATGTTCTCCAAAACACAATTTTAACGTTATTCCTATCGTAAATTAATATGACCAGCATAGTCTTCGTTTGTGTCTACTCGTACTTGCTAATAATGTTTCCACTTTTCGTCTCTTAGGTTTCTTGCTACTCTCCTGCAAGTATTTCCTAGGACATTCCTCTGCTGGGACCAGGTACCAGTTTTTAGGGCAAGATACTGGTGATTCCCAATGTATGATTGCATATAACACATTTTCCGGAAAAGTTACAGTAAAATTCAACCACCTAACTCTTCTTAGCTAAAATTTCCTAATACTGGGATTACTTTTAGTCCACTTTTAAAACACAATGTATAAACATATTAGGTCCTTGACAGAAAGCAAGACCATTATTTTTACATTCTAACACGAAATTCTATAGCGTTTTAACAAGACAGTGACAGTAAACATAACATAACATAACATAACATAACATAACATAACATAACATAACATAACATAACATAACATAACATAACATAACATAACATAACATAACATAACATAACATAACATAACATAACATCCAAAATAATTTAAACGAAGATATTACCATTCTTTCCCTCCATCTCTTCTTCTGCTACAATACTGGTGTCTGATAATGTTGTAAAATCGCTGACAGTCAGTATTTCTGCAAAAAGCAAAATGAACTTGACCGTTGAGCATGTCATTGCTTTCACTGAATATCATATTACCCTTTCAACACCTAACGTAAAAAAATTATGTAAAATATAATTTATATATTTTATCGCAATAATGGAGTAATCCCTCGTAAGGTTACATTTTTTAACGTGTAGCTTGAGACCTACATTTGGGGTGAAATGATTGTTATGGTGAAAAAAACACAAAGAATAAACTACTTCAAATGTTTTAATTTCTAGACAACAACATAAAACAGGAATGTGTTATCATCATTACAATGAGTTATTTTAGAAAATAACAAAAAAAAAAAAAAAAAAAAAAACACAACCATCTCTTACAAAGCATTACAAAAATTCAGAATTAAGAATTTTTGTCATATTACTTATTATGGAAATTGAGAAAGCAGTTATTTCCCGAAGTCATGCACAGATTCAATATCCAATACAATGGCCAACACCTTCCTAGGACTTATGAATCCAAATATCTTGGAGTTATTTTCGATAGTAAGTTAATATGGAGCAACCATTTGAAATACATTTCTGAAAAAGCTAGTAAAAGATTCTCCCTTCTAAAAAGACTAGCAGGAAAGAAATGGGGATGCTCTAGGAATACTTTGAACACTACATACAAAATGTTTATACAGCCAGTAGTGACATACTGCGGAGAAATTTTAATTACTTCACCTTTCTTAAACGAAATAGAATATGTTCAACACCAAGCTCTCAGGCTCATTACTGGTGGGATCAAAACAACTCCAATAGATTCTATGAGATTCCTCACTAATATTAACAACATCAAAATGACAATAGAAGAAAAAGCACTGATTCAATATGAAAAACTTATTAGATTACCAGGAAACAATTGGCATTCATACAGTCCTCTCTGTAGATTGAAAACTCAAAAAAGTTTCATATCCATTGTTCAAGAATTAAAACAGAAAATAAATATCCCGAATTTAAAAGAAAACCTACAAATTAAACCAAACCCTTTAACTGTATTAAATATAGAGTATAATCTAAATTTAACAGAAGAAATACTGAAATCAGAAGTAAACACTGAAATACTAAAACAATTGTCTTTAGAGACAATTAATATTAGATACCCTCCACAAAACTGGCTTCATTTATACACTGACGGATCCTTGATCTCCAGAGAACAAGGTGCCAGTGCAGGTGTTACATGCTATCTCTTCTCACTTTATAGATCTCTTGGGTATGGAACAACAAGTTTTGATGAAGAAATCACTGCAATAAGTGAAAGTCTCAGGAATCTTCTATGCCACATCAGTAAATTTAAGAATGCAGTTATATTGTCAGACTCCAAAGCAGCTATTCTATCAATAGTCTCTAAACACACACCTTCATCTCAAACAGCAGAAATAACTAAAATGCTCTCTCAATTAATATCACTCAATAAAAGAATTGTATTCCAATGGATACCATCCCATTGTGGAATCCTGGGAAAAGAGAATGCGGATGCTTTAGCAAAGAAGGGCAGCACTGCTACTTACAGACCTGTTACTAAATCTACGTATTACTCTGTGAAAAGATTTATTAAATCTACATACTTAGACTTCAACAAACAAAATTTGATAACACAATCCCAAGGGAAAAAATGGAACTCTCTGCATCAAAATCCACAGTTAATTCCCGATTTACCACGAAAATCGTCTGTAGCTTCATTTAGATTGGCAACAGGCCATGATTGTTTGGCCAAACACCTGCATAGAATTGGAATATATCAGTCCCCTAACTGTCCATTGTGCAACTCAAACCAAGAAATGGATTCGGAACACCTCAAAATCTGTGCTTCAGTGGCTGGTCATGATAATATCTTTAAAAAATATTGGAGTGCAAGAGGTCAAATGACTTTATTGTCAAACGCCTGGCATTAGAAAACAACAACAACAACTTTGCATTTTGGAGCGAACTGTCTGAGTAAGGCCTTTAGGGCAATATTTTGCATCTGCCTTTGGCCAGTCCTGATAACCATCATATCGGACTTTGTCAACTGGTTGGATCACAAATTTTCTTCCTTTCGGAGAGATCCCTTGATTTTCATTAGAACGACGCCTTTTGTTCTTTCCTTTCTCAGCTGCGATGTGCGCTTGGAACTTTGCAAGAGAATATTCACTGATTTCGCAGTTTCTGATGTCTACGATATACAACCAGCCATTCACAACAGCAACATTAATGCTCCAATATATTATTCTAGTGTACCATCTTGTCGGTGTTAAATCAGTTCTGTACAATTCCAAGGGCATATCCGCCAAATCTACTCATCCCATAAAGTGGTTATGTTTTGAAACAACTTTGGGACATTTTAACTCTACAGATTTCTTTTCGTTTACGCTCCATCTCTTACACTTTACTTCAGGATGAACAGCTGCGTAAGTTGACACAAAATTCACTATTTTTCTGTCACACCACCTTACCAGTGCCACATAGTTCTCCCTTTCACACGCCAGTCGTAACTAGCTTTTCCACACCGTTTGAGTAGAATCCTAATAGAACACATTTCCCAAGCACAAGAAACCACTGATGAGGCTGTGAATACAAAACTAGATATGGTACTGTCGAAATATTTTGCTTACAGCACTGTGCTCAGTATAGAAAATACGAGAAAATGTGGCTTGTTTGAATCTAAATCTTACAAAATCACAATTTTTACACAAACATTTTGTCCAGTAACTTCAGTGATGTAGAACGATAATTTTCAGCATTCAAAAATCTCCTTGTAGGCAACAAAGTATGACAACAGATAAGCTTCAAACGCTGTTAGGTGTGTTTTGTAACCAGATAAAGTAAGGTAAACGAAGAAATGAAGTGCACATATTGAATCTTGTGCAAAATGCCTGACATATTATTCTCATTATTTTAGAATAGTAGTAAACTCTAGTCAAAATCCGGTTGGGAAAGCCAGCTGTAACAGCTGGGGGGTCATCATGCTAATCGTCCGCCTCTGTTTTGGCACGGAACGTAAGGCCAAAAGCAGCCTGTGCGGTCTGGGCCCTTCAACAGCTGTGACATCACGGATTATTATTATTATTATTATTATTATTATTATTATTATTATTAAAACATAAAATGAATAATTTTGGACTCATCACGTTTTCCCCTCTGCTGTTCATATCATATCATATATAATATATCATGTCGTAATATCATATCATCATTACATCATACCATATCGTATCATATATATCATGTCATGTCATATATCATATCATATGAATAATACAGGGGAAAACTCTGATAAGTCTCGTTTTACTGTTTTTAGAGCACGGCAAGTTAAAAGTTTCAAGATCCATTATATTGTATTATCTTGAGTTGTGAAATTTAGTAAGGAAAATAAGCTAGAGGCGGCTACTCTGCAGTTGTCAAAGTTTGTGAACTACACTAACAATTCCTACCACTACTTCCTCCCTATTCGCAAGGGGGTAAAGAATTTGTGAGAAACTCTATACGCCAAGAGCGAATGTCACAGTCAGTAGTTTTGAAATTGGAAACCCTTTTATTAAGAAACTGTCACAACAATTTCGATTTTATGATATCGTCATAGGCGAGTTTCACAAACAATACGGGAAAGTCGTTCTGCAGTTTAAATTATAGATGAGTAGGTAATTTATTTTCTAAATATTCACTGTATTTAGTTACTGCTTCCCTACTTTGAAATATTACTACACGTCACTGATGTAAACAATAACGGTACCTTCAGAAGAAATAGACTCTATTTTCTCCGTCTGCGTCCATGCGTCGTTCTTTTCGATGACTTCGGGCACCTGTGTTGCTGCGTCCGTCTTCTTCTTCCTCACTGTTGTTTCTATTAGAAAAAAGGTAATGAGACGTTGAATATTCTAATTTCCAAATACAAGAAACTACGCATGCTCAGAGAATAGAACATAGATACACAAGCTATCACTAAAGGACTTATGGAAATTCGTTCTGTTTCGAGTGCTGTCGTATACCGTTCTGAAACTCACTTTAGAAAATACAAAGAAAATGGATTTGTTATACAATTGATATCAACGACCCACTTGAATAATTATTGCCCAAATCCTATCAGTTATTATTAGGTTTGACCTGGTAAAAAAATATATAAAAAAACGAACCATTACTTGGGAGGTAATTTGTCTTCTTCAAACAAAATAAAAAATCAAACAAAACAGTTATGAAAAAAATGTCCTCTAAAACATAATCTTAACGTTATTCAGCTCGTAAACTAATCTGACCAGCGTAAGTTAGTTTGTGTCTACTCGTAATTGTTAATAACCAGGCTTCGAGACTTCGGACCTGATAGAGCAGTTCTGTGGGAAATCCGCATAACGGCGTACTGAGTATAGTGGTAAAGTATACAGTGGGTGGGGGTACTGTAGAATGAATGCCAACAAATACGCAAAGGAAAACGCTCTGGATTTGAAGGTTCTGACGAATAATTTGGTTTTCATACAAATCTATTTTCAAACTATGTCTGAAACTATTACACAGTTAGAAAAGTCAGCGCAAAAGATGCCAGAAGCCCTGAAATTAGTTAAGAATATGACACAGAAAATTAATGAGGCACCAAGTACACCGGTTACTGACCGTGTAAAATAGAAGTGGAAATCAATTTTATGTAAAAATAACGAATATGGATCACTGTGTAATATAACAGCAAATTAGTGGACATAGAGTCACCCGAGAATAAAGGACTGTCTCTTAGAGACTGCAATGATATTAGGTTTTCTTCGTTTTGAACCTATCACGCCATGCGACGTAGAGCATAGCTTTTCACAGTACAAACTGTGGTTGGCATATAACCGAAAAAGATTTACGTTTGAGACACTGAGAATGTATCTTGTAGTACATTGCAATTCGGTACTGTAACTGCACTTACTAAAGACCTATAGGATAAATGAAGAAATTAAAATTGCTATATGTTTATTTCCAATATGAACACTGTGTATAATTCAACACAAATGCTTATAAAAGACAGGAGAATAAATACTTTTCACATTCTTTTGACATTGTCATTGTGTAATGTATACTTACTTTCAGAATGTACTTATGTGTGTGTTTCCCCATACTACCGTACTCTATTCTAAATAGCAACGTTGTTACCTCAACACATCTCTACCTTTCACTACCTGCAGCAAGTCAACAACCTATAATACATGCACAGTAAACTTATTGTATCGGGTCCCAAGTCTCGAAGCCTGCTAATAACATTTCCTAAAAAATGACCAGTAAACAATGAAAGACAAAAAATGCAAATAAATGCAAAATAAAAGTAGGCATAGACTATATTGGTTCATGTTAAAATGAAACGACTTTATATTATATCCTGCATTGTCTATGATATCTCAGAAAAAATATGATATTTCATCAACTTCCAGCCCTATTCAACACTCACCAACTCCCCACTATTTTCCTACCTCCCTTCTGGTATTCCCATTACATTCACTCCTCTATTTCTTCACATTGCTTCCTTCAACTTTTTCATCTTACCTGGCGACGAAAGGGTTCCAATAGGTGATCTTTCTTCTGTTGTGCTAAACTGCGTCATGATGTGCCCTTCCCTGGTATCCCCCACCCGGACATCCGATTGGGGGGATAGTTTATGTCTGGAATCTTTTACCAGGGACGAGCTCATCATGCACTTTTCAGTTAAATTCCTGGACAGATAAATGCGGAAGTTCCCCATTGCTTCCGCACACCACTCTTTCTTTCGCATCTTAAAAGATCCCAGGGGGCCCTAGCATGGAGGTGAGGATAGTGAATTTGACTAATTAGGCCCTCCGGACTTCACCGAAATTCACCGCAAAGGTTAAATATCAGTTCCATCAGGGTTTTTGACCCGATCAAAGACTGGGAAATCCCAATTAGCCTTTGCCCCCCTTACTGAGTCTAAAACATTACAAAAATCATCACTGTAAAAAGATCAACTAAGATCCTTATTGAACAGGAAGAAGAAAGTTAGTCTTCAAGAATGATTTAAGGGGAGAATGTAGGTATGTTTGGTGACAAATCTCAATATTTCTAACATTATAATCTGAAAAATCCAAGATTGATTAAAAACATTCTTGTCTACTAGTGTGCAAAATTGCACGATTCTACCTTAACTACATTCAGAGAAAAAGGTACATAAAGTGCACCAACTTAACATGGCGGAAATAGGGACCTACCGATGCCTACATTCTCCCCTTAAGATTAAAGTTATGTCATTGAAATACTAGATATGTAGAATTAACATTATTACTAAGAAATAAACATGAAGTTCTGTCTACATTAATAATAAGATTATTAGAACGACACCATTTTTAAATTCACAAATACCATTAATTAATTTTTAGTTTGCGCAATACCTAGACACTGCACAAGAACAAGATGAAGTTAAACTTCTATCAAGTTTAAGTAAACTAACACTTCCTTATTATTAATTTATGCAGTGATAAGAGAAGTTATCAAACAAATTCTACGGAAAAATCGCGAACTGAATATAATTTATTAAGGGGTTAGGTATAACTTACAGCAGCAATACTTTTGGATATATTCAACATTTTTTTCCTCCATTACTATATCTTGTACAACAATAAAAATTGGTATGTGTAAAACACTGTCCTTCTGCTATGTAAAAAATATATATATATATATTTCTTACTATTTAAAAAAAAAATTCAAAATCCAAAATGGTGGCAGTTCACTGTGCAGTGATGAATTGTTTCCCTCATAACTCATAAAATTTCTCTCTTTTATATTAATGGTGAAACTCATATTTACAATATCATGCACTTTCAACTATATATATCTTTTTTTCATTTTGTGTTAGAAGACAATACTGATATCTCAGCATTTTTAAATGAATTTATTTTTTATCAGACAATCTATCAAAGGTATAGAAGTGATTTTACTTCATATTGTAGATATAACATGCATAAAGACACACAAAACAATTCATTACAAAAGGTTGATAGTTTTTTATTTATGAGAGGAACACTTCATTACTGCACAGTGAACTGCCTTCATTTTGAATTTTAAAAAATTTACAAATAATTTTTTTTTTAATCGTAAATTTTTTTCATATAGCAGAAGGACAATCTTTTACACAAACTAATTTTCATTATTGTACAAGATACAACAAAGGAGGAAAAAATGTTTAATATTTTTACAAAATTTTACTGCTATAAGTTATACCTAACCCCTTAAAGTAATAACTGAGGCTATCAAGTGCAAACCTCGCCTTATCAAAAAAAAAAAAAAAAAAAAAAAAAAAAAAAAAAAAAAAAAAAAGAGTTCCATATGGGAAGTTTTACTTCTTGCAGCTCTCAATCTACTGATATAGTCGGTTTGTGCAAATCTTGTCTAATTCCTCTTCTACATACCTCAGAAAACTACTATCAAATGCAAAACTGTCCATATCCATAACGGTTTTTCCTGTTTTCTGACAAATCACTTTACCTGGATAAGGCGAGTTTGCATTTGATAGTCTCAATTATAAATTATAGAATTCTGAAAAAAAAAAAAAAAAAAAAAAAAAAAAAAAAACTTCAATTTTTATATACATGTGGAGTGGGGAGCACACAGGTAGGCACACATTTTTTCTTTCCACCCTCTCGGAACCAGTGCCGAAAATGCAGTACACATGCAGCTTTCCACATTCGAACGTGGAGAGATAAAATGTATGCACTTTTTTCAAAGTGAATCGATGATGAGCTACAGGATTATGTGATCTAAACAAGTGATCAGACTTAATGGGATTCAATATATTTCAATTCCTGTCAACGTTGAGACCGCTTCGATAATAGGAGCACCAAAGAAGAAAGATAAGTACATGTCAACTTAGGTGTTATTCAAAGGACCTGTGATCAGTTTGTGGCCACCGTAAGATCTTTGCTATTGTGTTTATAACATAGATGAAAAATTACAAACATTTCGAAGTCAGATATTCATTCGTAACAGTTACTTCAATTTGAATTATATTTAATAATAACTGTAACAATTTTGTGATACATTTTCCACTGTGAATCATTTTTAATGTATTATATAAGCTTGGAGTTCTTGCATCCATTTCTGTCTCTCTTATTATTATTATTATTATTATTATTATTATTATTATTATTATTATTATTATTATTATTATTAAATTGAAATTTAGTAAAATGTAGTATTTTACGAGGAACAAATTGATTTTAACTACACACTATCACGACTCACCCAAATATGTAATTAGGCGATAAAATATGTGTACTTTACCCTATAATTAGTATGTACCACCTGTATATTTGAATCGCACGTTTTAGAAAGGAACTAAGTCAAAATTTGAGTTTTTTGTGATCAAATTATTAACAATTCCATGAAGTATTGATTTGCAAAGAAAGGAACTTAGTCAAACCTTTCCCTGTATCTCTGACATCAAGTTGTTATTTATAGTACTGGACTGGTACACTCATATTTAGCCTGTTCATGAAAATAAGTTTCTTAGCTCTCCTAAAAATTAGCTAATTTTGACGTAGTTCCTTTCTAAAATGTGCTATTCATTTGTAATATTAATATTTCTCACTTTGCTTTGATCATGAATTAACACAGATAACAGTCCCATGTGTGGTATGAGGGGATTTCGAAGTTTCATTACTGTCAGAATTATTATTATTATTATTATTATATTATTATTATTATTATTATTTTATTTAAGTGGGTGTAATTGTATAATTGAAAATGTGTTAATAATGCATATAGATTTTCAAAAACTTCCATTTTCAATTTATTTTAAAGTGCACATTTGCTGCAATCTGTAGACCTACTATGAACTTCCATAAGATCGTTAAAAGCATAAAAATCGAAATTATCCTTAAGATATAAATGTTAATATATTTTAATAGTATTAAATTATTAACACACGTAATTATATAAAATCCAGTACTTAATTATTCTGTTTGGTGGGATGAGTGTGTTTCTTTTTAAAGGCAACAAATTCTTTGTATAATTACCTGGTTTTAGGGCGGAAAGCTGTAGTCTCGTTTCTATTTCTGCATTTAGCCTATTTTTGTAATTTGTTTTCAAGATAAAAACGCAGAAAATTCAGATATGAAACTGATCAATATTATTTTTCTTTTTAGCTCTCTAATAATATTAATAATAATTAAATATAATACCGGTAATTATTAATACTTATTTTGTAATATTACGATTATATTATAATTATTATTATTGGTGATGTTCCATGTTTTTATTGATTCGTATTTTCATGACTTTGTATAGGGTACATTTAGTATTTCTCCAAGTTTAAAATACTATTTAAATACAATTTACGATTCACAGAATTCCACAGGTTCAGAAGCACTGCATTATACGGTTTATTTTGTTTGTATTTATTGATAAGGAAGGATGGCCATAAAACAATGTAGTGTATTGAAACCACAAAACCTCATTGTCCTCAGTAATTTTTTAATTGCGTCGCGCTTTCTGTAATGTTTTTTATATCTGCCTGTCCAATCGAGGCTTAATTTTATCAGCCCCCTAATATACACATTTATTCCTAGAATTGGCATTGAAGCTACAAAACGTAAATGTTTTATTCCCTACTTATTGTTGCAGTTTTCAAGCAGAAATCGTAATATAACTTAGAAAACTTACCTCAGTGGGAAGAGGTTCATCCTGGTTGTCCCATGAGAATCGAACCGAGCTCCTCAATTCACGTACTCTTCATAAAGCACTATCTTTGCTTGCGTTAAATGAAATCAAAACTCATAATGGCGGTCCAATATGCCATTTACATTGTTGAAGGGCATTGTTACGCGTTGAGCGATGAACGCGAATTCCATAGAGAATGAAAAAATGGAACTAGCGTCAGTGACTACTACTACTACTACTACTACTACTACTACTACTACTACTCAGATTTATTGCAAATCATACGTCTTCAAGTGAGGTTGACCACTGGGATCCGGAATTAACAAACATAAAAGATAAAGGGAAATGAAACGAGCAAAATAATGATTTGATTTGTACATCAAAACATAGCTGTACATCAAAGCTGTAGATAAGAAAATTGTTAATATTTGGATTGAGAACTTTCGGGCTGATTATTATTATTATTATTATTATTATTATTATTATTATTATTATTATTATTATTATTATTATTACCAAACACTTTCCCTAAACAGGGGTTGTCTAGAAGACAAAGTATACTATTTACAAAACAAAATTTTGAATAGTACATATTAAATGGAACCGACCACAAGGGAATTTAAATATTCTCGTTTTTATACTTCATGCTTAAACAGAACCATCTATATGGGTTTGGCTTAAACCGTATTTTTAAGTTTTGTGAATAAATTTATATAACATACATTTTATGATGCAGTTATGTATTGCATTCATGTTACTTGATTTTTATCATTATAAAAATCACAAATTGTTACTTTTTCCGAGAATATCAATTTCAGAACTCTTTGGCTTAGACATCTTCTTCCCCTTCTTTAATTAATTTTGCAGCTGAAATTTAATTCTGGAAATTCTGAAGGCCTCTCTTCAAATTCTACACTATCACTTGCTAACACATAAATTTTTGTTTTAATGTACATCAGTGTGGTTTTAGGCGTATTAGATCAACTACTGACCAGATATTTTGTATTCGACAGATAATGGAAAAAAAATGGGAGTATAAGGGTACAGTACATCAGTTATTCATAGATTTCAAAAAGGCATATGACTCGGTTAAGAGAGAAGTTTTATATGATATTCTTATTGAATTTGGTATTCCGAAGAAACTAGTTCGGTTAATTAAAATGTATCTCACTGAAACGTACAGCAGAGTTCGTATAGGTCAGTTTCTGTCAGATGCTTTTCTGATTCACTGTGGGCTCAAGCAAGGAGATGCACTATCACCTTTACTTTTTAACTTTGCTCTAGAGTATGCCATTAGGAAAGTTCAGGATAAAGAGAGGGTTTGGAATTGAATGGGTTACATCAGCTGCTTGTCTATGCGGATGACGTGAATATGTTAGAAGAAAATCCACAAACGATTAGGGAAAATACGGGAATTTTATTGGAAGCAAGTAAAGAGATAGGTTTGGAAGTAAATCCCGAAAAGACAAAGTATATGATTATGTCTCGTGACCAGAATATTGTACGAAATGGAAATATAAGAATTGGACATTTATCTTTTCTAGAGGTGGAGAAGTTCAAAAACCTTGGAGCAACAGTAACAAATATAAATGATACTCGGGAGGAAATTAAACACAGAATAAATATGGGAAATGCCTGTTATTATTCGGTTGAAAAGCTTTTATCATCCAGTCTGCTGTCAAAAAATCTGAAAGTTAGAATTTATAAAACAGTTATATTACCGGTTGTTCTTTATGGTTGTGAAACTTGGACTCTCACTTTAAGAGAGGAACATAGGTTAAGGGTGTTTGAGAATAAGGTCCTTAGGAAAATATTTGGGGCTAAGAGGGATGACGTTACAGGAGAATGGAGAAAGTTACACAACACAGAACTGCACGCATTGTATTCTTCACCTGATGTAATTAGGAACATTAAATCCAGACGTTTGAGATGGGCAGGGCATGTAGCACGTATGGACGAATCCAGAAATGCATATAGAGTGTTAGTTGGGAAGCCGGACGGAAAAAGACCTTTTGGGAGGCCGAGACGTAGATGGGAAGATAATATTAAAATGGATTTGAGGGAGTTGGGATATGATGATAGAGAATGGATTAATCTTGCTCAGGATAGGGACCAATGGCGGGCTTATTGTGAGGGCGGCAATGAACCTCCGGGTTCCTTAAAAGCCAGTAAGTAAGTAAGTACAAATCGAATAATTATAATAATAATTTTACTCGTTTCATTTATCTTTATTTTTTGCTGCTTATAATTCTGGATCCCAGTGGTCAACCTCTCTTGAGGACAGATGATTTTAAATAAATCTTAGTAGTATGCTGGCTGTGTTTTCATAATAGTTAGGAGATGAATCTTAATGTTGCGATTGTGCAATTAATATATCATAGTTCTTCTTACGTGTTCATCTGTGTAGGTATATTTGATTTTTAAAAAAATATATTTCTTTGCATATGTCTCCATTTTCTCTAGAACAAGTGAAAGTAGACAGTTCAAATTTCGACGTCTTTTTTATCCTACTACATTATGTCAGTCATGTGGTAATTAACGTTGGCCTATTGATAGAAAATATAGATTAGAAATCTCTGTAGGAATCAAAACTTTTTCAAACAATAATACAATGGAAATAAGTTAGGTGGATTAGTAATAGAAGAGGGATATCATCCTAAGAGTGGACCAATGCCATAAAGATGTCCACAAACATCGCAGCAGTACGATCAGTGCCAGGTCGTTCCTTTCAAGATCAAAAGTGTCGTCATCCAGGATGCAGCGAAGTAGAAACCCTTGGGCATGTTTTGGATTATTGCCCTAAAGGAGAACTAGTGAGGAACAATCGCCACCATAAAGTGAGAAGCTCCATCGCAATCACTCTTTGGAAGGCAAAGTGGGAGGTTTACGAAGAAGTGCACTGCTTGGCTGAGAATGGGTCAACGAGAAGAGCAGACATTATAGCCTTCTATCGCCAGAATCAAAAAAGCCTCATTCTTGACCCTACTATCCGTTTTGAGAAAGATGATCAACAAGCCAATAACGTTAACGATGAAAAAAAGTCTATTTACAACCCATGTATTCCTCACTTTAGTGAGAGATACAAATTTAATATTAATACATGGCAAGTGAAAGGATTTCTTTTTGGCGCTAGGGGAACTTCATTTAAGTTAACCAAAACCATTCTCCTTTCTCTTAAATTTTCTAATGAGGACATTAACAAAATTTGTCTAATGGTATTGAGAGATTCATTATCCATTTTACACAATCACTTGTATAATACTATGTATTTTTTTTTTATTTTTTACTTCATTTCATTACTCGTCAATGTATTTTCATCTCATGTTTCTCCGAAATCAAATTGTACTTTATTTTTAAATTTGTCATTGTTCCATATACTCTCCGCAATCATATTGTATTTTTAATTTAACCTCTGCTTTGTATTCTGGACCCTAGTGGTCAGCCGTAGATTTCGGCCAGATGTCCCAAATTGTGGAATTTGTGTGCTACATTCGATGATTGGAATAAATGTCTATTTCCCTACTAAGTACTTTTAAAACTAATGTTGATAATTAACATTGCATTTAAAATTATTTTTTAAGCTTACATTTTTGGAAAATTCAGTAATTTCAACGAAAATAGTGACCATTTTGGAATCCTAGAGAGTGTTCATGAAATGACATTACTTTTTTCTTTTTGCTATAAAACGTTTCCTTTAGTATAGTAATTAATTTCACTTTATAACAAAACAAAATATTGTAATTTTTATGTTTTTATGTTGTACTAGCTGAAAGCACCTTTTTGTTTATACCTTTTATTAAATTTATAACACTTTTCAGAAATCTCGGAAACTCAACTGTAGACAAACAAAATGAGTTGTCTTTACTAAATTTTCTAGTCAATAAAGTTGAATCTTTACATAGCATCACTTACATGAATTAATAAACTTCTTAGCCAAATGCCTGCCAGGGTCAATTCAATTTAAAACAGTTGTACAACAGGCACCGAAAAGAAAACATTTCATCATGTACCTTACGTACAACTGTTTTAATTAATTTATTTATCTATTCATGCATTCATTTATTTATTTATTTATTTATTTATTTATTTATTTATTTATTCTGGTGTAGTTAAGACCATCAGGCATTCTCTTCCACACCACCAGAAATACAAATAAAATAATAGAAAAAGTCAAACTATAAACAAAGAGACACCACACGAAATATATATAAGTTATACACTCCCACTTAGTGTTCACTCAATGTTCTACAGTTCATATGTTTTATCTCTGCTAGTCACTGACCGTTAAATTTCAAGTGGCCTATCTTAATCGTGGACGTTAGCGTATTAAAAATCATTACAAATTTTTCTACCGTCTCCTTTCTTCCCAACTGCAAATGTGACATTGCACAGAGGCAGAGATAAAATAATTATAAGATCTGTATATTGACCTGAAGCCGTGTTGATATACATACATTTCACTAATTTCATGTCTATGTGTCCTTTCACTTGAAATTCAGAGAGAGCTGTTCCCAATTTGAACCTGTTGGAGTGTCATCGTGAGCCAAAATTTCTCTCTCTATCAGTCGTATCAAAGAATCAATATATACGAGTACATATATAATTTAATTTTTATTGACAAAATTTTTTCATCTACCACTGTACGCTGCTTGTATCATACCTGTTTTTCTAAATATGACTTATGATATTATGTCTCAAAAATTCAGAACATAGTAATTATTAATTTATTTTTCATTTTATATACAGAATACAAATACAGTTTAATAATTAAACTGCTTAACTGTTAACTGTTTAATAATTAAATTATTTTGCAAGAAGTCATTGTTTAACATAGCGAATAATATTCTGAGAGACATATATTTTAATAGTTAAGAGATTGTTCTTTCCACAATGCTTAACATATGGTACTACATTAGCAACTTATTTAAACAGATAGAATATCGCAATAACACATTATTTAACATGAAAAACAATATTTTGAGAGAGTTATACTTTGGAGTTAATGCAGTGTTATTTTCAGTGGACTTACACACATTCACATATGAGATTTCTCAGCGCTCAACATGACCCCCATTGCGCACCCTGCACAACTCATAATGGTGATGCAATTCAGCCCATGTCCGTTGCAACATAAGAGGGGTGATTTGTTGAAAAGTTTGAGTAATTTTTACTCTCAGATCATCAATTTTTCTGGGTTTCTGTGAATAGACAATGTCTTTAACAAAACTCCACACGAAGAAGTCAGGAGGGGTTAGATCTGGGGAGTTTGGGGACCAAGCCAAGAGATAGCTGCTTCTCGTACTGGGTTTCTCCTGCGACGTCCTTCATGTTTTTTTAACAATGAACCAGTTTCTACAAATGTTCGGTACCACAACATTATGGAATCGTATTCAGGTACATTACGCACACCATACTAACGTCGAAATTCCCTTTGAACTCTTTTAACGCTCTCAAATTTACCATACCAAGTAACACACTCTGTCCGCTGTTGATTTGTAGTAGGCATTTTAATTAACTATGGCAGGTATGCTCAAAATTGTAAAAGCCCCGATTACACGGATGATGCTGCACTGCATAACACATACTGGGCTCCGCAACTACATTGCACTGTACGAGTACATTGCAGCACCGCCTGTGGCATAGTTCTTACTCTCTTACAAATACGGATAATAAACTGAATTTGAAAAAGCAAAGAGTATAACACTGCAATATTCAGTTATTACATTATTTATTATATTTAATATAGTTATGATATAATAATACCATAGATAATATCATTCTCATATTACACCATATAGTCTACTTTGCGGTCTATTCAAATCTGCATTCTTTTCTGCAAGTAATCGGGAATCTATTTCCAACGAATTTACTGCATTGCACTGAAGATGCTCATCTGTTAATCCGGACCTAAGTTATGTTTGGATTTAGTAACCTTCATTCTAGAAAATAATTGTTCACACACATATATCGAGGCGAAGGTAGCTAACACAGTGGCAACGAATAAGCTCATCTTGTAATATTTAGTTTTATTCATTTTTTAAATAATTCTATGCTTGTCAAGTCATATTCTCTGCATTTAGTTCTGAATTCTACGTTACTTAGTAAATCAATTAACACGTCCTGGAACTGCACTCTCACGGATTGTACTAAATTTATGAAAAGATTAACAAAAATACTAATATCACTCTCCATACGTCTAAAAATCACTAAATCTATGTTCTGTGAATTCACATTTGAACTGTTGCAGTACAGAGACATAATTAACTATATTTTGTTCAGGCACCATACATCTCTTTACAAGCTCACCATCTGTGAAGGGTTTTAGTGCCTTAACTAATTCCCAACATACTACATAGGCTAACTTGCTCCAAAACATAGACTGAATTGTTCGACTCTCTTCAATGTTTGGCCTTTCATGAAGTGCTTTCAATTCTTGAAACTGTAGTGCACGTTGCACCTCTGAAAAATTATTTTATCAAAATATCTATTTCTGCTGGAATAAAATCACCACAATAACAATAGGTCTAATAATAATAATAATAATAATAATAATAATAATAATAATAATAATAATAATAACGTTGGTATAATGAAAATAGGCTATATTACAGAAAACAGCTTCTCTGTCACTTCGGCATGTTCTGGGTAGCAGAGTCTATAATGTAGTTTTATGTTGCTCAGTAGTAGGCCTATTCCTGACAGTACCTTACAATATAGTAATCACTTTCCGTTTTCACTGAACCTACAACAAAAATAGTCTTCCTCCCACACTGTACGGAATGATTGTTTGCTGACAGAAGGTTTTGACTGTGTCATTGTCCCGCACTGTTCGTGCGTTTACTGAGTACTTGATCTGCCTTCTGCAGTCATCTATTGAGCTTCGAACGGGGAACAGCACGCTCTACATTCGAAGGTTGTGATTACAGAACGTAATCGGGAGTCAGAGAATGAGCATACCTGAACTACGGTTTTCATTTGTCCTTTCAGATTATGCATTGTTGATTGCTGGAAACTCCCGTTTTTAATCATAATATAACCAGCAAGAAATTTTTCATACTATCATAATAGCTTTATAATAATAACTTAATATTATCCATACCCAAGTCCACTGTTGTGGCTGAGGGGTTAGCGAGTCTAACTCCGAACCCCAGCGATCCCGGGTTCGATTCCCGGTCAGTACGAGTTGCCTGGATGCGGTTTTTTCGGGATTATTCCCTCACTCCTATGAATATCAGGTAACTTTATCAGGCGATTGGAACCCCACTCATCTTCGCCACTTCCTTTCCTCCCCCATCATCCTTTCCTCTTCTTCCCGTTTCTGGTTTTTCAGATCACTCTACCGGCGGCTTCCGAAGCTGCTGACTCTCTCGACCGGCCTCCGTGAAATGTAGTTCAGCGATATTGGATGGCTTCTGCAATGGCACCAGAGGCGGATCTACTCGGGGGAGGAGTTTCGTCTCGGACCGACGGGGGGGGGGGGCCTTGGGAGAATTTGCCGAAGCAGAAATCGTATATGAATTTTGTCGGCTGTAGGGACCGGTCATGTGGTTAGGGCAGTGTGCATAGGGGATCTGTGGCATGCAACTCATTCCATATCGAGAGTTAGCGCAATAGATCTCATCTCCATCCATACCCTAACGGACCAAACTGTATATATGGTCTAATATAAAATATTATATGCAGGGCGGGGAGAAAGTAAATGGAAACCATGGTAGTAATGATGTAAAATTGACTGAACAAGAACTGAAATAAAAGTGAAGTTCCAAAGAACCAGCAGAGAGAATTTCAGCTCGCTGTGCAACTCGAAAATTGAGCTGCCAAAAGGCGGCGCGGCGCATCGCGTCTATTAGCCTTCCATCAGGCAGAGACTCGTTAAATTTAAATACGAAATGAAGCACGACATTTATTGAGTATTTTCGACATCATATTAACGTCATCACCACATGACAGATGTGGAATTCGATTGAATTCGTTCGCAGGCAGACTGCAGCAGCATTGCAGACGGGCAAAACATAGCCGAGCTCTGCTGTCGAGACGCGCATTGTTTCCCTGTGAATAGGGATTACATAGAATGGACACTGAGCGAATTTTCCTGTTTTGTTTCTCTGTGTGCCAGCGTTTTGTTCCACTTTCAAGCGCTAGAGGTGGTGTAATCGAGCACACACTAAGATAATAATTGAATATAAGAGTTGAGACACAGAATCCAAACATCGCCTACCTTATTGCGTAATCCAGTAACGTTTTGCTTCAAATAAATTCAAGTTAACAGCTTTTCCTTATTTCTCAGTCACAAACTAGTTGTAATAATATTACTTTCAAGTTTTATATATAATAAATTATATTATAAAATAATATAATACATTATAAAATTATGTATCAAATTCGTTTAATATTTATATACAATATAAAGGATTTAGTTGCATGAATCTTGTGAAAACTGTAATTAGAAACCACCTTTTAGTAAAAAGAGTTAACACTTTGCTAACAATAAATCTTGAAGGACCTACTAGTAAAGTATTTCGATCTTTAGAGTGCCCATAAAATAACGTACTTTAATATGATGTAAATTCATCAGTAATTAATTCTAAACATACCTAAGTCTAATAATTTACTTACATAGTACAGGGTTGTTTCCGATATCTGATAACGAATTTGAATGACATCATGTGCGTCAGGAATCATACCAACATCTGAATTGCGGCGAGAGGTGACAGACCAGTAGTGAGTGATATCATAATCAGAGTGCACGGTGTATCACAGTATCAATGCCCAAGAAAATCGAGCCTTTTTGGGAGGGATATATGAGTAGCTTAATATTAAAGACGGACATCTATCTCTCCATAGTTTTGATCTAGAGGCAGTTTTTTTAATTCACAGTGTTCTTTGTAATATTTAACATAATTTATTTTATAAATGTAGTGTTAGAGTTTGCATATGGTTTCACTATAACTGGAAAGAGCATGAAAAAATGTATAAAAAACCACAGCTATCTAAATTTCGATTGAGGTCAGATGTCCGTCTTTGATATTAAGCTATTCATATAACAACTCTTTCCGATGCCAAGTACACTCACGTGAAAATCATATGAGCCTGCAAAAAACGTGGTTTTGTTATTTCCAAGAGAGGCATGTTGTGTGTACCTAATAAGACTGGCAAAGCTCGGATGGGTTTAATTCCAGAGAGGAAAAAGCAAGCAAATCCACCCCCGTCACAAGTCCCCGCACCCCACGAGATGAGATAAATTAATTCCACTCGAGCTTTACCAATCTTATTAAGTACACAGAAGATCAATCAATCTTCTTAATGTCTCCAGCTGTTTGCTGACAACATAAAGTCCACTATAGTCCACTGTAGACTATTCAGTTGTTGTTTTTCAAGAGAAATGTGGGGTATTTTGATTGGTGTTCATTATAGATGCCTGTTACTAGTAGCCAGTGTTGGGGTGGAGTCAATATATACTGCAGGGCTGTGTCTTCTGCAACTGGTACTGATGATTTTAATTTACTTCTTTTGTGGTTTATGGATGGACAGTATAAAAGAATGTGTTCCAGATCTTCATTATGATTATTACACCACAGACAAGTAGGATTATCAGAAATGTGAAATCGGTGTGGGTACAATTGAGTGACAATGTGACCTGTTCTGGCTCTTGTTAAAAATGTTTGAACATGTGTGGGCAAGTTTTTGTACATTTCCAGGTCATTTGGTTCCTTTTGTACAGACTGTAAAATTTTTCCTTTGTCAGAAGAGAGCCAATTGTTGATCCAGAATATGTCTTTCTTGGAAGTAACAAAACCCCGTTTATTGCAGGCTTCTTTTATTTTCACTTAACTGTGCTTGGCATTGGAAAGGGTCGTAATGTATGCTTCCAAAAAGGCTCGATTTTCTTGGGAATTTCTGCTGTGAGTCGCCGTGCACTCTGACTATGAGATCACTCACTACTGGTTTGTCACTTCGCGCCACAGTTCAGCTGTCGTGTGACTCCTGATGCTCATGATGTCATTCAAATTCGTTATCAGAAATCGGAAATAACTCTGTAAATCTAGAATGGATAAGATGGATTGAAAGTAATAAAACTCCAAGAAACAAATTACAGTATATAACTTTTTGATCCTGCACACTTTATATTAATTTTATCTTTTTACACAGTTATTTATAATATTGCACAAGCATTTCGCAATTTGCACAAATATGTTTTTCATTAGTGCATTTTTGCAACAATTATTTATTTTCTAGCTTAAACCCTGCTTTAAACCAGTCTCTTCGTTCGTCGCTAGTTGGCGTTCGGGGAGTGCTTTAGGATGATAATGAAATGAAGATCGGCCATAATAATGATGGTGATGCCTAGAGGAAACGGGAGAACCACAAGAAAACCAAAGTGTGACTTGTTCGCCACAAACACCATTATAGGTTTTTAAATTAAAAATCCAATACCTAGCCGGGACTCGAACACGTCCACCTGCGTTACAGGTCACTGCAGGACCAATCGTACAAAATTTCTATTTGAACATCGGTGACTTAAACCATTGTTGCATGATGATGTAACAACAAATCGGACAGACATCCATCTTCCTGCCCACCGACAGACTTGCCTGCTCTGCCTAATCAACCCTCCGCAATCTGCATATTCATGTAATGGAATCATCGCGTCAATTCAACCGCGGGGTGGTCCATCCCTGCGGAATATTCAAGCGGAGGTACGAATACAGGAAAACGAGGGGTTATTCAATACGAAAAAATTTCAAATTACTGAATATGAGAGTGTGAGGATGCCACGTCCATAGTACAGTCCAATTCACAATTTCGAAAACTTGATCTCATCCTGATACACTTTTTTTTTTTTTTTGAACAGCTGAGTGTAAAAGGGATAATATTGTATTCCAGTTACTTCAGTTCCTGGGAAAACAAAAAACATTTTAGTGTTGAAAATATAAGTTATATTGCAAAATATAACTGTTAAGCAATTGTAGACCTACTCAATATGTATTCAGTCTCAAAATGTCAGATAAAATGCTCATTATTTTATTAATTATTAAGAATTAAAGGTTCTGGAATATTATCCTTTTTCCACTCAATGATTTTAAGGGACAAAAATCCACATTTTTCCCTTCATGTCTTTCAAATTTTGGTGGCATAATTCTTGGGTATAAACTAAACAATTTACATAATTCAAACTTGAAAATCAAATTTGGAGTCCCAAAGAATTTTTTTTTAATTAATGAAATTTTGGACCGACCCAACTCCATTAGAAATTGACCCAGTGTAAACCTTATTTCGCGAAAAAGATCCCCTACATATGGAGAATGTCACATGCCAAAATTATTTATTTAAATCTTGAACCACATTCACTAGACACCGACACATACATGGGCCAGGGCCTGAAGCCAGCAGAATGTAGGAGCCTCCGCAGAGACACACATAGAACAGAATATTAATGAAGGATATCAATCCTGCTCGACACTGTATTCGAACCCACAAACCTTCACCGGGCATTAGTCCGCGTAGCCATCCAGCCGGCCTTATCTTATTGTAATTCTAATTAATTACTTATTGTTTCTTTTGAGATGGCTATTCGGACATCAAGTGACAGTAATTAAGATTTTTAACTTACTTTATTTTTAAATTCAGAGACTATTTAAAGCTGGTCAGACGATAATTCTAATAGTCAGTCTTTTCTTAAGATTTTTTTAAATTACTGACTCTAGTCAGAAACCATGAGATAACAGTAATGGAGAACATTACGCATACAATTTCATTTTAAATAGATTCTAATAATAACAGTAATAATAATAATAATAATAATAATAATAATAATAATAATTTTATTTATTTATTTATACAGACTAAATTAAGGCCATAGGGACTTCTCTTATACTCTACCAGGTGACAAAGTATACAAGGAGTGAAAATTTAACAAAAAGTTAAAGAAGACAATACTAACATGACCATTAATAAGGAGTGAAAGGCACTGTACGAGGCTTTAACAAAATATGTCTTTACATATGGTATTATAGGATGGGGTAGTGCTTACAGCGCCACCCTCATGCCAATAACACTACTACAGAAAAGAATAATAAAAATATGTCTAGATCAGGGATACAGAACTGGCGAGAGAGAGACGGAAAGCATGGGGAAAGCGTCGGTTTCCCCTCAACAGTTTACTTGCGTTGAATGACGTATCTGTACACAATCACATAAGACAGACACTGAATACAAATCCCCTCCCCTACAAAGTCAATGACGCGGGGATGGAAGGAAGAGGTGAGTGAAGTATCCCATGAGTGACGCAACGCCACAATTGTCGCCCAGTTCTCCAAGCCTGCTCTAGATTATCCTTCAGAATTGATGTATTCAGAATTTAAAATATTTTATATTCATCGAGTTGAAAACAGTGTCTTATTGAATTTTGTACATAAAAAACCGAAATATATTTAATTTGTATTCACATAAATATAAAACCAAAAGATCAGACAACATATGCTTGACAGAACCTAAATGTACCACAACTGTAGCTTACAATCACAGTAGCAACTTCGGTCAAAAGCTAAATTCCCAAACATACTCGTACAATTTGCTAATGCTCCTTATTTTAAGAAATCAATTAAAAATTACTGTTTAGAGAGAAAAATTAAAGTTCAACTTACTGTCATATCTGTATATTTTTTTCTTTTTTACTTTTTATTCTGTTATTTAATAAAATGTCTTAAAATTATGTGGAATGCCCCTTGAGGAAGAATTTGTAACTTATTCTTTCTGGGGATACTAGAGTGATTATTATATAAAAAACAATATGTACGAATATCTTTGTTCTAGCAATGAAGTATTACTGCTGCTTGACAGAGATTGAAAATCACCATAAAATTTCTACACACAAAGTCCCATATTACTGATACTATTCATGACCTTCAAAAAACCTAACACAGCTGTATTAATAACTCAAATGAAGATGAAGTACATTACGTGAACCACGGCACTCTGCACAACATTACGAAATGAACTGCAAGATGTCCAAAGGTATATGTTTTTACTGCGTTGGACGCACATATGTTTTAAATTTTTACATCGTAATACGTAATACTGTCTTCATGCATAATTTCACTTCTTCAAACTTTGTTACAAACATCGTTTTCTACATTATGAGTTCTTAATGCACTACATTTCTAAACGTTCTACCACATTTTCTTGGTCGACCAGCTACACTCATAATAATGAACTAATAAAGAAGAACTAAATTCACAACGTAACAACATTATTACTTTTTAAGTAATGACATAAAAAACACACGTACTATATTGAAGCACGAAAAAAATAACGTGACAGTTGAAAGATGAACAAACCATTATTACGGTATCGAGATCTCGAAAAGCATGACATTGTGACGTCAACATCTCGCATGTACAGAAGGCTTCGATAACTACATTTGTGAACGTTTTAAGGAAACACGATGTTTGAAATTTCATTATTTGAAACTTAGTCTTTCCTATACACAAAGTCCCACATTACTGACACTATTCATGACATTCAAGAAACCTCAAAAAGCTGTATTAATAACTCAAATGTAGATAAAGTACATTACGTGAACCACGGCCCTCTGCACAACACTACGAAACGAACTGCAAGATGTCCTACCGTATACGCTTTACTGCGACGGTCGTACATATTTTTTAAATGTAAAGCTTTTCATGAACTTCGCTCCAAACCATTTAGATTTTCCCCCAATATTAATATTATTAACATTCGATAGAGACATCACACAACCTCACAAGATGTATAGTTTTCATAAAATTTTCCGTCACATTTCAAATTAAATATATAGATTATTATTATTATTATTATTATTATTATTATTATTATTATTATTATTATTATTATTATTATTATGCGTTTCCAATTCACTGTGGGCTAAAGCAAGGAGATGCACTATCACCTTTACTTTTTAACTTTGCTCTAGCTAGAGTATGCCAATTAGGAAAGTCCAGGATAACAGAGAGGGTTTGGAATTGAACGGGTTACATCAGCTGCTTGTCTATGCGGATGACGTGAATATGCTAGGAGAAAATCCACAAACGATTAGGGAAAACGCGGGAATTTTACTTGAAGCAAGTAAAGAGATAGGTTTGGAAGTAAATCCCGAAAAGACAAAGTATATGATTATGTCTCGTGACGAGAATATTGTACGAAATGGAAATATAAAAATTGGAAATTTATCTTTTGAAGAGGTGGGAAAATTCAATACCTGAGTGCAACAGTAACAACTATAAATGATACTCGGGATGAAATTAAACACAGAATAAATATGGGAAATGCCTGTCGGTTGAGAAGCTTTTATCATCCAGTCTGCCTTCAAAAAATCTGAAAGTTAGAATTTATAAAATAGTTATATTACCGGTTGTTCTTTATGGTTGTGAAACTTGGACTCTCACTTTGAGAGAGGAACATAGGTTAAGGGTGTTTGAGAATAAGGTGCTTAGGAAAATATTTGGGGGATAAGAGGGGTGAAGTTACAGGAGAATGGAGAAAGTTACACAACGCAGAACTGCACGCATTGTATTCTTCACCTGACATAATTAGGAACATTAAATCCAGACGTTTGAGATGGGCAGGGCATGTAGCACGTATGGGCGAATCCAGAAATGCATATAGAGTGTTAGTTGGAAGGCCGGAGGGAAAAAGACCTTTGGGGAGGCCGAGACGTAGATGTGATGATAATATTAAAATGGATTTGAGGGAGGTGGGATATGATGATAGAGACCGGATTAATCTTGCTCAGGATAGGGACCAAATACGGGCTTATGTGAGGGCGGCAATGAACCTCCGGGTTCCTTAAAAGCCAGTAAGTATTATTATTATTATTATTATTATTATTATTATTATTATTTTTTTTTTTTTTTTTAATTGTAAAAAGAAATTAACATAATTCTGTATTTTGTTCCTGGTCGATGCACTCTGAATGTATAACTTGTGTTGGTCAAGCCTGTGCTCCAAGCAGACATCTCAGACGAGTTTTCTTGCCAGCTACAACAGACAGCAGACGACTATGACTTATTCAGCCGCTTAATTTTCAGCGACGAAGCGACATTCCATACGAGTGGGAAAATTAACAAGCACAACTGTCGTGTTTGGGGTACACAGAAACCTCACAGAATCATTGAACATGAGCGTGATTCACCAAAGGTGAATGTTTTCTGCGCGTTGTCACGAAAACTGTACGGACTTTTCTTCTTCATTGAGGCTACTGTGACTGAACATTCATATCTGGACATGTTGGAGCAATGGTTGGTACTTCAACTTAGACAAGATCTCGATGACGATTTCATCTTTCAGCAAGATGGGACTCTGCCACATTTCCACAATTCAGTTCGTGCTTACCTGAATACGGAGATGTCTAATCGTTGGATAGGACGTGCTGGAGTAAGGGACGTGACTTTTTTCTATGGGGGTACATAAAGGACCGTGTGTTTATACCGCCTTTGCCACGTGATTTAGAGGAACTGAAAACCAAAATTCGAGAAGCTCCCACCACAGTCATAGAGGATATGTTGAAAAGGATATGTTAAGAGTTTGATTATCTTTTGGACATCTGCCGAGTCACTCGTGGTTCACACATTGAATCTCTGTAAGGTGTAAACAGAACTTTGAGAGTTTGACTTTAAACTGACGTGTGTTCGAAAGTCCTATCATTAGTAGTTTTTGTGTAATAAAATATTGAAAATGTTACCGGACTTTTGATACCGTATGCAATGTATTTTTAATACATAAAATACAATTTCTCATCAGCAACATCTTGACCTCCTCAACTTCCAAATTCACCGTCCGCCACTGCTATTTATTCCCTTCTATCAGCGAACAGTGAAGTCTATGAACAAAAATTATTATCTCTGTTGCACGTCTACATAATAACATTCATCTGAATGTAAGAACGGAGATTAGGCATTGCGAGATACAAGGATCGATTGAGAAAATAAATTCGATTTCTTACGCGTACACACACCAGCGCCATCTCCATCATCCGTAGTCCCTCCTCAACGAACTTCAACACATTCTGAAGTAGGAGCATTCTAGTCAACCCGGCAAACACCTTTTAAAGAAGATACCTGAGTCTGCGTTGGTAAAAGGAAACTCTCTTCAGATGCAGAAAATTCCCCAACCTTGTCTCTTCGAAACACCCCAAGCCATTCTGATCGACCAAGCAATTCGAAATTCAAATAATCTACTACTGTTGCTAGCTGCTGTTACCAGAACAGCACCTGCGCAATAACATCATTTCAAAATGGTGTGAAAAGCTAAGCATTGTTATCATAGGCGGAGAGAGAACCGTTTCCTTGGGGGGGGGGGGGGGGGGGGCAAAGCAAAACCATAGAATCCCCATCTAACGGGGTTATGGGGGACATCATTTACCTCCTCCCCATTATAGCTTGCCCGTGGTACAGTATATCGGAATATGATTATTTAATAAAGGTATTTTCAGGTGGTATGTTTCTTACAGTGTTACATTCATATCTGCGATCTTGTGGACCGAGTTGTATAGGGTTTGAACTGTAGGTTTACTACAAATTATAATAAGACATAACTTAAAACAATCTCCCTCTTCTCCTCTCTCGTATGGAAACACATCAATAAGACTACATAGTAACAGTGCTAACAGAAAATTTTTCATATGAAGCTTACCTTCCTGAAGATAATCATATGAAATGTAAATTGTTATTATTTTATTTAATCTCATCTCTAAGTTTACGCATTACACCTAGATCACTTTTCTTTTTTCTGCATTGTTGTGCAGTATGTTATTCATACATCTCCAAGTGGCCACCTGAACACCTGCAGATTTTTAACACATGAGTACAGGCTGTTACAAAAGAAAAATTGCAATGCTTCCATTCTTCAAATGAGGTATAGAAATTCTTAGACATTCAGAAATTTAAAATAAATATTATAGTCCAGACACATGATCTGAAGACATTAATTCATTCATGTAAGCACCTATAAATATTTATTTAAATATTTAATTATTTATTTATTTAAATGAAGAGTCCAGGGGAAAAAGGGGGGATGTCCACTTTCAGGCAAAATTCAGATTTCCATTTGCTTATATACTTTATATGAAGTGTATTCATTTTACACTTAGAAAAGGAGAAGAAAGTTCTCAGTTACCGAATAACTGCTGGTTAAATATTCCTTGTACAGGGAAAGAAGGGGGCATTTCCATGTCGAACAGTGAAAGAAGGGGGTCATACAATCAGTTTTTCATTTTTTCTTGCTATTGGATTGAATATTATAGCGTTTGAAATCACAATTCGTTGTTCACAATAATCACTAATAAATTTAGCCTCAACAAAGGAATTATTATTATTCGTGTTAGTTTTATTAGAGCAAATGAAGTGCAAACTTGTGTGACTCAGTACGGTATCAGAATCTTTTTGTACCAATACAAAAAAGGGGAAGAGGTTTGGACGTGTTAATGATGCTTTCAAAAAGATAAGAACCCAAAGTTTTGAAGCCGGTAAAGAATGTTATTGTAGAAACAAATATTTTGAAAAACTACAAGTCTTTGATATTCAGAAAATAATACATGACTTTAATGCATTGGCTGATTGGAATGCACAAAGTTCTCACCTTGCTGGCCTCATCACTGTTCAACTAATATCACGAAGAAGGAGCAGGAAGAATGAAGATGATGCTGAAGGCGGAAGAATTGGTGATTTTGTTGTGTGTCAGAAAGCCTTCTTATCTCTCCATGGAATAACGAAGAAGAGACTACAAACAATTCAGCGTTCTTTGAAATTTTCTGGATTAGCACCAACTGATGGCAGGAGAGAATATGGAAATCGTCCTCACAAACTATCCACAGGTATACATGACAAAGTCATTGAGCATATTAAATCTTTCAAAGGTCGTTCAAGTCATTACTCAATGGAGAAAACTTCTAAAATTTATCTTCATGAAACCCTCAATGTAAAGAGATTGTAGGCCTATAATGAACATTCTGAGACATACGAAACTTATAGAACTATTCTCCACTGAGTTCAACATATCATTTGGGTACCCAAGATGTGACATGTGCAGTACTTGCGATGAATTTGCAGTCAAGTTAAAAGGATAAAGTACTGAGCTGTTAAAGCTTGTCCATAAGAAATACAACCAGGAAGAATGATATTGAACAGGAAATACAGCATTTAGAAGTTCAAAAGAAAGTACATCTTGCAAAGGCACAAACATTTTATCAGCGTAAGACTAAATCTAAAAACAGGTGCAGGAAATCAGAAGAAGTTGAGAGTTTAGTGATGGACTACCAGAAGAAACTGCCAACACCAAACATCTCATATTATAAGCACCAATTATCTTTTTATTCATTTAATGTGCACCAATTGTCTGATTCTAAACCAGTTTTCTACACTTACACAGAAAAAAAAAACTGGAAAAAATGTTGCTAATGAAGTAATTTAATTCTTGGTTCACTATTGGAATTTGAATTATCTTCTAATGTTCGCCACCTAGAACTGTTCTGTGACTGCTGTAGTGGTCAAAACAAGAATTATGCAGTAGTGAGATATCTCCATTACATGGTGCATGAGGAAAAGAGGTTCAGTTCAATCCATGTCACATTCCCTATTCGGGGACCTTCTTACATGGAATGCGACAAGAATATGGGACTTGTAAACACAATATCAAAAACTGAAATTCCTGACACTGGAATAATATAATCAGATGTGCCAGAACCAAGCCCCATCATTTCAAGTCAATTAAGTCGATAATCCCATGATTCGAGATTGGACTAGGCCTACATTCTTGGAATAATTTTACCTGAAGGAATGTCCATTCCAATCAAGGCCAATGAGGGAACTGCGAATAGAAGAGAAGCATCCAAGAATGATGGTTAATAGGGATATTTACAATGGTGCCTGGTACTCTTCTGTGATTCGACCTCCACTTAGAAAACGGCCAGTGAATGCAAACTTGAGCGGAGAATTCTTGTATCCAGACAGAGCATATGAAGTTTTATTTACTAGGTTATTTAACGACGCTGTATCAACTACGAAGTTATTTAGCGTCGATGGAATTGGTGATAGTGAGATGATATTTGGCATATGAGGTCGAGGATTCGCCATAGATTACCTGATATTTGCCTTACGATTGGAGAAAACCTCGGAAAAAACCCAACCAGGCAATCAGCTTAAGTGGGAATCGAACCTGCTCCCGAGCACAAATCCGGATTGGCAGGCAAGCGTCTAAAGCCTTGGTTTTTCTGAACCGACGCATGCGACGTGCGAGGTGCGAGACAGGCCTCGCACCATGCACTTCCTATGCGTCGGTTCAGAAAAACCAAGGCTTTAGCGACAGAGCTACGCCGGTGGCTGCATATCAAGGTAGGATTATATTTTTACAAAATCAATTTTAAGTAGGCCTTCTTATTAATTTATTATATTATTAATATAATATTATACTGTATTATTTTAGGAAAATTTCCGATATCATAAGAGAAGTGGCAGAATCTGAAAGAGCTAAAGGTGTTATGTGGAACAAACGCTCAAAAATTCTACTCATAATTCACTAAAAGTGGCTGTGCATGAACAGAAACAAACTGAAAGAGAACCAATTACTCAGTGTTATGAAGTGCTAATTTTATATTTAATTTTGTCTATTGATTTTATAGTTAACTAATATTTTGCTCTTTTTCTACGGTATTATTAATGCCATTATAGGAGTAGGACCCTCTTTATTCACTTATTTAGTTGCCAGGGCCCCATTTTTCCCCTGTATGAGGTTACATCAAAACAGATTTTTAATTACTGAAGTCATAATATACTCCAGTGTTGTGCATCACACGTTGTATACTGGTAGAATATATAATATTAAATATCACAAAATAAAATGGAGGTATTAGTCAGTATTATTTTCGGAATGATAGAGTTTGAAACTTGATTTCCTGAAAATTGTTTAAAAGTGGACATCCCCCCTTTTTCCCCTGGACTCTTCAAATATTTATTTATTTATTTAAATATTTATTTATTTATTTATTTATTTATTTATTTATTTATTTATTTATTTATTTATACTCACTTTAACATATCTGTCATATAGCGAGATAATCTTTTGGCTGAAATCCGAAAGCCTCTGTACTATTGTTGAGACTGATTCTATTGTTGTGAACTAGATTTGTTATGAATATTGTTTTGGTGATGAATGAAGCCGGTGATACTCATTCTATAGTTTTCATATAATATAGGCTATGTATTATAATGATTTTGTATAATTGGAGGCTGGCCTCCTCATGTTGATCTGGAAACCTGACAAGGCAAACACCTTTTTTGGTGTGATACTTGAAAGTATAATGCATAACTTAGGTTATGTGTCACGTCATGTGATTGGTTGGTTGGTGATACTCAGGGATTTTGTGGCCCGAATTTCCTGGCATTTGCCTTACAGTTGAGGGAAACCCCTGAAATACCTCAAGCAGGAAATTCAACCCGACCGGGAATCGAACCCGGGCCCTCTACGTAAGAAACAGCATGCTGACTCCTAAACCACAGAAGTCGTCTCTTTTTTCTTATTTCTGCCCATTCGTTTCATTTTATTTTTTTTATTTGTTTGTTTGTTTAATTTCTGTCTTAGTTTTCTCTTGACATTTCTCCCTGCTCTCGAGCCATCATTGGCTCGCTGGCCACGTAACCCAGTTATCGGCTCTTCTTTACTAACCACGAGCACGCAGACGCATCTGACAGACGCGACATTTTCTTCACTCTTCGCCGCTAATGACTGACTCTCCGTCCCTTTCCACTTCCTCTTCCATTTATCCTCAGTTCTGTCCGCAGCGAGAACAAAATCGGAAACGCAGTTCCTTTGTAGTGACGTATCTAGTGACGTAATAACAAACACGCTTCACGGCACAAAAGACGACAAAAACTACCTTCACTTGTTGCTGCAAAGCTACCCTCTCGTGAGCTATAACCAACTCTACACTGAAGTCGTTATACAGTACTCTCTCTCCCCATCTGTGACTAACATGTTAATTGTTATTTTCTATTTAACGTCCCTTCCAATTACAGAAAGTCCACCTCTGTGGAGTAACGGTTAGCATGTCTGACCGTGAAACGGGACCGGGTTAAAATCCTTGTTGGTATAAGTTATCTGATCGAAGTATTTCCAGGGACGCAAGTGCATAAAAGTTTCATGTTCAAAAATTTGTCTATTTCCCGCCCATGCTGAATTTCGACACTAAATATCACTACAACTTAAAGTGTCGTTAAATAAAGTATTTCTTCTGTACTGCTACCACCACCACCACCACCACCACCACCACCACTATTACCACCATTACTTTTTCTACTTAACCGGAAACTTTTGTCACACTGAAATAATGAACATTTATACAGGAACGTCATTTTATTTTTACTTCAATTTTTATTGTACCTGACTTTTTTAATGTACTTTACTCCCACCCCTTCTACTAATGAAGTTTCTCCATACAGAACCAAGGCCGCATATACATTCATAGTAGGCTTACGTTCATTGTAAACAGTACTGAGTTAGTGAGTATAGTACGTTCCAGAAATATGTTCGCGTTTTCCAGTCACGAAAGAGCTTTCAATATTGAATCATATTTTCGCACAGGTACTGTCGTCCATTTGCCTACGCCGTATCCCGGTTTCCCAAACTCGCTTATGCTCGCCCCTCTGTAAAGGCTAGTAGCTGGGCTGTATTAGCTCTTTTCTGAAAACATTATTTTCTGTTAGGAATTGGACGTATCGTTGGTCATACTTAATCTGTTGGGTGAAATCCGAAGGCCTGTGTACTATTGTTCAGACTGGTTCTATTGTTGTGAACTAGATGGGGACTGTAGAATTACGTCTTACTGATTATTTTGTTATGAATATGATTTCGGTGATGAATGAGCCCGGTGATATTCAGGGATGTTGTGGCACGAATTTTCTGGCATTTTCCTTAAGGTTGAGGAAAAACCCTGAAAAACCTCAATCAGGAAATTCAACCCGACCGCGAATCGAACCCGAACCCTCTGCGTAAGAGACCATCATGCTGATTCCTACACCACAGAGGTGGTCAAATTTAATTTGTGTATTCCGCTAGGGAACAAAACTCCATTTTTCCACAAAAAAAAAATACAACCCCCTTTACCCAAACACCATCGAATTTTGATAATTTTTGGTTCCTTTGTTTTATATGAAACATTCCAAAGCGTGATTTGGGAAAGCCATTGATTTAATTTCCAATATACTCAGTGAATTTATGATAATAAATGAGTGAAAGAATTTTAGTTTTGTCCTTTAAATATGCAAAAATTTGATCCGAACAAATGTAATATTGGAAAATCTAAGCAAAAATTCGAATTTGATCCGAATAAATGTAATGGCTGGAGAGGGCATCCTGTGCGTGTAAGACCCTAAAACGGCCTCTGGCTCAAAGCCAGAAATGTCAATAAAGAACAACAACAACAACAACACATTGTAAAATCTAAGCGAAAATTCGTTCATTAAAAGGACTGTCATTAAACGCCTTCCACCCTGTATGTTTCCAGACATAAACTGTGTTGTTAATTATTTGTTGATAGATGTTGTTGAAATTAACGAAACGCTATAAAATTAGCAGTTGGTAATCTGACATGCATTAAGAAAAACCCGGCGAATGTTTGTGAAACTGGCCGATAGATATGTGTGTATCTGCTTGCTTAAATGCTTCGAAGGCGTACTGGAGCTTAAATCCAGAATTCCTCCAGGGGAAAGCGCTACTGGAGTTTGGTCCAGCTGAACCGAGACAGATTAACTGTTTCCTCTATTTGACGCTTCTCTTGTTTAACATATAAGCCCATATATTGAGAAAATGTAGGTCGACTTGAAAGCAACTGATCGATCAAATTGGAAGTTCATGAGACTAGGACGAGCCTTGTAGGCTCAAATCATTTTAAGGAAAAAAACCATAGTCCAAAAAATGAAAATTTCAGATATTAAGTATATAATAATAATAATAATAATAATAATAATAATAATAATAATAATAATAATGGCTTTATTTAACCTGGCAGAGTTAAGGCCGTAAGGCCTTCTCTTACACTCAACCAGGATTAAAATTCGCTTACACAGTTGAACATAAAACTGGATCGGAATTAAGTAATTACTAGACTTCGTGGAATTGCCACGAGAATCGTAAGGTTTACTGCGCACGCGGTATAGACTGTATGAGAAGGTGGCGTGCAACAGACGGAGTATGCCTCCGATGTAAACACTGAGCAGTATACTGCGGTTACAATAAAACCTGTATCCTGCATTCAAGAAATATAATAAATGATCATTGAAGTAGGAAATATCTAAATGTAAATACACAATTATTTTATAGTGAGATATATTAACTCTTAAAATTTAATGTAAAATACTCACATCATCCTTGAATATGTGCATTGCAGTGAAAAGTTACGTACATTTTGAACGACTGCAAAGTGAACCTCCTCCGATGGTCACTGAAACAGTTTTTATATTGGGAAAATGTACGTTCAACATCACACGATGTAGTAGGTGAATATTTGAAGAACGGAAAGTCACTACTTTTAGTACACCAACTTCAGACGTCTTGTCGTGACCTGATAGTACATCATTTATAATACGAAGTTGTGAATAGGCAGAAGTTTTAGCAATAATGTTTCTCAACTTACATTTCGCTTTTTCTGAAATTAGTGAATTATTTTGGATAATGGTTTGTGACACTTTATACATTATATTAAGGGCTTCTGAGAGTTGTAGTTTAGACGATTCTAACAGAATGATGGTTTTGGACACGATTTTAAAATTAGAATCAATGAACAGGATATCTCACTATAGCTGTTCACAAGGCAATGATTTTACAGCTGCAACAGCGGAACCGTCTGTGCTATCCAATGCATCAATTATCTCCATTATTTTTCCGTAATATTCTGCATAATAATTAACAGCATCCAACCACGTTTTCCAATGGGTCAAGACTGGCTGTGAGGGTAAGGGTATTTCAAGGGCAATTATTTGGAATAGCAACACACTCATTGTAGTATGTTTGATTGAATTCATGTCTGCACTGAACAAATGTTAAGCTTTGACTATTCCAACCACAGTAATCTATACTAATAATAAATCTGTAGCCGAAAATTTTCTGGTAATTTTCGATTTTCCAAAAATTATTGGTCCTAACATAATATAATTAACCACTCTGAAACCGAAAATCGCTTTTTTGAAATTTTTGTTTGTATGTCTGTCTGTCTGTCTGTCTGTATGTTTGCTACCTTTTCACGCGATAATGGCTGAACGGATTTCGATAAAAATTGGAATATAAATTAAGTTCGTTGTAACTTAGATTTTAGGCTATATGTCATTCAAAATGCATTATTTAAAAGGGGGGTTATATGGGGGCCTGAATTAAATAAATCGAAATATCGTGCTTATTATTGATTTTTGTGAAAAATGTTACATAACAAAAGTTTCTTTAAAAATAATTTGCGATAAGTTTTATTCCTTGAAAAAGTTTGATTAGGACTGATATTTAATTAGATAAATGAGTTTTAAAATTAAAGTAACTGCCATCTAAGGCCGTGTAATGAATTAAAAAACAAATGACTTCGTCTGTAAGGGGCCTTAGACAGCAACAATCGAAAGCTATGAAAGATAGCCTACAGAGAATGTTTCTGTGTTTGTATGAAGTGATATCGGAAGCTAAATTAACAGATTTGTATAATTAATTATTATTTCACCATTGGAAAGTGTAGTTTCTCTTGATGGACATAATGCTACAATGTTATTACAATAACTTCTGATATGATATAATATAATATAATATAATATAATATAATATAATATGTAATATTATATAATATAATTTAAGTTATTTGAAGGGTTCAGAACCATAGTGGGCCAAGCGCCATTTACTGAATACGTAGAAAACAAGGGTTAAAATTAAGTTATTACCATAATTCAATGGAAACCTATAACAAGTAAAATAAAATATACACATTAAATCTAAATGATGTCAATCTTCATTAAACTATGGTTGCATGTAATAAAAATTAAGAAACATGTTAAAGGAATTGTCATTGCACCAAATGAGTGTCTCTGGACAAAAAATGATCGCATTTTAATTATTTCGATGCAATTTAAATTAAGTAACATATTAAACGATTTATCCTTCTATCAAACACGAATGTCCCCTGGATCAAACGTCCTATTTTAATTAATTACTTTATATTTATTTCTAACAGGTGCAGCGGAGCGCACGGGTATGGCTAGTGCAAAAATAAGTGCTTACATAGGTATACATTAGCTGTAGCTGCTCTATCTATTTGGACCGGTCACAACTCTTAACATGAACTGCTTATACTTCGAGACCGGGTGGTCGCTTACCTCTGCTATACTACCGTACATCGGCAACCTGATTGCACGCTGCGTGTGGCAATTCAACGAAGTCTAGTAATTACATACTGATACAATTTAGGTACATAATGAGATCAAAAGAGATAGTTACATAAAATTTACCTCATAAAATAAAAATAAACATAGTGGAATACATATTAATGTTGTTAGAATCAAATACGAATCACATAATAACAGAAGCCGATAATTCAATAAAAAAATGTACACAGTAAAAATAAAAATAAACACATTAGTATACATATTAGTATTAGATTACAATATTAGATTACAATTAAGTAGGACTCACATAATTAAACCAGAAACCGACAATTGAATAAAATGAACACAAAAAAAATAGATTATTAATAAAAAAACAACACAGTGGGATACATATTGGCGTTAAGTGATAAATAAACACGATTTAGATAATAAAAATAAATACAGTGGAACACATTCCATTAAATATTTGCAACGCGTTAGGTCTGGCAACTCATCATCAGATATTTTTCTAATTCACATTTATGGTGAACGTATTGTAGCGGCCATCTACTCAATTAGTTGTCAGGTTAAAAAAACTCGATAGGCCTATGTCATAGGAGTGGAAATTTTCAGTGGTTTTTATAAAACAACTGTAGTCCAAATACCTACATTTTTTTTTATGAAAAGTCATTGTCCAGCCAGGTCGATGATAGCATTTACAAATATCCCATTCATATCATCTTGAAACATTTTATCCATACAACAAAAACCACCCCGGTACCTACGTGAATTGTTATATTAGTTACGGAGTCATCTTTAGGTGCAGAAGTAACCCCATGGAAGAAACGTAAGCAATGAAAGGAGAAGAAACAGGATATAATAAACAAAAAGACGTTTAAAGGAGAGGCACACTTCAGCCATAACAGAGCATTTGTTTCTTAAAACAATCATTGTCCACAGTTACCTACATTTACACATGTATTTCTATGAGGCAATTTAAGTTATAAATGTACTTCAGACTGAATATCAACAAAATCTGACCAGTATGAGTACTTAAATGTTAGGAGGAATCGCTGAACGGGAACACAGAAGGCGTGACACATCCAAAACCACTTTCTGGACACGATATCAGTAATATACAAGTGTATATTTCTGCGAGTACATAGAAATCGAATGTTTGTGGTGTTACAATACTTCCTCTTTTACTTCGCAGTCTACAATGAGAAAGAAACAAGCGAAAATTTCTCGCAATCATGAAGAACAATCAAATAATTATCCATAATTTTTTAACAGAATGATATGTAATGAGTAGGTTCAGGATTCATATGCAAATGCATATTTTTATTAGCCAGTTGAAAATCATGCAATAACATTTTATACACGTTTTTAACTATGTGATGACGAATATCCAAACTTAATCCTGCACATTCCTGTTTATTTTTGCATATTTCACGCGTGCCTGCATATAATAGGCCTAGATTATTGTACCCCTACTTAATATTGGTAGCATATTTTCAGGATTTTGTTGCATAAACCCCAAATTTGCTTAGTTCGTAAAAAGAAATAGATTCTGGATTATTCAATTGTCAACACGTAATATTTTTATTGACTGTACTGGATGGATGAAAATTTCTTGCTTATAAAGGCTAGCTTTGGAAAAATCAAACAACCATTCTCTGTTTTTGCTCCATTTAACTACTGCATAACAGAAAGCATTTCCAAACATCCTAACTAACACTCCTTACCCATCTTTTCTCTGTTTCACTTATTCTCAGTTGATGCGTCAGCAGTTCGAGTGTCAAGTGCGTGATTTTATTGTATTTTGTGTGCGGAGTGCGTTCGATCGTAATGCCTCCTGTAAAATGATTGAATCCCTAACAGAACAAATTTTCCACGCACAAGAGGCCACTGATAAAGTTTTAAAGTTAAACTCAGACATAATGCTATAAAAAAATTCTGGTTACAGCACTGTACTCGAAGTGAATAAGGTTTTGTACTAAGAAAGCGTGATTTATTTGTATCTGGACCTTTAAAACTCCCAATCTGCACACTAAAATGTTCAAGCAATCCCATGTGATGGTGAACCATCATTTTCAGCATAAAAAGTATTCTTGTAGATAACAAAAAAAATATGAAAATAGAGACCCTTGAAACGTTGTTACTTGTGTTTTGCAACCAGAAAAAGTAAAGTAAACAAAGAAATGAAGAATCTTAATGCCAAAAAACATAGGGGTATACAGGGTGTAAGGGGTATAAGTGCTGTCCTTTTCACAGTCGTCGGGGACGGTCTACAGGATCAAAAAATGTCCATACAACATAGGATCAAAACTTGATAGTTTTCCCAGAAAAAAAAAATATTTTCTTATTTTATTTGCGTTATACTGCTTACAGTATATCGTTAGTAAAATTACGAAAACAATTACAACAGTAGGCATATCTAGCAAAGAGTTAATATTAGTTTAAATAAAAATTTGTGTGTTGTATTACGTTTCCGTGAAATTAAATAAAAATTCATGCTTAAATTTGTTAATATTCTGGCGTGAGAGACGTGGCAACGTGTTCAGCAGGCAGTACTCCGAACAGACGTAAGTACGAGTCAGCTGAGTTCAAGTTCCCTGTCCATAGGTATACTGCAGAGCAGATGACAGTTCAGTACAGGGTATTCGATGAACAACTTACAATGTCATTTACAGTTTAGGAATATTATATGTTATCAATTTATGGAGAAAGTCGTCTTAATTCAAGTGAAGCAAGAAGGATGTACTGGCAACGTCTTACTCAAAGAAGGTAACCTACTAGGGCGAACTTTTGTAGCAGTTTCTCAACGATTTTTTATACTGCTTTACGGAAGCGGGAGAGATTAAATTGTTGCATTAGAAAAAAAAGTTCGTGTGATCTTGTGCAGAAAAATATTATTGTTTATTTTCAGACGTACAATAAAAAAAATTGAGCAATATTGTTACATAATATGTAAATTTACCATAATGTTCTATTAATGAGACTGAAAGTTTGTATTTGCTGATCGTTTTAAGTAAATAACAATATTGTCATGGTCACTCCTGCATTAGAACAGAGCATCTGTTTTATACAGGAATATCTGCATTCGCTTGAGCTGCACTGTGTACTTCTAAACCCTCTCCTCCCCCCTTGAGCTGTACTGTGTACTTCTAAACCCCCCCTCCCCACTTGAGCTGTACTGTGTACTTCTAAACCCCCTCCTCCCCCCTTGAGCTGTACTGTGTACTTCTAAACCCCCTCCTCCCCCCTTGAGCTGTACTGCGTACTTCTAAACCCCCCCTCCCCCCTTGACCTGTACTGTGTACTTCTAAACCCCCTCCTCCCCCCTTGAGCTGTACTGTGTACTTCTAAACTCCCTCCTCCCTGCTTGAGCTGTACTGTGTACTTCTAAACCCCCTCCTTCCCGCTTGAGCTGTACTGTGTACTTCTAAACCCCCTCCTCCCCGCTTGAGCTGTGCTGTGTACTTCTAAATCCCCTCCTCCCCCCTTGAGCTGTACTGTGTACTTCTAAAACCCCTCCTCCCCCCTTGAGCTGTACTGTGTACTTCTAAACCCCCTCCTCCCTGCTTGAGCTGTACTGTGTACTTCTAAACCCCCTCCTCCCCGCTTGAGCTGCACTGTGTACTTCTAAACCCCCCTCCCCCCTTGAGCTGTACTGTGTACTTCTAAACCCCTCCTCCCCCCTTTGAGCTGTACTGTGTACTTCTAAACCCCCTCCTCCCCGCTTGAGCTGCACTGTGTACTTCTAAACCTCCCCTCCCCCTTGAGCTGTACTGTGTACTTCTAAACCCCCTCCTCCCCGCTTGAGCTGCACTGTGTACTTCTAAACCCCCCTCCCCCCTTGAGCTGTACTGTGTACTTCTAAACCCCCTCCTCCCCGCTTGAGCTGCACTGTGTACTTCTAAACCCCCTCCTCCCCCTTGAGCTGTACTGTGTACTTCTAAACCCCCTCCTCCCCGCTTGAGCTGTACTGTGTACTTCTAAACCCCCTCCTCCCCGCTTGAGCTGCACTGTGTACTTCTAAACCCCCTCCTCCCCCCTTGAGCTGTACTGTGTACTTCTAAACCCCCTCCTCCCCGCTTGAGCTGCACTGTGTACTTCTAAACCCTCTCCTCCCCCCTTGAGCTGTACTGTGTACTTCTAAACCCCCCTCCCCGCTTGAGCTGTACTGTGTACTTCTAAACCCCCCTCCCCCCTTGAGCTGTACTGTGTACTTCTAAACCCCCTCCTCCCCGCTTGAGCTGCACTGTGTACTTCTAAACCCCCTCCTCCCCCCTTGAGTTGTACTGTGTACTTCTAAACCCCCTCCTCCCCGCTTGAGCTGCACTGTGTACTTATAAACCCTCTCCTCCCCCCTTGAGCTGTACTGTGTACTTCTAACCCCCTCCTCCCCCCTTGAGCTGTACTGTGTACTTCTAAACCCCCTCCTCCCCGCTTGAGCTGTACTGTGTACTTCTAAACCCCCTCCTCCCCGCTTGAGCTGCACTGTGTACTTCTAAACCCCCTCCTCCCCCCTTGAGCTGTACTGTGTACTTCTAAACCCCCTCCTCCCCCCTTGAGCTGCACTGTGTACTTCTAAACCCTCTCCTCCCCCCTTGAGCTGTACTGTGTATTTCTAAACCCCCCTCCCCGCTTGAGCTGTACTGTGTACTTCTAAACCTCCTCCTCCCCCTTTGAGCTGTACTGTGTACTTCTAAACTCCCTCCTCCCCGCTTGAGCTGCACTGTGTACTTCTAAACCCCCCTCCCCCCTTGAGCTGTACTGTGTACTTCTAACCCCCTCCTCCCCCCCTTGAGCTGTACTGTGTACTTCTAAACCCCCTCCTCCCCGCTTGAGCTGCACTGTGTACTTCTAAACCCCCTCCTCCCTGCTTGAGCTGCACTGTGTACTTCTAAACCCCCTCCTCCCCCCCCTTGAGCTGTACTGTGTACTTCTAAACCCCCTCCTCCCCGCTTGAGCTGCACTGTGTACTTCTAAACCCCCCCTCCTCCCTTGAGCTGTACTGTGTACTTCTAAACCCCCTCCTCCCCCCTTGAGCTGTACTGTGTACTTCCTAAACTCCCTCCTCCCCGCTTGAGCTGCACTGTGTACTTATAAACCCCCTCCTCCCCCCTTGAGCTGTACTGTGTACTTCTAAACCCCCTCCTCCCCCCTTGAGCTGTACTGTGTACTTCAAGTGGGGAAGTCAATTTCGTGATCATCGCTTTTCCAAACTTTGCTTTTCATATGGTTCACTTTAACCCAAGTTTCGTCTACACAAATAAAAGTGCATCCAGTAGAGGGTAATTTCTTCATTTTTCTTAAGAATTTAATTTTTTTTAATAACATCTGACCTTTCCATAAAAAATTATCTATCTTGAGTATTTTTAACATACCTAAATTTAATTTATCTTTCAAACTCCATAAGCTCCCAGTGAATAAGTCTTCCTTAATTAACGCGCCATTTATATTTTTTGAAACTAAGCAAAAAAATGAGTTCGATATAAAGAATAAATTACTCGTCTTATAGCAAGAGCAGAAAATGAGTCAATTGCAGTTTTTTAGGGGTCCTGTTCTGGCGTTTCTTTCCTGGAATTCGCAGCACACTTCCGCTTCCACTTTCTAGTGCTTCCTTTTATTTTTTTAATCCTGTTAACACTATTTTGATGATGTACCTGTCGCTGCACCAGTTCTTTCGATAACACTCGGCACAGATATTGTTTGCCTTCCGCATTTCAATGACTCATATTCTTCAGTAAAGAATTTGTGTGCATTAATAGCCATGCTCATACCGTCCGACTTCAAGGCTTTCCCGCGTTTTCCCATATTGCCTACCATTATTATTAACAACAAGAGCATAACACCCTATTACAATATTTAAGGTAACAGTGAAACCACACATCTCCGAAAACATTTTGTTTAAATTGTGAATTATATATTAAATTGGTACAACAAGACACAAATTCACTATTCACAAAATACTACTAACTACAGACAGAATTTGAGGAACAAGTTGAGACAAAATTTTGAACAGAGAAATCATATGTACTTACCCTCTCTCTCGCACAGCTACTATTATGGGGTTGTTGGCATTGTTCCATCATGTCAGTGGCGGCTTGCTCCTCTGTAGAGTGTTCACATGCTTCGTCCTCGCTATCTGTCTCTCCTTTGTTGATTACAAACCAATCGATGACTTCGTCAATTAAACTTTCTTTCTCAGAATAAAACTTTTTCTGCTTTTCTACACTTTCACATGCTTTTCTCCAATTTTCTGGTGTCACTTTTGATAATGCTGTTTGAAAGAGAAATGTTATCATTATTATTAAATATCCGCAGAAAAGAATCCTAATTCACCAAGCGATATGCTAGGGTTTTAGTTTTTGTTATGCGGTATACTACTTATCTATACTACTTATTTTTACACAGATAATGGTGAAATATGTATCTACAGTCTTTTAAAAGTAAACTTTAGCAAGTCTATAAATTGTCTGTAGCAACAAGGTTTTTTGATTACTTCTCATAGTGGAGTCCTGTATTCGGTGTCGCAGTCCAGAAGATGTGTCTTTATTTGAAACCTCTTTGCTTCAATAATAGGACAGTCGAATAGAAGGTGTTTCACACTGTGAAGGACTTCGCGGCAGGAGCATGTAAAGTCGATGTCTGCTGGAATGTTGAACCTGTCGAAGTAAGTACCAAATTTCCCATGTCCAGAAAGAAACTGCGTTGTTACGAAAGTAGGTTTGGAGTGATGGCTTTTGAGTCGGTCGTGGATTGTTGGGAAGTAGGTGTCTCTTGTTAGTGATCCGGTTGTGCATGTCGTCCATCTAGTATTCCAGTTTTGATGAGTCTGTTGTCGTATTTGTTTCTTGATATATGATATCGGTTGAAAGAGAAATGTTACATCATTGAGTCTGAAAGTTACATTATGTTTGGCTACATCGTTCTTTACTTGGGCCCAAATTAATTCAATTGCACTGAAGTTGCAATGATAGGGAGGAAGACGTACTATGGTATGCCCTGCTAACTTTGCAATAGTATCAATTTCGTATTTTCTAAATCTGTCTTTCTTAGTCTTGATAATGTCTATAATACAACTTTGGTGGATCTCAGATCGTATTCAATGTTCTTTTCGCGTAACCAGGTTTCCATTTCGCTTTTTAAACTTGATGATATTGGGGCCTTATTTAGTTCCACCGAATGGTAAGGTGCATTGTCCATTACAATTACACTATTTTGAGGAATATTTGGAAGGAGTTTGTTTACAAACCAATTCCTGAAAACAATATCATCCATCTCCTCGTGAGAGTCCTTTGTGGATTTAGAACGAAAATACAGAAGGCCGTTCGGAACAAACCCTTCAGAAGACCCGGGGTATACTATAATAAATCTCTGCCCTTTAATAATAATAATAATAATTTATTTAATCTGACAGGATTAAGGCCATAAGGCCTTCTCTTCCATCCTACCAGATAGCACATATAAATACAAAAAAGAAATACAAACACTGACGAAAATGATACAAATTAAGTTAAAGCCCTATAGACGGTCAACAGAGTCAAAAGAACATTATAGAGCTCTCATCGAGCTAATACAAGAAAAAGAAAGAAAACAGAGATAGCAATGATGATATTGATAACTGACAATAATAATAATAATAATAATAATAATAGTAGTAGTAGTAGTAGTAGTAGTAGTAGTAGTAGTAGTAGTAGTAGTAGTAGTAGTAGTAGTAGTAATAATAATAATAATAATAATAATAATAATAAATACATTACATATTAATTTTCAATTTTACAACAGCATAGTTACAATATTTACTATATGTCATGGGCTAGAATGTGATTTTTTAAATTTAAATTTGAATTTTGATATTGTCCAACAGTCTCTGACGTGGTCAGCGAGAGAATTCCAGAGGCGTGGAATAGATATGCTGAAAGATGATGAGTAGAAGGATGTTCTGTGCAGAGGAATAGAGAGAAGGTATATTTCCCGGTTTGAGGTAGTGAAAGGTAAACAAAACGAGATGCTAGGTAAGAGGGTGTGGAGGTGTGGATGATTTTAAATAGTTATAAGAGAGAGTTGAAGAATCTTCTTTCTTTAAGTGGACTCCAAGACAACAATTCTAGTGACGGTGTTACATGATCGAATTTTCTAATGTTACAAACGAAACGAACGCAGATATTGTGAACATGCTGTAGTCTATGGGCAAGATCAGTATTTAGATTCGTGAATAAAGAATCGCAATAATCGAAGTGGGGCATCACTAAAGTTTGGATCAGGTTCTTTTTAAGGCTGAGAGGTAAAACATTGGTTAAGTGACAATCCCAGGGGGACAATCATAGGTACGTCAATTTCACCGCCTGGCGCGTAACATAACCATATCTTTCCTGTAGTATGGTTCACATTCAACCTTCATCAAGATAAACGATTGGTCGACCACTTGCTTTCAGTTCTTGAATTTTTCGTAAATAACGAAACCTTTTTGCTACAATGTCGGGTTTTTCCATTAAAAATGTTCGTCCTACAATGTTTTTAGCGTAACGGAAATTCATATTTTTTAATATTTGTCGCACTACCCATATGCTGCCCTCAACTAACTTAGCCTCCCTCAAAGCTTTGTGTATTTCAAGAAAACTGGGAACTAAACTTGTTTAATATAGGGAAATGGTCCTCTTAATGCCAGATGCAGTGAATGAGTCTATATTCGTCTTCTTCGGTATACTGTTGGGCCTTTTCTTACCTGGGGTTCGAATTTTGGTTCCTGTACTGTCAGCATTTATCTTTTCATTTAACATTCATTCCCGGCCACTTAGTCACTAGTAATAAGTGCACCTCTGTACATAGTGCGTTGGACATTGTGCCACTATCACATACAGTACATGAGGGTAGGCCACCAAAGGGAAAACTGAGAGGTAGAACTTAAACTGAGGGGATTCGATCCGGCATCGAAACTGGAATCCGGTGTGGCTTAGTAGATAAAGCATCAGCACGTAGAGCTGAAAACCTGGGTTCGAGTCCCGATACCGGAGAGAATTTTTCTCTGTTCCATCCATCCTTCATCATATTGTTTAGTTAGGCATAGGTGAATATGAATTCATGTTCTTTAACATCTGGAGAATGTTCTGAGGAATAGCTTCCACTGTTTTATCAGTGGCAAGCTATGAACAATGAGTTCTCTCTGAAACTTCTCCCTCGTGTTCAGTCGTAGACAGAGAGGCTTAGTATGTGGGTGAAAAAGACAAATGTAACTTTCCGTTCAGAAAAGAAATGTTAAAATACTGCATTTGTTCAGATCAAATTTCTGCACATTTAAAGGATAAAACTAAAATTCTTTATTTTTTTACATTTCATTTTGATGGAATTTGTTCAGTTAAGTCTTTGAAATATCACAAATAATTTATTATTTTCCGTCACTGACTTAACATTTCATATAAGGTGTGAACCTTCATATTATATATTTATTCTTGGGTATTAAGGTTTTCGTCATGCTAAACGACATCATCAGATACCATTATTAAATTACAATATAATAATCTCTTATTTGTGTACACACGTATGCCCTTGATGTCAAGAATTAAAACTTAACCTAAGTACATAAAATATAACAGTACAAGTCTTCATGGTTTAGAAACTTTTTTAATTTGGGGAATATCATAAAAATGTTAAGTATAAAGACTTGCTTACATAAAAACTTGACTGTTTTATCATACAACTTCATTGTAGGTATAATAAATTTTAATCTGATAATATTATATTGATGTATTTATGTTAAGCATGTAAGTACTGAGTTATTCAGACCTTAAATCTTTTGCTAGAAATCATTGATGTTGATAGTGAAGGTTGTCACATCAGATGAGATATTTCCTATTATGAAACGTGTTCATCTATATTAAATTGGAGACGTCTCCAGGAAATATCTCATCTGATGTGACAACCTTCACTATCAACATCAATGATTTCTACCAAAAAAATTTAAAGCCTGAATAACTCATTACTTACATGCTTAACATAAATACATCACTATATTATCAGATTAAGATTTAAAGCCTGAATAACTCAGTACTTATATACTTAACATAAATACATCAATATATAATCAGATTAAAATTTATTATACCCACAATAAAGTTGTATGATAAAACAGTCAAGTTTTTATGTAAGTAAGTCTTCATACTTAACATTTTTATGATATTCCCCAAATTTAAAAAGTTTTTAAACCATGAAGATTTGTACTGTATTTTTTATGTACTTTGGTTACGCTTTTAATTTTTTTGACATCAAGGGCATATGTGTGTACACAAATAAGAGATTATTATATTGTAATCTAATCATGGTATCTGATGGTGTCGTTTAGTATGACGAAAACGTTAATGCCAAAGAATAAATATGTAATATAAAGGTTTACACCTTATATGAAATGTTAAGTCAGTGACGGAAAATAATAAATTATTCGTGGTAAAATTCTTTCACCCTCTTATTATCATAATGAGGCTTAGGATCCGGGACACTTTAGCAACCAATGTACGCACAACTTGACTATAGAGTTCCTTGAACATAGTAGACAGACATACTGTGAATGTAAACAACGACGTCAATGTGCTGCGTTATATTGTGAATTTATTTAAACTCAACAATAGGATTTTATTCTTCCAACAATAATTCCTTTCTACAATTCGCCTTAAACGCTCTCGTCAACAATTGGATTTTCACTCAACACCGTATTCGTTATAGCACTCCACTGACGACAATGACAATTTACTTGGACTATTACGAACAACAATGAACTGTTAATCTTAACTAATATTTACAAAGCACTATTTACAAATCAGAACCATCAGTTCTCAGTTCACAGTTCTTCTAGCTCAGTCACTAGAGTTCACAGTATCTCGAACCACAGACCTTCAGAGACAGTCCACTGTACTCGAACTCAGGTCCCTCCAACTGCGGTCCACTGCACTCGAACTCAGGCCTTCGGATGCTGATACAGTTGCGGACGCACACTCGAGTCGAACTCCGGTACACAAGACTGGCTTGCTTGCTCTCGCTTACTCACTGACTGAATAACTGAAAAACTGCTCGAGTTCGCTGGCGTTTCTTCTTTTATAGCGAAATCATAGTTGCGAGAAATTTCTACAGGTGTGCAGAGAATTATCTGGATATCTCCACTTCGACGGACTTCTCGAAGAGTCGGGAGGGTCCCTTTACTCCGTACGCAGCAGTTGCGCGCGCACTCTCTCTCCGCGTAGGCCCTTTCCCCTCTCTCCGCCGCGCCGTCCATCAGTGCTCCGTGAAGCCCGCGCGATCTGCTTTCTTGCGGGACGCTGGTCGTGAGTTCGAATCTCACGTCGCTGTCACATTGCTCCCTCCTTAGGACTGCTCGTCTCGGGCAGTCCCTTGGTAGGCTGCTAATCGGTCCAGCTGCACCACCATCATCTTCCCTCGAGGTTGTCGCTGGATGCGGTACACCACGTCGTTGATCCGGGTCACCACGCGGTATGGTCCATCCCAGGCACGCTGCAGCTTTGGTGATTTCCCTTTGGTCCTGGTAGGTCGATACAGCCACACCAGGTCGCCCTCCTGGAATCCTGCAGAGTTGGCTAATCTGTCGTAGCGCACCTTCATCCTGTCGCTGGCCATCTTGAGGTGCTCTCTGGCCAGTTGGTGAATGCCATTCAACTTCTCGGTGAGTTCTGCCACATAGTCAGTCGCTGGCTGGTCGGCACTGGGTGGCGTGCCAAACAGCAGATCACAGGGCAGGCGCAGCTCTCTCCCGAAGACCATGTTTGCCAGTGTCATCCCTGTTGTATCGTGGACCGAAGCTCTGTAGGCCAAGAGGAACGGTGGGACTCTGGCATCCCAGTCTCGTTGATGGTTGGACACCACCTTCCACAGGTGCTCCTCCACGGTTTTGATGTATCGTTCCACCATGCCGTCGGACTGTAGGTGGAGGGGAGTGGTCCGGGTTTTATGCACCCCCAGACGCTCGAGCAATTCTCCCATCAGGTTGGATTCGAAGTTGCGCCCCTGATTGCTATGCAATTCCCGGGGCACCCCGAATCGGCAGATGAAGTTGTCAAGCAGCGCGTCGGCCACCGTCGAAGCCTCTTGGTTGGGAATCGCGTACACTTCTGGCCATTTTGTGAAGTAATCCATGGCGACAAGCAGGTAGTGGTTCCCGCGATCCGTGACCGGGAACGGTCCAGCAACGTCGATGGCGATCCTCTCAAAAGGAGCTCCCACGTTGTACTGCTGCATGGCTCCCCTGCTGCGTGTCCTTGGTCCGCGACTGGCTGCACAGGTGTCGCATCTTCGGCGCCATTGTTCCGTGTCGGTTCTCTGATGCAACCAATAGAACCTCTGCCTTAACTTGTCCAGCGTCTTGTTGGCTCCCAGGTGGCCTCCAGTCACTCCAGCATGAGTCTCCTCCAGCACTTCCTTCACCTTGCTCCTGGGCAGGACAAGTTGTTCTATGCGGGTCCTTCCATCGGCCGACTCCCAAATCCTCTTCAGGATACCGTCCTTGACAATGAAGGATTCCCACTGGGCCCAGTAGCTCTTGTAAGTGGTGCTACGGTTGGCGATATCGGCCCATACTGGTCTCTGGCCGGACTCCACATCACGCAGTAGCTGTCCAATGTTTGGGTCCTCCAGCTGCTCCCTCCTTATGGCGGCGTTATCCCATCCTGTGCTCGGCTGGGCAGCAATTGCTCGGACTGCGTGGGCGCCATCCCGCTCTTCTACTTTCAGCCAGTGTTTGCAGCCATCCGGGCACGGGCGTCGTGATAAGGCATCAGCGTTGGAATGTTTCTTCCCTTGTCGGTGTTCAGAGGTAAAGTTGTACTCCTGCAGACGTTGAACCCAACGGGCAGTCTGCCCCTCCAGATTCTTGAAGCCCAATAGCCAGGTGAGTGCAGAATGGTCTGTCCTCAGATGGAATTCCTGGCCATACAAATATTTGTGGAAGTGCTTCAGGGCTATGGCAAGAAGTTCTCTACGCGTCACAAAGTAGTTTCTCTCAGCCTTGGATAGCGTTCAGCTGAAGTAGGCAATCACCCTCTCTTGACCGTCCTGTTCCTGAGAGAGTACTCCACCGATACCTACGTTGCTAGCGTCCGTGTCGAGCGTGAACTTCCTTCCAGGGATGGGATATCCCAGTACAGGAGCAGTGCAGAGCGCCTCTTTCAGTGACTGGAAGGATGACTCCGCCTCGTCCGTCCATTGGAATTGTCGTTTCTCCTCGGTCAGCTGGGTTAGAGGCTTAGCGATGTTGGCGTACCCAGCTACGAACCTTCTGTAATAAGTGCAGAGGCCGAGAAAGCGGCGCAACTCCTGTTTGTCCCTCGGTCTCGGCCATCCTCTGACGGCTTGTAGCTTCTCCGGGTCCGTGGCCACTCCGTTCGTCCCTACTACGTGCCCCAAGTAGCTGAGCTTCTTCTGGAACAGATGACATTTCTTTGGATTCAACTTCAGCCTGGCTTGTCGCAGTCTCTCGAACACTTTCCTCAGGTTCGACAGTTGTTCGCCGAATGTCTTGCCGACCACGATGACGTCATCAAGGTACAGCAAACAGGTGTCGTATGTCAGGCCTCTCATTACGGACTCCATTAGTCTCTGGAATGTAGCCGGGGCGTTGCAGAGGCCGAACGGCATAACGGTGAACTGCCATAGTCCCTGGCCTGTAGAGAATGCCGTTTTCTCCTTGTCCTCAGGATGTAGCGCCACCTGCCAGTATCCTGACTTGAGATCCAACGTCGAGAACCACTCTGCTCCGGCCAGTGTATCCAAGGTGTCGTCAATTTGTGGGAGGGGAAAGCAGTCTTTCCTGGTGACGTCATTCAGTCTTCTGTAGTCCACGCAGAAACGCAGGTCCCTATTCTTCTTCTTTACCAGCACCACAGGTGATGACCAAGGGCTGTCGGATTCCTCGATGACCCCTCTTGCTTTCATGCCCTCCAGTTGGCTGTCAATCTCCCTCTGTTTAGCTAGAGGGACGCGTCGAGGAGGCTGTCTGATTGGGCGAGCATTTCCGGTGTCGATGCGGTGCTGAACTTTCTCCGTTCTCCCGTAGTCGTTTTCAGACAGACTGAACATGTCTTGAAATTCTGTCAGTAGATCGTGGACTTGTCTTCTTTCTCTTTTGTTTAAATTCGCCGGCAATTCTCGAGCCAGCTCTTTCAGTGATGGGTCTAGATCTAGACGTGGTCGGTGACACTCCTCGTTTTCTGCCAGCGACGTCACAGACACCACCGGCTCGACGTTACCTAGTACAGTTCCACTAAGCACCTCCTTGTCCCGATTGGTGACATTCAGGACCCTCACCGGTACCACCTTCTGATTCGGGAGTAGGGATCTGGCCACATAAACCCCATCTATCGGAGTTGTTTGCGAATCGAGGAGCAGGTTTCTCTTCGGTTGTCCGTCCAGTCTTGCCGTCACCACCATCTCGCAGCCTGCCGGGATTGTCACATGATTCTCCAAGGTGAGTCTGCTTGCAATGGGTTGGTCTTCGACGTCCCTCAGGAACACTTCATCCTGACCAAACCGCAGGATACGGCGCCTGACATCCACCATTGCATCGAAGATCCGCATGGCGTCGAGTCCCAGGATGACGTCTTCAGTGATGTTGGCGACGAACACCCACATCTCCAGTCTCCTCTTTCCCAAGGTCAAGTCCAGAAAACCTCTTTTTGGATGGGCAGATTCTCGCCTGAGGCAGTACGTGGCTCATACCGGCGCAACGGCGTCCTCCCAGGTAGGCCACGCACGACTTCCGGTCTGGCGATAGTGAGGGACGCCCTGGTGTCTACCAGTACTCTGCATGGGCGGCCTCTTATCCATCTGTCAGCAATCAGCCCATCGTCGCATCTTCTGTTAACCGTCTTCAAGATCAGCCGAGGGGATAGTGATGACGGCGCCGACGTGCCCCTCATCGCATCGGCGCCTTTTAGTTTTCCTGTTTGTGACCAGATCGGTCACAGTCCCTCCTCAGGTGTCCAGGCCAGCAAGTAGGCATTCCTCGTCTTCGTCGCTCGGGTGATTTCGGTTGACGCTCCTCGACGTCGGCCGCCGCGACGCTCATAATCCGGTGCGACGTCGAGACGTTCGCCGTCAACTTTGCTGCCTCCATCCTGAGGGCCGCCGCCAGAGCTGCGTTGATGGTACGATGCTCTGCCAGGAGTAGCTGTTGTCTGATTTCGGGGTCTCGAACTCCGCTGCCGAAGGTGTAGGCCGCCTCTCCAGCGATGAAATCATTAGGTAGGCCCCTGAGGGCCTTATGGGCCAGTTGTTCCACCGCCATCGCGAATTCTTGTAGGGACTCGCCTGACTGTTGGACCCTCGTTTTTAGTTGGGTCCTAAATGCTGCAGCAAGTTGATGGTCACCATAACGTCCCTCCAGGGCCGCCATTATCTCAGCGGCTGTCCCATCTTCTGGAACGCTGTGAAGAATCTCCGACGCCTGTCCCTAAAGCGCGGCCAGCAGCTGAGTAGTTTTCTCTGCCGGCGTCCACCCATTGTGCTCTGCGATGGCCTCGAACTGGCGACGGAATATCGTCCAAGACGTCGTACCGTCGAACTTCGGCGTCTTGACGTTGTGATGTCTGGCTGAAGGCGATGGTTCCGCAGGGCCACTATAGGGAGTCCTCAACTCTGTGGCCGCTTCTTGCATGGCACGTCGAACCTCCTCGGCAACTATCTGTTTATGTTCTCTAGCCTGGCGATCCACCAACGCGAGGATGTGCTTGTTTTCTACAGCATGTTGGGCCATCAGCACACACGTTTCCTCTTGACGACGTTCGAGATCGCGGATTTTGCCGTCGAAGTGGTCTACCTCCTGTCTCAACTCGGCTACTGTCTCGTTTATAGTTGTAAAATTCTGGTTTAGTTTATCCAAATCGGCCTTAAGTTCGTCTTTTACGATGGCGACAATTCCATCTACGTGGGCCGAAACGCTTTCAATTTGCGTAGTGACGTCATCTTTCACTCCGCTTATGTCGCCTTTCACTCCGCTTATGTCGCCTTTCACTTCACTTATGTCACTTTTCATCTCCGTTTTCACTTCACTTATGTCGTTCTTTCTACTTTTACTGCACTTAAGTCGTTTTTCAGTTCCGCGATGGCTTGCAGGATCAGCTGTAGGTTCTCCATTGTCGATAATGTCCCGGTTCTGACACCAATGTGAATTTTATTAGTAACAACAATGTAATTTATTCGTCACAACAATAATTCCTTCCTACAATTCGCCTTAAATGCTCTCGTCAACAATTGGATTTTCACTCAACACCGTATTCGTTATAGCACTCCACTGACGACAATGACAATTTACTTGGACTATTACGAACAACAATGAACTGTTAATCTTATCTAATATTTACAAAGCACTATTTACAAATCAGAACCATCAGTTCTCAGTTCACAGTTCTTCTAGCTCAGTCACTAGAGTTCACAGTATCTCGAACCACAGACCTTCAGAGACAGTCCACTGTACTCGAACTCAGGTCCCTCCAACTGCGGTCCACTGCACTCGAACTCAGGCCTTCGGATGCTGATACAGTTGCGGACGCACACTCGAGTCGAACTCCGGTACACAAGACTGGCTTGCTTGCTCTCGCTTACTCACTGACTGAATAACTGAAAAACTGCTCGAGTTCGCTGGCGTTTCTTCTTTTATAGCGAAATCATAGTTGCGAGAAATTTCTACAGGTGTGCAGAGAATTATCTGGATATCTCCACTTCGACGGACTTCTCGAAGAGTCGGGAGGGTCCCTTTACTCCGTACGCAGCAGTTGCGCGCGCACTCTCTCTCCGCGTAGGCCCTTTCCCCTCTCTCCGCCGCGCCGTCCATCAGTGCTCCGTGAAGCCCGCGCGATCTGCTTTCTTGCGGGACGCTGGTCGTGAGTTCGAATCTCACGTCGCTGTCACAATATTCTACTGTTAATAGTACAATCTAGTGACGGTGGACAATGAATAGGGTACATACCTCACAAGTTTTCATGTCCTTCGGCGATGTTGAAGGCGTTAGAATTACAATTACATGTACATACATGCAACTAGTTCGAAAGAACTGCTCACTATGAATTGAAAATGCACTGTCATGGCCTAAGTTCGTTTCATAGGGAGAGACAGAAGAATACTGCACCTCTGATCATGAACCGGATTGTACACTAGTGTACAGGTAAACAAAACTCAACACGCCGTCCCACTCCATCTGTATTCCATTGTACTGTAACTTCACTTCATTCTTAAGTTGTCTCGGATCCTAAGTCTGATCATAATACACTGTTCTCTTAAACTGAATGTACATATTGAGTGAGACTTGAATCAAATGTCTTCCCAAAACATGCTATGAAAATATGTTTCATATAAAACAATTTTATCTTGAAAACGAACCAAAGCGAGCAAAACTGTATTAATCTTTTTAGTTTGAAATATCTCAAAGAATAACAATTAATGACATTAATTACGATTCACCTTGCATAATAGTTAAACTGTAGTTACAGTACTTTAAGGCTTAAATGCGTCAGAATGTCAATAGCAAGTATATGCTTTGACAACAATATGTAAGAATGTATGTATAGTTCTGGTGACGCTTGCAGTGGCTGAGTAGTCAGAATTCCAGCCTATCATGCAATGGCCCGGGTTCGAGTCCAGGTGAGGCATGGGATTTTTTATTCACACTTGTGGCAGATTTAATATAAATTGTAATTTTATTCTCATATTATAGTTGTAATCCCCTGTTAAAGGGGCAGAGAAGGCCTGACGGCCTTATCTCTACTGGGTTAAATAAATACTACTACTAATACTACATGGTCACAGTTGGGGTTTTATCGGGAGTCTCCCGTTGTTCCCTATTTTAGGCATCTACATCATTCCGTCATCATTTCCCCATATCATCATCATTCCATAGCATTCCCCGATCTCCGGCTGGTGACCCACAGAGGGGGCTGGCCTAAGGACGAGGAGAATTGCATGCGCGGATGTGGGTTTGGGAATGTGCCTAGCTTAAGAGTTAGTAACAGGTCGCAGTGCTGGACCCTCATTCTATTCCACAGTTGTGGTGAGTACACATATACAGCAATGTGAAGGTACACCATTACTCGTATACTTTTTGATGACATTAAATTAAATTTAAAATAAATATGCTAAAGATAAAGTCTATCTACCGCTATGGTCTCGTGGTAGCATCTTCACTCCCGAACCCAGCGGACTGGGGTTCGATTCCCCGCTTAGGATAAGTTGCTGGATGAAGTTTTTTCGGGGTTTTTCCCTCACTCCTATGGATGAATATCCGGTAACTTTATCAGGCGTATGGAACCCCATTCATTCTCGCCACTTCCTTTCCTCCCTATCATCCTTTCCTCATCATTCTGGTTGTCTTACTTGGTTTTCAGATCGCGCCTGCGGCGGCCCTCCAAAGCCGCTGACACTCTCGGCCGGCCTCCGTGGATATGTCAAGCTGTGATAGTTGGTGGCCAGCAGTGGAACACACTCCCCTCCCGACGGGAGAGGGAGCTTACATCTCAGATAGTTGAGTAGACAAGAGAGGGGGCTTACAACTCAGACCGTTTGAGGGGGGACTATTGGCGTGGAATGGTATACTGGTTTAGAAGGACGGCGGGACTGGTCCTCAGGGTGTTAGCGATTAGGTTAGTTTGGTGTAGGTGACGTCGGTGGGCGTGCAACTCATCCCAGGGGCGCACAATAGACCTCAGGTCGCGGTGCATGGAATGTTCTCCTCCCGCCCTCATAGAGAGAGAGAGAAAGAGAAACAAAAAAGGTAAAGTCTAGTTTTATTAGAGAGTAAGGTGTAAATCAAATTTGGTCAACCAGGAATAAACTTTCACTAAAACAGAGATCTACACTTGGCACCAACTGGACAGCCCTGTTTAGTTTCAATGGGGAGATCAAAGGTGCAGTAAGAAGATGAGAGGGTCGTGCGGTCCCTAGGGACACGCGCTTAATGCCGGAGCCAAGCCGCAACTCTTATGCGGGCTTTATATTCAAACTCGAGAACGGCATAACCAACTGTAAAACGAGAGCAGATCCCTACTTCAGCATTGTTACGTACAGAAACAATGTAGCTGGTATTCTGTTTCATCTTTCCTTACATGTAAAAAAAAGTTAAATGTATCCTCTTTAGAAACAAACCCATGAAAGCGCATAGTGGGTAGGAAGGTAAGGCTCTTTATTTTCTTGACCATGACACTAGAAATGAGCAAGTGTGGTCGACACCACGCTTCAATCAAACTTTAATCCCGGGAAGTCCCGGTACTCAGTTTCATAAAAGACTGAGCGGGCATCGTCACCATTCTAGAAGCTCTGGAAACGACAGAAATCCCGTCACGATCCGGGAAATAAACTCGGAATCTTCCAGTACGTATCCAACTCCCTACCAATTGAGCTACACTTGCTTGCTTACATGTTATTTTCTTCTCTTGAGAAAAAAATTGAATGTCATCAGTAGGGCTGATGTTCTTAGGTTTATAAATATTTTATTTGCACTGTAATAGGTATATTTGAACAACTTAAGAAATGATTTACATTGTTGTAGAACAAAATTGGTCAAGAAACAAACACTTCTGTTTCATTCCATTCATAAATATTGTTACCCCATTAAAAGATAATAGTATTTAACGTAAATTGTATAGATGTACGTACTTACTTTTTATAAAAAAATCCCTTAACACATTACTCTTCAGAAATGACTAGGTTTTGTTTGCCGACACCGAGAATTATCTTCAACAATCTGTTCTCACTTAGAACAGTCATAATATAAATATCTCCATAAAGACCGAGGACCTCATTTCTAAGGAAGCTGGTAATATCATAGCTAAGGCTGTAATAAATAATAACATCTTAGAAGAAATATGGTGATATAAATATTTTGTTGTTGTTGTTTTCTAATGCCAGGCATTTGACAATAAAGTCATTTGACCTCTTGCACTCCAATATTTTTCAAAGATATTATCATGGCCAGCCACTGAAGCACAGATTTTGACTTAAGCTGCCTCATTTCTCTCTTTGGGTCTGTGGATATGGTAGTTATACTTAGTACCTATACCACTTGCCTTTTGAACTGAAGTCATCTAAAATTATTTCCTTGAGGAGATGTTCTGGTGATGACGCTGACCACAGTTCTCAGAAGTGTGCTCCAGTGTTCGTTGTGAAATGGTACTATCACACTCACTGTCGGTAGTTTCGCCAGATATTTCTTGTCTCTACAACTATAAAGGAAAATAGAAAATTTCAAATACTTAAAAATCACTGTTCTTTTCCTCACCTCAAGACAAATGCTTTTACAACACAAGGCGAGGAGGAAGAACAGAAATACTAGAAAGAATAATATAAAGACGACGAAAAGCAGAAAGGAAAGGAGAGAGAATATAATGATAAAGAAGAACAGAAACGCGAGGAAAAAGAAAGAAAAACGAGGAGAAACAGAAAGGCTACGAGGAAGAATATAAAGAGCAGATGGAATAAAAAACTAAGAGGAAGCACAGAATAATGAGAATGAAGAATAGAAAGACGAGCAGGAAGAACAGAAATACGAAGAGGAAGAAAAGAAAGACGAAGAGGAAGGGCAGAAAGACGAGGAAAAATGAAAAGGTTAAGAGGAAGAACAATAAGTCCAGAAGTACAGTAATAGAAAAACGGACAGAACGACGAGAAAAAAGAATAAAAAGAAGAAGAAGAATAGAAATACGATGAGGAAGAGCAGAAAATCTAAGAGGAAAAGCAGAAAAACAAGAAGAAAGGGAAGGCAAGGAGTAATATTAAGAGGAGGAAGCACAGAAGAATGAGGAGTCCAGAAAAACAAAGAGGAAGAACAGAAAGGCGAGGAGGAAGAACAGAAAGACGAGTGTGCTAAAATAAGAGGGTGTATTGAAATTAGCCAGGTTTTCCTTAATTTACAATTTAGTACTAAACATGAAAAAGGAAGGGAGAGCCAATATCCTGTGGGCCCTATTTCTTAGGTCCTGATGATATTTATAGGTTGGAAATCAGTCTGTACTGTATTGTGAGCTTTCTTGCCTGTTTTCATGAATGCAACAGGCCTATTTATGTACCGTTAAAATGCAGAATGTTAGCCTCCATTTCAAACCAGATTTTTTATATTTAAGTCTGTATTGTTCATCTCTTGATTGTAGTTCATTTGTGTTTTTACAGCAATTGACCATTATCTTAACAAATGTGGTTCACGTACAAGAATGTGAGAAATTTTACGGTGTGATTAAACCAATTTTCAGTTTCAAATATTCGAACTTCACTACCGGTACAAATAAATTTCCAGTTCCAGAATAGTCGGCCAAAGACTAACATAAGCCTATTTGTATTGATTTTGCAAACTCTATTGTTATTATTATTATTATTATTATTATTATTATTATTATTATTATTATTATTGTGTTTGTAGAGACTTTTTACTAAGAAGATGTCCTTCCAACAGGTTACTAGCCTGGAGGAAGTAAGTTCAGTGGTGGGGTTGCCACCTATAGCCTCTGGATAGGCACGGGAGTACAGCATTTCCTCTGTACTAGATGTAATGGTTATTCCGCCATGACTCGGTTCCCAGATGATTATATTGTGTTTATGACAACTTCAGAAGATAATTTACAATGTTTGGTTTACAACTTTCAAGTTTCAATCTGGAAATTTCAACTGACAAATCTAAAGTGATGGCTTTTTTAGGAAAGGAACCAGTCCGTAGCAAAATTTGCATCAATAATAAGATCATCGAACAAGTTAAAAATTTTAGTTATCTCGAATACCAAATTTCATAATGAAGAAGAAAAAGATTTGAATGAGAAAATGATTAAATTCAACAGAACAATGGGGATAATTAATCAGATATTCAAACTACCCTTAGTACTAAAACACACGCGCACCACAATTTATAAAACATTGGCCAGACCTATACTCTGTTTTGGTAGTGAAACTTGGACGATTCGTAATATTGATTCACAAAGATTAACGGCGGCAGAAATGAGATTTATGCATCGTACAGCGGGATACATGAGAATGGATCACATTAGAAATTTTGACATTATGAAAGAATTGCAGATTTGACCGATTACGGAATACCTACAGATATACGGAAAAAACAGGAGATCACATGTCATCAGAATGCCTTGTCCTAGAATTCCACGCAAAATATTAAATTACCATCCTGTGGGCAAGAGATCCTTGGGCAGACCGTTCAAGCATTGGCAAGAGACCGTAACGGGGCACTAGGCCCAATACATGCAAGGATGATGATGATGATGATGATGATTATGATTATTATTATTATTATTATTATTGAGATAGGTTTGGAAGTAAATCCCGAAAAGACAAAGTATATGATTATGTCTCGTGACGAGAATATTGTACGAAATGGAAATATAAAAATTGGAAATTTACCTTTTGAAGAGGTGGAAAAATTCAAATACCTGGGAGCAACAGTAACAAATATAAATGATACTCGGGAGGAAATTAAACACAGAATAAATATGGGAAACGCCTGTTATTATTCGGTTGGGAAGCGTTTATCATCCAGTCTGCTGTCAAAAAATCTGAAAGTTAGAATTTATAAAACAGTTATATAAACCGGTTACTCCTTATGGTTGTAAAACTTGGACTCTCACTTTGAGAGACGAACATAGGTTAAGGGTGTTTGAGAATAAGATGCTTAGGAAAATATTTGGGGCTAAGAGGGATGAAGTTACAGGAGAATGGAGAAAGTTACACAACACAACTGCAAGCATTGTATTCTTCACCTGACATAATTAGGAACATTAAATCCAGACGTTTGAGATGGACAGGGCATGTAGCACATATGGGAGAATCCAAAAATGCATATAGAGTGTTAGTTGGGAGGCCGGAGGGAAAAAGACCTTTGGAAAGGCTGAGACGTAGATGGGAAGATAATATTAAAATGGATTTGAGGGAGGTGGGATATGATGATAGAGACTGGATTGGTCTTGCTCAGGATAGGGACCAATGGCGGGCTTATGTGAGGGGGGCAATGAACCTCCGGGTTCCTTAAAAGCCAGTAAGTAAGTAAGTACGTAAGTAAGTAAGTAAGTAAGTATTATTATTATTATTATTATTATTATTATTATTACTACTACTAATATTGTAGGGATTCGTAACAAGCTGTTTTTTACGGTGGAAAAATTCAAATATCTTGGAGCAACAGTAACAAATATAAATGACACTTGGGAGGAAATTAAACGCAGAATAAATATGGGAAATGCGTGTTATTATTCGGTTGAAAAGCTCTTATCATCCAGTCTGCTGTCCAAAAATCTGAAAGTTAGAATTTATAAAACAGTTATATATTACCGGTTCTTATGTATGGTTGTGAAACTTGGACTCTCACTCTGCGAGAGGAACATAGGTTAAGGGTGTTTGAGAATAAGGTGCTTAGGAAAATATTTGGGGCTAAGCAGTATGAAGTTACAGGAGAATGGAGAAAGTTACACAACGCAGAACTGCAAGCATTGTATTCTTCACCTGACATAATTAGGAACATTAAATCCAGACGTTTGAGATGGGCAGGGCATGTAGCACGTATGGGCGAATCCAGAAATGGATATAAAGTGTTAGTTGGGAGACCGGAGGGAAAAAGACCTTTAGGGAGGCCGAGACGTAGATGGGAGGATAATATTAAAATGGATTTGAGGGAGGTGGGATATGATGATAGAGACTGGATTAATCTTGCACAGGATAGGGACCGATGGTGGGCTTATGTGAGGACGGCCTTCGGGTTCCTTAAAAGCCATTTGTAAGTAAGTATTATTATTAGTTTGTCTTGGTCATCAATCGTCAATTTCATATGCTACATACAAAAAATATCACGAATCGCTACTGCTCTTGAATTAATTTTCTTTATATCATAACACATTAATTCTCTTTCTCTCATACCGAACATCATTTGAGAGTTACTGAGTTTGATAGGTGAAATAAGGATAGTTGACATCATGTAGATAGGCCGACCACTGGAAAAACTCCCACGCTATTGCCGCCGTTTGTTTTCGTGAATGCTCGGCGTAATTCCGTCTTGGATACGTGAACTAAATCATTTAATTTTGTCCGTAAAATGCGTTCTGCATGGTTCATATTACATACTTTATGAAATAATTGAGGGAGGTGAAACCTACAAAGTAGGACATGTTTTGTAAAGCATGTACGGTCAAAAGACCCGTGCACTGGATTTAAGAGAAAGTTCTGATAGTGTAGTACATCTGTATGCATAATATGCTGAATAAATATCCATCTATATATCTAGCTATCTGTCTGCCTGCCTGCCTGCCTGCCTGCCTGTCTGCTATCCATCTGTCTGTCTGTCTGTCTGTCTGTCTACCTTTATGAAGGTATGATTATCAAGACATTATTGCAATATTGCAGTTGCAAAAAAATTGTATTCTTAATGTTTTACAAGAATGAAATTCTAACGCCTGAAATAGTTAAAGATGACGTTGTAATTTTAGACAAGTAAATCTTTAAATATACCGAAATTATAAAGAGGCTTAGTAAGTTGATTAATAAAATCAGTAAAGTTCCCATGTGTATTCAAATTTACTGGTTGAAAGAGTTTACAAATGTAGCCTACAGTGTATATTTTAAATCACATAGTTACTGTCATAATCAAAAATATCAAATTTCATTTGATTCCAGTTAATTTGAAATTAAGCAATTGGAACTGTGGGCCAATTTTCCAATCTTCAACCTACATTCATAATCTCTGAGTTTTGTTTCGTTTTTAGTCTTCAATCAGTGATGTGAAATGTTAAAAGTAGGTACAGAATGATTTTACTGTTTATTGTGAGAACTCAACAGCTTTAACCTACCTTGTCTTGCACATGCACAGCACAATCGCATTACAGTGAAATAAGCTAGTAGCCACTCACTGAAGGGTCAGCATTCAATCTGCAGCAAATTCTATTTTCCCCGTTCCTTCTTTCCTTAATTTAGGTCTACCATAATATATTTAACACTTGTGTGGCTTATTAAATAAGTCCCATTCACTAGTATTAACAGGAGCCAAAAAACAAATATAACTATTATAATGCATTTGATAATATTCTAGGTTTCCTCGGCTTGGCTTTCGACATACACAGACACTTTACATCTCGGACGATTCAGAATTAGGGCCTACTTTCTGGTACTATCAGAAGGGCTATGTCCCCAAAAACTGAAGACTGCTTAATCTCCCAGGTCACCTGGCTATCCAAACAATTAGAGAGACTAACTAGTGAGATGCGAAAGACTTAGCACAGTAGACAACCCTTCAAGTTATGAGAGCGTGATGTTAAGAATGGAAAATATACAGCAATTAGTTCTTAAATGATTGACAAATTAAGTCTCATTACATGATTGGAAGCCCGATTTTTCTTTGATTATGCTGACTTGTTATCCTGAGCAGCCAAGGAGCAATTTTGAAGATTTTTTATCTCGTTCAGTCACCCTAATCATACCTCAGTGTAAATTTTTCTGAAGAAAATGTAATATTTTTATTCTCTTGTTTTAATTGAGTCTGCTAATTAGTGTGTGTTTCTGCTTCTTTTATCCTTGTTACATTTTGTGAAGTTTAAGCACTAAATTGAAAACTATTCCTGATATTTTACCTGAATGTAAGAATGAGTAAAGATTATACGGGACAGAACGATTTCGGTAATAGTCCTTTGGGAGACGGATCCTAAGCATAGTGTAACTAGAAAAGTTCTCTAACATATAATTTCTTTGAGCTTACATCTCTCAGAAATAATTTTATTATTTTTCAGACAGTTATTTCATAAAAACGACTTTTCGATTCCCATTTTAGTATCGAAAAGTCACTGATTTCCACATCCACAAATTAGCGTATCTAAAAGTAAATTTCCGTGCCTAAATAATTTTTAAGCACGCTAATTAGAAATACTGAAAACATAAATTCCCTTCGGGTCTGTGGACAATCTTTACCTCTCATACTTAAAACGCTATCATTTCACAACTTTTTGCATACATAGCTATATTATTTGTGATACCATTACCTTTTAAACAAATTTACGAACACACATTTTGTGAACATGTCTACAATACACTTTCCAGTTGCAACAAACAATTTTCCATTGTTTCTGTTACGTTTACGGTTTAAGAGTAACTATTTAAATACTTTTTTAGTAGTAAATCAGTTTATGAATAGGTATATTAGGCTGCTACAAGACGCGTACATCACCTTAAACTTGAGCACCGCGGAGATGAGGTGTAAGGGCAGTCTCCTCGTGACTGCCATCAGAGCAGCAGGGAACAGCGTTTCCGTCTGTTGGCAAGTGTTACTAAATTCACAGCGACCATTCCTAGAAACAAAACCGATTTCTTATTAAATGAAAACAAAAATGGCGAAGGAAGATTCTATTCCTTTATCTTAAGGATTTAGTATGTGAAATTACTTTTATTGAACTCATTTTATCCTGTACATTTTCTTACCATCATTCACAGTTGAGAGTCGGCCTCGGTAGCATAGTTGGCATAGTGCTGGCCTTCTATGCTCGAGATTGCGGGTTCGATTCCGGCAGAGGTCGATGATATTTAAGTGTGTTAAAATGCGACAGGTTCATATCAGTAGGTTTAATGGCATGTAAAAGAACTACTCAGGGGCAAAATTCCTGCACACCTCTTCTGTTGCCAGCGTCGTTAAATAAACCATATCATCATTATTCACAGTTGAGATGCAGCTCTTTGCTTGTTTAATTCTCTATGAACTGAAACAACCCAGAACTCACCACGTGGAGGTGGCTGCATGTCGAGTTCCGCCCTGCCCATCCCAACCTCCCTACCATGTGGGCAAGAGATCCAGATCCAGATCCAGACCCAGACCCGCAGATCCAGGATCCAGATCCGCAGATCCAGGATCCAGATCCAGACCCGCAGATCCAGAATCCAGATCCAGACCAGCACATCCAGGATTCATATCCAGACCCGCAGATCCAGATCCAGACCCGCAGATCCAGGATCCAGATCCAGATCCGCAGATCCAGGATCCAGATCCAGACCCGCAGATCCAGGATCCAGATCCAGACCCGCAGATCCAGATCCAGACCCGCAGATCCAGGATCCAGATCCAGACCAGCAGATACAGGATCCAGATCCAGACCCGCAGATCCAGGATCCAGACCCAGACCCGCAGATCCAGGATCCAGACCCAGACCCGCAGATCAAGGATCCAGATCCAGACCCGCAGATCTAGGATACAGATCCAGACCCGCAGATCCAGGAACCAGATCCAGACCCGCAGATCCAGGATCCAGATCCAGACCCGCAGATCCAGGATCCAGATCCAGACCCGCAGATCCAGGATCCAGATGCAGACCGGCAGATCCAGATCCAGACCCGCAGGTCCAGGATCCAGATCCTGACCCGCAGATCCAATATCCAGATCCAGACCCGCAGATCCAGGATCCAGATCCAGACCCGCAGATCCAATATCCAGATCCAGACCCGCAGAGCCAGGATCCAGATCCAGACCCGCAGATCCAGGATCCAAATCCAGACTCGCAGATCCAGGATCCAGATCCAGACCCGCAGATCCAGGATCCAGATCCGCAGATCCAGGATCCAGATCCAGACCCGCAAATCCAGGATCCAGGTCCACAACCGCAGATCCAGGATCCAGATCCAGACCTGCAGATCCAGGATCCAGATCCAGACCCGCAGATCCAGGATCCAGATCCAGACCAGTAGATACAGGATCCAGATCCAGACCCGCAGATCCAGGATCCAGACCCAGACCCGCAGATCCAGGATCCAGACCCAGACCCGAAGATCCAGGATCCAGACCCCGACCAGCAGATCCAGGATCCAGATCCAGACCCGCAGATCCAGGATCCAGATCCAGACCCGCAGATCCAGGATCAAGATCCAGACCCGCAAATCCAGGATCCAGATGCAGACCTGAAGAACCAGGATCCAGATCCAGGATCCAGATCCTGACCCTCAGATCCAATATCCAGATCCAGACCCGCAGATCCAGATCCAGAACCGCAGATCCAGGATCCAGATCCAGACCCGTAGATCCAGGATCCATATCCAGACCCTCAGATCCAGGCTCCAGATCCAGACCTGCAGATCCAGGCTCCAGATCCAGACCCGCAGATCCAGGATCCACAGATCCAGGATCCAGATCCAGACCCGCAGATCCAGGATCCAGACCCGCAGATCCAGGATCCAGATCCAGACCCGCAGATCCAGGATCCAGATCCGCAGATCCAGGATCTAGATCCAGACCCGCAGATCCAGGATCCAGATCCAGACCCGCATATCCAGGATCAAGACCCAGACCCGCAGATCCAGGATCCAGACCCAGACCCGCAGATCCAGGATCCAGATCCAGACCCGCAGATCCAGGATCCAGATCCAGACCCGCAGATCCAGGATCCAGATCCAGACCCGCAGATCCAGGATCCAGATCCAGACCCGCAGATCCAGGATCCAGATCCAGACCCGCAGTTCCAGGATCCAGATCCAGACCCACAGATCCAGGATGTAGATCCTGACACGCAAATCCAGGATCCAGATCCAGAACCCGCAGATCCAGGATCCAGATCCAGACCCGCAGATCAAGGATCCATATCCGCAGATCCAGGATCCAGATCCAGACCCGCAGATCCAGGATCCAGATCCAGACCCGCAGATCCAGGATCCAGATCCAGACCCGCAGATCCAGGAACCAGATCCAGACCCGCAGATCCAGGATCCAGATCCAGGATCCAGATCCAGGATCCAGATCCAGACCCGCAGATCCAGGATCCAGATCCAGACCCGCAGATCCAGGATCCAGATCCTGACCCGCAGATCCAATATCCAGATCCAGACCCGCAGATCCAGGATCCAGATCCAGACCCCCAGATCCAGGATCCAGATCCGCAGATCCAGGATCCAGATCCAGACCCGCAGATCCAGAATCGAGATCCAGACTCGCACATCCAGGATCCAGATCCAGACCCGCAGATCCAGGATCCAGATCCAGACCAGCAGGTACAGGATCCAGATCTAGACCCGCATATCCAGGATCCAGACCCAGACCCGCAGATCCAGGATCCAGACCCAGACCCCCAGATCCAGGATCCAGACCCAGACCCGCAGATCCAGGATCCAGATCCGCAGATCCAGGATCCAGATCCGCAGAGCCAGGATGTAAACCCTGACCCGCAGATCCAGGATCCAGATCCAGACCCTCAGATCCAGGATCCAGATCCAGACCCGCAGATCCAGGATCCAGATCCAGATCCGTAGATCCAGGATCCAGATCCAGATCCGTAGATCAAGGATCCATATCCAGACCCGCAGGTCCAGGATCCAGATCCAGACCCGCAGATCCAGGATCCAGATCCAGACCCGCAGATCCAGGATCCAGATCCGCAGATCCAGGATCCAGATGCAGACCCGCAGATCCAGGATCCAGATCCAGACCCGCAGATCCAGGATCCAGATCCAGACCCGCAGATCCAGGATCCAGATCCTGACCCGCAGATCCAGGATCCAGATCCAGACACGCAGATCCAGGATCCAGGTCCAGACCCGCAGATCCAGGATCCAGATCCAGACCCGCAGATCCAGGATCCAGATCCAGACCCGCAGATCCAAGATCCAGATCCAGACCCGCAGATCCAGGATCCAGATCCAGACCCGCAAATCCAGGATCCAGATCCAGACCCGCAGATCCAGGATCCAGATCCAGACCAGCAGATACAGGATACAGATCCAGACCCGCAGATCCAGGATCCAGACCCGGACCCGCAGATCCAGGATCCAGACCCAGACTCGCGGATCCAGGATCCAGATCCAGACCCGCAGATCCAGGATCCAGATCCAGACCCGCAGATCCAGGATCCAGATCTAGACCAGGAGATCCAGGACCCAGATCCAGACCCGCAGATCCAGGCTGTAGATCCTGACCCGCAGATCCAGGATCCAGATTCAGACCCGCAGATCCAGGATCCAGCTCGAGATCCGCAGATCCAGGATCCAGTTCCAGACCCCCAGACCCAGGATCCAGACCCAGACCCGAAGATCCAGGATCCAGACACAGACCCGCAGGTCCAGGATCCAGACCCAGACCCGCAGATCCAGGATCCAGATCCAGACCCGCAGATCCAGGATCCAGATCCGCAGATCCAGGATCCAGATCCAGACCCGCAGATCCAGGATCCAGATCCAGACTCGCAGATCCAGGATCCAGATCCAGACCCGCAGATCCAGGATCCAGATCCAGACCCGCAGATCCAGGATCCAGATCCAGACCCGCAGATCCAGGATGTAGATCCTGGCCCGCAGATCCAGCATCCAGATCCAGACCTGCAGATCCAGGATCCAGATCCAGACCCGCAGATCCAGGATGTAGATCCTGACCCGCAGATCCAGGATCCAGATCCAGACCCGCAGATCCAGGATCCAGATCCAGACGCGCAGATCCAGGATCCAGATCCAGACCCGCAGATCCAGGATCCAGATCCAGACCCGCAGATCCAGGATCAAGATCCAGACCCGCAGATCCAGGATCCAGATCCAGACACACAGATCCAGGATCCAGATCCAGACCCGCAGATCCAGGATGTAGATCCTGACCCGCAGATCCAGCATCCAGATCCAGACCTGCAGATCCAGGATCCAGATCCAGACCCGCAGATCCAGGATGTAGATCCTGACCCGCAGATCCAGGATCCAGATCCAGACCCGCAGATCCAGACGCGCAGATCCAGGATCCAGATCCAGACCTGCAGATCCAGAATCCAGATCCAGACCCGCAGATCCAGGATCCAGATCCAGACACGCAGATCCAGGATCCAGATCCAGGATCCAGATCCAGACCCGCAGATACAGGATCCATATCCTGACCCGCAGATCCAGGATCCATATCCAGACCCGCAGATCCAGGATCCAGATCCAGACTCGCAAATCCAGGATCCAGACCCGCAGATCCAGGATCCAGACCCGCAGATCCAGATCCAGATTCAGATCCAGATCCAGATCCAGACCCGCAGGTCTAGATCCAGACCCGCAGATCCAGATCCAGACCCGCAGATCCAGATCCAGACCCGCAGGTCTAGATCCAGACCCGCAGATCCAGATCCAGACCCGCAGATCCGGGATCCAGACCCGCAGATACAGATCCAGACCCGCAGATCCAGATGCAGACCCGCAGATCCAGGATCCAGATCCGCAGATCCAGGATCCAGACCCGCAGATCCAGGATCCAGATCCGCAGATCCAGATCCACACCCGCAGATCCAGACCCGCAGATCCAGATCCCGACCCGCTGATCCAGATCCACACCCGCAGATCCAGACCCGCAGATCCAGATCCCGACCCGCTGATCCAGATCCAGACCCGCAGATCTAGATCCAGACCCGCAGATCCAGATCTAGACTCGCAGATCCAGATCCAGACCCGCAGATCCAGATCCAGACCCGCAGATTTAGATCCAGACCCGCAGATCCAGATCCAGACCCGCAGATCCATATCCAGACCCGCAGATCCAGATCCAGGCCCGCAAATCCAGATCCAGACCCGCAGATCCAGATCCAGACCCGCAGATCCAGATCCTGACCCGCAGATCCAGATCCAAACCCGCAAATCCAGATCCAGACCCGCAGATCCAGATCCAGACCCGCAGATCCAGGATCCAGATCCAGACCCACAGATCCAGGATCCAGATCCAGACCCGCAGATCCAGGATCCAGATCCAGACCCGCAGATCCAGGATCCAGATCCAGACCCGCAGATCCAGGATCCAGATCCAGACCCGCAGATCCAGGATCCAGATCCAGACCCGCAGATCCAGGATCCAAATCCAGACCCGCAGATCCAGGATCCAGATCCAGACCCGCAGATCCAGGATCCAGATCCAGACCCGCAGATCCAGATCAGATCTACTTACGCTTACGCTTAAACTTACGCCTAATAAAACGGCAAACCCCAGAACATGTATGTAGGAATCTGGACCAGCAGCCTTTCTTCGTTCTTCTGGCATCTTCTTCTGCTGCAAGAAACAAAATAAACTTGATCGTTAAGTATATGTCATTGCATTCAGAGGCTTTCATTGAATGGCATATTAATAGGGCTAGGTGTCCTATGGAGATGCATATTTTTACTGTCCATTTGCAAGTCATGCAAAATCATTTTATATAACCTCCTCAATAAACGTAAGAACAAATTACAAAAAAACTCAACACACTTTAATTGAACTGATAACCTCTAAGTCTAAAAAAGTATGGACATGCATTCTAACCAATTGAACAACTTCTTAAGAAAACACAACATAAATATTGCTATTCGCATTAATAATTAATTAAATAACATCATACGTAATATGCTTCGATTTCAAAATAGTGGCATATACAGGGTGTATTACGAGGTTTTCCCCTGGATTATGGAGGTAATTCCTGGTGTTATTTGGAACAAAAAATGTAAATACAGTAATGAGGTGACATTCATAATTAAGGAGTTACAACAGATTTTCGAAACATGCCATGATGTATGTAGCACTTGACATGTTTGCCCAGGTCTAACGATGTATGGAGGGAAGATTTAACGTTTCACATTCCAAGGTATGGAGAATTCTTCATGAGAACGGACTGTATCCTTTTCATGTGCAGAAAGTGAAGCATTTAGAACCACATGATCATGCCAACCATTTGCTTGCCAGATCCCCAGATTTAACACCCTAGATTACTGCATCTGGGGGTGGATGAAAGATATTGTGTACTGGATTAGAATGCAAACACGAGAAGAGTTGATTCAACGCATTCTTGATGCCACAGCAACAAGAAGGAACGAACATGTCGACGGCTTAATGTCAAAGAACACTAACTCCAAAATCACAACTTTTCAGGAGAGGCAAAAAACAGTTTAATTGTGTACATTTTCTTATGTTACTGCTTTAATTTAAGAGATATGTTGATAAAATTTAAACCATATATATAGAATATAACCTTAAAGACAATACAATACATATTTTCTAGCAATATTTAATATTGTCTTAAAAATTAACACATTTTGGAGATAGTGTTCTTTGTTACCTACACGAAGCGTTCAATTTAGTAGATAGTGTTAAAAATAAATGCCAAAATATTAAATTTAAACACTCTAATAAAAAATTATATATCTATTTGACAATGCAAATTAATAAATTTAACTTATTGTGGAGAGCTACAATTATCATATTTTTTCTTCTTTATAAAGGAACATTATCTACACTCAAAACTTATCAGCATTATTATAAAAGTGCCAGTTAATAGCATAAAAGCATAATATTATCATTATTAGATTAATTTATACTATTATCTGAAATAATAATTTTAACAGTGCATTTATAAAATAATAAAAGAGCAAAGTTATCTTCAATTTACATTGCATTTTAGAACAACAGTGTTTTTAAATAGTTGCTAATGTTACGCTACTTTAATTTACCACAGCTGATGAGGGGTTTGGACAAAAAAGTTATTTAACTAATGATCAATTTATTTTTAAAAATAGCAAAGCCTACAAATTCAGTTGATTTAAAAGTCTGTCTGCACGTAATAAAAAGAAAATACACACTTAACTCAGAATTTATACCGTAAATGACATTGAATAAATTATAATCTGAATATATTATATTTTATTTCATTCAGTATTTGCTTTGAGTATCTTTTTTGTAAATTTAAATCACAAGACAGATACTCTCTTGCAGTGTCGTTTCTTGTACTCGTGTTGGACAGTACTCTTGAAAATGTTTGTGTGGTTCACTATACATTGACGAGTATTTTAGATTTCTTTACTTCGTGTTCATGCTTTCCTCTTCGATCAGTATCCACTAAGTAATTGTCACTTTCTTTCAAAATACAATATGTTCTATTATTGTGTTGGATATGTCAAAGATGGCGAGAAAAAAACCCCTGCATACCCATATCTTTTCTTTATTTTTTACAAGACAAAAAATGGTGTTTTGCCTTCTAGATTCATCCTTTTTGAATTTGGATTTCCTTCACTTTTGTAAGGCAGGCCCATAAAAAATTGCCGCTTCACATCGTTATTCTCAATATTCCAATATTGTTTATGAATGTCATGTTTGTCTTCAGCACTAAATGAGAGGTTGCATTTAAGGGGACATTTTGTACAATCTTTGTCTAGAACTTTTTTTACCAGCAATTTCTTTCCACTATTTAAGGACTTGTGGGCTTTCCCTGTTATCCAGCGTTGGACATGGACTACTAACAACTATGCTCTTATTAGCTTCATCACTCATTCCTTGTGAAATTTTAGATGTCGCTAAAGCCATCTTCACCATTAACCTGCCCCTAGTATTCGAACTGAGTATTTTTTAGATCTAATAAAAGAGTATCAAATTATCAGAGCAATCCTGTGGTGCATTTCTTACAAACTGTAAACTTCTTACAAACTGAATTGATTTAAGAATGCTTGTTCTATTAATTAAAAAATTATCAATTCTCTAACAATGAACAGTATGGTGACTGTATTACATTCTTGCTTGTATGTTCTGAGGCAGTGTCAACATTAAAATCTTAGAAATGATATATAATTTAGAGACAAAGAACACTATCTCGACTTAGTGTTCTTCTAGTCTATATTTTGTTACTGTCAAAGAAAACTAAGTCGAGATAGTGTTGTTTGACACTCAGCATCTGTCTAAATTAACACAACACTATCTCCAAAAAAAATAAAACTATTATTTGTAGAGACATATTACTTTCACACTATATAAAGGCTACTTTGTACAATATGATACTATAAATAACCCAAAAAGTCGATTTTTGGAGTTAGTGTCCTTTGACACTAAGCCGTCGATGTGAAGTTACAAAATGCTACACGCGCAGTTCACACCCGTGCGAATCTTTGCCTTCAGATGCTGGGAGGAAATTTTGATTATTTCCTTTAAATCTACTCTACATGCAAGAGACTGGTACAAAATGAAGCACTTGTTTGTATTCTAACTATGATTTCAATTTTTGTCAGTGACATCCTCAAATAAAAATGTTTTTTCTGCTTTTTTCAAATTGCCATAACTCCTTAATTATGAATGTCACCCCATTACTGTATTTACATTTTTAGTCTCAAATAACACCAGGAATCACCTCCAAAAACGGGGGGAAAACCTCGTCATACACCTTGTATATGCTACAACGCAAAAATTGTCCTGGCAAAAACATTGGTCAAACTCGCATAAAATTACAGGACCCAGTTTAATGAACATGTTTCCGATTTCAAATACAATAGACGAAAATCAAAGTTTGCAACGCACCTGATAGAACAAGATCATGAATTGACCAATATAAATGATACACTATAGGTCATTCACCCTATGAATGACAATCCACGTATACATATCACAGAAGAATTTTATATTTCACAAGCATTAAATCAAGGTTTATCCCTTTTGAAAGAGCAACTCCCGAACATACGTAGTCCGCTTTATAATTTAAATTCTCCTTACACACGTGATTTCCAATACTCCAATACGCTTCCTCCCCCCCCCCCATCTTTCAATTTGATGTTACTTAGTCATTTTGTAAGTGTAACGTTCGTCAATATTTGTGGCTGAAATTTCTACAACAATGAATATATTTTCTTCTGCTCCGTCTCTGTAAGTAATATCTTTCTTTAATTGGTTGCTCCCCCCCTTTTTATGTTTCGTGAATTAACATCGTTTGGTTACAAATCACAATAATTTCCAATATTAATCTTTTCAACATAGTAAGTAAGAATTTCTACGTACTTCCATATTACAAGACCACACATGTATCGAGCTTTACATCCATTTTTACCACGCATGAAGCTGCATATTCACCTCTCTTCACTACTCTGCCAATTTGCATCAGCATATCGATCTGACATTTTGTAAACTCAGACTTCATGTTAATCATGTTATACAGTCACGTTGAATGGTGCTTATGCTGTTTATATAGCTTAATCTTATAAAACTGGAGTGATTGTTTACTTTTTAACAATTTTATTCTTGTATATACAGTTTTCATTGTTTTATGGTAATATTATAAATTTTATCCATTTACTTGTGACTCCATATGTGTCATCATAATTCATTATACATCCGAATCTATTTCATAAAACCCTTGGTTTCACTGATTGTTTATAAATTATAATACTTTGTTCATAAGATTTTGTAGCTTAATTGGAGATCTGATGATGGTTCCTTGAACTGAAAACGTTAATCAACATGTTAAAATAAAACACATATGTTATTGTAATATTGTACAAGTTTGATGGCCTTATTAATTAAACTTTATTAACCTACTCAAGGCAGAGTTACGTTATAAATGCATCCTCCCAGAATGACATGTGAAGTGGACAGCTTCAAATACTTGGGGTATATCTTCTACAAGTAAACACGAGTTGCTGCTAGGAAGTTAAAGGGAGGATAGCTAGCTTTTAAAATAAAAAAAGAACCAGCTTCTGCGGACATCAGGAAAAAGGACTGAGGTAGAGGCTAGTGAAGTACTTTGTGTGGGATGTGCCACAGTAAGGGGCATAGATATAAGCATTACGACGAAGTGAAGTAAAACGACTAGGATCATTTGAAATGTGAATATAGAGAAGAATGGAGCGTGTGAAATGGACTGACAGAATGAGTGGGTGAAGGAAGAATAGTGCTGAAACTGATGAGGAAGGGAAAAAGAAATTGACTGGGTCACTGGCTGAGAAGAAACTGTTTTCTGACGGATGTACTGAAAGGAGCGGTGAACAGTAGAAAAAATTTGATGCAGGGATATATATCAGTTGATAGAAATTAAATTAAATTATGGTTTATTTAACGATGCTAGCAACTGCAGAGGTTATATCAGCGTCGCCGGTGTGTTTACATGCCGGTAAATCTACTGACATGAGCCTGTCAGATCCAGATCCAGATCCAGAGGCGGAAAATAGGGAAGATTGGAGAATGCTGGATTTGCAGTGAGGTATCTGTCCTTGGACATTTGTGAAGGTGTGTACACCACGCACCTCTTAGCTTTACAAACCACTCACTATTGCTCGTGTAGTGTGGATTTGTACGAAACCGGTCTCGCACCTCGCATGCGTCGTTTCTTAGAAAACAAGTCGATGAAACGCTCTCACATTTCAGTGCACTACACTGATTTCTGTCTGAGATTTAGACTCAAGCATAAAGTGCAGCTTAAATGATACTGACTAAACTGACCCAGTAATCATAAATCACTCTGAATTGTGAATAGTTTTAATAAAAAAAATAAACTATTTCATTCAAGTGAAATAAAAAATTGAGGAAGGAATACCCTATTAAAAATAGGAAAACGAAGTACCCTATCTTAGTTATTTGCTTAATAGTGCATTTTCTACTTTAAAGTATATTTATTTTTTAAATTGTGTTTTTAAATAATAAACAGTGGTTCATTGTAGTGTATGCAATATTAGCACTCAAAGGGAAATGGGTATTGGTAGTAATTGCAGTGCCAAGCCACATTTTTACACTTTTGAGATAATGCAAGTTGAATGTTTGATCAAATCCTCAAATCACAGAAAGAGTTAAATTTTGATTCTATAGATATAATTAATTTCCCTGATACACTTTTAATGAAAATATGAAATACATTATACACATTTTTTATTATTTTATATTACAAATTTATATTTTAATGTATAATCTATACTGTTCTGTGGCTTGACACTGTCTTGGTCAAAAGAATTACTCATTATATTATAGTGTGAAGTTTTATTGACATTAGAAATGTTATATTTTCAACTATTATTTTATCATTTTTAAGATAAACAAACTTGATATTAATTTCGTTACTTCTCAAAAGACAACAGTAACCTAAAATATAGGGTATTTCAAAAGTCAGTGCAAATATTAAACCCCTATAAATATTATAATATTTGAGATAGGGAAAAAACAAAAACATCTCAGTGTGGGCAAACAATGGGGTTTACAAAACATTGGGAAGATGTCCACTGTTCTCTTGTTCAACAGTATTTTGCAGACAATGTCTTGGAATATTGGTAATTTCTTGCGAGATGACATCTTTAGGGTTGTTGGATGTGTTAGGAAAACTCGTTCTTTAAGGTAACCCCACAACCAAAAGTCGGCCGGATTGAAATCTGGAGATCGCGGGGGCCACATTGTTGGGAAGTGCCTACTGATGACTTTGGTCGAAAAACGAACCTTAATTACGCGTGTTAACTCCACCATTAATTTTTAGTAGGTTATTTTACGACGCTTTATCAACATCTTAGGTTATTTAGCGTCTGAATGAGATGAATGTGATAATGCCGGTGAAATGGGTCCGGGGTCCAGCACCGAAAGTTACCCAGTATTTGCTCATATAGGGTTGAGGGAAAACCCCTGGTAACTTGCCCTGACCGGGAATTGAACCCGGGCCACCTGGTTTCCCGGCCAAATGCGTTAACCGTCACTCCACAGGTGCGGACAATACTGTAATAAAATAGACTTACAGTAAACAGGGAACACTACTACAGCATGTTACAAGTACTTCGTCATCCCTAGACAGAGGAATCACGATATGGAAAACATAATCTTCATGCAAGATGGCGCTCCACCCCACATCTTTATCCCTGCAAAAAAATTACGCAGATGTTTGGTGATTGTGTCATCAGTAGGCACTTTCCAACAATGTGGCCTCCACGATCTCCAGATTTCAATCCGGCCGACTTTTGGTTGTGGGGTTACCTTAAAGAACGAGTTTTTCTGACACATCCAACAACCCTGCTGCAACTGAAAGATGCCATCTCGCAAGAAATTGCCAATATTCCAAGACATTATCTGCAAAATGCTGTGCATTTTGTCACTGACAGAATGCTATATGTTGAACAAGAGCACGACGGACATCTTCCCAATGTTTTGTAATCCCTGTTGTTTGCCCAGCACTGTAATGTTTTTGGTTTTTTTCCTATCCCAAATATTGTAATATTTATAGGGGTTTAATGTTTAAGCTGATTTTTGAAACAATATTTTAATAATGAATTTTTTTCTACCCAAAATAAAATACCGTATTATAAAAGTCAAATTAGTTCATATATTTATACTACTCAAGAATCTACTTGATGGCAATTCAATAATATGGTAATGCACTCATATAAATATTAAATATTTAGGACAAGAGAATGCCAAGCAACATATTGCAAAAATTTAGGGCAAGAAAATGGCAAGCAACAATTTTAAATTTAAGAATATCTTGACTCACATAAGGTAACAAAAGGAATAAAACGTTAGACATTAATGGACAGTATTATTAATTTAAATAAATAATGAAAAATCAATTAGAAACATTTTTGTGAAATGAAATGCGTACTTTGTCCAAGCAACACATCTACATTTAACATTCTGAGGGCAATATAATGCCAAGCAACATTTAACTATATTTCAGTTTTTGATGTTAAATCTTCTTCAGAAAGTGGCAAATATTCAGAATCAGAGCTGGAATTACTTCCTTCATCATTTGATTCATTAGAAAACTTAAGCTTCCTCCTACATATTTACCATTCTCTCCAAACTATCTTTGTTGCTTGACATTGTCTTGCCGTTATAGAAGGTGCATGAAGTATTAGGGTAAGAACATACAACGGATAATAGAGCCATCTGTTAGGTTTTCTGCAGAAACACTTGACACCATAATTTTAAATGTATTATTTCCCATGAAAACGCATGATTAGTTCAATTTGGCCAAAAATGTGGCTTGGCACTTTCTTTCCGGGACCCCCTCAATTCAAAGCTTCATGTTGCTGTGGAAATCCAATTAATGAAACATGATTTCAGTTTGGATTAAGTTCAACCAGTGACATATTCAGAATTTTTTTTTAAATGGGGGAGGCATTATTAAAATTGTTTACATTTACTTATCGGTATATTTTGTACAGAGGCCTACCAGGAAGACGTTAGTGACAACATCGTCATGCAGCAGCTGCAAAGAAACATTTAAAATTTAAAATTTTTACTTTTCTCGTGAGAATCACTATGCGACTCTTTTATTTTAAAAATCGTTAAATGAGCTTTGCGTTTGTTTAGACATATCAAAGAACCCAGAACGATAATGTGAAGTTTATATTAAAAATAGGTCAAGTTTCGGTCCCCTACGGGCACTTCCAACGGATTCCTAACGAATATTCACACGTTTATCACTGGGATTGTGGCGCTAGAAATCAATTTAGAACACATTTCAATTTTTATTGTACAATATAAATGAAATTATCACTACAATGACAATAATTCTTGCATATAACACAAAAACAACTTCGGAATCGTAATTAACAGTTGCAGTTTTACATCACTTCCACTAGATTGCGTAGCGTAGCAGGCGTAGCAGGGATGCCAATATCGGCAAACGAAACGAAACTGTGAGGCATGTTACAATAGGTGTGTAGCACATTAGGTTAGGTTTTGTTAGGTGTGTAAGATATGAATGGTTACCACAGTTGGCGATGCTGCAATCATTCTCCCACTCCACCTCAAATAACGTCACAATGACGGAATATGGCCGCCTTCTTCCTTCAAGTACGACGATTTTCATATCTAAGTAAGGAACCTATTTAGGGTGGGTTGGGTGGGACCACAGCTCTCCCAGTGATCACATCGAGTTCCTACTACTCCACACTACAAAACTAAGGTATTTTCAGTGTCTGGTTTTAATTCATAATACTGGCAATATATGACTGAAACTTCACCTAAAACAGGGCTGGGCAGCAAGAGCGGATTCTACTCTCTCATGGGGAGCCATATGATTTCTCTTCATCCCCTTTCTTCCCCGCCGAACACCACACACCGTTGATGCAGTGACTGATGAATATTAAGTGTCCCCGTTTAGAGTGTAGTTCCGCTCCCGATGCCCAGCCCTGACCTAAAAATATGACCTGTCAAATGCACAAAACGTTAAATGAACATTTCACAATTAAGTCAGAACTCTAACGAACGGGTGAATACTGCTCTTAAATTGAATTTAAAGTCGGTAGTGCACAATATTTAACATCTGCATTACAGAATTGTCAAAAGAACCTTTTCAATTTCATACTGTGTCAGCTTCATTTTATTACAAGGTTCGTATGAGGTGATAGATCTCTCTCTATAAAAAAGATAGCATTGTTATAATTCGAATGTGCCACAGCACCTAGGACTGGGATTATGTTGAAGGAGGGGTAGGAAGAATTGAAGAATTATATACATTTTCTAATAATTATTTAACGTCAATAATTATTAATACACCTTTCTATGCCTTATGTCGATGTAGATTTTGTTACTCTGATAGTGAAAAATTAGAGAAAGGGAAACGATTGTGGATAAAAAAATACTCAAATCTAAATATGTCTTTTTTTTAAGTTCAGGGGGGTTCAAACCCATTAACACCCCCACCCCTCGTGAGTTGAACGATTCTTCGAATTTTCACAACATAAGCTTAAAAATGAAGGTTTCTTAAAACTTTAAATTTTGAGTTAAACCAACTCAAAATGGGCCGTCAATATTGCATTCCTGTTTTGACTTCCTGCACACTTTGATAAGAAACGATTTAATAATATTTATATGATTATGTTTACTGTCACTGTCTTATTAAAACGCTAGAGAATTTCGTGGTAAAAATATTAAAATAATGTTCTTTCTTTCTGTCAAGAACCTAATATGTTTAACGTCAAACATTTAAGAACAGGTTCTGCGAACTGCAACAAATTCAATAAGTGAATTGGACAACTGGTGAGCAATGGCTGAATGACACCTCTGGATAAAGCCCTATTCGCTACCAGTCATCATCGTGTCCTCATTTCCGAAGGTCGATTCCAAATATGCCTCCATTCATCTCTGTCTTCCCAAGCTTTTTTCCTGTTTATTTATTTTTATTTTTTTTTAGTTATTTAACGACGCTGTATCAACTACGAGGTTATTTAGCGTCGATGAGGTAGGTGATAGCGTGATGGTATTTGGCTAGATGAGGCCGAAAATTCACAACAGATTACCTGGGATTCACCTTACGGTTGGGGAAAACCTCGGAAAAAACTCAAACAAGTAATCAGCCCAAGCGGGGATCGAACCCGCGCCCGAGCGCAACTTCAGACTGGCAGGCAAGGGCCTTAACCGACTGAGCCATGCCGGTGGCCTTTTCCTGTTTATTTCATCCCACTTGTATCCCCGTTCTTTTAAGTTCTTCTGAATTTGATCTATCCATCTTTCCCGTGGTCTTCCCATTGGTCCTCTTCCTTTCACTTTTAAATTTAATATTCTCCTTGACAGACTTTCTCTGTCCATTCTTTTAAGGTGTCCAAACTATTGTAAGCTCTTATTTTCTAATTTCTGAGGCATACTTGTATGAATAATAATTCAAATCTCCTGAACTTGTGCATAGCAGAACGCACCACTACTTCAGAATATAAACAATTAGCTACTGTACCTTTTCTTCTTTCAGCAGCTTCCATGAAATCAATCTCCCGTATTTTTATCAACCACTCCCTGTGCCGTCTGTTGAAATCCAGTAACTCTTCGTCCAATCTCTTCAGATATGAACTCTCTGTTTCTTGTACAGCTAAAAGAAAATGTAATTCTGAGTTGAAATCTTCATAATACACTGTTTGTTAACTATGAAGAGGATAAATAGGTACTGTCACTTTTAAATTTAATATTCTCCTTGACAGACTTTCCCTGTCCATTCTTTTAAGGTGCCCAAACCATTGTAGGCTCTTATTATCTAATTTCCGAGGCATACTTGTACCAATAATAATTCAAATCTCCTGAACTTGTGCATAGCTGAAAACACCTCTACTTCAGAAATAAACAATTACTGTACCTTCCCTTCCAAAACTTCCACCGATTTCGGAGGCTCCAAGACTACTCTGCAGCTCTTGCTGCTTCTGCACCTGCATTAAGTGGTCATCTTCCTTGCTGGTCTCGGGATCGCTGCTGTTGGTGGCAGCATCTACCATTTTCTTCTCTGCAGTTTTTTTATGTTCAGCTAAAAGACAGTGTAATTCTGAGTTGAAATTTTCATAATACACTGTTTGCTAACTATGAAGAGGATAAATAGGTACTGTCCAGCCGAATGGTTATGTCGCATCCTGGTTTGTCCCACTTGTTTCTCCTGTCCTCTCTATAAGGGCTAGTGCCTGAGTTGTTAGGTTCTTGTCTGCAAATATTTTCTGTATGGGACTGGAAGTTTGCATAGTATTATACAGCTGCTTAAAGTAATTTAAAGAAAAAGGTCCCCTTAAGTAAGTAAATGTCATGTGATTTCCCCTGTCTTGACGACCATGTGACATAACCACTCGAATGAACAATAGCATGACAACATGTACGTCACCAAACTTTTAACAATATGTGAATTATAAAAGTAAAGTCTGAAAAAAATAATCGAAAGATGAAGCACATAGTAACGGCACAGTCTACTATATACAGTCACGAAGCTTGAGGTGATTTTTTGCAAATCTCGTGATAAAGCGCTCCAAGCGGTTAGCAACTAGAAACAATAGACTGTCCACGGTCGACTTTGGACTGAATCGTATTTCCATCGAGTGCTAGCTCGTTGCGTATTTCACATTGATGCTTGTGAAATGTTCATTATTGGTTGTAATGAAAATGTTAATGGCTTAAATACAATAATTGGAATAATATTTTACTAGAGACGTAGAAAAATTAAGTTCGTTTTAATGAAATTTATTGATCACGTTTTATTTTCAATTCTGGTGGTATTATCATTGCTTAGGCCTACTTTTTTTCAAAGGATATGTTTTTAATTATAGCTGTTAATTTTGTCGTTATTTTTATTTGTTACTTTACTAGAGACGTAGAAGAAGTCTGTTACAATAAAATTTATTAATCACGTTTTATTTCCAATTCTGGTGTGATTATTATTGCTTAACCTCATCCCACTTTAACTACGTAAGCCTGCACTACAAGTACCGGTACACATAAGTTACTCCATTAATTCATATTTCCATTATTATTGTTGTAAAAGGAAATGCAAATTAATATTTATTGGTTTCATAGTTAATTTCGCTATAATCTTGAATGAGCGAAGCGATTATAGTAAATTTCAGTTCGTTTTGCACAAACAAAAATAATATTAACCTATTTCTTGCAGGTACCTTCGAGTTTATGGTGGAATTTAATATACTTCATTAAACTAATAATTGACTTTATGCATTTAATATTTCAATAATGGAAGGAAGGTGTTAATTTTTCCAAAAGAACACAATGAAAGTGTAACATATTTTGTCGGCTGCTAGAAGAGAGATCTGCGATGATGAGGCGATAGTAGCGATCCTAGTGGTGGGCAACTATCCATGTTTGCATTTTTACTACATATTGAGGTTCGCGACTGTATATAGTAGACTGTGGTAACGGTTACCAGTACTTCTAATGTAGGTATAACCTGAAAAAAAATAAATAAATAAATTCAGGGAACTGAAATAAAGAAAGTTTAGACTTTAATTAAAAATGAAATTAATTTATCCATATTCTTTTATTTACAGGTGGCTCCTAAATGTTGTATGCCTCTGTGTACCAGCAATTACCAGATTGGTATAAATGAGAACGTTATGTTACAGTTCTCAAATTTCCAACTGAAAAGATTAAGTTACATGGCTAGAAGCTACTCGTACCACGAAATGTCTTCACGTTAACAAAGCATTCAGTTGTATGTATTAAACACTTTGGAGTAAACGAATTGAGGACCGTTTTAGCAAAACTCAACAAACGCCATTTTTTTCGAATTGCGGGTTTTGACGGATTCTGGTCAATTGTAATGAGAGGAAAATGATGCAATGCTCATAATATCACAAAACTCAACATTTTCCGGTGAAAATTGTGCTTCAATGTAGAGAGTTTTCACAAAACTCAACATATCCATTTCTTAAATTTTCACAAAACTCAACATATCCTCTAACTCAACATTTCACACTTTTATCCTGTTTCACAAGCTAAAATATTTTACAACAATGTAATACATTTGCATTTTGACAACAGTAACACATTTCGGAGATCAAACATTATATAATATTTTGTTGTTTCCGCATTAATTCAGTATAAATCTGGCCGCTGTTGTAGCCTAAGTGCATGTATTCTGTGAGTAGTGATGAAAAATGGATAAGAACCCTGAGTATTCAAATCCGTTCAAGCTACTGGAAGGGGCACGAAGATTAAGAGCAGAGTACATTAATCTAAGAGGAAGAAACATACAGTTGGGCCTAAAAATAACGACATTCATCCAAAATGAACTGTAATAATTGAGAACAGGGTGAAAAAATCTTGCTGCAGGTTTTTGTGCTTAAATGATCTAAATTATTTTCGAGACAATTTATACAGAAATAGTACAAATGTTGAACAGGACAATTTTTTACTAAGACTTATGAAATTTGATCTACCTAAACGGCGTAGAGTAAAGGAAGACGTCAAAAAGCTAGAAAGATCTGTCTATTTCATATTTCATAAGAGGTGAAAATGGAGAAGATTTCCCAATATGTGCTGCTAAGTTTAGACATTGTTATTATGACATTGAAGGATTACATAGGTAATTTAGAAAAAATGTTTACTCACAGAAAAATCCAGAAATTTGACTCCTAGATCGTTTTCAGATTCCTATGGATCTCAGAATAAAAATTGCATAATGATGACTAATGCCCTGTTGGTTATCTGGAAAGCTCTGAAGTTTTTAAAGAAAGTAAACATTTCTTTCCTATCTGTGGAAAGCTATATGCCTCTGGACCGTGTGTTTCGATTGATAAAGGGCTGAGAACACATGAATACATCACATTGCAATCAGAATAGTATGAAATTATGGCAATGTTTGGGGACGTAAAAGTTTTGGGCAAAGACTGGCATACTTATGACTTAAAATCGATTGAAAAAATATTGTAGAACCAAATTACCATTTAAAATGTCAGAGATGAGGATACTTAGGCCTACATACCGAAGACCTTGTACGGGTAAGAATCGTGTAAAGTGTTATGTACAAAACATATTTTTCCGCACCAATAGAAGTTCAAGTGTTTAAACCAAGAAAGACAAGTGCTTCTGTAATGTTTAAAGCACCTGACCTTCCACTGGTGAACCATGTCAGCAAAAACAAAGCTAATGATGTGAGGAAGTTAAGAGTTAGTTCCATAATGATATTTCGGTAGAGGACAAGGAATTTTATCACAAAGTTTTAAAGAGATGTGCCAAAGATTCTGACAATAGAATGGATTATGATGAACTATTGCACTGAGATTATTCTGCACGATTTTGATTTTCAGTGATTTGGGTAATGTATTGCACAAATAAAAATATTTCAATAACGCAAATAAAAGAGTTCTTGTAAGTCAATACCAAATTTTGAAAAAAAAAAAATAATAAGAAAAAAGGAAAGGGCTTGAAATTAGGTTTTACTGTGTTCAATTAACTGTTTTTTAATTCAGCAGTACTCAAGCATTATTTTAAAATACGCAGTAATAGTTTTGATGAAGATTTTACCACCTGCAAATGAAAAATAATTGACAATTTTAAGGTATGTGCGTTTAAAAAAGTGGATATGTTGAGTTTTGTAAAATTCTTAACTTTTGTCATATTTTTTTCCAAATAAGATAAGAATAGTAGTTGCATTTTATATCAATTAATACATCTCTGAAGTAGAAACAATATATATTTTTTTCAGAATTATTATGTCAAAGATCTGAGAGTAAACTAAAAAAAAGTTTCCTGTAAAATTTTTTAAATGGCGTTTGTTGAGTTTTGTGAAAACGGTCCTCAATTAGAGACCGATCTTTATTTAGTTGTATCCCCTATTATAATAACATCACCATGGCATACAAGAAACAATAAAAATTCCAAGAAAGAAAATAATAGGCTTATTTTTTAAGTAGCTTTATTGAGAGATAGTAGTATTCAATGGATTTATGAATCTAGTATAAAGGAACACTTTCAAGAAATCAAAATTTCAGATAACATAGAAGAAGAATAGAAGAACTTAACAGATATTTTAAGAGGGATCGCATTTGAAAGTATTGGCCTAAAAAATTTTAGACGAAAGAGAAAAAGAGGGATATGGGATGAGGATATCAAAGAGGTGATAAATGATAAATGGGAAGCATATCTCCGATATTTACAATTAAAAAAAAAAAACTTAAATTTGAAATAGAATATGATAGAAAGCAGTCAATATTGCAAAACAGGAAATCGACACAGAGAGAAATGGAATGATTTTGTTTCAAGATTAGGAAGAGACTTATCATTACCAAGGCCTAAAACTTACAAAATTTTAAAGAAAATAAACTCAGAGATAAAAGAAAATGTTGTTATAAACCCTATCCCAAATGAATCTCTACTTAATCACTTTAAAATACCGTATATGTTTCCACAGATATATGCCTCTTACATTAAAGAACTCAAACAACAACATAACAGATGTTATTACTTATGACGAACTCATGAAGTACGGTATATAACGGGAAAGCTCCAGGTGAAGATGGTTTAAATATAGAGCCTTTTAAATGCGCTGGAGAAGAATTTACTTATAGATAATCAAAAATAAATTATTACATTCTTATGAAGACAAAATCACTGAAGATCAAAATGGACTTCGGAAAGGAAGATCATGTTGTGATAGCTATTTATGAAGATTTTAATAGAAAAAACAGAGAGAGAGTTTGATATCGAAACACACTTAGCATTTATTGACTTCGTAAAAGCATTCAATAAAGTTAACAAATAAATTTTTAGAGCTTTTTTTCCATGTTAATGTAGCAAATCAAATCATTTTTTTTTCATCTATTTTTATCAACAAAGTGAAATTGCCATAAGAACTGAACGTGGAACTACTAGTTGGATTTCAATAAACCAAGGTGTTAGACAGGGGTGAGGTTTTTCCCCTCTTCTATTTATGAACCATACTTTGTACATTTGGAGTCAAAATCATCATACTGGAATTCAAATTAATCGAAACACGCTTCTCGATACATTACTGTTTGCCAAGATCAGGTTCTCATCGCTAAATCAGAAGATGATTTACAAAAAATCTGTTTGTCAAGTACGCCAACAATATGTCCATCCATCTCCATACATCGCTTTGCAGTAATTAGTGTTTCGTCTGGCAAAATCCGATTGCTAAAGCCAGCTATAACAGCTGGGGGGTTATCATGCTAACCACATAATACCTCCATTCTGGTTGGATGATCGTCCACCTCTGTTTCGGCATGGAATGCAAGGCCAGCTGTAGGCTGGTCTGCCTGGGCCCTTCAACGACTGTGATGCCACGGATTATTATTATTATTATTATTATTAAAAAATAAATTGAATAATTTTGGACTTATCACGTTTTCCACTCTGCTCTTCATATATCATAATTATATAATATATCATACTGTAATATCATATCATCATTACATCAAACCACATGTCACGTCATATATCATATGATATGAATAGTACAGGGAAAACTCTGATAAGTCACGTTTTACTGTTTTCACAGCACAGAAAGTTAAGAGTTTCAAGATCCATTATATTGTATTATCTTGAGTTGTTGCAATTTAGTAAGGAAAATAAACTAGAGGCCGCTACTCTGCAGTTGTCAAGTTTGTGAACTTACACTAACAATTCCTACCACTACTTCCATTCTATTCGCAAGAGGGTAAAGACATTTGAGGCACTCAGAAGCAAAGTGATACAAGTGACATTTAGTAAGTTTTGAGATAAGTGACTTTGAAGTTGAAACGGAAATTAAAAAATCTGTTACAGGACTATGTTGCTGTAAATTTACAGTTGTGTATGTTGGTACCTATATTTTTTAACTTCTAAATAGAAATTATCTATTCTAAAACAGTTTAGGTAAAATAGAGTTCTAAAGTCACTTGCATTATTTTTCCACGAAAATATTTCTGTGGAAAAGTAATATAAGTGCAAGGGTTTTCAGTATTTTTATATTATTTAAAACAAGAACAAGGACATTGCTTACAACATTGAAACATTTCTGTCTTAACAGCACTTGAGCTTTCTTATCATCATATTATAACAAAAAATGTGTCTGTATAACTGAAAGAATCAATCAATCTTCTTAATGTATCCAGTTGTTTGCAGACAACATGAAGTCAACTATAGTCCACTGTAGTATTTTCAGTTCTTCTTTTTCATAGTAAATTAGGGGTATTTTGATCGGTGTTCATTATAGACGCCTGTTGCTAGTAGCCAGAGTTGGGGTGTAGTCAATATATATTGCAGAGATGTGTCTTCTGCAACTGATACCGATTATTTTAATTTACTTCTTCTGTGGTTTATGGATGGACAGTATAGAAGAATTGTTCCAGATCTTCATCATGATTATTACACCACAGATAAGTGGGATTATCAGAAATGTGAAATCGGTGTAGGTACAATTGAGTGAGAATGTGATCTGTTCTGGCTCTTATTAAAAATGTTTGAACATGTCTGGGCAAGTTTTTGTGAATTTCCAGGTCATTCGGTTTCTTTTTAACGGTCTGTAAAATTTTTCTTTGTCAGAAGAGAGCCAATTGTTGATCTATAAGTTTATAAAATGAAACTTTACTGAAGTAAAGGCATTGGATAGAGATATCACTTGAAGAGGTCTTGGTTGCAAATATGTTGCCTGTTTCACAACGTTATCAACTTTCTCGTTTCCAGGTAGACCACAATGACTAGGTATCCATTGAAATTATATTTTCTTTTGGAGTTTTTTTAGTTCATTTAGTTTTTTCTGAATTGGAATAATTCTATGTGCGTATAGGTGTGGTACATATTTGTTTATATTAAATATAGCCCCCTTGGAGTCAGTAATTATGCAAATAGATCTTTTAGAAATTTGAGTAACACACTAAAGAGCAGCATCAATAGCTAGCAATTCAGTATCAAGACTGGAGGAGGATGAACATGGTATGAAGTAATTTTCTTGATATTTTGGAATATAATACCCTGCTCTTGATGTTCCATCATCAGGGTTTAGAGATTTATCTGTATAAATTTGAAGGTAATCCTTATATGTGCTGCAGAGTAGTTCCATGGCATCTAACTTAAGAATGTATGGAGGATCATTTTTGAAATGATTTCGTGGAATTTGTAGGCTATGTTCTGGAATTATCCATTTTCATGGAGGAATTTCATTTACAACTGGAGTTTTAGCAATGAGTGTGTCTGTGATATAGACTGGTATTTCTTCTTTGTTTATTTTGTAGAAATTACATAGGATATTATCTGACAGTTTGAAGAACATCTGAGATCTGGATGAGGCTTGCAATTTTAAATGTACTTTTAGATTATTTTTTAATACATAGTGTCTGAATGGTTAAATATTATATTCAATTTCTAGGGCAACAGTTGATATGGTTTTCGGTACTCCGAAAGAAGAGGGCTAAGAAAATTTCAAATTTTAAATGAAATTCAGCCTCAGTCGCTGTTCATTACGTTACTAGCCTCATCTAATGAAGTCACATCTCTCTCTGCTGAAACATCTATGTTTCTGTCATGAAGTGCATCTGTAGTGTTCCTACCGCGAATATTCCTTCAACTTCCTCTTCCACGCACTTTTCCACGTCCTACAGTCCTTATTATAGGCCCATCCTAATGCTTCAGGTCATCAAAGAAAGAGTGGTGTATGAGTGGGATGAATTTCGTTAGCTATTGCAAGTTGCTCCACTTAGTAAAAGTTATCCTTATTGTATAGTTGGTCCAGTTTAATGTGTACACGAATATGTAATCTATTACCTCTCTCCATTATGGCAAATGAATTAGTCATACACAGAAGAAACGGAACAACAATATGTAAACAACGCACTTGTATTAGTTTGCCTCTCAGTGAAAACTCTGTATGCATTGTAATACAAGTGTAAGGCCAACATGGAGCAGCACTGACTGGAACTGCACTTATATTACTTTTTCTCTGAACAGAAGTGACGTTAAAGATTTAGAATATATACTTATCTCACTTTTTAAAAAAATGTCACTTATATTACTTTGCTTCTGAGTGCCTCATTTATGAGAAACTCTATACGCCAAGAGCGAATGTCACAGTCAGCAGTTTTGAAATTGGTAAACCTTTTATTAAGAAACTGTCACAACAATTTCGATTTTACGATGTCGTCATAGACGAGTTTCACAAACATAACGGGAAAGTCGTTCTGCAGTTTAAATTATAGATGAGTAGGTAATTTATTTTCTAAATATTCATTGTACCATACTTAGTTACTGCTTCCCTACTTTGAAATATTACTACGAGTCACTGATGTAAATAATAACTGTACCTTCAGAAGAAGGACACTCTATTTTCTCCGTCTGCGTCCATGCGTCGTTCTTCTCAATGACTTCGGGCACCTGTGTTGCAGCATCTGTCTTCTTCTTCCTCCTCACTGTTGCTTCTATGAGAAAAAGGTAATGAGTCGTTGAATATTGTAATTTCCAGATACAAGAAACTGCGCATGCTCAGAGACATAGAACATAGATACACAAGCTATCGCTAAGGGAGTTAATGAAATTCGTTCTGTTTCGAGTGCTGTCGTATACCGTTCTGAAACGCACTTGAGAAAATACGAAGAAAATGGATTTGTTGTATAATCAATGACCCAGTTGAATAATATTATTGCCCAAATCCTATCAGTTATTATTACGTTTTACCTCGTCAAAAAATATATAAAAAACGAACATTACTTGGGAGATAGTTTGTCTTCTTCAAACAAAATAACAAATAAAACAAAAACCGGTTATGAAAAAAATGTTCTCTAAAACATAATCTTAACATTATTCTGCTCGTAAACTAATCTGACCAGCGTAAGTTAGTTTGCAACTACTTGTACTTGCTAATAACATTTCCTAAAAATTGACCAATAAACAATGAAAGACAAAAAATGCAAATAAATGCAAAATAAAAGTAGGCATAGACTATATTGATTCGTGTTAAAATGAAACGAGTTTGTATTGTATCCTGCATTGTCTGTGATATCTCAGAAAAAATAGGATATTTCATCAACTTCCGGCCCTATTCAACACTCACCAACTCTTCACTATTTTCCTACCTCCCTTCTGATATTCCCATCACATCCACTCCTCTATTTTTTCTCATTGCTTTCTTCAAATTTTCATCTTACCTGGCGACGAAAGGGTTCCAATAGGCAATCTTCTCTCTTCTTCTCTACTAAATTGCGTCATAATGTGCCCTTCCCTGGTATCCCCCACCCGGACATCCGATTGGGGGGATAGTTTATGTCCGGAATTTTTTACCAGGGCCGAACTCATCATGCACTTTTCAATTCAATTCCAGGACAGATAGATGCGGAAGTTCCCCATTGCTTCCGCACACCACTCTCTCTTTCGCATCTTAAAAGATCCCAGGGGGCCCCGCGTGGAGGTGAGGAGAGTGGATTTGACTAATTAGGCCCTCCGGACTTCACCGAAATTCACCGCAAAGGTTAAATATCAGTTCCATCAGGGTTTTTGACCCGATCAAAGACTGGGAAATCCCAATTAGCCTTTGCCCCCCTTATTGAGTCTAAAGCATTACAAAGATCATCATTTTAAAAAGACCAACTAACATCCTTATTGAACAGAAAAAAGAAAGTTAGTCTTCAAGGATGATTTAAGGGGAGAATGTAGGTATGTTTGGTAACAAATCTCAATATTTCTAACATTATAATCTGAAAAATCCAAGGATGATTAAAAACATTCTTGTCTACTAGTGTGCAAAATTTCATGATTCTAACTTGAATACATTCAGAGAATAAGTTACATATGTTTCTTTTTAAAGGCAACAAATTATTTGTACAAAGGGAGCCAGGGTCTCTTATGAGTTCACTAATCCTGTCGATGTGTATGAAAAAAATGTTTAAAATTGTGAGATGAATAACTTGTAATGTCAAAAAGTGATCCCAGGAAATTATTTCAAATTGTTTTATTTTGTACCGGTATATCTCCATTTGTAGGGTTCCATTGCATATTTTATATAAACTTGCTGTTTGGTACTTACTTGTAACATCTGTTACAATTTTTTTTCATATTTAAATATTTCTGTGAGTTCAATATTTACCAGACCTCTTTCAAACTTTCTGCATCAGCTCATCAAAAATGAGAATCAAAAGTGAACAGAGTTTTTAAGAAAATGGATACTAAGTGAGGCAACACTTCCATTTATTGTAACACTGTTTTTTATGGGACTCCTATATGGTTTGTACTTTTAGGTTCCTGTTTTCAGTAGTCAGACAAATTAATATTCAAGTGAATTAGGATGGCAAGAATTGATATCATGTATTAAACTTTAATAAATACTGAACTTTATATGAGTAAAATTGTAACATCCGTTACAAATGGAATGGCTCTGTATAATTACCGAGTTTTAGGGCGGAAAGCAGTATTCTAGTTTCTATTTCTGCATTTATTTTCAAGATAAAAACGCAGAAAATCCAGATATGAAACTAATCAATATTATATTTCTTTTTAGATCTTTAATAGTATTAATAATAATTAAATACAATAATTATTAATATTTATTTTGTAATATTACGATTATGTTATAATTATTGGTAATGTTCCATGTTTTTCTTGATTCGTATTTTCATGAATTTACATACGGTAAATTTAGCAGTAGGCATATTCTCCAAGTTTAAAATACTACTTAAATACAATTTATGATTCACAGAATTCCACAGTTTCAGAAGCATTGCATTATACGATTTATTTTGTTTGTATTTATTTATAAGTTAGGAATGGCCATGAAACAATGTAATGTATTGAAACCATAAAACTTCATTCACTTCAGTAATTTCTTAATTGTGTCGCGCGTTCCGTAATGTTTTTAAATGTGCCTGTCCAATCGAGATTTAATTATCAGCCCCTAGTATACACATTTATTCTTAGAATCGGGATTGACGCTACAAAATGTAAATGTTTCCATTCCCTACTTATTGTTGCAGTTTTCAAGCAGAAATCGTAATATAACTTAAAAAGCTTACCTCGGTGAGAAGAGGTTCATCCTAGTTGTCCATGGGAATCGAACTGAGCTCCTTAATTCATGTACTCTTCATAAAGCGCTATCTTTGCTTGCTTCAAATGAAATCAAAACTCATAATGACTGCCTCCGTGGTCTGTTGGTCAGCATGCTGGCTTCCAGATCAGGAGGTCCCGGGTTCGATTCCCGGGCTAGGCTCTCGGTGAATTTTTCTTGAAGAAGAGGAATTCCCTGGGTGTCTAGAGTCTGGAAATTTGTATGAATGTGAGTGTGATTGTGAGTGTGCCGGGTTAATATAAATTAACCAATCATCACAATATAAAAATACGTCAGGACTGTCGCTGGGCAGTAACCTGAACACACGTTTCAGCGTCACATTGTTGACAAGTAACTCCATCTGTTAGCACAACCATAAAGCATCTAATAGATGCTACAGAGTTACCAACAACGGAAAAAAAAAAAAGTCATAATGCAGTCCAACACGTTATTTGCATTGTTGAAGGACGTTGTTACGCGTTGAGCGATGAACGCGAATTCCATAGAGAATGAAAAAATGGAACTAGCATCAGTGAGTAGAAGCTGTAGATAATAAAATTGTTAGTACTTGGGTTGAGAACTTTCAGCTTGATTTTAAATGTAATCAACCGACCACAAGGGAATTTAAATATTGTCGTTATTATATTATTTTATATCCGCCTGTCATAACAGGTGACCATATAGATCTGGAAAACAATTAACAAAATGTATATAGTAGTAGTAGTAGTAGTAGTAGTAGTAGTAGTAGTAGTAGTAGTAGTAGGTTTATTTTGCCTGGCAGAGTTAAGGCCATGAGGCCTTCTCTTCCACTCAACCAGGTTTCAATAATATACATGAGATACAAAATTTGATTATAAAACAACACAAAAGAAAATACCTTAGAAATTACATAAAATATAGTAGGAAATTACAATAGACAAGATCAGTTACATAATATAAAATTACAATTAGTCAAATCAGTTGCATAATATATAAAATAAAGTAGAAAATTACACATAATCAAAATCAGTTACATAACATAAGGGGAATACACACACACACGCACACAATTTATAAGACCTAAAGTGCCCGAGACAAATTGGACGATTAATTTACTTGAGATATATTATTCAGTTAATATACTAATTGGAGAATACATATGGGTGACAAGACATAAAATGTTGATTAGCAAAGTCCTACTAAATGGCATACAAACACAAATGATTAAGTAATATATGAAGATAATAAAAAAGAGAAGAGAAAAAAAAAAAGAAGAAGAGAGAGGAGAAAAAAAAACTTGGTCATTTAAGACTATTTAGAAACTTCCGCAAGAGTCTAGTTCTGTTCATTAAAGACATTTCTAAGTAGAGTGTACTTAAAAGATTTTAGACTCCGACTGCTCCTGATTTCCTGTGACAAGGAATTCCAGGAACGGGCTGTGTGTATTGTGAAGGAAGCAGAGTAGAGAGATGTTTGATGGAATGGAATTGATAGAACATGGTTATGCTGCGAACGTGTATCACGGTTGTGGTGGGATGCTAAAAGTGTGAAGCGAGGAACTAGGTAAATAGGTGTGGAATTATTTAAAATCTGATACAGCAAACAGAGTGAATGAACTGAACGTCTCTCCCGTAAACGAAGCCAAGATAATTGAAAGAAATACTCGGAGACATGATCATAGCGACGGCTGTTAAAAATGAAATGAACACAAGCATTATGAACATGCTGAAGCCTCAATGACAATTCAACACTAAGATCACTATACAAAAACGTCGCAATAGTCAAAGTAAGGCATCATCAGGGTCTGTATCAAGATCTGTTTCAGTTTAGAAGGAAAGAAATTTTTCAGTCTTTTCAGAGAATGCAAGATTGAGAAAGTTTTCTTACAGACATATTTTACCTGTGCATTCCAGCTGAGATTCGAGTCGAAATGGAAACCTAAGTTTTTAACCGTAGTACTGAATGGTATTATAGTATTATTTAAAGTTAATGGCAAAAGTGTATTAATGTTGATGGAAGATAGTAATCTTTGATGTCCTAGTAGAATTACTTGCGTTTTCCCGGGAATAGAAAGAAAAATCAATAACTTACAGCAGTAGCAATCACAGTACAATATGCAATTTAGAAAGTTAAAAAAAAAAATTAAACATTATATAAATAATTATGTAAAGTGCCTATGGATTTCTTTAAGATATTTAAACAAATATTTTTAATATCTTGGGATGTCATATCATATTGTTTTAAAATGTCAGTAGTATATTTATATGCCGATCCGCAGGCACCAAAAAGCACCTCCCATGTGTGCCTAATCAATTGTATTATCTCTCACTCAAGTGAGGAACACATGGGCAGTAAATGTCTTGTTTTTCTTGATCAACAGCTAATGCTTGAGATACATCCTTTTCGAACCGTACAGTTCGACTTTGGTTTAAACCATATTTTTAAGTTTTGTGAAGAAATTTATATAACATACATTTTATGATGCAGTTATGTAATGCATTTATTTTTTTTTAGTAGGTTATTTTACGACGCTTTCTCAACAGCTTAGGTTATTTAGCGTCTGAATGAGATGAAGGTGATAATGCCGGTGAAGTGAGTCCGGGGTCCAGCACCGAAAGTTACCCAGCATTTGCTCATATTGGGTTGAGGAAAAACCCCGGAAAAAACCTCAACCAGGTAACTTGCCCCGACCGGGAATCGAACCCGGGCCACCTGGTTTCGCGGGCAGACGCGCTGACCGTTACTCCACAGGTGTGGACTAATGCATTTATGTTACTTGATTTTTATCATTATAAAAATCACAAATCGTTACTTTTTCCGAGAATATCAATTTCAGAACTCTTTAGCTTAGACATCTTCTTCCTCTTCTTTAATTAATTTTGCAGCTGAAATTTCATTCTGGAAATTCTGAAGGCCTCTCTAAATAAAAAATTATTTGATTAACAATATTTTCATCATTACAATTACATATATATAAAAACTAAATATAAACATTTACATAGAGATAAAACATTTTACAGGAGAAAAAGTTCGTCCAAAGGGCTGGACTCTGGAAGAGTACCCAAAACGCTCATTGCATTTCCGCGTTGAATAGCAATACTTACGCGCTGACGCAAATAAGTAGTGCAACGGCGATCACCAGTAATGGAGATCAAAATTTGGCCGATTTGAGATACCATAACTTTAGCGTCATGACTCCAAGGACCAAAGGTTCTCCACAGCAAATGGGACAAAGACATAATTGTCTAAAAGACGAGCATATTCATTGACTTTCTTCTTCACGGCTAATTCAGCAGCAGATGCTGCGCGTCTGGAGGTATTCGGTAAGTGAGATGGAGCTAGAGTGTCAACGCAAGTGGAGTCCCAAGTTAAAGATTTTCCTCTAGACCATGGAATTATGGTCAGACCATCGGGTCGTTTACCATCTGCGCGACTAATACCTGGTGGTTCCAAAAGAGACAGGATGTCACAAGAAGTCAGAGATCTTTTAATGATATCATTGAGTGATGTATATCTGGGAATGCGACCCTTGCTCCTCGCACAGCTGAGTGCATGATGACCGTAAATATCAGCAATTCCTCCGCAAATACATTGGTGTGGCCTCTCTTCAAATTCTACACTATCATTTGTTAACACATAAATTTTTGTTTTAATGTACAAATAGAATAATTATTTTACTCGTTTCATTTATCTTTATTTTTTGCTGTCTATAATTCTGGATCCCAGTGGTCAACCACTCTTGAGGACAGATGACTTTAAATAAATCTTAGTAGTATGTTGGCTGCATTTTCATAATAGTTAGGAGATGAATCTTAATGTTGCGACAGTGCAGTTAAGAAATCATAGTTCTTCTTACATGTTCATCTGTGTAGGCCTATTTGATTTTTAAAAATTCATATTTCTTTGCATGTGTCTCCATTTTCTCTAGAACAAGTGAAAGTAGACAGTTCAAATTTCAACGTCTTTTTTTATCATACTACATTATGTCAATCATGTAGTAATTAAAGTTGGCCTATTGATAGAAAATATAGATTAGAAATCTCTGTAGGAATCAAAACTTTTTCAAACAATAATACAATAGAAATAAATTAATTCGACATTCGATAATTGGAATAAATGTCTATTTCCCTAGTAATTATTTTTAAAACTAATGTTGATAATTAACATTGCATTCCAAATTTTTAAGCTTAAATTTTTGGAAAATTCAGTAATTTCAACGAAAATAGTCTCGATCCTGGAATCCTAGAGTGTGTTCATGAAATGCCATTACTTTCCTTTTTGTCCCTTTAGTACAGTAATTCATTTTATTTTATAACAAAACAAAATATTGTAATTTTTATGTTGTACTAGCTGAAAGCACCTTTTTGCTTCTATTTTTTTTATTAACTTGATTACACTTTTCAGAAATCTCGGAAACTCAACTATAGACAAACAAAACGAATTATCTTTACTGAGCTTTTCTTGTCAATGAAGATGAATCTTTACATAGCATCACTTACATGAATTAATAAACTTCTTAGCCAAATGCCTGCCAGGGTCAACTCAATTGAAAACAGTTGTACATCAGGCACCGAAAAGAAAACATTTCATCATGTACCTTACGTCCAACAGATTTTTAATTGATTAATTTATTTATTTATATTTATTTATTTATTCTGGTGTAGCTAAGACCATCAGGCCTTCTCTTGCACAGCACCAGAAATACACTGACCATTAAATTTCATGTGACTTATCTTAGTCGTGGGCGTTAGACTATTAAAAAGCATTACAAATTTTCTACCATCTCCTTTCTTCCCAACTGCAAATGTGACATTGCACAGAGGCAGAGATAAAATAATTATAAGATCTGTACATTGACCTGAAATCGTGTTGATATACATACATTTCATTAATTTCATGTCTATATGTCCTTTAACTTGAAATTCAGAGACAGCTGACGATAAATAGGGAATTCCCTTGTTCTCAATTTGAACCTGTTGGAGTGTCATCGTGAGCCAAAATTTATCTTTCTATCAGTCGTACCAAAGAATCAATATATACATATATAATTTAATCTATATTGAAAGATTTTTTTTATTCGACCGCTGTACGCTGCTTGTATCATATCTGTTTTTTTAAATATGACTTATGATATTATATCTCACAAATTCAGAAAACAGTAATTATATTAATTTTTCATTTCATATACAGAATACAGATGCAGTTTAATTTTGAAAGAAGTCATTGTTTAACATAAAGAATAATATTCTGAGAGACATATATTTTAAAAATGAAGAGATTATTCTTTCCAGAATACTTAACATATGGTACTATATTAGCAACATGTTTAAACAGATAGAACTTCGCAATAACACATTTTTTAACATAAAAACAATATTTTGAGAGAGTTATATTTTAGAGTTAATACAGTGTTATTTTCAGTGAGCTTACATACATTCACATATGAGATTTCTCAGCGCTCAACATGACCCTCATTGCGCACCCTGCACAACTCATAACAGTGATGCAATTCAGCCCATGTCCATTGCAACATAAGAGGGGTGATTTGTTGAAAAGCTTGAGTAATTTTTACTTTCAGATCATCAATGTTTCTGGGTTTCTGTGAATAGACAGTGTCTTTAACAAAACCCCACACGAAGTAGACAGGAGGGGTTAGGTCTGGGGAGTTTGGGGCCAAGCCAAGAGATAGCTGCTTCTCGTACTAGGTTTCGCCTGCGACTTCCTGCATGTTTTTTAACAAAGAACCTGTTTGTACAAATGTTCAATCAATACCAAAACATTATGGAATCGTATTTAGGTACATTACGCACACCATACTCACGTCGAAAATCCCTTTGAACTCTTTTTAACACTCTTAAATTTAGCATACCAAAGAACACATTGTGCCCGCTTTTGATTTGTAGATATTTTAATCATCTACGATTTTCATTTGTCCTTTCAGATTATGCATTGTTGATTGTCAAAAACTCCTATTTTTTAATCATAATATAACTAGGAAGAATTTTTTCCTACTATCATAATAGCTTTATAATAATAACTTAATATTATCCATACCCAAACGGATCAGACTGTATATAGGGTCTAATATAAAATATTATATACAGGACGGGGAGAAAGTAAATGGAAAACGTGGCAGTAATGATGTAAAATTAACTGAACAAGAACTGAAATAAAAGTGAAGTTCCAAAGAAGCAGTACAGAGAATTTCAGCCCACTGTGCAACTCGAAAATTGAGCTGCCAAAAGGCAGTGCGTCGCGTCTATAGCTTCAATATTGTCACAGTTCATATTCCCGACGGTAAGATCTTGATGTCTTGTTTATAGTCACATTCTGTGAATGTGTCACAATCATAGACACGAGAAGTAAAAATTATTATTATTATTATTATTATTATTATTACTATTATTATTATTATTATTATTATCATCATTATTATTAGTATTATTATTATTATTATTATTATTATTATTATTATTATTATTATTATTATTATTACTACTACTATTGCATTCGTGTTGTGTTGTATAGTATAGTATAGTATAGTATAGTATAGTATAGTTTAGTAGATATGCAGTATTGAACAGTACTAAACTGTTATTAGCAGAGTTGTTAAATCAAGAACTACAGGGACATCATTATATTTTTACTCCAATTTTTATTGTACCTGAGTTTTTTAATATACTTCACTCCCACCCCCTCTACTAGTAAACTTTCAATTGTCCTTCACCTGGGGATAACCCTGCAACAAAATAGATCGACATACACAGCCCACATCAAAGACAGAGTGGCAGGGGCAATGATCGCCAAGAATGACATTCAGTAACTAACCAGGATCTCGTTGGAAATGGCGATGAAAATCTTCACGGTTAAAATAGTGCCTATCATCACATATGGCCTCGAAATTGTCTGGCATCACCTTGAGCAAGAGGACTATGCCGCCCGAGAGGCTATGTGTGCTGATTTAGTGCAGGCTGCAGAAGAAGAACAATTGATGAACAATGTGTTGTTTTCCGATGAGGCAACATTTCACACGTGTGGCGTAGTGAATCGTCACAATTGCAGAATTTGGGTTACGGAACAACCACATGAGATCCGAGAATGGCAGAGGGATACACCGAAAGTTAACGTTTGGTTGGAAATAACAAAATCGACGTTTTATGGACCTTTCATGTTTGGCGAACCGACAATTACTGGAAACAGTTACCTAGATATGCTGCAACAATTTCTTGAGCCTCAGTTGGTAGCCAATGGAATTCTGGACACTGTTGTTTACCAACAGGATGAGGCACCAGCCCATTTCGCTCTCATTGTCCGGGATTATCTTAATGCTACATTTCCGGGACGATGGATTGGCCGTGGGTCAACAAGGCTGTGGGCATCCCGTTCTCCAGACTTAACACCACTAGATTTTTTTTGTTTGGGGATTTGTGAAGTCTCAAGTGTACAGGGTCAAGATAAGAGATGTGGACCAACTCAAACATCGCATCAGAGATGCTGTACGCCTCATTACACCAGATATTCTGGAACAGGTGTTTCGACACTCGGTGCAACGCTGGGAGATGTGTCGAGACATGCAAGGTGGTCATGTCGAAATGCGGTGATTTTGTATGGTATATCACTGTACTTCCTTATAATTATCATTTCAGCTTCGTTGAAGTCCGTTTTCCTAGAAATGGGTACTTACTTTATAATCACCCTGTATGGTCATCCAGAAAACTCATTATTGTTAATAAGGCCATGGTTCTTTGTACGGTGTTTTAGAACCACTCTTCTTACTGTCTGCCATTATCTTCTTCTCTCTGGTGTATCGTTCTCTTAAATTTTTCATTCGACTTTGGCACAGGCCAACTGTAACAAAATAATTTAAATTGAATTACTTGTTATGATGTACAAAAGGTTTGATGGAGATGGGTTATGATGCTGAGGACTGAATTAACTTTGTCCAGGATAGGGTGTGATGGAGGGACTATGTTAGGTCGGTAATGAACCTTCGGGTTCCTTAAGGGAGAACACTAGTGAGTCTTTGCCAAAATCTGGAAAAAAATCGAAATTTCTTTTTTTGCATTAAACACTTATTAATGTATTAGCCGTACCCGTGCGCTCCACTGCACTTGTTAGAAATAAATATAAAGTAATTACATAATTAAAATAGGACATCTGGTCCAGGAAATATTCGTGTTTGATAGAAGGATAAATCGTTTAATATATCACTTAAACAGCAGAAATAACTAAAATGCTCTCTCAATTAATAACACTCAATAACAGAATTGCATTCCAATGGATACCATCACATTGTGGAATCCTGGGAAACGAGAATGCGGATGCTTTAGCAAAGAAGGGCAGCACTGCTACTTACAGACCTGTTACTAAATCTATGTATTATTCTGTGAAAAGATTTATTAAATCTACATACTTAGACTTCAACAAACAAAATGTGATAACACAATCTCAAGGGAAAAAATGGAACTCTCTGCATCATAATCCACAGTTAATTCCCGATTTACCACGAAAATCGTCTGTAGCTGCATTTAGATTGGCAACTGGCCATGATTGTTTGGCCAAACACCTGCATAGAATTGGAATATATCAGTCCCCTAACTGCCCATTGTGCAACTCAAACCAAGAAATGGATTAGGAACACCTCAAAATCTGTGCTTCAGTGGCTGGCCATCATAATATCTTTGAAAAATATTAGAGTGCAAGAGGTCAAATGACTTTATTGTCAAACGCCTGGCATTAGAAAACAACAACATATATCACTTAATTTAAATTGTATTTAAACAATTAAAATGCGATTATTTTGGTCCAGAGACCACTCATTTAGTACAATGATAATTCCTTTAACATATTTCTTAATTGTTATTACATGCAAATAATTAAAATATGATCATTTGGTTCAGAGAACATCCGTTTTTGGTGCAATTTGGTCCCATAAAAATTTTGCTTGGAATGAAACGTATCAAAATTTTACATCAAATAAAACTTATCGGAAATCATTTTTAAAGAAACTTTTGTTATGTAACATTTGTCACAAAAAACAATAATAAGGGAGATATTTCGATTTACTTAATTCAAGCTCCCTTATAACCCCCCTTTTAAATAAAGTATTTTGAATGCCATATAGGCTAAAATCTAAGTTACAACGAACTTAATTTATATTCCAGTTTTCATATAAATCGGTTCAGCCATTATTGCGTGAAAAGGTAACAAACATCCAGACAGACAGACACAAACAAAAATTTCAAAAAAGCGATTTTCGGTTTCAGGATGATTAATTATACATGTTAACACCAATTATTTTTGGAAAATCGAAAATTACCAGAAAAATTTTGGCTACAGATTTATTATTAGTATAGATGTATGACAAATGTTTAGTACATTTTTATGTCCCGCCATTTTAAAGATTCTACGGCAATATTTAAATTACCTTGTGCGAGCCTTTTAAAATCCCATGCAGTAGATGTGACGTCCCATGAAGACATTCGCAATTATTTTTAATTTTTTTTTTCAAATTTATTTGGGATTTTCACATCAAAATTCTTACTCTAGAGGGCCTGCATTCTTCTGCTATCTAGTAGGTGAATTTTGAACTTCTTTCTATGTTCAGCATATGTTTTCAGAGCCAAACATGTCTTGTATTTGTATCTACAGCAGTGGCGGCTGATTGACTGAGGCAAGTGAGGCCGGGCCTCAGTCACTTGGCTTAACTGAAATCAAATTTTGTGTTTTTATATAATTTATTAGTTATTTGAATGAAGCATATATCGCTGTAGAAGCATTTGAAAACTTTGTGATGTATATAGACCTGTTTTGCAGTAAAATTTGTTCCTGAGGCCAGAATAGCTCGTGCCGGGTCTGGCTTCTGAATTTCCTGTATTTTCGCGGGTTTTGAGCTTGTGCTTAAAACGTTGTAGCTGAGGCACAATTCGTCAGGCCTCGTGGCCTGGTCAGGTTTCACTCCTCCCATCTATGGGCCAGCCTCGAGGGTAGTGTGGGTGGGAATAGCAATGGTGACTTGTCTTCCTAAATAGGCCATAAATAACACAAATTCCAGCTCTTTGGCAGGCAGAGACCCACACTATTCCCTCCCTTTATGTCTTAGTTTATGACTTAAGCTAGGGTGTTTTACTATTGTACTTCGTAGTACAGTAGTGAATCTGGGCCAATATTGTTATGTATTTCGAGAAACTATAAACAGAAATAAATGCGAGAAATAGTGCTGGTGTAGTTAATTCATTGTTAGAGTGTACTTTTTCGAGAAGAAATAATATTGAAAGAAAGTAAGTTTTAATAAAGAGAGAGCCTACCGAGATACCTACGACATCGCTGACAATTTTTCTGACAGATAATCTTAAAATGCGAGTTTCTATTGCATCCTGGTATGGGCAACATAAATCGTTAAGTGGTAATGTGGTGCAAAATAAACTTCTCTGTTGACCTTGTTCGTTGCTGTCAAGAGAAAAAAAAATAAAAAGAAAAGAAAGAAAGGGAATTTTCAACATATAATGTGGGTTGCTTCATCACACTGAAACAATCACTGAAACTCACAGTATAACAGCTTATTTGGTGAGTGAAATTATTATTTTTCATTAATAGTAGGCTAATAATAATAATAATAATAATAATAATAATAATAATAATAATAATAATAATAATAATAATAATGCAGTAATAATGATATTAATAATAAAATAACAATAATAATTAATATCATAAATAAACATTTCCTATCGGAGGCACTTAAACTAGTTGCATCTGGCCTCACCGAGGATTTCGATCACCGGCCGCTACTGATCTACAGATCATTTGTTATGATCAATAACTGGTGACATAAATTACGTTGTATTAGTTGTTCAGAGCCTTTTATTATATTATTTTGTGTGTAGGCTATATATTATAATTTAGTCATTACAGCCACTATAGTGTATATTTTGTGTTGATAAATGTAATTAATTTTGTGTTTATATTAGGTTCCACTGTTTGTAGGACTAGTTTTAGTTTAGATTAGGAGTGTAATTTTTAGTAATTAGAGTGTAGGACATAGTGTGTAGGGCTTTTTTTATTGTCTAGGGTATATAGGCCAACTAGTTTTGTGGGAATGGACAGTAGGTCCCAAGGGACGTAAAAGTTTTTGTACTAAGCTGATAGTAAAATGTACTAGCTGTGGTTGAAATTGTGGTCAGAGCTACACAAGCCCTAAAATCAAAAGCAAGAGCCAAAGACCACCATTTGAAATAAATAAAACAATTGTGGAGGCTTTTGTTAGTGCTGGTGCAAGATATTTCTCAGTGGAAAAATTTAGTGCCATTGTAGGGATAAAAGGAATGACACTGCTAACATTTCAGAGTCACTCATCCCTTCTTGCAAAAGAAAATGCCCTGCACAAAGAAAAACCACAGTGCAGTACAACAGGCTCATAAAGCATGTGTCCCTGATGTCAAGACATAATCGACATTGCTGCGTCATATCATGGAACATGACATAAGCGAGGTCACACGTTGAACTATGGAGTCGATTTAGTAATTGAGAATCTTACTGGTCTTGTTGGTTTTGTAATTCTATCTAAATTCTGTCCAGTGGCGGCTCGTGGGTATTGAATTAAGAGGGGCTGCATACAAAAATAAACCAAGCAACTTACTTTACTTAAAGATCAGTTCCATGCGCCTTATCTTGTAAGTTGTGTTTAAATGAGACAGGCTCATGTTTAGATTTACTGCCATTTAAAAGAATCCTGCGGACAAAATTCCGGCACACCGGCAACGCTGATATAACCCCTGCAGTTCCGAGTGTCGTTAAATAAACCATAATTTAATTTTTTATATGCAGATTTGAACCTTAGAAATATCTAACTGGCGATGTTGTAGTTGGTTGTATAATATATATATATATATATATATATATATATATATATATACACATAATACATCAATAAATGAAAAAAATAAAAGAGCCAGAAATTGAATTCAGGATCTTCAAGAGCACGCAACAGGGCACTTGCCTCATTTATTGTGATGTTATGGTTTGAAAACATTCTAGCAATGGCTCCTTCTTCTCATGAACAACATTTACTGTTCTTATTTTAAATCCATCTTGTTGCCCCAGCTGATGGAATTGTCTTTGAAACACATTAATCTAATACAGACTGTGTGGAGATCGAGAGAAGAAAACAGGGATACTGGATAAATTATAAAAAAAAAATATGCGAGCCTTTGTATTTTATTAATAATTATATATAATAATAAATTTTCAGTCAAATACACTTTTCAATTTGTGAGGTCAGATAATCTGTTACATCACAATATTTAATACGAAGTCACTAATATTTTCGACTTTAAAAAGTCATCTTCAGGTGCATGGGATGCAAACAATTTAAAAAAATAGGTGATAAGTTGATCTAACAATTAATAATATATTAAGTAATGCTCGCGCTGGCATTTACAATTATATAAGTTTCGTGTCTCTTGAGGTAAACTGTACATGGTAAAGCTGAACACTGATGCTAGATTTTCGTATGTATATAATACAAGGAGAAGGCATAGCATGATATTAACCTTATACAATTGAAGGTTAAATATTCTCATTAGATCATGTCATTAAAATTAAATTTGTACAGTTTGATATTAACTATGTTAAAATGTTAAATATAATGTATGAATTTAAAAGAGCTGGAGAAAGCTGTGATGCAAATGCTGATGGTAGGAGAGCACGCAGTCTAATTCGTCGTGGTGAATGCCATAGTGCTCTCCTACCAACAGCATTTGCATCACAGCTTTCTCCATCTCTTTTAAATTCATACATTATATTTAACATTTTAACATAGTTAATATCAAACTGTACAAATTTAATTTTAATGACATGATCTAATGAGAATATTTAGCCTTCAATTGTATAAGGTTAATATCATGCTATGCCTTTTCCTTGTATTATATACATATGAAAATCTAGCATCAGTGTTCAGCTTTACCATGTACAGTTTACCTCAAGAGGCACGAAACTTATATAATTGTAAATGCCAGCACGAGCATTACTTAATATATTATTAATTGTTAGATCAACTTATCACCTATTTTTTTAAATTGTTTGCATCTCATGCACCTGAAGATGACTTTTTAAAGTCGAAAATATTAGTGACTTCGTATTAAATATTGTGATGTAACAGATTATCTGACCTCACAAATTGAAAAGTGTATTTGACTGAAAATTTATTATTATATATAATTATTAATTGTATTCACACTTTTCTGAACCAACATGTCTTTCAAATCCTTTGTATTTTGTTTAGCGGCTCTTTCCATTATGAGATTCAACTGATGGGCACTTAATTTCACATTTCTCCTGAAATGTTAAGTTACTGAACTGAATAGACTGTAAATATTGTACAGAATTAAACATTGTTGCACTTGTTATACTCACAACATTAAAGAAAATGTATTTAAAACTGCGCGCTACTGACAAACTGCTGAAAATTTTGCAGCGCCTGGAAACTCTGGATTCACAGCAAGGGGCAGCAGGGAGGAGGGGTAAAACTAACGCGCAAAGCATCCGAGACGAGACTGGCAGCTCCAGGGGAGGAAGTGACTTCACGCTATAGTCCTTGTCTCTGGTTTCGCTCTGGCAGCACCAGGGGAGGAAGTGACTTCACTAACGATTGAGTGCATGTCATTGAGAGCAAAATTTTTTTTAAAAATTCGAGCCGCTAAACAGAGACTGTATAATAAATGTTTTTCACAACAAAAAACTAGACAAGAGCCACAAATGTCTGGGGGTGCTGCAGCTCCACAGCCCCTCTTCGAAAGCCGCCCCTGATCCTGTCATATGTGCACATATGTTGCTGCAGATTTGGATCCTGACTCCCCTGAATTTTCATTCTGGCTTGAAGACCACAAGAGATCTGGGGAATGCCAGAAAAACTATGTTGGTTTCTCTAATGCAATGGAGATGGCAGCAGTAGACCAACTTGCTCTCGTTCTGAAAAATGTAAATTTAGATACACCACCATATTGGCAGATGGAGATGCTAGAACATACCAACATTTGATTCAAATTAGAAATGGATTCGGAACACCTCAAAATCTGTGCTTCATTGGCTGGTCATGATAATATCTTTGAAAAATACTGGAGTGCAAGAGGTCAAATGACTTTATTGTCAAACGCCTGGCATTAGAAAACAACAACAACAACAACAACATTTGATTCAACTCAACATTTATGGTGATAACAAAATTATGAACGAGGAGTGCATAAACCATGTCGCCAAGCGAATGGGCACAGGACTGAGAAATTTGGTCAAGGAGTGTAAGGTAAAAGGCATAACACTGGGAGGAAAAGGTGTGGAAAAGCTGAATGAAAACACAATTTCAGCTCTCACTAATTACTATAGAGCTGAAATTGTAAGTGGCATCCCTGATGTACAGGGAATGAAAAAGGGTATTTATGCAACTCTATGCCATTGCATGTCAACTGATCAGAAACTAAGTCTTAATCACTGTCCGACAGGTGTCGATTCCTGATGCTTTTACAACAGAAGCCAGGCTAAGGAAGAGGAGCCTCAGAGTCACAACAAAATGAAACATCAGTTGAGCTCTGAAGTAGTGGCAAAGTTTTCCTCTATATCAACGTTAGGCATGTAATGAAATTCTAGCCAGGTGTACTCGGGGTGCCACACAAAATCCAAATGAATGTGTTCATTCGGTTATCTGGGCCAAATGTTCAAAACAAATATTTGTTTCAAAGAAAGGAATTGATTTTGCAGTAACGAATGGTATCGCAGAATTTAATAAGGGCTGCTTCCAAAGTGAAAAATTTAAAATAGCCATTAGAGATGGTAAACTGACAGAGGTAGTCCAAATTGTATACAAGAAATGCAACGAAAAGAGAGAACGTACAAGTGAGCTCTAAAAAGATGATGTTTCAAAGAGATAAAAAAAAAACAAAAAAACATGTAGAGGAGGAAGCAAGAAAGAAAAAAAAAAAAGAGGAACATAATTATGGTGCTGGGCAGTTTTAGACATATGAGTTCACTTGTTGCATGGTATTTTACAAATTGCCATTTTTCTCAGAATGATATTTTCACATATCCAAAACACTCCAGAATGATTATTTTTCATCTGATTGCTGTGACAGTTTGCATGTATATCACTAATAGGTTGATTAACAAACTGTAGTCCCATTTTTTGGATATTCACAATATGACCTAGTTAAAGAGCGTTTACACCCTATAAAATTTAAAAAAAAAAAAGAAAGCTTAAATATGATTATTAAATTTTAAAAAATTAATAACCTACGTCTACATACAAAAATGGCAAATTTTCACTCAGAAATCAAAATTAGGGGTCAAATTAATTATTTTAAAATGTTTTAAACATCGAAAGTCAAATTTTGGGGCTCGTCGAATATGCAAGCAAAAAAAAAAACTATATATCTAATAACTTCCCAACCAAACATCCAATCAGCTTCAAATCTTGCATGGTACTCAGTTTTATAAGATTGCATGTGCTGTATAAAAATCATTCAGATCGGTTGGAAATTGCAAAAGTAAAAAACTCATTAGTGTTCTCCCTTAAAATCCATTTAGTTATTTTAACCACGCAAAAATAGCACATATTTCTTCTTCACGTGAGATGCTGCACATTATTTAATTAATTTAATATTTACTGTAAATAATACAAACTGCATCCACATACCACATATGAAACACCAATACTTTGAACTATATAATAATGTTAGCAATAACATGATTTAACTGATACCTACCTTCAGAATTCATTTCCCGTGCTATTTTTTCCCATACATTCTTCTTTAATGTAATAACTTTGTATGTTTTATGTTTCTTGTTGTGTAGACATGGATTTTTTTATATAAAATAATGAACTTTTCGTCATATGATTCCATATTGCGCGCGACCATGAGATGTTAAACAAAAAGTGAAAACACGCTTTCCGACTGTGTATTGTTTACAAATCACGTAAACATAAGCATGAAAGTTTGCAAACGAAGGTCGAGTTGTGAGGGTGCTAAGAACAAAAGACTGTGCCGGTACTATTTCGCATTGTCTGTAATGAGGAGATATTAGCGATCCTAGTGGTCAGCACCTACCTATGGATGCATATTTACTACGTATTGACCTTCGTGACTATCAAGACTTCTACTCCTCTTGGTGACTATCAACGAAAATGGTTCTGGAATCGGGCGAAGCGATATAAGTACACTATGGTGTTACAGTTACCCTGGAATTGGAAATATTCTCTTTGCTTCCGGTATGAGCAATGTTTTGGTCGAATTTACGTGCGAAACCGCGAGATGTGTGTCTCTGTGAATAGCGCAACTCAAATTTTTAGTGTATTAATGCATGGAATTGTGAATAAATTAAACAGTATACATTACGTAGTAATTAACTGAATTTTTCCATTAATATTACTTCTCTACATGTGCATTTAGTATTTCTTTAACTGTTGTAAATTGACATTGATCTAGTAAACTGTAGTGAAATGGTCGTACTGAGTAATTTTCCTCCACCAACCGACGGAATCAAACATCAACAACCATCTACAACTGTGCATATTAATGACAGAGAAATAGGAAAAGGCACATTGTTTATTACGGAGAGGTAAGTGTATACGAAAAGTTACATACATGAATCTCAGTAAGGTGTGTAATTATTTGCTTTAATGGCACCGCGGGTTTACCTCATTTGGCACATATTAAAGGTAGCGTCTGATCGCAGGGATCGTGTTGCACTGTGTTTTACTTTCCACTGGTGTATATTTCCGTAAATATTTTGAGTTAAAGGTTAGGTTACATTAGATAATTGACATGAGGCCGAGGAATATGATTTTTTTAAAGTTGTGTTTTATTTAACGACGCTCGGAACTGCCGAGGTTATATCAGCGTCGCCGGTGTGCCGGAATTTTGGGGACGCAGGAGTTGTTTTATATGCCAGTAAATCCACTGACATAAGCCTGTCGCATATAAGCACACTTAAATGCCTCCGATCTGGGCCGGGATCGAACTTGCAACCTCGGGCACAAAAGGCCAGCATTCTACCGACTGAAATATAATAATGTTAGAGTGGGTTAGATGCAAGAGGAGTAGAAATATTCTACTCCTCTTGGTTAGATGAGAGGATAGCTAAGTGATAGACCGAGAACTGTAACAAGGTTAGAATGGTTAGGTGAGAGGGTAACTAAGCAACATGAGGCCGAGGAATGTGATAAGGTTAGATGAAGAGAGAGCTAAGTGACAGGAGACCGAGGATTGTGACGAAGTCACACCGACTCCCCACATTTGGTGCCGCTGAAGTAAACAAATGTCAGTGAAACAATGACAATGTAATTATGCGAGTACGTCAACCATCAAAAGTTCATAATAACCGTTTATGACGCATTAATCCTAGCCTAAAATTTAAAACCAAATTCGTCAGAACTCTATTGATCTGTTACAGCCGTTTATCATGGGTCAACAGTTCTTCTGGACAAGGTTTCTCATTGGAATACCCACATATAGCCATGCACGCTGTTTCTCGTGACCTTCAAGCTCACCCATCAGAATGTTTATACATTTTGTTAGATACGGAGATAGATACAGGTAAGAAATAATAACAGAGCAGCAGTTACATTTGATTTTTTTAAACAGCATTCCTTTCGTGATTAAATTATAAGGTACCGGTATCAGTATTTTTCACGGAAGTGGCGGCACTTAGATATCCCGAGGTATGTGACAAGATTAGTGGGTTAGTTGAGGGGTTATCTAAACCCAGTGTTTCCACAGTGCCTGTTTCGTTGCTGCCCAGCAAGCTTGATTCTCTGATGGATATGTTGATAGCTCCCGTGTTTGCTACTATGCTTGAACTGTTAACACGAAGCTGACTCTTTTCACAGTTCAAATTGGAAAATCATCTGCTGTTTCATCTGTTGCCAACACTCATGATTAAAAAGAAATTAAACCGTGAGTGCAAAACAACTAAATTCCTTCATTAACAATAGTAAATGTCATAATAAGCTAATTAAACCAGAAGTGTAAAACAGCTAAAGTTCTATATGTAATTGCTGTTTCTTAGAAACTAAAGAATGTAGAAAAAAAAACAGATTTAGTTGGAAAACAACAAACATGGCGACATGGTTTTAAGCGGTGATACCACAGTCTAGAACACAGTCTACTATATACAGTCGCGAAGCTCAATATGTAGTAAAAATGCAAACATGGGTAGTTGCCCACCACTAGGATCGCTACTATCGCCTCATCATCGCAGATCTCTCTCCTAGCAGACGACAAAATATGTTACACTTTCGTTGTCGTGTTCTTTTGAAAAAATTAACACCTTCCTCCCATTATTGAAATATTAAATGCATAAAGTTAATTTATTATTTTAATGAATATATTAAATTCCACCATAAACTCGAAGATACCTGCAAGAAATAAGTTAATATAATTTTTGTTTGTGCAAAACGAACTGAAATTTAGCCTACTATAATAGCTTCACTCATTCAAGATTATAGCGATAATTAACTATGAAACCAATAAATATTAATTTGCATTTCCCTTTACAACAATAATAATGGAAATATGAATTAATGGAGTAACTTACGTGTACCGGTACTTGTAGTGTAGGCTTACGTAGTTAACAAAGTGGGATGAGGTTAAGCAATAATAGTCACACCAGAATTGGAAATAAAACGTGATCAATAAATTTTATTGTAACAGACTTTTTCTATGTCTCTAGTAAAGTAACAAATAAAAATAACAACAAAATTATTAGCTATAATTAAAAACATATCCTTTAAAAAAAGTAGGCCTAAGCAATAATAATCCCACCAGAATTGAAAATAAAACGTGATCAATAAATTTCATTAAAACAAACTTAATTTTTCTACGTCTTTAGTAAAATAACACATAAAAATAATAAAATTAATAGCTACAATTAAAAATATATCCTATGAAAAAAAAGTAAACCTAACCTTTATTTCTCTGGAAATTTAGCAGCCTAAGTGACAGAACTTTAACCGGTATCTAAAGTCCTTTCGGTTAGACTGAAATATTTCATTGTGAAATTTAAGGATATAATGTATTCTAACAGTCACAAAGAACTTCAAAATTAAGAGTTTTGTTTCTACACAGTATTCTTGTGGAAACCCAGGAACCTTTCTGAATCTTTCGGAAATCGGAAAAAGGATAACTCTGGCCTCTTTCTCTTACTGTTGCTACAATTTATAGCACTACAAACGTCTCATCCTTGTCCCATATTATTATTCCAATTATTATATTTTAGCCATTAACATTTTCATTACAACCAATAACGAACATTTCACAAGCAGCAATGTGAAATACGCAACGAGCTAGCACTCGATAGAAATACGACACAGTCCAAAGTCGATCATGGACAGTCTATTGTTTCTAGTTGCTAACCGCTTGGAGCGCTTTATCACGAGATTTGCAAAAAAACACCTCAAGCTTCGCGACTGTATATAGTAGACTGTGGTCTAGAATATAGAGTCACGATGCTCAATACTTAGCATCAATAGGTAGTTGCTAACCACCAGGATCGCTACTATCGCCTCTTAACAGACCCTTTCTTTCTCTAGCAAACGATAATATGTGTTGTACTTTCGATATTGTGTTCTTTTGAAAAAATTAACACCTTCCTTTCACTATTGAAATATGAAATACATAAGGTTTATATATCTTAATTTTAGTAGGTTATTTTACGAAGCTTTATCAACATCTTAGGTTATTTAGCGTCTGAATGAGATGAAGGTGATAATGCCGGTGAAATGAGTCCGGGGTCCAGCACCGAAAGTTACCCAGCATTTGCTCATATTGGGTTGAGGGAAAACCCCAGAAAAAACCTCAACCAGGTAACTTGCCCCGACCGGGAATCGAACCCGGGCCACCTGGTTTCGCGCCCAGACGCGCTAACCGTTACTCCACAGGTGTGGACGGGTTTATATATTATTTTCATAAATATATTATATTTTATAAACTCATCTTTCGGAAGAAGGATAACTCTGACCTCTTTTTCTTACAATTTATAATTAGTGCTACAAACGTCTCCTTGTCCCATATTATTATTCAAATTATTGTATTTTAGCCGTTTATAGTTATTACAACCAGTAACGTACATTTCACAGTTTACACAACATTTCACAACAATACGAAATACGGCACAGTCAGTGCCTTTTCGATCTAGACCAGGCTATAATGTATGTTCAGGTTTTCTATTTCAGTGTATGAAGCACTCAGTGAAATATTATAGGCCTATAACTTTATTGCATATCATTCTGTTTACTTCTTGTTCCATAATATGTTGCAGAAATAATTACAAAACTGTTTTATTTTAATGTGAAAGAATTTTACATGTTAGCATAATCTGTTCGAATCAACATTTTAAGTTTAGAATTGAAGCTATTTTGAGGTTTAATAAAAAGTAATTTATATTGTGATTTTAATTTAACACATCTAGCCTATATTTCTTAATTGTAGACAGAAAATTTACCATACCACTCCTAATTTAGTGTACGTACGATTGTGTTACTTCGTCTTTTAGGTAGCAGATAAATACAATAATTCAGTACTCAATTGTACATTAAAATACAAATTGAATGTCCTAGGTTCCATACTTGACATTATGTTTAATTATAATGTATAATTGCGAAAATATAGTAAATAAAACCTATAATTTCCATATGACATAATATACATGTGTAATGGGAGGGCATTGGAGACCACTAAAATTAGAAAGAGGGAACTGGTACAGTAAACATAACCTATAATTTCAACATATCTAAATATCTGTGCAGTGCAACTGAAAATTATTGAATTGTGCATAAATGAATGTACAAGAATTTCGTAATATTTAATCGAAATAAAGGCAGGTGTTACACATACGAACAATGTAATTTTCACAACAAAAATATTACTCGCAAGTGAATTGTGTCTGAAGTGTCTCATCATTGTTTTAAATTTTATTAATGCAATTACACTACATTTTAGAGAAATATATGTTAATCTTTATGCATTCAAACTAATTTATATGGTTGAAACGCGAGTCACATGGTCTGCCTTATGGCCTGTATTAGTTCATGATGAAAATTGCACAGTCTATTGTTCCTAGTACTCATAGGGCTCCAAGCGGCTAGCGACTATCACGAGAAATGCAAAACAACATCCCAAGCTTCGTGACTGCATATAGTAGACTGTGGTGATACTATATTATCATATTTGGTTCCAGCCTGCAAACCAACACGAAAAATAGCATCCCAACTTGGAATCCATCACAGAAACAAGCACTGTGGGACTGGACTTAAGTAACGTCACTTCCGTGTAACGAATCTTGGAAATTACCAATTATAAATTTAAAACATTTAAAGCCAAGAGGTCTTTATTCATAAATGGGGAATAATGTTATTTTCATTCTTTATTTTTTTAGATTCTCAGCCACGTGGTGGTTCTGGAGATGAAGATTCTGATGCAGGAGTGCAAGATATGACAGAAATGAGGTTTGTTCCGGATGATAAAGGAATGTTGGATGCAATGTTTCATGCCATGAGTGAATGTCAATCATTGCATCCTGATCCTCAAGACAGTTTCACAGAAGGTATGTAGGCTATTTACGTATTTGTTTTGACTAATAGTTCAGATGTAGATGAAGTGATGAGTAAACATATTTCATCCCTTTGGAAGGATTAAGAATGGACTTCCATTTTACATAATGAAACAAAAAATGACCATAGACCTATATTATGCATCTGTTGAAGTAAATAAAAAATAGATGAGATCTAAAGTTTGACGATAACTAATGAAGAGTAGCCTATATCAATATAAGAAATCTTTTGCAAGAACATTGAATATTGGATACTGAATAATGTTTTTAGAAAATTACATGAGAATTGACGAGTTTCCATGGTTCAGAAAATAATTTTCATTCATGTCTTCATTATAGATGAAGAAAGTTTTGAAGATGCTGATGAGGAAGAAGGAGAATACCACCTAGCTGGAGGAGATGCGTCAAGTGTTCCTGTTTTTGCTGGACTAAGTGAGTGGTAATAAATTTATACCTATTAAGAATTTTTGGGAGGCCGGAGGGAAAAAGACCTTTAGGGAGGCCGAGACGTAGATGGGAAGATAATATTAAAATGGATTTGAGGGAGGTGGGATATGATGATAGAGAATGGATTAATCTTGCTCAGGATAGGGACCAATGGCGGGCTTATGTGAGGGCGGCAATGAACCTCCGGGTTCCTTAAAAGCCAAGAAGTATTAAGAAATTTTTGTAAGTGTATTAAAAAAAAGTTGTTTCTGAGTCTGATGAAAACAGATTAACAAAAAAATTCCTAATAATGTTCCACGACCAATTGCAAGATAGGTACTGCCACACTAGGCACAGAAGGGGTAACTGACATTTTTTGGGAAAACGAATTAAGATTGTTACATGAATTAGCATTTTGTTCTCTAATACTAAGATATATATATATATATATATATATATATATATATATACATATACATATACATACAGTAGAACCTCTGTTATCCGTGGTAATGACAGGGGTGGTCTGAACGGTTAATCGAAAAAATCGGATAATCCGTACTATGATATATTTTCATAAATTAAATGCATAGGCCTAAGACTTAGGCCTATAGTTTTGCAATTTTCTACGTGCTCTTATGTTTAACATGCTAGTTAGTGGATCAGAAGTTCTAATTTAAGTTCGGTTCTCAATGACGGCTTTTAAGTGACAAGAAAATCCTTGTGTTGGTTGTCTGCGGAAAGATAGAGTAGAGATATCGTGTTGTAGATTTACATTCTCGTACTTTATACACTTTATCATTGTTTTGAAATAAATAGTGCACAGTTGTAAGTTGTAACGCCAATCTCGTATTTTAATAATTATACATGAACTATAGATTCTACTTTCCCAAATCCCTCAATTACTTGCACTTTTTTTTCTATACGAAGCTCAACACATTTTCTTTCGACGTTTTGCATAGAAGTTAAACAGTACGGCCACTCTAACAGTAGGACAAAGACCAATTGATGCGCATGGGTTTGCAATTGTGTGAAAGTTACTGAAGTCATTTCTTTGAAAGCAGATAGTGACTATTTTACAAGTTGGAAAAAACACTCCCTCTCACAAGTAACTGCTCCTGTTGCTGGAAGTGTGCGGAAGCATTCCTACGACATATCGTGTAATGGTAAGGGCTTATAGAAAAATAGGACGAGAAAAACAATCTGATAATCTGCCGATTGGTTAATAGGGTGATGGATAATCGGTGTTCTACTGTATGTATGTATGTATGTGTATATATATATATATATATATATATATATATTGCATGAGAATTGACGAGTTTCTTTCCATGAGATTTCAGTACAAGTTTCGTTTATGTATCGCATTTCGCGGACTGTTTCGAAGAGATAAAGTAGAAATGTAATTTTGTGGGTTGAGCCATTTGTGTGCTGAGCACCTTGTATGTTTTTTTAGTGGTTTATTTTACGACTCTTTATCAACATCTAAATATGATTATCTAGCGTCTGATTGATATGAAGGTGATAATGTCAGTGAAATGAGTCCAGGATCCAGCACTGAAAGTTACCCAGCATTTAATCTTAATGGGTTGAGAGAAAACCTCAACCAGGTAACTTGTTCCAACCAGGATTTGAAACTGGGCCTGTTCGTTTCACGGTCAGGCAGACTAACCGTTTCTCCACAGTGGTGGACCTTATGTGTTCATAAAGGAATAGATTACAGCTATGGAAAAATCACTGGTTTCGCGAAAAATCGAGATCACCTCATTGAGGTTAAAACAATCTCACGTACTAATGTCTTTTGCATTCTCTGGCTTCGAACATGTTTCTCTTCATTCTGAGAAATCAATATCAGGTTTTGAAATGGCCGATATAACAACAAAAGTTGTGCATATTATTGAGAATGGTGAAGTATTATGATTACTTTAGCTAATAAAATTTTGACAAGTACATTGTGTAATTAAAAATGTATTTCCTAGAAAAACGCGTTTTTCTCAGAAACTTATTTTTGTCGCTTGAGTCATTATATATTTAAACTCTTAAATTATTGATGATCCCTTTTGCAAATTCTTGGATAAATATAATTTCGTTTGTGTTTATGACTATTAAATACCCATGCCGGGGTCTAAGTCATCCTGCCTGGGACTCACGTTTCAGAATGTGCGCTGTTTGAATCATCATGGGGAAGAAATTTTCTCATGAAATTTCGCCAGTGTATGGGACCGGTGCCCACCCAGCATCGTGATGCACTTGGGGAGCTATGATAGGTAGTGAAAATCCGGTTTTGTAAACTAGTTATAACAGCTGGGGGGGGGGGTCATCATGCTAACCACATGATACCTTTCTGGTTGGATGATCGTCCACTTCTGCTTTGCTATGTAGCCGTGAGGCCAGCAGCCGGCTGGTCGGTCTTGGCTCTTCATAGGCTGTAGCGCCATGTATTTACTTTTACTTTTTTATGATTATTAAATATATTGTGTTACTGAGTACGGTATAATTAATTACTTATTTCGTATAGTATAACCAACTAGAATTTACATTGACTTTGAGTTATATAAATAAAAAGATAAAATAAAATTATGACCAGATTTTGCTACCTAGTGTAGCTCCTCAGTTTCTCAATTTCGTCATGATGTTGAGTGGGCACCAGTTCTTATGCATTGTCCAGAATTTTGAGAAAATTTCTTCCCTGTGAGGGCTCAAACTAGCATTAATTCCATAACACAATGCCTTAAACCATGATAATACGATGTAGGACATTAATTAGTACCATAATCTAAATCCTGAATGTTCATCTGGAGTTCATACTTTCAGCTATGATAACAGCTGACTAACCCCCAATGGTGCCCTCTAGTTATCTCAATTTCAGCAATTAGTATTAAAATTTACTCACAGATACTATTATTTTGTTAATTGATGTTAATGTTTTATTAATATTTTTCCATTAAATGCTATATGATATTGCCCCTTTGAATGGCCTCTGCAGTTTAAATTATTTATGGTGGTGAGCAATATGTGTAAAAATATTGTTGTTATTGTTGTCTAGTGCCTTGCATCTGGCAATGAAGCCATTAGCAGTCGTGCTTTCCAATACTTTTGAACTGTAGTTTCTTCTGATCTTAATGCTTCACAGGTCTTCAAGTGGTCTTCATTCATTTCTGCTGGATCATTACACAGGACACATATTGGTGAAGCTGAGATACCTATTCTGTAGAGATGACTTGCTAAACAGTCATGATCTGTCAATAGTCTGAAGGCTGCAACTGCTGTTTTCCTTGGTCTCTGGGGAATTATATCTGGGTTGGAAAGTAGTGTAATCCATTTTTTGTCTTTAGCATTTGATTCTTTTTCTTGTAGGTATGAATGAGAAAATTTTGTAGTGATCAAGTGTTTTATTGAGGAATATGAGAAATTAAACTTAGACTTTTGTTTTATTGTTGTGCCTTTCTTTGCAAGTGTGTCTGCGGTTTCATTCCCCATGACTCCACAGTGTGCTGGAATCCATTGGAGATGGACAATCTTATTAACTTTTTGGAGTTGTGTTAGCATTTTGTAGCATTCTCTTATTTTTGTTGACTTCTTTGTAGCATTTGAACATATTCCCTGAATTGCAGCTTTAGAATCTGAAAGAATTACTGTCTTGTTATATTTATTTAAGGGAAGATTTAATAATTGTCGGAGAGCAATGTGTATAGCCTCTATTTCACCATCATAATTTGTTGTGTCTCTGCCAACAGAATGATAAAAGGAAAAATGTGTACATGTAACTCAAGCTCCAGTAAGGTTTTCTGTGGTGGATCCATCGGTATATATGTGTAGCCAGTCTTCTGTAGGGTATCTAGTATTGATCGTTTCCAGTGCTAGAAGTTTTTGTATTTCTGTTGGTGTGTCTGATTTACTTATTTCCTCTGTTAATTCCAAACTGAAGGTAGGTTGCAATAATTCCAATGGATTTTCTCTTATGAGTAAATTTTCTCTGATGTTGGGAATGTTCAATTTGGATTTAATCTGTGTTACCTTTTCTAGAAACTACTATGAGCTTTAAGGATTGAAGAAGGAAGGGTCTTTTCTGTCCATTGAGAGTTTGGCAGTCGTAATATTTTCTCATGTTGGAGCAGTGCTTGTTCTTCTATTTTTGTTGTTATTGATGGGATCCGTGTTAAGGCAAGCATGGCATCAACAGGTGTGGATTTAACTGCTCCAGTGATTAGACGAAGAGTCTGATTTTGTAGTTGTTCAAGTTTATTGATGTTAGCATTTGCTGCTGTTATTAATGCTTCAGAACAGTACAAGAGGTTTGGTTTAATATACATTTTGTATGTTGTATTAAATATTGTAATTTTATTATTTTTACTTTTCAGATAATGGTTATGAAAGTGCTGCAAATGGTAATGGCATCGGTGAAGATGAGGATGATGAAGAGCCTATGGAAATGGATGGACAATTTGAAGATGCAGATGATTATTAATACAGCAATAAGTCGGTGAAAGGAGGAATATTGTGTCTTTATATTATACAGACTTAAAGCATTTTAATTCTAAAATGACATTGTTTAATTTGGTGGAGAATTGGCTCAAATATGTACATTTTAATTTAGAATAAAATTTATATACTATGATTATTCATTTTGAAACTTATCAAAACTATTACTGACTATAATAAGTACTCTAATAAAGCAGTCTTGTAAACTGAATTCGTTTCATGTCTTTGGTTTGGATGATTTGTGTAAGTGCAAATGATAAATCTGTGTGAGAAAGACAATTAGTAAGCGCGGCACTTAAACAACAAAGCAATTCATCTTTATGATCGTTCTTCTTGTAGCCTAAACATAAACAAGCTCTTAGTGACTGGATTGCGATGAAACTTATTTTATTTTGACAGAAATAAAATGGACACACTGATGTCTTCCCTGTACCATATGTAGTAATTGGAAATATGTCTACAGTCTATACCAGTTGCGGCTCGTAGTTTAAAATGGAGGAATGCTCTAGGCTGAAATGGCAAATGAGCACGAGTATGTTTATTCGTGTATTTCTGTAACTGGGAATTTTTAACAATAAGTTATTATAACATATATAACGTTATAATGGGCACTTACGTTACCTTAATTCATTTGTGGAACATCGTTTCAAAATGCATTAAGTGCACAATTAACCATTTTTCAAGAATGAAGAAAAACGTTTTACTTTCAAACCAGGAAATATTTCTGTAAAATTTAAACGCCAAATTTTATATACTGAGATGATTGAGAATCCTCAAAAACTGAAATTCTTTCATTATGAATGATTATGTTATTTTAATTTAAATTTGTCACTTAAGTTTTGAACCAATTCATTGTATGTAAATACATTTGAAATCGTTTAAGTTGCTACATAGTGAGTTTGAAACATCAGGTGAGCTAAAATTATGTTGCCACTCAAATATAAATATTTAAGTTATTTATTAAATGTATTATATTTTTTATTAAGCATACACCAAACATGTCTTACATCGAATTTTTGTCATCGATTAGCTATTGTCTATTTCTTCAATTTGAGACCGTCATGTAAATTATTATTTATCACATTCTGATCTTGACATATGCGGCAGAAACGTGGTCCATCTCCAAAAACAATGAAAAAAGATTGGAGATTTTCGAAAGAAAGATTCTGCAAAGGATCTATGGCCCAACATTTGAGGAAGGTCTCTTGAGGAGGAGATGCAACTATGAATTATATAGACTTCTAGGAGAGCCAAATATAATCAATACAGTTAAAACACAGTCTACTATATACAGTCGCGAAGCTTGGGGTGATTTTTTGCAAATCTCGTGATAAAGCGCTCCAAGCGGTTAGCAACTAGAAACAATAGTCTGTCCACGGTCGACTTTGGACTGAATCGTATTTCCATCGAGTGTTAGCTCATTGCGTATTTCACATTGATGCTTGTGAAATGTTCGTTATTGGTTGTAATGAAAATGTTAATGGCTAAAATACAATAATTGGAATAATAATATTTTACTAGAGACGTAGAAAAATTAAGTTTGTTTTAATGAAATTTATTGATCACGTTTTATTTTCAATTCTGGTGGGATTATTATTGCTTAGGCCTACTTTTTTTTTCAAAGGATATGTTTTTAATTATAGCTGTTAATTTTATTTGTTACTTTATTAGAGATGTAGAAAAAGTCTGTTACAATAAAATTTATTAATCACGTTTTATTTCCAATTCTGGTGTGATTATTATTGCTTAACCTCAACTACGTAAGCCTACACTACAAGTATCGGTACACGTACATAAGTTAATCCATTAAGTCATATATCCATTATTATTGTTGTAAAGGGAAATGCAAATTAATATTTATTGGTTTCATAGTTAATTATCGCTATAATCTTGAAAGAGTGAAGCGATTATAGTAAATTTCAGTTCGTTTTGCAGAAACAAAAATAACATTAACCTATTTCTTGCAGGTATCTTCGAGTTTATGGTGAAATTTAATATACTTCATTAAAATAATAAATTAACTTTATGCATTTAATATTTCAATAATGGAAGGAAGGTGTTAATTTTTCCAAAAGAACACAACGAAAGTGTAACATATTTTGTCGGCAGCTAGGAGAGAGATCTGCGATGATGAGGCGATAATAGCGATCCTAGTGGTGGGCAACTATCCATGTTTGCATTTTTACTACATATTGAGCTTCGCGACTGTATATAGTAGACTGTGGTTAAAACTAGCAGATTGAGGTGGGCAGGACATGTAATACGCATGGACCCAAGTGAACCTTGCAACAAAATTGTAATAACAAATCCGGGAGGTCAGAGAAGACGAGGTCGACCGCACTTGCTGTGGATTGATGGAGTGGAAGAGGATGCCAGAAAGTTGGGGTGCAAGAATTGGAAGGCTGCCACACAAGATAGAGACGGATGGCGACAATTACTAAGGGAAGCCCAGGCCCACCAAGGGCTGTAGCGCCGATGATGATGATGATGATGATGATGATGATGATGATGATGACATTCTGATCAATAGTATATTCCTGCCATTTGAGTGGTAACATAATTTTCACTTACTCTGTGTAGTCAAAGGAAATTATGTTGCAGTTTATATTAAATTTATGTTTGCAATCAGTATCATAACCATGAATGCATACATTGTGTAGTATTTAAACAGAATTAAAATTTTACTAAGATAATAGTATTAGTCACTTGGTAACGCAAATTACACACATTATTACAGAGTTTATAATTTTTTTCAGATAGACAAGCTTCACAACAGAGCTAGGCCAATATATCACATTTTTCCCATCCTATTTCCTTATGCAAACAGTCACAGTCCTCAGGATCATGGCTCTCAGGTGCTGCATTGAAATTGAGAGCTAAAACATATCTACAAACTATCAATCTGTCTCCAATTATCACCAAATCTTGCTTTGAGAAGATTACCAATATCAGTCTTCTTTGCATTCGATAATGCTCTCATTTTATCTAACATTGGAGGCTCAAACATCAGGGTCATGCTTATCCCTGTTCCATTAATGGTGTGAATTTTTTGAGGAATCATCACATCTGTATGTTGGCTCCATCTTTACTCTGACAATAGGTTTCCCCTTTATCTCACTCCAACATTACTCTCTTCATATCCTTTATTTCATCCAATTTCTTGAACTGTTTTGCAAGCTTTTTATAATCTCTGATGGCCCAAACCTTTCCAAACGACTTTACCTTTCTCACAGACTTGTAAATCTCTTTGTATTCTTCAGGAGTAACAATGTCGGAGCATTTCTGGAGAACCTTCACTACAACTCCAAACACCCTGTCTGCTGGTAAGAAGGAATGTTCTTTCACAGGAAAGATTACAATAATATTATTGATGTGAGCGAGTTCTTTCTTTTGGAGCCAATAAAGAAAAGCATGAATCATGTGCATGTTTTTATTTTGGCCTCTGCAGCCATCAGTGAAAAGCCTAATGATGGTGAGCGAATCCTCAAAGCGTGCTTAATCTAAACAGGAAATAACACCCGATGCCACCTCGTTCGCCCCTCAGTCTCGTTGAATGTAAAGAATGTTGCATCCTTAATGTTGACGTCAGTAACACAGTGCATAAAGTGATATCCGGTGTGAATAGTATGCTTCGCCAATTGATAATTTAGTAAGAGGTTGTATTTGTTGCAAATCTAAACAGAAATACCTCATGTCACTGGGACGCTTCCCTCATAAGTTTGTGGAAAGTCTTTGAGCGATATGTGTGTGTGCTCCCAACTCGGCCAGTAGCTTCACACTCCTCCATGATGATAAGAAATGGACATACATTTCTAAACTGCTACTTACAGACCTGTTACTAAATCTACGTATTACTCTGAAAAGATTTATTAAATCTACATACTTAGACTTCAACAAACAAAATTTGACAACACAATCTCAAGGGAAAAATGAACTCTCTGCATCATAATCCACAGTTAATTCCCGATTTACCACGAAAATCGTCTGTAGCTGCATTTAGATTGGCAACAGGCCATGATTGTTTGGCCAAACACCTGCATAGAATTGGAATATATCAGTCCCCTAACTGCCCATTGTGTAACTCAAACCAAGAAATGGATTCGGAACACCTCAAAATCTGTGCTTCAGTGGCTGACCATGATAATGTCTTTGAAAAATATTGGAGTGCAAGAGGTCAAATGACTTTATTGTCAAATGCCTGGCATTAGAAAACAACAGCATTTCTAAACTTAAGTACGAGTCATAGTAACAGTTAGTGGGAAATAGCAGTAAAAGAGCAGGTTGAATGCAGGCTGTAAAACTTTACATCATGAAAGTTGTATATAATATGTTTTGAAGCGATCGTTTAGACGTACACAATACGATTTGATCCGATTCATCATTTTCAACGCTAAAATAATATGGGATATAATACAAAATGTTCCAATCTGAGTTTACAGTGTTATAGAGCGCGTAAGAAATAGGGGGAAATTGCATCAAACTTTCGATCAAGGGTGCACTTAATACATTTTGAAATTATGCTCCACATTTGCTTGTAGACGAAATTGGCCCTTCTCTCTTTCGATATTTTACACATACAATTCATTGTTCTCAAATAAACACTCATAAACGGTTCTCTCAGTCATAAGTTCACAACCGCATACAATACCAATATGCCTACTCCTATTACGAAGGACAAGCCAAAACTAATTTCCATTGTGTTGTTTTCCTTTCCCTGATGGAGGTTTGAAAAACTTTCACTTTATGGGATACCAATTATGTCAATGAATAACTAAATGACTCCATCGTATCATCGCAATGTTATCCTAAAATGCCAATTAGGCCTAAGATCTACCGTAAAATGAATGAGAGAGCAGACATGTAACCTCAAGAATGAAGTGTCAGACATTGCTTTTTCTCTTCTGCAAGAGAGTTTCTTAAAGTTCAGAGCTAGAAAATGTTGGCAATGACTCAAGGCGTAGATCTCTATGCCCTTATTAGCCAGACTCCACTAGAAAACCATCCTGTCCTGTTTCTATTGTGCGGAAGAGACAGTACAAGGTTGAGCCTTTGTTATTACTAGGCTTATAATCTATCTAAAAAAATATCTATTGGTACCAACAGTTCCAAATATATTGACTGTTATTAACGAACGAGTAAAATTTCGAAGTTTCTTCTCTATTGAAAATCTTTATTCTACTATTAAACACAAACAAATGTCAAGATTTTTGTATGAGATTTTTATAGGGGTGGCTCCGCCTATCAGCCTTTAACTACGAGCCGCTACTGGTCTATACAAAAATAGTTGGGTACTGACAGTTCAGCAGCTTCAAGGCGTCACCAACTGTAGCCAGATAAGTAATTGATTAACTAGCGGACTTACTCATGTTAATTATGTAAGTCTGTGCGGCTTACAGCTGTTTCGGTGCTTCATCACACCATCCTCAGAGCCTACTAGATTTCGGCGTCATCTCGAACTTTCTGCCTGTTGTGTGGGTGCGTTTGATTGTTGAAAAGTCTTGGAAAGTGGAGTCAAATAATGTGTGTACTGAAATTGATCTGTGTGTTGAACAATCAAACGCACCCATACAACAGGCAGAGAAGTTCGAGATGACGCCGAGATCTAGTAGGCTCTGAGGATGGTGTGATGAAGCACCGAAACAGCTGTAAGCCGCACAGACTTACATAATTAACACGAGTAAGTCCGCTAGTTAATCAATTACTTATATTCAAGTGTTAAAAGTAGTGTACGCAAGATTCAAAATGTAGCCAGATGTTTTAAGAGACAATGAAGCACTTCTTATTCCCGTACAACAGGTAGTAAATAGAAATGCAGAGGCTCTTAAATTGGGAAATGAAAAATTCAAGTTGAATGAGTAAGAGAATAAGCCTTCCCACCGACTTGAAAACCTGGGAAAGTGGAAAGCAGGTGACAAATTTAGATACCTTCCATGACTATGCAATATGGCGGCATGTATATTTATATTACCAATGAAAGGAACATCATATTTAAAAAAACTGCAAACTTCACTACGAGATGCTGATCTCTTCCATGGCAGAGTTTCTTTTCTGCATACTGTCGTGAAGAATTGAGGTTTTAAATATATAAAAAAAAAATCAATGGCCATAAGCTGTTACCCTGTACCCAGTAGTACACTATACCACACGAATGCACCCTCACAGGAAACAGAACAAGGGGCGCCAAGACCAACAACAGCCAGTTCTGAGGATGACCCATAAATAAGTCGAAACATGTAAACAAGGTACGTTAGAATTTAACACAAGAAAGTCTTATCATACATATTCCGAAGAAAATTGGCATTGTGTTGTTTCACGCCACTCCTCGTAGTTGTATATTGAAAAGTTTTATTTAAGTGCACCTCGGAAAGTTAATATATTGCCTGTGTGAGTTTTTAAAATCAGTGTCGATATTTTGAGCAATGTTCACCTTATTTAGCAATATCATTGCAAAGGGATTAATTTATTATCCACCTTGCAGTATCATCAGAAATAGGATCACTTAATATCATCTTTCGCCCTATATACGTCACTGAAATAGTTGATATCGCGTCATTATGACTTGTACAAACAGTGGTGGCTCATCATTTTTGTTGGTGGGGCCAGATATTTCACAAATTTTACAGTATACGTTAAATAATGCACCAAGATTTTTCATTTAATTTCAGTTAATTGTTTCTGCTTAAAAATTAGTTCAGCATAATACTGGGTGTTCATTTCAAAGTGTGTCATGACGTCACTGTTGATGAGTCAGCAATTTGAAGCGAGTTTCAACTTTTATGTCAGAGAAGTTGCCTAAATCAAGGCCTATTATCTCAACTTGAGAACGTATACGGTATAACTTGAACGTCGTAGCAACAGATGGCAGTCTGTGTGCTACCATAACCTCTTTCGAACTGTGTTTTGCGAGGCCAAGTCGTACGCAGGGTATTTGTTATCATTGTTTACGTACGGCAACATTCCACAACACAAATCAAATGCTCCGTGTCCATGTTGACCGTCGAAATTAATGTCAACAAATATATAAGTAGGCTAATCGTCTTAACCCTCTCCCCATATCTCGACAGTAAGAAAAAACTCACCTCAGTACATGTTTCGAAACAGTTCACATTCCTGCCACTACCGGCGTCACCGTACATGTCACTAAGTACTCTTCAGAATGAATGCCGTACTTTCTAGGCAACTTCTCTGGCACATAGGTAATACAACTCTGCGGAAGTGTAGCAAGATTGAATTCTCTAGGCTCATCGACTAGCCACATGACGGCATATTGGGAGCCATGACACACTTTGAACTGAACACCCAGTACAACTAAAACTACTAACTATATAATAAACGCAAATTCAACATTAAACTCACCATTCTGCAGATTATTTATAAAGATGTGCTCGTATATCCTTCTGGCTGGCAAACTTTTCAACGACCCTGTTCTTGAAGAGTTCGGAATTTGATGGAGATGCTCCTTATGAACAGAACAGCAAGGCAACGAATTCATCCTGTCTTGGCATTTCTGAGAAATGTTTTTATCCTGTCTAATGTACTGAAACGCCATTCTAACTCAGCTGTTGAAACAAGGTGGTGTTAGTGCGATTTGAAGGGCTTTGCCCACTTCAGAGAATTAATCTTCAAAAAAAAAAAACTGAATAAATCACATAGAGGAAATGCCTTTCAATGTATCATTTCGACAGATCACTGGTAATTCACTAATAAATTTTTCTTTCGAAATTAATGGACTGTAGTTTTTTACGAAAATATTACCCAGGTCAGTGGGCAACTTATCTCTGTATGAAGCAAATTTACTTGGATTAAGTAGGCTATATTAAAGTTGCCAAATATACGTGACTATAGGAAATGTCCATTGAATTAGTTGATAATATCACATACTTCTTTGGCATCTACCGACAGGTTTACTTGCCTACTGAATTTCAGCCTTTTTCTTTGAGGAAACGACATTTATTTCATATCTGTTAGTGTTCTCTCTTATTTTCACTACAGCTGACTCAAAACGTTGTAATGCTCAATCTATTTGCAGTTTGCATCTGTATTAAATTGTATAATATATCAACATGTATCATCAAGTCATAAAAGAAATTAAAAAAAAAAACAACAAATATTCATTATTATTTAACAAGTTTTTTAGGCCAAAAGCTTCTCTCACTGTTATATCATTCTATTCATTTGAGTTATCTCCCTCTCCAATCCTTTCGAAGCACTTCCCTTAACGGAGGATACAACTAGGAACGGAAAGTTCCATCGTGTTGCTGAAATGTTTGGTGTGCGCTTGGAATGGAATGGAATTTACGGAAAGGGCACTATGGCCCAGCACTGCGACCTGTTAAGGTGTATTCCTCTAACCCTCTAGTGGCACATTCCCAAACCCACACTGACTGACCACATTAATTCTGTGTACCCAGATTCGAGCAGGCAACCCCACTCGTCCCTAGGCCAGTACCCTCCGTGCATTGCCAGCCGGCAATTAGGGAATGCTACAGAATGATAACGAAATGGAGAAATGGTGATGGAATGATGCAAGTGCCTAATATGGGGAAAACCGGGAGAACTCCGAGAAAAACCCCAACTGCGACCTTGTCCACCACAAGTGTCGCTGGATTTTTTAATGAAAAATCCCAGACCTGACCGGTACTCGAACCTGGGCCGCCTGTGTGACAGGCTGAAGGTCTGACCACTCAGCCACCACAGAAAATTGGTATCTGCTTACTGCACATAGATCGCAGTAGGTCAGTAGGCATTTAGATGAAGTGAAGAAAAATGTTGTGAACCCAGGTAATATTTGCAAAAGAAAAACGTCACTGATTTAATGTGTTTTGATCATGCAATTTTTATACCTAAATTAAGTTGGTGGGCATAGCAGTGAATAAATTTCGCATAAGGAAATGTTTTCTGCATCAAAGTCTGGACCTCATCCTGGTTTCCACTCATTACTGCAGCACCATCAAATGCTTGAGCTATGAGGTTATATTCTAAATTGAAAGGTTGTAGACTTTGTTTTAGAACCTTGCTTCAGATCGTTGGCTGTGCAATTGTTTACTTCTAGAAAGAAATTTTTCCACAGGTTTACAACCTTTTAGGTACCTCAAAATAATAATAAATTGGCTTTTGCAGATTACGTCTGTTGTTTCGTCAGCCTCCACAGCAATGAGGTGGCCAGGATCTCAGTTGGTAGAGCAACTGACTACGGACTGGAAAGTCCGGGGTTCAATCCCAGGTGGTGACAGAATTTTTTCTCGTTGCCAAACTTTCAGAATGGCCCCGAGGTTCACTCAGCCTCCTATAAAATTGAGTACTGGGTCTTTCCCGGGGGTAAAAGGCGGTCAGAGCGTGGTGTCGACCACACCACCTCATTCTAGTGCCGAGGTCATGGAAAGCATGGGGCTCTACCTCCATGCCACCAAGTGCCTTCATGGCGTGTTACGGGGATACCTTTACCTTCACCACAGCAATGAAATCTGTAGATGTATATGTCATAGCCTACAGTCAGCAACTAGATTTCAAGCCGAGTGGACGTACTGTCGTGCGAGGAATTGCAGAATCAACATAGAGAGAGCAATGCTCTAGGCTAAAGTAAAAAGAGTCGTCGGGCAATAGGAACAGCAATAGACGAAAGTAAAATGGATGTGGATTTATATGGGTATAGATCAAGCATTGGAATGTTTAGCATAAGAAGAGAGAAGATGGGAGAGTGGGAAGAAGAAAGAACTAAAATGGGCGATTGGAGCAGTCATAGTGATAATATTAATAATGGGAGGAATCCGGGGCCAAAGAGTGTGAAGAACGAAGAGTTGAGAGAGTTAATTAAAGAAGAAATGAAGTTAGGATTCATAAAAATTAATCAGGAAATAAAACTACAGCTACAGGATTTCAGTCAGACAATCACAAATTTGAAGACGAACATGGAGAATAACAACAAAAGAATTGAAGAGCTTCAACAGTTAAATAGCCAGTTGGAAAAGAAGATTAGTGATTTAGAAAATAGCCAGAGGAAGAAGAATTTGTTAATTTTCGGTATAAATGAGGACGAAAGAGAGTATGGAGAGGAAACTTACACTGCAGTCCGGAGAGTGTGTTGGGAACTTTTCGAAGTAGATATAGATGGCTATATAGAAGAAGTTTATAGAGTGGGGAAGGGAAAATTTCGGCCAATTTTGCTGAAATTTCAAAATTTAAGGACAAAAGAAATGATTATGAACAGAGTGAAAAATGCGAGGGGAACAAAATTGCGCTTTGTAAATGATCTTAGTTACGAAGTAAGAAGAAGAAGAAAATTATTGTTACCATATCTGAAAACAGCGAGAAGTAAAGGACATTTTGCGATCATGATCGATGATAAAGTGTACGTTCTCGAATACTGTGAAAAGAATAGTGACAAACCAGAGTTTTGGACTGAAATCGAGCAAAGCCAGGTGAATCAAGGCGCAGTGAAACTGAGGTTCAATGAACGTGGAAATATGCGTATGTCAAGGCAGCACGCTAGGAAGAATGAAAAAATGCGAACGACACAAAACTTCAATATCAATGAAATGAGAGATGTACAATGTCGATATCTGACATCTACTTCGAGTACGAAACAGCTGACCAGAATAAACCAAGGAGGAAAACAAAACGTGAGGCAGATACAAAATACGGCGGACGAAAGATTAGAGAAACAGCTGGAAGTGTCTGAGGTCAGGAGCATAGACAAGACTAATGGAGGAAATGCAAGAGAAGACATGATAAGAACGAGTGAAGGAATGAAGCGACTACCAGATATTAGTGATTGTGAGGACAGAATAGATAGGGCTTTGGAGAGGTTATTAGCAAAGAAAAAGAGTGCAAGAAAGTTAGGGGTGGCAAAAGTGTAAGAAAAGGAACAGAGTAAAAAGTGTTAAGTGTAAGAAGATAGTGTAAGAGTGTAATAAGATAGACTATCAAACAATGAATACAAGAGAATTAAAGTGGAAAAAAAAAAAAACATCTGAACAAATGTGAAGTGGAATGAGAGAGAAATTGCAAGTGTAATTAAGTGAATTAGATATTTGATGTTTTTCAATGTTATAGGTTGAGAGTAGTATGAGTGGTACTATAACTGTAGGAGTATTATAGAAATAAATATATGGAAAGAGGAATAAAATAGGAAATTTAGGAGTGAAGCGAAGAGAAAGGGATCAATACGTAAATAAACAGAGGGTAGGAAAAAAAAGTGATGTAAGTGTTGTAAAATAGAGTAAACGAAAAAGTCAGCAAGTAATGTAGGAGAAAATAGCTGGAAAACAATGATTAAGAGTAGGTAGGATTTGAGGGTAGAGAAGAAAATAAATAAATAACGCAAATTATTAAGGAAGGAATATGCAATATTTAATAGGTGAGCAAGAAATGGAAGGGAGACAGTCTAGGTAGGAGGGAGAGAATAGAAGAGGATAGAGAGGGAAAGATATATAGCAATTCAGTCTTAACAGAACATTAGAAAGTAATCAAGAAATTCTCGGCAAAGAATATACTAATAGAAAAGAGTTGTATGTATTAAAGGGATGGTGGATCGAAAAACAGAAATGTGAAGGCCCACCATAACTGTGAATTGTAAAGTTGACTGACAAATAAATATCATATCATATCATATGTCATAGCCTACATACTGTTTAATAATTCATTTTGTATAATGTGTGAAGTACATTTATAAACAGAAGTACTGTTTAAGTGTTCATCAAATACATTATCAAGGCTGGTAAGTAAAGGTAAGTCTAACAAATTTCCCCGATTTTCCGATCACTGATTTTCGTTATGACTCCTCAGTGATATTCGTGAGTTCTGCAAAATACTAAAGACTCAATATTATTCTCCCTAGTAAATGCCTATTTTTTGTATTTCTGGATTGAAATTTTGACTGCAGAATCAATCTGTGCTGCAATATTTACTGTCCCAAACATTTTAAACTTACAAGCATTTTCTAGAATTAACTCACTGCAACAGTTGTTTCTGCCTGTCAGGCAGGCCAGCTTGGACGGGCTCCAAACGAAGCATATACTCATAATGGTAACTTCGTGAATTTCCATCAGTAGCAAATGCGACATTGTACGCCTCACACCATGGCAATTGTACGCAAAAGTGATTCAAGCTGTGGGGCCCTTTGACACGGACCCAAGGTCACAATATTTAGTGTCATACAATCTTTGATGTTCTCCTGACACATATCGCATAATGTGACGAAATTTATTGAAACAATATGAATCCAGTAGACTGTCCTGAACAAAACTTACGTATTTTAAATGCGAAAAAAAAATTATGGGGGACGAAATATTGGTGGGGCATGGCCCCTAAGGACCGGTTGTCCCTAGGTACAAATATCTGAAATGCCTGGCTCAGATAAACTACATGCCCCAGTATCTTCTGTACTGTTTGTCATATTATAACGCTCCAATTTATGTAGGGCATGGACATTAGCTGATATTAGTCCATGGAGCTAAAAACTGTATTTTTTCTTTAAAACTTAATTAGCATGAAATCTTGATTATGGTTTATACTTTATACCATATTCACATTCACTCATAATTTTATTACTGTTATTGGTCAGTTTCTAGTGGAGAACAAATAAAGAAACCGTTATATATTAATGACACCTAGACCAAGTAATAAGGTTTGGAGATAAGTATTGCCATCTGTTGTCGGTTATGAGAACTACCACTTACATTGGGCAATGCTCAAACTACAGATATATATATATATATATATATATATATATATATCACGTACATCAGTGGCACATGAGTTCGTGGCAGAAGGCGACCTGTACTTCCTCGATATGATACGGCATTGTGGAACCAGTACAATTCCACATTAAATAATGAACACTAAATAAATGATGTCGGAAGGTTTCCACAATCATGGTGAGTGGTGTTTGGGAGACACCATCCAAGCTGTAAATCTAGCTTTCAGGTAAAACTCCCTGTGAAGCAGACTTGAATAGTTTCAAGGAAAAAATAGTTCTGCGACCGAGTATTGATCCCAGGATCTTTGGCTGAACATACCAATGCCCTACCAACTGAGCTACCCAGAAACTTCACTCTACACCATCCCAATTCTTCCCTTTAAGTCCACAAGTGGGCTCACAAGATGCCAGAAACCCACATCGAATGCACACAAACTGTGTGACTTGAAATTGTGCTTCTATACTACTTTGACTGAGCTCCAAAAGGAAGAGAGCAACACGAGAACCATGATTGCAGAATTCACATTGGGTAGATGCGTGAGGGCACAACCAAACTTCAAACACGAATACGAATTATCGTGCAGGATTATCACATCTATGCAGCTGATAACAGACACCTCGATTACCTGAGGACACTTGGACATTATTTCACTTTGTAAAGAGAAAGTGTAATGAATTATACCATAATTATATATATATATATATATATATATATATATATATATATATATATATAATGTGGTAATATACACTATTGTATTATCGGGAAAAATGAAATCAAAGAAATCTGGAATGTGGATTCGGGAATTTTGTATTTGGGAAAATGGAAATCAAAGAAATCGGGAAAATGTCAGTCGGGAATTGGATTTGGAAATGTTGTATTCGGGAAAATGAATGTCCAGGAATCAAATAACATATTTTAATATCTATGTGCATTTTTATAAATTTAGAGACCCTTTGTAATATTATATTACAGGCCTCGCACTAGCTTAAACAGCACTGTATTTGGGTGTAGAGACAAGATGGTTACCATCTGATACATTTCCACCAAATAGTGTTACGTTGTCTTTCTAGAAAAATTCTTTTGCAAGAAACAATTGAGGAGCGTTTTTTCAAAAGTCGCTAAAGCCAAAATTTTCAAAATTGAATTTTTGGTGGTTTTATGTTAACATTTATGTTACACGTATTCCTGTAAAATCAGTTTTAGCAAAAGTCGACAAATGCTGTTTTTATAAGGCATTGAAAACAGTGATCTTTTGCAAAACTCGATATTCGCCTCTTCATTAGTTAAATCAGAAGTCGATAAACACCAACCACATTAAAAAGGACAGAATACTTTTGTAAAATTCATACTTGGATTAATAAAAAAAAAATGTTTTATTTTATGCAACAGACCACAATTTGATAGCAATCTATATTTAGAACAACAATGTACATGTAGGCCTAGAAGATAAATAACACAATTTATTTAAATCTATTTAAATTTATTTGGATCCAAATTACATTAAAACAACAATATGAAACAGAATATTAATATTTATGTGCCAGGCATGTAGAAAGATCTTGGCTCACGATATGATTCCTTTTGAACTCAACCAATTAGCTTTTGTCTTGCTCTGCGAGATTAATTTTATTATCGCTGATTGTCAGATCATTCTGACAATCTCCGTTTCTAAATGATTGTAGTGAGAGCATAGTATTGTAAACTATCATACTATGGAATCTGTTTCTAGTGATTCTGAAAATTGTACAACTGTTGTCGAAAGTGTAGGCGGTAGGCAGTCTACATCAAAGGTAAATACACCTAGAAAGACTACAAAGAAAAGCAAGAGCCCTCATATTGTATGTTCATATAGTCTTCAGGGTATACCCATCAATCCAAAAGCTTTTGAGAAAAAAGAGTGCAGAGTAGCTGAGTCTTTGGTAGAATAGAAAAAATCCACCGAAAAAAGGAAGAAATTCTGTCTCCTGCAGAGTACTATGAAATTCAACATGATACTGTCAAAATACTGAATAAAGTCTGGGAAGTAAAGAATATAAAATCCAATATACAAAAAAAAAGTCTTGAAGCCTAAGATATCTTCAAAATTACAGCTCAATGAGTGATGACATACAGAAAATCAAACAAGATAGTATTCTTGTCAGTGGCGGACACCTACACTGGAGATTCCATTGAAGTTGAAGTATTGTAAAAGAAAATCTGTAGCCGGGAAATAAGGAATGCAGCTACTTTGCCTAAGAAGAATATGGTCAGCCAGGAGAAGAAGATGAAGTATTTTAGAATATCGGAATCTGCACAAGATTTCTATAAAGACATTACTGGGAATTCATGTTAAATGTTATTGAATGCTCCTAATATTTTGTGCACAAATTTAATTTTGTTTAAGTGTGGGTATTTCAGACTGGAAATAATACATTTCAGATTATATTGGCAAATTTGGACTTATTCTTTTTCCATATTAATGATTCAATGTTATCATTAATGAATGAATAGAGTTTTTGTGTTTTCTCAAAAAAACTGTAATATTATTGTATTTTGTTCTTTGTTGAAAGTAAAATTTAACAATCGCAATACAATATAAATGCATTTAAAATTTGATAAAGTCACATATAAACAAAAAATAAAACATCAGAAAAATCAACTAAAAAAAAGATACAAAAAAATCAGGTTTAAATGTTGACAAAATATGTGTTATGTTTCCATCTCTTGGCGTTTAGTGACTTTTGAAAAACTGTGAATTTCACTTTTTTTTTTTTTTTCCATTTTATAATCTAAATTTTAAAACATTAATTATATAATACAATTACTGCTTTATTAAACAATATGATATAAAAATTAAAATGTTTGTGGTAACTACTTTTTAATCATTTAAAAAAATTGTTTCCTGAAAATTTTACTTTTAGGCATTTAGGGACTTTTGAAAAAACGCTCCTCAATTCAAGAATAAGAAAAAAATTACGCTGATTTTGAAGAAATCAACATTTGATGTAATTTTATGGAATGCTATCATTATCCTTAAGTAAACACAATCAAATTAGCAGCATATTTGCCACATAACTTTCCCGTAAAGATCAAGCATAAATAGTATTTTCAAAGGAAAACATTTGCACAGACAGGATGTCAAGAATCATTTTCGGTACTAGAAATGTTTAACATGTCAAAATATTACACTCAATTGTTTGTAGTTGTCAGAGTTCTCTTTATACTTAGGCATACTAACAAGATTAAAATATTATAACGAATTAATAAGTCACTACACAAAATTCATCTACAGATACAGTTTAACTTTGTAGCATTTCACACAAGTATATTCAAAGTTAAATTTAATTTAATCCTTAAAAAAATATATAAAATTATCACATACTCTGATACCTCTTCTATGTTATAATTTTAAAAATATATTTTGTGTTTTTATATCTTCTTGGTCGAAGTACCACTTAAAAAGTTTGCATTTTTAGTAGCTTTCACAGTTTTTACAATTTCTTCAGTCTCACACTGTAACTTATGTGACACCTGGTCTATTTCGTTTTCAAGATACAGTTGCTCAAATTCTTCGTGCTCTGACTTCAATGTTTTCAACTTTTCTTGAACTTCAATTTCTTTTCTTAAATATGCTTCCATTAAATAAGCCTGAAAGCAATATACATTTTCCAATTACTGTCAATTCAATAGGTCTAATACAAAATTTGTTTAATTTATTGTACATCATAAGATAGTAAAGAACATTTAAAAAAAATCAATTAAGTTGGGAGATACAGCGAACATTAGTACTAATATTGAATGTAGTCTGACCCAAACAGGCATTAATACTGTATGTATAGCAACGTCAGTAGTATAAAGAAGCTCTTTGCAATGCTTTCATCATGCCAGTAATGTTATGGAGGAAGCTGGAGGTGAATAATACTATGCCATGAAAATAACGATGTGCATTGATTCTCTGGAGTAAATGGTGGCCATATGTCTTAGTTCAAGTTATAGCATCCTCTCATCGTATACATGCTGTTCAAATAACATTTCACAGGGATGTCTACAATTCGGGCAGGTGAATGGGACTTTTGGTACATTCTGTACATACTTACTTACTTACTGGCTTTTAAGGAACCCGGAGGTTCATTGCTGCCCTCACATAAGCCCGCCATTGGTCCCTATCCTGAGCAAGATTATCCCACCTCCCTCAAATCCATTTTAATATTATCTTCCCACCTACGTCTCGGCCTCCCCAAAGGTCTTTTTCCCTCCGGTCTCCCAACTAACACTCTATATGCATTTCTGGATTTGCCCGTCCTGCCCATCTCAAACGTCTGGATTTTATGTTCCTAATTATGTCAGGTGAAGAATACAATGCGTGCAGCTCTGCGTTGTGTAACTTACATTCTGTACATATGAAACATATAATATACAGAGTAAGAAATGTGGACAGTATAATAAGAGAGAGATTTAAAGAAAAATAAATCATCCGGCCTTAATTAAGAATGACCACAAGGACCCGGAAATTAATAATAATAATATAATGCACTGAAGACGAATATTGTTGTAAAAATAAACTGTAATTATTAGGCACTGTTAATAGCAATTATAATATAAGATCTTAAAAGATAGCCTTAAAATTAAATTTATAAATACAAGATTTTACACTTTAAACCAGCCTCTACAACTGTCTCCAATTTGTAAACTATTCACTCTAGCTGAAGTCAGAAACACGATTAATAGATTACCCGTGAAAAAAGCCCCTGGGCATGACTATATAACACAACCTCTCCTCTTGCAACTGCCTAGAAGAACTATAGTTCTGTTAACACATATATACTATGCAATGATAAATCATATTTTCCTTCAACATGGAAGCACGCTAATATTGTGATGATTCCTAAACCGAATAAAATTCGTACTGATCCATTTAACTACAGACCTATAAGTCTTCTGCCTCTCTTTTCAAAAATATTTGAGAGTCTTTTATTACCTAGACTATTAACGCATCTAGAATCATTGTTACCAAATACTCAATTTGGATTCAGAAAAATACATCCCTGTCCGCAACAATTACATAGGATTACTGACATAATTCTTGACACCTATGAAAAGAAACAAATCTGTTTAGGCCTTTTCCTTGATACAGAAAAGGCGTTCGATAAAGTGTGGCATAATGGCCTCTTATTCAAACTAAAAAATCATCTTCCTGACACATATTACCGTTTAATTAAATCATTTCTTAGAAGACGAACTTATTCAGTAATTTATGAAGGTGTACAGTCTCAGATTAGATATATTTCTGCAGGTGTACCCCAAGGGAGTATTCTAGCCCCTTTTCTCTATTTAATTTACACTCATGATATACCAACACCTAAATCAGATTCTCTAACTGTAGCTCAGTTCGCTGATGACATTGTTGTCCTTAGCAAAGGAGATACTGGTGAACAAGTCACAACCAATCTACAAAACTTTCTACAAGAAATTGAAAATTGGAACAAAAAATGGAGAACAGTCATGAACACAAATAAGTCATCAACAGTAACATTCACATACCTCAAAAAAGAAAAAGCACTTCCATTATACCTCAACTGTTCCCCAGTACCACAACATGAAGAAGTACGATATCTTGGACTCATCCTAGACAGTCGCTTGACCTGGCATAAACATCTCACTTACACCCTCCAGAGATTAAGGTACAGACTTCATAGATTGAAAACAATACTTTCCAGCTCTTGTCTTTCACTTTCCAACAAAAGGCTAATATATGTAATGCTTCTCAAACCTATTTGGCTCTATGGATGTTCATTATGGGGATCGGCTTCTATAAGTCAAATCAAGCGTATTCAAACATTCCAAAATCGTGCACTAAGGTTAATCACTGGAGCACCAGGGTACATCAGAAATGAAACACTTCATTCAGATCTAGATCTAGCCAAAATAGAGACTGTACTTCATTCTTCCTATACACGATTATATGCAACATTGTCAACACTTTCTAACAGCTTAATCAACCAGATTCCTCGGAACCTGCCCCATGCACAGCCTGGTCGTCGCCTCAAGAGGAAAAGACACACTGATTTGTTGATGCTTTGAGGAACGTTAATGGACGTCACCCTCTCCACAAGTCTCATATTGTTTAAATGTTAATTATTTAAGCACAATTGATAGTACCAATGTACAAAAATTTTCAAATAAATAAAAAAAAAAAACAAGATTTTAGTTAAAATTAGTATATGGATATCCTTAATTAAGACCTTCTGAATGGTATAAATGAAACTGTATAACCTGCAGGGAATCTTTAAGAATTTGGGTGATGATTTTTTAATTTCAAAAGATGGTATTGATAATTCTTTTAAAAAATTATATCTAAATTTTGGTTAAGAATCCCACGCACCAAAAAGTAAACCTATCACTGACCAACTGAAGAGAGGGATGTTATACTTGGCACTAAGGTAGGAAATACAAGGCTCATAAATGGTTCTCCTTTCAAGATTAACCTGATGAACTTGGTTGGGATCTCTCTCTATGCGTATAGTTGAATATATGATAATAGCCTTTTGTAGTTGCATGTTTATTGCTATTATATCTGCTCATCTGTGAGAGTTGTCTTCAGAAATGCAGTGGACCTCTTCATGAACTTCCCAACCCTTGTTCCGAAGAAGACAGGCGACAGCTCCACGGACTCTATGATATATGTTGTTATGCAATAACTCTCCTTTCCGACAGAAGCCCAACACGTGGCCGAGGGTTTCTGTCTCACTGCAGCCAGGTTGATGGCAATGGACCATGCTGAAAGCTATGCCAGGAACTGTGCGCACTGGAGTGAAGTTGCAAGACATCTTGATTGCATTAATGTATTCCGAAGATGACAAATTCTTTTTGGTGCTGACCCATGAATTGGCTCTTGGATATTCTTTGTAGATGACTACACCTTTCCCCTTATCTGCTCTTCTGTGAGAGTTGTCTTCAGAAATGCAGTGGACCTCTTCATGAACTTCCCAACCCTTGTTCCGAAGAAGACAGGCGACAGCTCCACGGACTCTATGATATATGTTGTTATGCAATAACTCTCCTTTCCAACAGAAGCCCAACACGTGGCCGAGGGTTTCTGTCTCACTGCAGCCAGGTTGATGGCAATGGACCATGCTGAAAGCTATGTCAGGAACTGTGCGCACTGGAGTAAAGTTGCAAAACATCTTGATTGCATTAATGTATTCCGAAGATGACAAATTCTTTTTGGTGCTGACCCATGAATTGGCTCTTGGATATTCTTTGTAGATGACTATACCTTTCCCCTTATGAGGTAACACACCAGAACTCAAATGATCTCTTTCGCAATTCATCATATAGATGTATTCCAGTAGTTCGAGGTGTTATGCTGGCTTCAGGAATTTTCAGGCATTTTGCTTTTATTATTGTCGGACCATCGGATCTGTGCACCTTCAGCATTGTCGTCGTTCTTGGAAAAGTTAACGTCTCTACTCACTCCATTCCACACAGCTTTCCTCCCACCACGCCAAACAGCAGGCCACGAACCTTACTGAATAGGGATGTTGCCAAACTTCCGTCAAACAGTGTCATGTCTCTTGAATATTGTTTATTAATAATGTGAGGTTAATTATTACTTATTCATAATTTAATTTAAGTAGATCTAATGAGACTGATTGACTTCTACGATTATTTGGAGATAATTATATGATCACAGTGGATATTTGTTGGTTAAATGGAAATTACGTGAAGGGAATCTATTTCGTTTTTAAAGAGAAATGTTTTCGTCATAAATAATTTCCTTCACCTCATTATCTTACTTTGTTAGGTTTGAAACGTGATCTTGAAGTCCTAATAAAATTGTAGAAATCGAAGAACACATAGTCATGTACCCTCTTTCTTTCTCATCCAGGTTAGGGACTGGCTATGGCGAAGTTACTACATGCTATGATCTTATTTACATATTTTCATACTACAGGCCTATAACATAACATACTGATAATGTACAGGCGTTCTAATTTATGCGTATGAAAATAATTTACACATTTACAAAAGACCAAGACTTGTATTATGCATGAAATTACATATCTGCATCTGAGTCACTACTATTGCTGCTGCTGTCTTCATCCAAATTGATAACAAATCTAGCTACTTCCTCTTCTATTAATCCATAGTGTTTTTCTCCCATCTTAGAAATTTGCTGCTTCTCTCGCAACCTTCAATAATTTCTTCAATGTCAGAACTTCTTTCTTTCTTGTGACTTTCTTCTTAAAATACATCGGTCCATATCTTCTACAAGAATTAAAGGTTCTCTTGGTCAGTTCTTCCCTGGTGATTCTAACTTTACATATCATCCACAGACTCCCTCTCTCCTGATTTTCTTTATTAGGCACTCTGACCTGCCTATATAAATTACATAAAAATGTTGTATTATATCAATATTAGTTAAGTAAGTAATTTTAATACGTAATCCATTGAAATAAAATAAGCCTCACCTGTGATCGCAGCTGCTATTTTCGTTTCCTGATTTATAGGAAACAGATATTGACCTATTTGTTTCTCTTCATCGAAAAATGCTATTACTTGCTTAATAATATTTTTTTCACCACCCGTGCTACTGCTACAGTATTTATGTTGAGTTGACAACACTGGATTGCAAGTGGAAATATACTGTCCCGCAAGAAGGGTAAAAATTGTGAGTAGTGGGGGAGAGAATGGGAGAGAGATAGGAATGCAGGGAGAGAAATGAATTACCGAGGCTCAGAAGGAATTAGGGTTTAGTTCACATATCTTACGGGGGCACAGATCCGATGGTCCGACAATATAAGCATAGAAATGAAGGTTATAAAAACAATATATAAAACAATTACTGTATTTGCAATACAAAAAAGCACAGAAAAATAATAATACAGTACAAACAATATTAGAAACACATTTCACGTAGAGAAGTCACAGGAGTCTAAAGAACAATTAGAGATTTCTGATGGGCTGCAGTAGCCATGTAACAGCTGCAGACCAACGGAGATCTACTCAAAACAGTTCAAACTAAAAATTTCAGTACATTCATGAAGTTACTGTCTTCATGCCAAGTAAGAGGTCTGGTATATGTTATAGCAATTTATCATGCTAGCTGAAGTCATAACTATGGACCAGATTTTTATGTAATTACATATTATATTCCTTTCAATCTAACCGTATATAAATAACAAATCTTTGTGAATCTTGTAATTACCATTAATATATTAAAATTTGATACTACATATTTTTACATATTTACCTCATATTACATATTATGGCTTGGTATTACATAAATTTACACATTTAGGGGTTTTATTCATTTTTATTTCTTTAAAAGGAAAAAGAAAACTTCTGCTGGGGAAGTTTACAATTTGAAATACACAGATTTAAAAAGCCTTTTTACCTACCCGAGAAAGGATATATTTCGGGACAAAACATAACATCTAGTTCCAGGAAGTAAAAGAGGCACTCACCCCTTACCGCCCACTGTAAATATGAGTGAAGAAAAGGCAACCTTTCTCATACAACTACTTTGTATTGTAAAAATCAAGAAGAGAATAATCTCATATGCATAAGCAGGCGACATAGTAGTAGGGTCTAAAGACCTTACAAAGTTAGAAGAAACAATAAACATCATGGTAAAATAAAACAAATTTGATATAAATGTGGACAAGACAGAAATGATGATACTCAGAAACGGCGGAAGAGCACCAGAAACAGTAGAAATTGTCATGAAGAACAGAAAATTAAAAATTGTACCAGATTACAAATATCTAGGCTTAACAATACAAACCAGCGCAGATATTGATATCAAATATTTTCATGATTTTACATATTTCGGTACATATTCAGCTTATTTTTCTTACATAAATATGTACATATTTTACACCTTGATATTACATAAAAATCTGGTCCCTAGTCGTAACTGTGTGAAACTAGTACTTAAAATTAATGAAATGCTGAAGCTTCTAAAGGTCGAACTGCTTCAGATTTAATATAGAAAATATGTATATTTAGTATCTAACTTTGCTCCAATATTAATGACTGATGAATAAAAATTATTTTAGAAACAAATTCATGAATGTTACATACCCTTTTAGCCCTAGTTTCAAGATTATTTATTTCACAGTCAAGCAACCACTCATCTTGTTCAGAATACTGTTTTCTTTGCGGTGCATCCTCTGGTAGCAAAACGTTACATGGTATAGCAAAGTATTCGTCTATGACAGACTGAAATATAACAAAACACCATAAACATTTTAATAAAGATACTTCAACCATTTCCACATTATACAGACTGTCCCAGGAGGAAAGATCAATATTCTTAGAGAGTATTTGAACAAAAAAGTTCACGTGAATATGTGTATGTGGTCTATACTGAATGGTTGTCGAGACAGGAATGTTTGAATGTAAAATTTAAAAAAAAAAACTTTTCTGTTTTTTTTCCTTGTTTTATTTCACGTTATTTCTTGTTCAAGTGACAAAAATTTTACAAAATTCCCATAAATTTCATTGTTCCACCTCAATACATTTTTTAACTCGCACAAGATGATAACGTGTTGCTTGTCGAGGGTCATGACATTCCTTGATGCTGGCAACAGCATCCATTATGCAAGCAAGCAGATCACCGTGTGTATTAACTTCCTTTCTTTACACTTCATTCTTCATCCAACCCCATAAACAAAAATCCAAAGAGTTATGGTCTGGAGATCTTGGTGATCAGTAGAGATGAGAATGTCATGCACTATAAAATCCCAAAATATGCATGCATTCATGCACTATCAAACTATGAAACATGCACAATCAAGCGAAAAATACATTAAAATATGAACTTTCATTTTTGTTCCAAATTTCTTATTTCACTAATTTTTTTTTTTTTTTTTTTTTTGCACTGTTAACAACTAACAACATTTCGAAAGTGGTTTCTGTGAGGTTCCTGTGCTTGTCAGTCAATATGTTTTTGTATTCTTGCAATATGTGAAGCAGGTGCGACATGCTGGTCGACTTGAAATTTGTTAGTACATTTTATCTGAAATTATAATAGACTTTACGGTTACCTAGATACAATTTAAAATCGGACAACATAATTTAATTAATTACAGTACTTTAAAGAAATTTTATAATGTTTTACAAAGAACAACTGGCATAGAAAATATTCGGAAACAGAATAGCAGTGATTACCTCTTTTTGCAACAATCGCAGAATATGACATCCTCATATGAGCTAATAAAATTCTTTCCTTTATTCCACTGTGCAAAGAGTACACTTTTGGAAGCTTTAAATTGAGGCATATTAGAACTACATTAATACATGCAAACAAAATAAACAAACACATTAACCACTTACGAGATTCACACACTGCAAAGAAGTTTAGCGAATGATTCCAATTTTAGAAGGTACTAAATTGATACTAATTATGGAAAAGGGAGAGAGAAAGAGGGTGCCTTTGACCTGAATTATTTGTCAGCAGTTTCCTTGAATCCTCTGTATTTCCTCTCTACTATTCTCAAAATATCCAACGTAATAAATCCATTTATGAGACACAGTCTGTAGAGGGTCGTCGGTAAAGTGTTGTAAAAGTAAACTTCCATCCAGGAAAAGGTCTTTTAACATCTTATTGTGAAAATCTTAACATTTTATTTCATTTTTCTGTTATTCAGTTTTTTTCTTTTCCTTCAATCCTGATTCCTGAAGCTAAAATAAGGGACATAAAAATCGTGAAACTCAGGTTTCCACTCAAAACCATTAAAACATGCATTTAAACAGAATATAATGTATATTATATGCATGATTATGTTAAAAATTGCTTAAATATGCATTGTGCATGTTTTTATCCCCAAAAAGGCCAAAACATGGAAATATGCATGGAAAAAGTACACATATTTGGAACCAGAAAGTAATGAAATGGATAAGTACTAAGTTTGAGCTATGTCCTATACACAGGCGGAGTTATGGGGGGCATGGGGGAGCACTGCCCCCCCCCCAAACTTGTCTCAACTCTTTTTTTTTTCCATTAACATCAGAAAATATTGAATGCAAAAGACTTTCCTGGTTTTTGTTTATAATTAAGTTTCAGTGCTTAAATAGACGAATTAATGTCTTCAGATCATGTGTCTAGACTATAATATTTATTTTAAATTTCTGAATGTATAAGAATTTCTCTACCTCGTTTGAGGAATGGAAGCACTGTAATGTTTCTTTTATAACAGCCTGTACTGATGTGTTAGAACTCTGCAGCGGTCATCTACTGAATAAAGTGTTCGTGAAGAAAAAAAAAAAAAAAAACACCACAGTCCCATGTTAAAGGAGTGGAAATTTTCAGTAGTTTTCATAAAACAACCATAGTCCAAAGATTTTTTTAGTGAACAGGAAGATGGTGCGATGGTAGGATTTACAAATAATATCCTATTCATAAACAAAAGCAAGAAAAGTCTTTTGAATTCAATATTTTGTTGCTGTTGTTGTTTTCTAATGCCAGGCGTTTGACAATAAAGTCATTTGACCTCTTGCACTCCAATATTTTTCGAAGATATTATCATGGTCAGCCACAGAAGCACAGATTTTGAGGTGTTCCGAATCCATTTCTTGGTTTGAGTTGCACAGTGGGCAGTTAGGAGACTGATATATTTCAATTCTATGCAGGTGTTTGGCCAAACAATCATGGCCTGTTGCCAATCTAAATGCAGCTACAGACGATTTTCGTGGTAAATCGGGAATTAAATTCAATATTTTGTAATGTTAATAGAAAGAAAGAGTTCAGACAAATTTTGGGGGGGGGGGGGGATGCCCCCACATACCCTCCCATAACTCTGGCTATGATTATGCCCTATTATAATTTGTAGTAAACCTATAGTTGAAGCCCTATACAACTCGGTCCGAAACATCATGGATATGGATGTAATACTGTAAGAAACATGCACCACAAAAATACTTTTATTAGATGATCATATTCCGAAATACTGTACCATGGTCAAGCTATAACGGGGGAGGAAGTAAATGATTTCCCCATAACCTCATTATATTGGGATTCTATGGTTTTGCTTTGCCCCTCCCCAAGGAAACTGTTCTCTCTCTGCCTATGACCCTATGTTTCTATAAAAACATGCATTTGCATGGAATACTCGTCTCTAGTGATCAGAGAATATAACACGACCAATCCACTGATTAGAAACTTTGCTATTGAGATGAGCCAACACATGGTCTCAATAAGAAAAAGGATTGCAGTCCAATGCCTGCTTCTCAATAGATTCATCTTCTTTCCTCAAAGTATGTCTTATCCACCTCCACTTTCTCATTTTAATTTATTTTTCAACTGGTTTCTCAAATATTCTTCTCAAGCAGTAATTTTTTAATGTCTAATATATTTATAATCTGGTTATTTTCAAGATTTCACATCCATAAAACAAAAATGATTTAATATTCCTATTAAATATTCGAATCTTTGTTTTCCACATTGTATACAATTATTATATAAAGGCTCCCATGTGCTTTTAAATTAGCATTTTAACATCTTCTGGAACTAATCCATTTGTTGTCACTATGCTACCTAGACTAGTTCCTTAAGCAGACAGACTTCTATTATAGCCTGAATGACACGCTGATCAAACTCGTCTATTTAAACTTTACCATGAACCTTAATTCCGGGATGAAACAGTCCATTTTAAAGAATTAATAACTCATTCTGTCACTCACAGTATACAAATTACTGAACATAACTGTTACAGCTGTACTTTCTAAACATTACATACCTATTTTTACCTGGATTAGTGTGAAGTTAATTTGGTTCTAATTAAAACGTCTTCATAGACCTAATACTTTAACCAGAGTAATTCGCCACTCTCTCATACACTTTATCGAAAGATTACAGCAAACATTTATTTAATTTTTCCTCCTCACCATAATGCTACACTGTGGTTGCTGCTCCATCTTCCACGCTAACATTACTGGTACACAGAGAAGAAAATCATTCTATTTTTCTTGACAAGAGGTTACAATGTGGAGCATGCGCATACCACTTTGTTGGTTCCACCCTGTCATGTCCTACCCTCCTTCATTTCCTCACCAGAAGTTCAATAAAACCTGTGACAACAGTTCTCTACCTTGCCCCAATGTAGCCATAAAATTAATATTCATTTATTTATTCTGGTAGAGTTAAGGCCATGATGCCTTCTCTTCCACACTACCAAAAGTGAAATATACATTAAAACAATAAAAATTACATACATATATGAAACTGTATTTTCTGTGCGTTTATGTTACTTGATGTCTTGTATTCTGTGTGCAAAGTGCAAGTAACCATATGATGTAAAGGTATTCTTTTATTATAGGACATAAAATAACAACTGAATAGATTACAGTGGACTATAGTGGACTTTATGTTGTCAGCAAACAGCTGAATACATTAAGAAGATTGATTGCTTATAGGATATCACTTCAATTTTCGTAAAGTTTAATGCAAAGTGCAAGTAACCATATGATGTAAAGGTAATCTTTTATTATAGGATATCACTTTAATTTTCGTAAAGTTTAACAAATGATGACGTCACAACATGGTGGCAGTGACGTCAGAACATGGCCAATGTAAACCGATAAATGAAACTATCTAAAAACCCTAATAATTACACACAATTTTACGATATCCAATTCAGGAACAGAACACATAGCCCTTATTGGAAATAGGATAACACCAAAACAATTTCACAATATTCCATTCTGGAATAGAACCTATCCACACTTACTGAAAAATAGTATATCATCAACACAATCTCACAGGTGAAATTTCGGCATCCCCACACTATACATGGGAGAGAAAACACACTTAAATCATTGAATTCAAAGTATTCAGCTTCATGTCACTGAGATAGCCCCTCAACTAACCCACTAACCTTGTCACATGCCTCAGTCTCATATCACTTAGTTACTTAGCTATCCTCTCATTTAATCCATCTAATTCATAACCGTAGTCCTTGTACAAATTAAAAATCCAAATTAAATATAAATAAAAAGAAACAATGAAAAGATACACATACACACTCAATATACAAAACTAAAATACCAAGAAAAATACCAGGCATGTTCATGTTCATCGTAAGACGATTCGAAATTGGAATCAGAAATCCAATGTTCACTCCTATGCTTATCTCCACTCGGACCAGCAACAGAATCCATAACCAATTAAGTAAACAATAAATAAATAAAGTAATTTCAAATGCAAGAAATAACATAATGACTTAATATCGATACACTTGATATAGCAGTATATTATTTAAACTATGTACATCAATACCAATGACAATAAAAATTACATACATACCAATAACTACCAGAATCCACAGCTATATAAATGAACTAATACACCAAGCATAGTTATAAAACGCTCAATACATCACCGGCAAACACAAAAACTAATCACTGTAACTGATAACGTCAATCTTATGACATCATCCCTTCTCCAATCTAGCCAACATAAATTCTCATACACTCACTACAGATATCCTATAGTCAAATAGAATCAATATAAAAACAGTAAATTACTGCACCACTAATAACACAATATACGGGCATCCTTTTGGTTGCCAGGTGTCCCGCACTGTATGAGATATTCCGTACTTGAGACTGTAAAAACTTATCCCATATTGACTCCATATGGAATGTTTAACCCTTAGAAGCGGAAGACAAGCCACTTACTTACTTACTTACTGACTTTTAAGGAACCTGGAGGTTCATTGCTGCCCTCACATAAGCCCGCCATCAGTCCCTATCCTGAGCAAGATTAATCCAGTCTCTATCATCATATCCCACCTCCCTCAAATCCATTTTAATATTATCTGGATTCGCCCATATGTGCTACATGTCCTGCCCATCTCAAATGTCTGGATATAATGTTCCTAATTATGTCAGGTGAAGAATACAATGCATGCAGTTCTGTGTTGTGTAACTTTCTCCATTCTCCTGTAACTTCATCCCTCTTAGCCCCAAATATTTTCCTAAGCACCTTATTCTCAAATACCCTTAACTATGTTCCTCTCTCAAAGTGAGAGTCCAAGTTTCACAACCATAAAGAACAACCAGTAATATAACTGTTTTATAAATTCTAACTTTCAGATTTTTTGACAACAGACTGGATGATAAAAGCTTCTCAACCAAATAATAACAGGCATTTCCCATATTTATTCTGTGTTTAATTTCCTCCCAAGTGTGATTTAGGTTAGGTTACATGGGAACGGCAGAACACAAATAGGAGATTACTTGTTGTGTTATGGAGAAGGAAACAATAATCACAAATTAGGAACGAGATTCTTTATCCATAAAAGAATAAAATCAATCAGCAGTAAAAAAGATCGAATTTATCAGTGATAGGTTATCGTATTTAGTACTTAAGGGTAGATGGTGCGAAATTTAGACAAGCCACTATTGCACGCAAATGCCTAACTCTTAACCAGGGGTTCGTATATCTGCATAATCGGGTAAATTCGTGTTAGGTTCGTTAGCCGAGCAGTTTAAGGCACACAAGATATGTCCGGCCAGCATATCATGCCTAAGATCGCAAGTTCACATCCCGGTCACTGCAGTCAATTGAGCCTGTGGTAAAGGAAGGGGAGGGCCCATGTAAAGCAATCGGTGTAATGGTACGCATGAAAGCTGACAGGGTTTCAGTTGAAATGATTTTGCTTCTATTTTAAGAAGAAAATAAAAATTACAAAAAAAAAATTTTATTGTTTTAATCAAGTGCAGTGTCCTTAATGTTATATAAAATTAAAGAATATCAACGTATTTTATATCTAAAACATACAAATTATAACATATTATATCACGTCTTGACCATAATACGAGTACTAGCTGGCCACTATAATGGATGCACGGCTCCTAAAGGTTAAAATTCCGTATTTACAGCCTAGGCAAAAACGGTCATTTTTTTTCATTCTAATTCTTATTTCATATGTCCTAATAGTGTCATAATTATGTTTCCGTCAAAGATTAAAAAACAACAAAAAGAATACCACATTTTAGCATGTGTAGTTCCATTATCATGCAGAGTTTGTTCTATACACTCTTATTGTTTCAATGTTGTTTGCCTGTGATTATACAGAACAAAGCAAATAAATCACCTGCAGCTACGTAACAAAGCAAACACTGTACATGCAGTAGTTGTAACAATTTCTACAAGTGGGAGATCTTTTCAAACACAATGCAAAGAACACATCACAGCCATAATTAAATCACAAAATATTTCCATCTCGCGGAACACATCACTAACTCCAACCACAACTACAAAAATACAGAAACAGACATGGAAATTCTAAACATTGAACCGAAAAGCCAGAAAATGATCACACTAGAATATCAAATTTATAAACACATGCACAACACATCCTCAATATTCAACTGAATTTCAGAATGCACACTCTTTTCGACACAACACTACCAAACACAGACTTAACCTCATCTCTACCAACAAGCCCCCACCAAAACACCAGCAAGAATAAGCCAGAATCGCAAGACCTCACTAGCAATCTGAAGATGGTGTATATTTTCACTGAAACTAATCATTAAGGTAAAATAACATTCAATATTAACATAGTATTATTAAGTTAACAAATTTAACAGATCATTAGTGATACCTTAGATCATATCTACTCAGATTGTTCGACCTTATAGGCTTTGACGTTAATAACTTTTGTCAGGTTTACTATTCTGTCATCTAGTTGTTACATAAGGAGTCACGTCATAACTCCCATGTGAATTGCATTAGCGACTGTACTGCCATCTTGTGTTCGTTTATGGCGGACGGGTGGCGATCCTGGTGGTTGTTCTCTTCAAAGTGCTACCAATTTTAACATAGGGATGAGCAATCTGTTATATATGTGATCTGGGGTGATACACAAGTGTTAAAAGCAGTGGCGGCTCCTGCGTATTTCTTAAGAGGAGGAAATAGGTTAACAGCACAAAATGATACCTTCTTGAATAAAACATGCTACAAATTAGCCTACATGCATACATTTAAGACCAGGTAGTGTTGGGGTTGGTCTTCCCTTCTGTATAGCAATAATCTGTTCTTATAAACTGAGTTTCCTAAATTTTACAAAATATATTATGTTTTCACTTCCATTCATTATTGAATAATTGCACAAATTAACAATTACAAGGAAATTCACAACCTTGCAGCATTTCTCGCGCACACTACAGCATCACACGTGTTGGAAGAGACTATAGCGACTAACACGTAATCGGAACCGTTTTACGGAAATGGGAATGGGAAATAATCTGAGGAAAGCGAGAACACTGCACCCAACCACGTGGTCTGTGTTGCCACATGTACATTTTACAGGATCAGTATCACATGCTTTTGAAGAATGTCAGGTCTTGTGGCTGTTGCCCTGTCTAGTAGACAATGAATGGAAGTGAATTTCAGGGGCCAAAAGACCTGCGATACTAACGTAGAATAAATTACTTCCTCTTTGTTTTATATAAACCCAACTTTAACTTCCAAATATCCTTGAAAGATTCAAACCATGAATAGTAGCCTATATAAAGTGCAATGAATAATATTTATTTATAATTTAAAAAAAAGTTTATATGGTATCTTTCATAGCTTTGCGTTAAAACTGTTTTTATTGTGTCTCCTCCTAGATGTGTTATAGTCTGGTTGAATGCAACATCGTTAGATGGCAGCGGTAGCGAGCTTGCTGCATGACTAGTCGGTTTCTATTTCCCGCCCATGCGCTGATTCAGAGGAGGATCTCCTCCCTATCCGTTCATTTACTTGCTTTAAAACTCTGCTTCTTTCTCTGGCCGCTAGTGCGCTGTTGTCTATGTGTGTTAACTGCAGTAAAGGAGGAATGGATTGACTTTCCTCTACACAAACAATCTCGCATCTTTCTCACAGTTTTCTAGCAGCACATGAGTGCGCGTCGTTTAAAACTCGATCAACCAAGGTTTTCTTATAGCTGAGAACTTAAAAATTATCGAATCTTCCTCGAATTTCAAGGCACATACTTTATTTGGTATTTACTTTCAAAAGAAAAAAAAATGTGAGGAGGACGTTCCTCCCTTCCCTCCCCCGAGGAACCGCCACTGGTTAAAAGTGTGTAATCAGGAATGAATAAACAACAACTTACAGGCAGTTGCTTCAATCTTTCTTCTGCACAAGTAATACTTTCTGTCTCCAAAGCACTTATTGCAGACTTAATTGCACTATGCTGGGTCTGCAAATTCTGTATTAGTTTGTCCTCCAGTTCTTTTGTTTTACACTGAATATTGTCAATAACAATGCTTTGTACTGTAAAAGAAAGAAAACAGACCGTCAGTAAAAGGTTTGAACACACATGATTATTACACTCGTAACTTACAAATGTAACAGCGTGAAGAGTGAGGTGATGGTGTTGTAATAAAACAACTGAGAAATATAAAATAATATTTTCTATTGTGCTTTCAATTTGTTATTAAACGTAATCTTTCAAGAATTAAGACACTGTGGTAAGTTGGAAAGAGTGGGTGAAGAAAGAATTATGCTGAAACTGATCAGAAAGAGAAAAAGTAATTGGTTGGTCACTGGCTGAGAAGAAACTGCCTACTGAAGGATGCACTGGAAGGAATGGTGAATGGGAGAAGAGTTTGGGGCAGAAGATGATAGACGACATTAAGATATGTGGATCATATGCGGAGACTAAGAGGAAGGCAGAAAATAGGAAAGATTGGAGAATGCTGAGTTTGCAGTGAAAGACCTGTGCATAGGCAGAACTCTTATATATGTGTGTATGTATGGTAATTTACCAGAAGTCGTTTTTGTGCTCTCTTTATCTCTCCCTTTCTCATTCCATCCTTGGACCACTGCATGAAAAAGTAGTCAAAATATATATTTACCACGAAAATCGTCTGTAGCTGCATTTAGATTGGCAACAGGCCAAACACCTGCATAGAATTGGAATATATCAGTCCCCTAACTGTCCATTATGCAACTCAAACCAAGAAATGGATTCGGAACACCTCAAAATCTATGCTTCAGTGGCTGGTCATGATAATATCTTTGAAAAATATTGGAGTGCAAGAGGTCAAATGACTTTATTGTTAAACGCCTGGCATTAGAAAACAACTATTATAATTTCTACTAATTGATTCTGTAATAAAAAGATTACATTACGGGAATTGAAAACAAAATTATGATTTATTTTTATTGATTTTATACGTAGTTAAAGTTGATAGCCTGTGTACAAAGGCTTTGTATTAGGAAAAGTTAAACTGGCATACCTATTCTAACTTCCTGTACAACGTCAAAATTGTCTTCTTTGTATACATGTGCTATTGTTCATAGTTTGAATTCATCATTAAAGCAATAAAAAATTGTTGAGGTAAGTTTCTTTGCTATTATAGCACTTAATATGTTAGTAGGTATTGGTGTTACACCAGTAACAAAAGAAGTGATTAAGTGAAGTTTCTCAAGGTGTATCCTGAATCTCTGATTAAACTCCACTGAAGTTTCAAATTTAACATTAATTATTTCTCGAAATATTCTTCTACGATGATTATGTTAATAAATCTCAAGTTATTCATCATCAGAAGAAGAATACAAGCTTTTTTATTTTAATAAAACATACTTCAGACAATTTTAGGATCTAAACCAATATGGTAGAACTTTCAATTTAGCTATTTTCCAAAACCAAAGTAAAAGTATGGTAAGAATTTGTTACAAAATTTGTAAATTTGTAACGTGCCATTTGTGTGTAAACAAATGACAATTGAATTTGTAGTATCATGGCCTGGAACCTATTATTTTCTACTTCACTTAAGTTACATATTTACAAGAGTATCTTTGTGAAACACAAAAATTTGTGAATTTGTAAATTTGTAACTTTTCTTGCCTGTAATTTGTACTTTCGTGAACCAGGGCCCTTGTTGCTCTCGTCACATCCATAACAAACAAACAAATTCATATCTAAAAGAACTACAATCCAAAAATACTTTAAGACTATGCAATGGATAGATAACTAATTAACTGTACATTCTTGAAAAAAATAGTGATATTCACTATTCTAAACATAATTCATTAGAATGTTTAAGGTCACAAATCTATGTCTGGAAAATGTCACACCCCTAACCAAGGTTTAAAGGTACTTAATTTGTTATAATGATTTTTCTAAATCTATTTGTTGGAAGTGTTTATTCTTTTTGAGAAGAAGACATTCCAATAATTGGTGTGCTAAAATAAACATTGAATATTAGATTAAACTTAATTTTAAAACAAAAAATTTAGTGCAAATGTCACACCTGTAACCATAGAATGCCCCATTCCTTATTCTTTTTATCATTTCTATACTACTGCCTATTTATTATTATATAATTACAAATTGGCCTACTCACCACAGATCTGCCAAGATTCTATCTGAGAACCTCTCAATTAGTAGTCCAATATTTAGATCACTGAGCTAACTTATTATTGCTATCAAATGAAGAATCGAACATCAAATATGTACGTATGTACTACACACTTTTAAATAGGCCTAATTGGATCAATAAAAAAAATGCCACCAGATTGAAGGCCACTTCCTGAAACAACTAAGGTGAGTAGAAAATGTTTCATATTGTAGCTATTATCTCAGCATACTTCGGAATGTAATTTTGTGTTCCCACACTCCCTGCTTGAATCTAACACCTCCAACTCCCCACTGGCGCCAAACAAAAATAAAAAACAGGTTAAAACCAATTAAATGTACAGGGACAAGTTTAGTAGTAATTATAGTACTTACAGTGAGGTTAAGTTACCGGTAGTGGAAAAACGACTGGTTCTAGGAAATTAAAACAAAAAACATACAGTGGAGGAGCATCAACAACGAAAAGTGACAGATATTGATAACAAATAGCAAGGTAAGCAATAATGTAACGTCACCACTTGTTTCTGCAGACACGGCATATGAGAGGACGACCGGCTTCTGGTATCAGGTAGTTCCCTTCGTACTCTTATATACCTTGCATATACAAATCTGTGACAGGTTAGATTTGGTTATATCTATTAAATTGAGAAAAATTCGTTCCAGCACTGGGAATCGAACCTGGGACCTCTCAGCTCTGCGCGCTTTTTCCAACTGAGCTATCTCAGGACATGATCCACGGTACCGGCCGAACTCTTATTCATATCATCAATAGCCTGCTACCTACATTTTTAAGACATACAAGTCACGTATGCAGGAGCACATATTTAAATGACTTTCTGGCCATTTTCGACAAAAGTTTATGAATACTGTTAACGTTTGACATATACATATGAGTAGCTTAATATCAAAGACGGACATCTGTCGTCTCCATAGTTTTGATCTAGAGGCAATTTTTTAATTCACAGTGTTCTTTGTAATATTTAACACAATTTATTTTATAAATGTAGTGTTAGAGTTTGCATATAGTTTCACTATAACTGGAAAGAGCATGAAAAATTGTATAAAAACCGCAGCTATCTAAATTTCGATTGAGATCAGGTGTCCGTCTTTGATATTAAGCTACTCATATATGTTCATAGAGTTCGGTCGACACCGTGGACCGTGTCGTAGCATCGCTCAGTTGGAAAGAGCGCGCAGAGCTGTGAAATAAAGTTGCAATCTATAGAACCAAAGTTAGCTTTATTCTACATATAAATCTGGCTACCTGGTTATTTATTTATTTATTTATTTATCAGAGCTTCCTCAAATTAGAGGCTGCCATTAGACAAAGCATACAAAACAATACATGAACAAAATAGAAGATGAGAGCTAAAAGAGTAAGAAAAAGGCAAACAAATACACAAACAAACAATGGCAGTTTACAGAAGAAAAAAAAATTTCAAGTAAAGACTCAATGAAAGCTAAGAAGGAAAAAGAAAAATGATAATGGTGCGTCAATTTTTTTCCATACACTGAATTAGAGTCCATATACGTGGTTCCGTAAAAGTTTGACTGACTCTTTAATTATGAGGAGGGCCAGTTCGTTCAGAAAAGATTTGTGCAGTCCTAGGATCTTACAGAATTGAGAAGAGAAGTTGGGTATCGTTCCTCTTGCTCCAAACATCAATCCCGTAACAATGATATCATGAAGTTGGATACTTAAACAAAACAAAACAGAAGAATCGATCATTATGGATATGGTCGATTTAACTATAAAACTCATTACATTCTCCCCCAGATCAGTATTGAATATAGTCCAGTAAGTAACTCGGGGGTTTCACTACTCTGCCAGAATGAGATACCGGTATATTGTTCTCGTTTGACTTAGTCTCGCCATTTCTTCCATAAGACTCATTCAAATTGGAATCACTCCTTTCTGTTATTCTCGGGCTTTGTGAAGATTTAGAAATAGCTGTATTCTGGTTATCATAATTTTCGAAGTCTTCCATTTGAATTTCATCCCTCTTCTCAAAAACAGACATCTGTTCTTTAGGAGCAAGTTGTCGATTCGATACAGTCATCTCTCTTCCATTAGATGTTCGGACATAAGAATAGGCAGGGTTTGCCTCTATCAACTGAACTTCAACTAATGGATCGAACTTGCTTGCACGAACATTTCTTCTCATGAATACAGTTCCCGGTGTTGTCAACCATGTCGGTAGCATAGATCCATTTGCACAGCGTCTGGAGTGTGAGAACATACGTTCATGTGGTGTTGTGTTAGTTGCTGTACATAACAGAGATCGAATAGCATTTAAGGATTCCTGAAGAACAGTCTCCCATTGTATACCTGGAAGACCTCGAGATTTTAAGGTCAGTTCTATAGTCTTCCAAATTATTCTGTTATATCTCTCAATTTGTCCGTTCCCTTAGGGATTATACGATATGCTGTAGTGTAGCTAGTTGCTATTCCTTGTGAACAAAGATACTATTTAAGTTACTGCGACATAAAAGCAGAGCCTTGATCAGAATGGATAAATGACGGACTCCCAAAAATCGAGAATAAAGTTGATAATCTGTGTATGACCGTCGAAGTTGAAACATCATTGCAAGGGAATGCAAATGGGAATCTGGAATACTCGTCGACAATTGTGAGTAAGTATACATTGCTAGTTTTTGAAGGTATTGGCCCTTTAAAATCTATATTCAGACGCTCGAAAGGTGATGTTGCTTTAATTAGTCGATCTTCTCCTTTGTAGAAATGAGGTTTAATTTCTGCACATACCGGACATGATGCAGTCATCTTCTTGACATCTTCTAAGAAATACGGGAAGTTGCCACAACGAATAAAATGTGCCATTCGCACTACACCAGGATGGCAGAGAGACTGGTGAAGCTGATAAAGAGTAGGAATTCTAGCAGATGAGAATGAGCAGACTCTGGATAATGTATCAGCTACTGTGCTATCCTTTCCAGGACGATAGACAATATCAAATTTGTAACATGATAATTCTAATCTTCAGCATTCAATCTTCTCATTTTTTATTTTTCCATGTTTAGTACAATTAAACATGAAAGGTACTGACATTTGATCGGTTAACAGCGAAAATGGGCGTCCTATTAGGTAATGCTTCCATTTTTCGCAGTGATTCAACAATAGCGTAAGCCTCTTTCTCTACAGCAGAATGGCGACATTCACTTTCAGAAAGGGTTCTAGAAAAGACTGCTACTGGCCTTCCAGACTGGGACAAAGTTGCAGCTATAGCAAAATCAGAAGCGTCAGTCTCAACCAAGAATGGAACTCCTTCCTCTACAGAGACTACAACTGACTTGGCGATATCAGATTTTATTTCCTTGAAGGCAGTACAAAGATGAATAGGAATTGGAAATTCTTTGCATTGTATTAAGGGTCGTATTTTATCAGAAAAATTTCGTACCCATTTAGCATAGTGTGAAAACATCCCAATTGCTCTTTTTAGTGACTGTTGATCTTTAGGAATAGGTAGATCCAGTAAAGGACGAATGCGATCAGGATCAGGTTTAATAGTGTTGTTTATAATTTGATAACCTAGGAGGTTAATGGATTTAGTAGAGAATTTACATTTGCTTTCATTGAGAGTAAGGCCGTATTTCTTTACAGCTTCTAGAAACTTTCTCAAGTTTTTATCGTGATCTAGTTGACTAGTACCACACACAGTAATATCGTCTAAGTAAGCATATACTCCATTTAGTTTTTCATTACTGATAATTGAATTAATCACCCTCTGGAAACATGCCACGCCATTCGTAACACCAAATGGAATTCGCAGAAATTGATAAAGTTGTCCACAGGCTTCAAAAGCTGTATAAGATCGCTCATGTTCAACAATGGGTATCTGATGACATGCACTCTTTAAATCGACAGTACTAAAATATTGATATTTAGCTACTTCTGAAATAATGCTTTCAATACTAGGAAGAGGATACGCATCAAGTAGTGTAAATTTATTTATGGTTTGTGGATAGTCAACAACTACTCGCTTCCTATGATTAGTACTCGAAGTAACAAGAACTTGTGCCCTCCACGGTGATGTACTCTTTTCAATTATGCCTTCACTTAAAAGTTTGGCGATTTCAGATTCTATGAATTTGTTGTCTTCTCGTGAATGTTTACGAGACTCTATAGCAATAGGATGACAATCCTGAGTGATATTAGAAAATAATGACACAGGCAATAAGGAAGCAGTAACAAGACCACAAACATAAAGGGGTTCACGAGGTCCCCCAAAAGCAATTTAAATAGAAGAATGAAATTTGAGTATATCATGCCCAAGTACTATATCAGCACACAAGTCATCCATAATTAATAGCACGACATCTCGATAAATGTGATCATCAAGTTCTATAGTAACATTACAGCTACCTCTCACATGAGAAATGAGTACTGATGATGCCATTGCAATCTGCACATTAGCAGGTGTCGTTTCAAAATTATGCCTGTTTACTAAGGAACTGTTAATGAAGCTGGTGGTACTTCCTGTATCAATGAGAGCTTCAGCTTGCACTCCATTAATTTTAACTAGTAAGATAGATTTACTTAAAAGAGTAGTTGAAGCCCCAGTAGTTGAGTACGACTCAAATTAATGCAAGCATCTGAAAGTTTATTGTTTCCATCTGTTGCAGCTGTTACAGCATCATAAACTTTCCTTTTAGATTGACAATAAACTTTCCTTTTAGATTGACATACCTTAGCAAAGTGTCTTTTCTTCTTGCAAGTATTACAAATAGCATTTAAAGCGGGACAATTACTTCTCATATGACGATTGAAACCACAGAAGAAACACTTGTTAAATTGTTTTTGCGCAATGGTTAGTACACTATCAGGATGATGTGATTCATTAGACTTCTTACTTATCTCTTGCACATTACCTGATGCTGCACTGACTGATGACACATTATTATACCCATATTCTTCTGATTGTCTGAAAGCCATCTCCAAGGCTCGTGCTTGGGAAAATGCTTCATCTAATTTTAATGTAATATTTTCTAAAAGACGTTGTCTAATCAGACATGATAATAGTCCAGTAATAAAAGCATCGCGGATGCATTCATTTGCGTTTTCTTCTGCTGAAACTGCTTTAAACTTGCAGTCCTTCCCCAACAGTTTAAGTGCTTGCAGATATTCATCTACAGTTTCGTGTTGCAGTTGTCGTCTTGTAGCTAGACGGTGTCTTGCAAAAATTTCATTCATGGGTTTTACAAACACAGATTCAAGGTAAACTATAGCTGCCGTATAGTTGTTACAATCTCTTATAAATGAATAAACTTTAGGAGATACAGGGGCGTGCATTTAGGGTAAGCGGGGTAAGCGCCGCATACCCTACATACACTTCAAATTAATGTATCATTTTATCTCATTCAGCTTATAGATAAACACTTTTAATAAAGTGTATTCTGCATTTCATATATAAATGTTCTGCATTAACTACATTTCTGCAGTAAGGCAGCTCTTCATTCACAGCTTGCCTTTAGCCTCATTTTACAGTGCTGGCGCATGCGCAGACAGTAATAATAATAATAATAATAATAATAATAATAATAATAATAATAATTCTTTATTTATACTGGCAGAGTTAAGGCCATAGGGCCTTCTCTTACACTCTACCAGGTCACAAAGTATTCAAGCAGTTAAAATTTAACAAAAAAGTTACAGAACAGAAATACTAACATATTACAAAGAGAAATAATAATAGCATAATAAAATCGACACTAAACAACATGAAAATAATACCATAATAGAAAACAAAAAGAAAGTAAGATGCATTGGAATATAGTAAAAGCAACTCATTTAGCACAAATGGTTAATATGGAAAATATAAGGAAGAATATAACAAAATAGAACATAATAAAATAATAAAAAAGAAAAGAAAAAAAGAAAGAAAATTAAATAAAATTCACAATAAAAGGCTATGATAATAAGTTCATCAGCTGATAAAGGGAACAAAAAGGGGAAAGGAAGGAAAAGAAATATATAGCCTATAGTTTTACATAACTATCGCAGAGAAAAGGGCTTATAACTGAAAGGAATCTGAGTTGAAAAAGTGCAATTTTAATTTATTTTTGAAACTAGACAATGCCCGACAGTCTCTGACATGTTGTGGTAGAGAGTTCCAGAGAATAGACAAGGATGGAAAATTCCCTCATCCACCACTGTATTGCCTATACGCCCGTACACAGAAAGAATAAGCGCTGGGATTATCGCTTGTCCTGGCTTGTTAAGTTCCTGCAGAAGAATACCAGTGTTGATTGTTGAATTTGGCAGTGTGTGTGAAACATGCGATTTGTTTGTCAATTGAGATAGTGTTCAGGATCTCTCAGCTATTTGAAGATTTGTTTCTTTGTGAGTGACAATTTATGTCGTAATTTTCTGTGTATAAATTAAATATTGATTAAGAATGGGCGATTCTTTATGTCCTATCGAAAAATTATTGAAACACCCATTTCGACTACATTCTTTGCAAGAAAAATTAAACATAATACAAAGTGATCGACCATGTCCTGAAATGCCAACGCTTTTTGCAGCTCATAAAGACAAAGGAAAAGAATATACTCGACATTTTCAAGCGTCCCAATATCAGATAAGTATCTCAGTGGATTGTAGGAAGTGCGAAATTAAACTCTTTTGCTGGCCCTGTCTTATGTTTTCTAAAGAAGAAACAGTTTGGTCTAAAAATGGATAATCTGAACAATTTGCACAATGCCATTAATAAACATGAAAAGTCACAGACACATATTTTTAGTGTTTTACAGTCTAAGTCATTTGGATCATCTCAAATAGACGTACAGTTAGATTCACAACTTCGTGTCAGTGTCGAGCAACACAATGAAATGGTACGAAAGAACAGGGAAATATTGAAGAGGTTAAGTGATACAGTCTGTTTTCTAGCCATACATGAATTGCCATTTCGTGGTCATTGTGAGTCAGAAGAGGCAGTTAACGAAGGAGTATATTTATGTGCGCTCAATTACCTTGCAAAATATGACTTAACCCTCAGCCATCATCTGGAAACCTCTACCACATTCCGCGGAACTTCAAATCGAATACAGAATGATTTGATTCTTGCTGTAAGTGATGTTGTTATGGATAACATAAAACAAGAACTTTCAAAAACGTCATTTGTTGCAATCATGCTAGACGAAACTTCAGACATTATGAATGCATCCCAGCTTTCAACCACTCTTAGATGTGTTGATTCAGAGAATGGTGAGATTAATGAAAGATTTATATGTTTTACTGATGTAAGTAATGATAGATCTGCCAGTTGTTTATTCGAACATGTCCAAAATATAGCCACTGAGTATGACATAAGTAACAAGCTCGTTGCTCAAACGTTTGATGGAGCTGCTGTCATGGCTGGTCACACAAATGGACTGAGAGCTAAAGTTCTTGAAAAATATCCTAAGGCAATATTTGTGCACTGTTTCAATCATAAATTAAATTAAATCTTGTTGCAGTCACTTACGTGTTTGAAAGAGTGCAGAATATTTTTACAGACTTCAACTGGTTTGAGTTCTTCCTTCAGTAAATCGTCCAAAAGAACACAACGACTTAAGGAATACACCTTAAAAAAAATGCCTAGACATGCTCCAACTAGATGGAATTTTACATCGCGTCTTGTTCAGACTGTAAGGGAACATAGGGGTGAATTTAATGGATTTTTTCAAGACATATTAGAAGACAGTTCTACCTGGGACAGTGAAACAGTTGTTACTGCACAAGGCCATTCTGAGAAAAAGATGTCCTATAAACATTTTGTCCTAATCGCAATATTTTCAGAGTTACATTAATTTGAAGTTATTAGTAAAATACCTTTTTTCTTGTTTTACGGGTAAAAAATATTACAAATAGAGAATGAAATATTCAGAAGTGCCATTTCTTTAATTGGCTAGTTTTCTGAAGCTAAAAATAAGCTCCGTAAGGGTCAGTAAATCCTCGTGAATCACATTCATGACTAATGTGTATAAAAGAAATGTCAATAAGTAAATTTCAGAGCTTACCCACACAAAAAATACACCGCATGCCCCTGAGGAGATATGTGATTTATTAACAGCTGAAGTTTCAACTCATCTGTAAGTTGTTCTCCTGCTTGGCTGCCAAGAAATTAGTAAAAGTAGTCTTCCAGTACTCCCATTCCTGAGATGATAATTGCGATGCAGGGTCCAAATCTAGTCGTTCTGGACGCAAACATTTCTCCATGTTCTTTCTTCTTCTCCTTTTACTTATTAAATTCGTTCAAGTACATATCTTAACAGAATTTAATCAGTACAATATTTGTTTTATATATGTCGAATAAATTGTAATAAAGTTGCAATCTATAGAACCAAAGTTGGCTTTATTCGACCCTATAAACCTAGCTACCTGGTTACATAAACAAATACCTTGGATACATAAACAAAACAAAACAGAAGAATCGATCATTATGGATATGATCGATTTAACTATAAAACTCATTACAAGCTGAGAGAACCCAGGTTCGATTGCCGGTGCCGAAACGAATTTTTCTCAATTTAATAGATATATCTACAGTATAGCTACTTGTAGTCAATGTATTCAATGAGGACGGCGAGGCCTCATATATGAATATATATATATATATATATAGGTTTGGTTAGTTTAGGCTTTTATTATGTCTTGCATATACGATTAACTGCATCTTCACAAGAAAAAAAATCCCTTATGAATGCAACGATTTTCACTTCTAAAATCACCGCAGTATAAAGAAGATATCTTCTTTATACTGTGAAATCACCAGAACTACATCAGCGCTAGATTCACCAAATCTTACAACAGGCATACAAACAACACAAAATATTTTGTAATTTGCTTCAACTGAAATAAAAGAAACTCATGCCGTACTCGTATATATCCCAATATAAACAATTACAGAACATGATTACCACAATCCAAAACTGTTTGTGTGCTAAAATTATATAGCTGCAACTCGTACGCCTCCTTTAAACAATTATCATGATTACGGTCCATTACTTCTCCTCAACATTTCCCTCCTTTTATCAAAATAACAGGTAGTAACAGTGTAACCAATTTAAGTTCGAAAAAGTTAATATTACCGCACGATACTGAAAAATTCCCGTAAGGTTCGGTAAGCACGAGCAGAAGACTGTTCTCAGAAGAAATATTAGTAATTACCTATTTCGCTCTACAATAAATTGTACGTATCTTCTTCTCGTGCTTATCTTATCGTAACCCAAAATATTCACAACTCGCCGTACTATAAAACGTCTTTGGCTGTGCCGTACTGTCTGGTACTGTTGACTGTACGCGAAAATTCCGAAAGTAGCTATCAGAGTTGCCAACAGTATACATGTTTTCCAACTTAAAAAAATAAGTAAAGAAAACAACTAAAATCATACGTTAAACAATTAAATCTATTTTTTTCTATAATTATCATCCAAATAACATTAAATGTCGGTACATGAAATAGATAAAGTTATTTTCTTAATTCACCTAAAAATCAATGTTTTGTTGGTTAAAACCCATGCCGTAGTCGTATATATCCCAATATAAACAATATAAACTTAAGTACCACAATCCAAAACTGTTTAACTTAAGTGTTAAAGTTATATAATTCCAACTCATACGCCTCCTTTAAACAATTATCATGATTTGGGTCCATTACTTCTCAACATTAGCAGCCCTGATTACAATATACGGCATGCCGCACTGTGAATTTAACCTTGGCTATGGTAATGATGACAATTACATTTCAATAAGTGATGACTAAATGAGTCCGAGGTTCAACGTCGAAAGTTACCTAGCAATTCTGTTTCAATTAGTTGAGGGAAAACCTCGGGAAAAAACACAAGCAGGTAACTTGTCCCCAGAGATTTGAACCCAGGCTCGCTCGTTTCACAATCAGACATGCCAACTGTTATTCCACAGCTGTGGACAATGCAAACCCATACATACAGAATGAAAAATTTAACTTTAATTATTATGTTAAGGTTACAAGATGTCTCCGCTTTCCTGGGAATCTCAGAATTTAATAACTTGTCCTCAGATATTACCCAATTTTCAGTGCTAATTATTATAATTTTATGAAAATGCTGTTGAATATCTCAGGCCTGGACTAATCATTCAAAGTTAGATACATATTTATGGAAAGTATATAATATTGCTGAGATCTCCTCTAGATAGAGAAAAATTTTTCTTTAAGTGTAGATGGACTTGACCTGGATGTAATAATTTATTTGATGAAATTTGCTTGAAGAAATATGTGACTTCAAAAAGGAGTGAAATTTAAACATTTTTCTCTGCAAAGCTCCAGAAGTTGATTGAACTCTCTCTGTCTCTTCCTGGAAGTAATGCTTCAGTGCAGAGAGCTTTTTCTAAAGCACACATGATGTGGACCACCAAAAAATACAAAATAACTTTAGAAATTGTTCAAACCATGCTTACTGCCTAAACAAACTTCAACATGACTTGTCAGGTACGGTATTTGCTGCAAAACTGGGGGTCCAGAGACCTGTTAAGAAAAAAAAATTCACTCATCAGGAAAATACCTCTAGTTTAAGTAGTACCAAGTTAAGTAGAATGAATATTTTAGCATGTAAATAGAATGAGTATTTTAATAAAGTGTAGCAAAACAATGTAAGTGAATGGCAAACTAATAAAAATATCAGAAGTACTGGTACCTTGATTTTTTCCTTCATATTTCAGTATTTGTTACTGGAAATTGTGAAAAATTTGGTAACCTTATGTCGTCTGAAACTTACAGGGACAGCAAAATTTCAATTTCTGTATATCAAACAAAAAATACTGTCAATTCTTGTTAACAAGATCCTAAGATCCTTGTGTGAACTAGAGAGCCGTGCCAACAGTGATTTTGTAGGATGCTTGATTTTTGTCCACTTTGCCATTTGTTACCACTTGTATAGTCACTAGTTGTAGTCATCACCTGCAATAAAGTGAATTGAATGAACCCCCTCTATAAATTGTTCCAGGCTTGTCCCAAATCTTTCTTACCCACATTTATAAAAAGATAAATCGAACAATGAATGCTTATACTTAGAAACATAACATACATACGAAAGCTATGAAACTCATAGGAACCAACTATCCATGCTATGCTGTACCTTCATTGCCATCTTATCCCACCACAGCCTCCCAGCTCTTACTATAACTTTTTTTATAAGCAGTAAAACCTATCTGAAAGACCACCCCTATTGAGAGACCACTCCTCCTAAAGACCGATTTTTTAAAGAACCGAATTAAACATCCATAAAACCAATGTAAATCATACCCCTTTTAAAAGACCAGACTTTTTTTTTCCATTTACAATTTAGTATTTTATTACATTACTGTAGCTTAAATAAACTCCAAGAAATTCGTTACAGTACTAGAAGTTAAAATGATGTTTGGCAAAGTTGGCAAGTGGTACCGTATTCTTGTTGAATGCCCATCTCTGTCCTTAATCCCATAAGGAATGTTGGGTATTGCTAGGAAAAAGATACAATGACCACTTGCAAACAGCTTCTGAGGTATGACAAAGGGTTATTTGCACCGCTGTTTAACAGTTTCTTGGAAGATAAGATTTCTCATGCTGTATGACGATTTTACTATTCGTTTTGTACAAGAAAAATAAAATCGTTACTTGTTAATTACAGTACAATAATTTATTTTTTCTTCCTCCTACCTATTAGAAAAATCCGGTAATCAACCCACCGATGACAAGGTTGAAGTCAAGAGAGAATTTCAACTGAAAAAAATGTCACTAGAAGAAGCCTTATGTAATATTCAACTAATTCAACAATTGGCACTACTAAAAGAGTGTATGAATGGAGAACATATAAATGAACTTTTTTAACATGTTAAAGAACAGTTTTGAAAATTAAGTTGTAAAAACGAAATCGAAAAAAAATTAAGCAGAGTTCAATTTATGATTTTGTGAAGTGGAGTATGTACGGTAATGAAGCGAAGGAGAAAATTGTAAAAATAACGTAAATAAGAAATAAAGTTCTTTTCTCAAGCTTTTATTGTTAGCAATATTCCCCACGTTTTTTATTTGATAAAGGTAGAAACGTTTTAACCAATTATTTGTGTAAAAAAACTCCCCCTATTGAGAGACCACCCCTCTGAAAGACCAATTTTTCATGGAACCAGCAGTGGTCATTTAATACAGGTTTTACTGTATAGGTATAATCCCCAACACTTTCTATAAACTGTATTAATTAATATTGAAAATTTAAAACCCCTGTAACGTCTTGACTTACAAATCAGCAATACAAGTTTAAGTTGAACTTATACTGGGAAAGAGACCCTGCGTAATGACAAAAAAGCTGGAAAAATAAAAATAATCCCTATCACACCCATAAGTGAAGTTGCAGCAATAATAAACTACCAGTATCTAATTTGTCGAAAGAACTCTAGTATTACACAGTTGAATTTTCTCTTTTTTTTTTTATCTGTATTTTTTATTTTACTGCAAATTTTCATTATCTGAAATATTATCTACCGTAAATTTTAGTTTACTGTAAACAAATTTCTTGTAAGACATTTTTAATGTCATCTTAAATGTTACTGTTTAACATTCTTTGTCTTTGGCAACCTCACCAAGTTGAGGAAGATTAAATATGTTAGGAGTAACTATGGATACATATAGATTAAGTTTTAAGTATACTGTACTTAATTCTCGGGGAAATTTTATTTATTAAATTATGTTTAATTTACATCTCAAGTAGAAATTGTATTATGGAAGGATATATGATCAATATTATGAAATAAGAATTGACAATACATACTACAACATATCAATTAAATTATTTATAACAGACTATGTTACATTTTTGTATCATGCAGAATAGCTAAATATTTTCTACCACTTAGCAACTGCAGACGAAGCAAACATTATTTGCGAATTTAACGAAATAGAACAATGAAATATGCCAATACTACACTCAGCAAATATTTTGAAGTAACAAAAAACAATTAGAACAAGATGAGAACTCAGTAGAGTAAAAAAACTATAAAGAATACTATTATCTTGATATAAAAATTCTCATAGCACACCAATCTAATTGAATTAAAATCACACCAAAGGCAATGTCTTACAAGAACTACAGAACACATTGAAATCGAAATAACATTCTTCAAATTTTCAAGTATACATCTCGTTAAAATAAAAATAAAATACATTTTATTCAGTCTATTTACAATGTCTTTAGTTTTATGAGAAACCAAACGCATCAAGTATTTCAAGGAAAGAGGAGATGAAGGACAAGGAATGGTAATACAAAGTAGCTGGAAGAAAAATAAAATAATTATTGCTAGTATATTTTGTATAATTATTTTAATGCGATTTTTCTAAAATCCTAAACATGGCGAATAGGGAAGGCATTCTCAATTAAGACTCTAAATTTAACATTTGGGCAGCAAAATTTTCTGGCACATGAGAAAGCATTAATACGAGTCATTACACTGCAGTATTATTACCTATGTTCATAGAGGAAATAGATTTAATACTGTTTCACAATGTACCAGTATATCGAGTGAACATCCTCTGACGAAGTTTTTATTTCTTCATTAAAAGTGACATATGTTGGTACAAAAGTAAACAGGTGCATCGAAATTAACAATTTCAAGATATTAAAGTCAGAAATATAATTTCACTTTTTTTTTTATTTCTTATGTAACAAATAGAAAATATCTTGAGAAATATCTTTTTTAATTTTAAGTAAATGTTACTTTTCAACATTTATGAGTGTCAGTGATTATGTTATCTAATAATTCAGGACTTCTTACATTAACACTTAACTCGGTTTTACATACTGTAAATTGGAGAGTACTTCCAAAATATCAACTCGGCTCTCAACTTCAAAAACGAAGGTACTTTACATGAAAGTCTATACGACTAATAATTTACTTTAAATCTTAGAAAGCAAATAAAAGTTCTGATGCTTGAAAATATACATTACATGTTATTTTCTCGAGTCTGGCTCCATCAGAAAGACGACTAAGAAATGTCATATATTTCTACCACGTCTGTCACTTGAGAAAAGAGAAATAATTTTTAAGATCTACTATTAGAAATGGTAGATTTTAGCATATTAAAATAAAAAAAAATTGCACTTTAAAATCAAATTTAGCATTTATAACACTTTTAATGTTGGAATTTTGCATTTTATAGCATTTTCGGATGGAATATTCAATGTCATCAATGTGTTTAAACAGGTGCATTTTCTAGATTTTACAGTTAAAATTCTTGAAAGATAATACGTAAGTGAAGGGCCAAAATAAAATTACAGTGAAAATGAACATTAAGAAACATGCCAAAACATAATGTTGTGATTTTATCCTGACCCATCTTGTTACTCATTCATAATCACCCACTACCACATACAACTTGAGTAAACATTGAACCTAAAGAGATTGCATAGGTAGGCAATATTCTACCACCAGCACCAGACAAATTAGTTGAAAATTCGAGATAATGGTACAGATAACAAAGAGGGTATCTGGTAGATCACATTTCTCTCCTATTTATACTGTAAAAGCTAACATGAAAGCCCTTTAGACAGATTTTTTTGGTTGCAAAACACAAAAATGTATGATAAAATGTAATTTCACTCTTATTTCGCAGAAACACGTACATTTTGGCATTTTATCATGGAGTAAAAAAACTACAGTAATATATTTAACATACTTTTAAACATAAAATTACTTGTTTTGACACTATTTGGGCACATTTAGCATCTATAGTAATTGCGAAAATCTACCATCTCTATCTATTATGTTACGTAAACTAGAACAAAAAGTGAACACACAAGAAAACAAACTTCCATATACAGTTTCAAATATTTTAATTCGTTCATTATCAATTGCTGTAACAACATTTCACACACACTGGCTCATGTATCCTGTGAGATTATTACATTGCAGAAGCACCTTGCACTGTATCAGCTGCATCAAAACATATTTAAGAAACATAGGTCTAAGGTAACACTGCTAAGCTTTCCTCAATAGAGTTATCAGATTTCCATTCTAATTGCAATCAACAAGTTATACAATGCTGGCAGAGAATCAGAAATTTTGAATAACGAATTTCCATGAGCACTACTTCATGTTTGTGACTGTTCATGGATTGACCTTTTTTTACTACAAGAATATTAATTTGAATAATTTTGAGGGAAAAATTGTTCCAGGGCTGGGTATTGAACCCGGGACCTTTGGTTTAACGTACCAACGCTCTACCAACTGAGCTACCCGGGAACTCTACCAGACACCGATCCAATTTTTCCCTCTATATCCACAGACCTCGAAGTGGGCTGACAGCTGTCAAGCAACCAAAGTTGAGTGCACACTAACTCAGTGTGACTTAAATTGTGGCTTTCTGTTAACGAACAGTGACGTGTATTATGCAAATCAAGCTTTCAGGTATAACTCCCTGTAAAGTTGATAAGAATAATTTTGAGGGAAAAATTGTTCCGGGGCCGGGTATAGGCATTTTCAATATTAATTACTTATCTATAAAAATTCTCGGTAGAGCCTTCACAAAAATATTATGGGTAATTCAAGTTCGAAATAATGTAGATTACTACAGCTAATGTCTGCAAGATTTCAGGGATATTATAACTCATATCTACAGAATAATTAAAAGATTAATAAGAAATAATTCATTATAAATACCCATTTTCGTCTGCCATGCAGGTATACTTACTGCATTGTCTAATTGAATGGGAGATGTCTGAATATTATGAATGGCTATTGCTTGAATATTACATTTTGGTAGAAAAGTTATTAAAAAGTAGATTGGAAATAGAAATTATTTCTAGGTAAAAATATACAATAAATTTTCGTTAACATATACATTAACTATAGGAACATAAAATATTGTCTCCATAGCTTTACATATTTATTGCAAATAATTTTACATACTCATTTATCAGGATTAATATAATACCTTATCTCAAAGCATGAACAATTCAGATCTAAAGCATATGTGTGCAGTCAATACACTTTGTACAATCTCAGGTGTAATTGCACATAAAATAAAAGGCCAATAATAGTTACAAAAGTATTGGCGCCAAAGGGATAAGTAAAAATGCAAGAAGGCAATTGAAGAGAATACTGATATGCTTATAAAAATACATATTACAATAAGCATCCTGCACAAATCACTTAAATATTAGATCATGATTTACATAGGTCATTCAATAATTAATGGCAACAATGTTCGTATGTGGCGCTATCAGCAGTAAATGATGCAAGCTGATAACAATGAGAAAGAAGAGCATCTGATATGTGTTATCTGTGAGTTTGAAGACAATAATCTCATTTACAAGATAATTGTATTGAGTTTAATTTGTAGACTGTTATCTGTAGCACTCTAAAATGTTTAGCAAATACGAACAAAGATGCTTCATTAAAATTCAGATTGGAAGAGGCAAGAATGCTCCACAATGTCATACAGGATTACTGGAAGCTTGTGGTAGAGAGACTTCACCACATCGTATCATGGCTAGGTGGGCGCATGCATTTCACAGCGGGAGGGAAGATGTTCATCAACAACATGAAGCTAGCAGACCATAATCGGCAAGTAAACGCTGTAAGAGCACTGCTGGAAGAACACCATTGTTGGTTATGATTTTGCCGGAATCCTTCTCACTCATTCAGTTCCTGTTGGAAATCGTGTGAATGGTGCATAGTACAGTTACTTTCTGGAACACCATTTACAACCAGCGCTGCACTGTAAACGTCCGAATCTCCTGAATTCTCATCCTACTGTACTACATGATTGTGTTCGCTTTCACATAGCTGCCCCTGTGGTTAATTTACTTCGCAGATGGAATTACGAAGTTCTGGAGCATCCTCCATACTCCCCAGATATAAGCCTATGTGGTTTTGACCTTTTCGCGAAAATGGAATTACCACTTAGAGGAGTTTGCTTTAGAACCAGACAGTCAATTATAGCAGCAGTAGGGCAGTCTGTTCAAATATTAGTACAAGACGCTATGGATGGCATCCATCGTCTCCCTGAGGTGTGGAGGTGGGTTCTTCATGTTGGAGGAGATTACTTCTGAGCACTGCAACAATGTGACTGTTCCAAAAATGTTTTCCTTGTTGTTAATTCAAATGTTGCCACTAATTATTGAATGACCCATGTATTTAAACATCTTATTATAAAGAAGTACAAGAGATCTGTGTATTTAGAGGCATAATTTTGAACTACAGTCATTGACGTAGTTTCAATGATGGTAAGAGTAAAAGATAACTAAGGATTCCTAGTAGAGAAATAATATACTGTACCTAGATATAAGTAAATATAAAAAATTTCACTATTCCGAAAGTTCACAAATACAAATGCTATCCTCAACAACTTTTTAGAAATTGACACACTACCATTATTTAAAATGAGCGTAACATAAAACAACTGTATCACACACTCGCTATTCATTCATTCATTAAGTGTTCTGGCCAAGGGCAGGTGTTTCACTGCAAACCCAGTTATGACCACAAAAAAATTACAGGTGAAAATAAATATTGCAATGTGGTGAATGATGGGGATGTGTGCATTTTTTTTTTAATTACTGTTATTTAATAACATACATTATTCCTACGTTGGTATGCACAATTACATAAACTGAATATTTTAAATGATCAATTTTAATAATTCTGTTTCGAATGTAAGTTCATATACATAAGCAAAAGTACAGCAAAGTCAAATTATGCAACACTCAAACGTTGCTAAGTTATTGGCAAAGAAAATTGTAAACTGCAGTTTATTTAGTTAAAATACCAATCAATTTCTGACAGGTAGTTCTGGTAATTTAAGGGGTTAGGTATAGCTTACAACAGTAAAATTTTGGAAATATTCACCATTTTTTTCCTCCATTACTGTATCTTGTACAATAATGAAAATTAATATGTGTAAAACACTGTCCTTTTGCTTTAAGAAAAAAAATATTTTTACGATTTAAAAAAATTATTTACATTTTCTTTTTTCTTTTTCAAAATCCAGTTCACTGTGCAGTGATGATGCGTTTCCCACATAACTAAAAAACTATCCAACAATCTGTGATGAAATTTTCTGTGTGTCATATCTACAATATGATGCAAGTTCACTGCATTATGATAGACTGTCTGATAAAAAATAATTCATTTAAAAAAATGGTCATATATCAGTATTTTCTATTACACAAAATAAAAAAAAATTCCTTATTAAAGAATGTAGTTGAAAGAGCATGTAAACATGTTTCAGCAATAAAATAAAAGAGAGAGAACATGAAAAAGTTAACAAGTTTTTGAGTCATGAGGGAAACGCTTCATCACTACACAGTGAACTGCCAACATTTTGAATTTTGAAAAAAATATATGAATAATTTTTTTTAAATCGTAAAAATATTTTTTTCATTTAGCAGAAATGAAGAAAACACAAGTATAGAAATACAAGCAAGGCTACTATCTCGGAATAAAAGCTACTATTCATTACATAAAATTCTAAAAAACAAAAATCTATCAAGAAAAGTTAAAACAAATGCATACAAAACTATAGTAAGGCCTAGTGTGATGTAATGGAAGCGAAACTTTGATGCTTATAAAGACGGATGAAATACAAATACATGGGAAAGGAAAGTGCTGAGAAGGAATTTAGGGCCAGTAAGCGACAGAGTCCTGCAGCCTGTGCTGTACTGCTTAGTGTTTCATTATCCTCGCTCGCTTGCTCGCTCGCCCGCCCACCCGCCCAGTCTTACTGTCCCTAGTTCGCAACTTGTATTATCAGTGATAAATTACGTTCCATGCTTTTGGCACTTTTCCTGCTGAAACTCCCTTTGCTAAGGAGTTTTATCTTAGGGGAATAAGTTTCTTCAGTAGCAAAGCGAACCGACAAGGGAGAGAGCAGCAAGAAAACACCTAGCGGCGACAGAAGTAAAGAAGAGAAAGGGAGCAGTAAGAATACATCTAGCGGCGACGGACCGAGTGAAACCAACAAGAGGAACAGCAGTAAGAAGACATCTAGCAGTTAGGAGCAAATTCAAACAGCAGCACCACCAGTGCCCAACACTGATACTACGAGACAAAGAAAACAAACGAAGCAAGGAGATACAGGGGAGACATCCAGTAGCAAAGGAAATAACATGCCGAGATCAACGAGAAGAAGAAGTACTATCAACACGTCGGATAGCGAAGATGACAGAGAAAGCGACCAAAATACTGTCCTACAGACGATATTAAAAGAAATAAGGGAAATCAAACAATAAAACACAAACTTCAGAAAAAAATGAACTGGCGAAAATTCGAACAGAGATTAAGAAAAGAGACAAAAAATGGGAAAACGACAGAAACAATCTAGACGCGAAAATCATGAACATTGAAAATGAAATAGATAGCAAAATAAAAGACTTTGAGACAAAGCTACGGAATATAGATGAAAACGAGGAGAGAAGACAAAAACAAGAGAGAAAAAATAACATAATCATTAAGAAGGCACAGACCACAAGCAGAGGGAACTACAACGTCCACATGGAAATAGATGAAGTATTTAAAATATTGGAAATAAAACCAGCATACGAACAAGCAAAACACATAGGAATAGATTGGCAAGGAAGAGACATGATACTAATTAAGATGAGAGACTTCGAAGAAAGATTGAAAGTACTGAGAAACAAAAACGAGCTAGCAGGGAAGGAATGCTACATAGACAGCGACATGACAAAAGAAGAAAGACACATACAGGCTATACTAAGGAGAAAAGCTAAAGAAGAAACAGAAAAAGGCCACACAGAGTGGGATATCAGAAAATCCAAATTAATGGAAAATGGGAATACCTAAACAGCGAGAGAACAAAAAACGGAGACTAGACAACAAGAAAAGGAAACAGGACAGAAGAAACAACAACATCAACAACAAAAAACGACAGCTGGAGAAAAATCAATGCACAACCAACTCAGAGAAGAAAAACACTATAGATAACAAACTACAACTGTGTACATGGAATGTAAGGACACTAAGCACAAAAGAAAGGGAAATTGAACTAGACAATGCAGTAGCACAACTTAAATTCGGAATAATAGGCCTAGCAGAAGTAAGGAAATTGGGAGAACACAACATAGAAAAAAGAGAACAGCAACATCCTATACCACATAGGGACAACCAAAGGACAGAAAGGAGTAGGATTCCTAATACACAAGAACCTTAAAGAAAACATACAAGAATTTGCAGGAATAAATGAAAGAATAGCGGTATTAAAAATTCAAATTAATACGACAATCACCATTATCCAGATCTACGCCCCTACTGAGGCCAGCTCAGAGGAAGAGTTAGAAGAGTTCTACGAGGACTCAGAACGAACAATTAACAAACACAGGACCCAAAGACTGTTTAAAATCGGGGACTTCAACAGCAAAGTAGGGACAAAAAACGAAGAGGAAACACCAATGGGGCTGTACGGCATAGGCACAAGAAATGAAAGGGGAACAGACTCATTCAATTTGCGGAGGAACAAAATCTATCAATACTGAACACATTCTTCAAAAAACCCCAAACAGCAAAATGGACTTGGAGATAACCAGATGGGAAGACTTGTAACGAAATAGACTTTATACTAAGTGATAGCCAAGAAAAAGTGGAAAAGGTTCAAGTAGTAAACGGCCTCAAGTTCGACTCCGACCATAGATTGGTCAAAGGAACACTAAAACTGAATAAACGAAAGAGGAACATAACAAGAACTAACACACCAAAAGCCGTGAAAATAAACAAAGATATATTTAAAAGCACCCTAGAGGAAAAAATCCAACAATTAACAAACGAGGAAGAAAGAGATGTACAAGAATCATACAACAAACTACAAAACTGTATACTATTTGCAGTGGAAATTGCTTCCAAAAGAGAGGACAAAATAAGAAACAAACACAAATTATCTACAAACACCATAGCAATGATTGAACAAAGGGAACTAATGAAACAATCTCTCCAAGGAACAGAAAGAGAGAGGACAGAATATGCCGAACTAAACCAAACACGGAACATAATAGAAAACTCTAAATCTATCAGGAGAGTAAAGAAGGAACTAGAAAGGGACAAACACTGGATGCTGGGAGTCAAAAATGCAAGAGGAGATACAACGAGATTAAGACAGAGAATAATCAAAGAAGCAACAAACTTCTATAGAAACTTATACGACAGCAACACTATAATACCATACCACAGCCCACACAGGGAAGATGAGGAAGAAATATCCACTATACTGAATAGAGAAGTCGAAAGCGCTATAGTGGCATAATTTTGAACTACAGTCATTGATGTAGTTTCAATGATGGTAGGAGTAAAAGATAACTAAGGACACCTAGTACAGAGAAATAATATACTGTACCTAGATATAAATAAATACGAATGCTATCCTCAAACAACAACTTTTTAGAAATTGACACACTACCATTATTTAAAATGACCATAACATAAAACAATTGTATCACACACTCGCTATTCATTCATTCATTCATTCATTCACTGCAAACTCAGTTATGACCACAAAAAAATTACAGGTGAAAATAAATATTGCAATGTGGTGAATGATGGGGATGTGTGCATTTTTTTTTTAAATTACTGTTATTTAATAACATACATTATTCCTACGTTGGTATGCACAATTACATAAATTGAATATTTTAAATTATCAATTTTAATAATTCTGTTTCGAATGTAAGTTCATATACATAAGCAAAAGTACAGCAAAGTCAAATTACGCGACAGGTAGCTCTGGTAATTCAAGGGGTTAGGTACAGCTTACAGCAGTAAAATTTTGGAAATTTCACCATTTTTTTCCTCCATTACTGTATCTTGTACAATAATGAAAATTACTATGTGTAAAACACTGTCCTTCTGCTTTAAGAAAAAAAATATTTTAATGATTTTAAAAAATTATTTACTCCCCCCCCCCCCCAAATTCAGTTCACTGTGCAGTGATGATGTGTTTCCCATATAACTCAAAAACTATCCAACATTCTGTGACGAAATTTTTTGTGTCATATCTACAATATGATGCAAGATCACTGCAATATGATAAGACTGTCTGATAAAAAATAATTCATTTTAAAAAATGATCAAATACCAGCATTTTCTATTACACAAAATTAAAAAATATATATATATTTATTAAGGAATGTAGTTGAAAGAGCATGTAAACATGTGTTTCAGCAATAAAATAAAAGAGAGAGAACATGAAAAAGTTAACAAGTTTTTGAGTTATGAGGGAAACGTTTCATCACTGCACAGTGAACTGCCAACATTTTGAATTTTGAAAAAAATATATCAATAACTTAATTTTTTTTAAATCGTAAAAACATTTTTCTCATTTAGCAGAAAGACAGTGTTTTATACATACCAATTTTCATTATTTTACAAGATACAGAAACGGAGAAAAAAAATGTTGAATATTTCCAAAAATTGTACTGCTGTAAGCTGTACCTAACCCCTCAAAGTGCCAGACTGACAATGGAGAGTTACGGAGTTCTAAACCTGTCTAGTATGGTTTTTCTTTCTGCTGTTATTCTATGTTAGAATTAGTTGCAATATTTTATTTAATGATGCCTTTAACTGCAGATATTATTCAGCATCGAAATTGAACACGGGCGAAAAATGACCGACAAACTTTGCTTAGACAGGATAGGATTCTTTTACGTGACACAGGATTTACAGCTTAAATTCCCTCCTGGAGGAAACCAAACTAAGGATTTCATCCACTGTCCTCAAACCCCAGATCTGACATGTTAATCACTAGACTACCAAAACCAACTATGTATACAATTATTGTACTAGTTTATTTATGGACGTGTTTCTTGTATGTTAAAAATAAAAGAGAAACAGGTATTGTTTCTTTCCACAATCAGTGTCATCATTTTTTAGTTGATTATTTAATAACACTGTATCAACTACCAGTACTAGATTATTTAGTGTCAATGGAATTGGTGAATTCGAGCTGATATCTGGCGAGGTGAGGCAGAAGATTTACTATAAGATTAGACATTCACTTCACCTGGGGAAAATATTGCAACAAAACCCAAGTGGGAATCGAATCCCCCCCCCCTTTTTCTTCTTAATTAAAGGCGTAAACAACTACTCGAAGTATTTAGGTACAAATGGTTCATTTTGCGCCGCCCCACAGATTACAAATCATCCTAGAAGACAACAGTGGATGACCAGCTTCACGATGTTGTTGGGTTTGATTTCCTGAATCTTCTTGGGAGATAACACGTTTCCTGAGATACTGATGCCTGGTATGACTTAAACCTCGATAACTCAGCAGAATGTGAAATGATGACTCAACATGCAGCTCACATTTCCTACAAGTTGAGTCCTCTATGTGTCACAATTGAGGCGTTGCGTCAGAGATAGTCACAAGCCACACTTTGATGGAAATCAAGATTTTGCTATAATTCTATTCTCTACCTATAGATGTCTCCAAAACTGCATAATTTTCTGCAATGTGGTAGACGTATTGAGAAATATAAGGTGTTGTTTTCTCTTTCACTCTTTGGCTTCATATTTTTCCTGAGACATAATCACAAGCCACCAATATAGCTTCCGTGAGGAAGGAGCTTGATTTTCAATCAGTAGTATGTGGTAATTCTGAAGTAAAAACTAATAAATTGGAAAGCGATTTATCCACTAATGGCACTAGTGAATTCTTCACTGAATTTGAACTGAATCAGACTCAGGAAATGAAGAGGTAATGGAATAAAAATATGACTAAAGTTCAAGCATAACCTTGTCTAACACAGTGTTTCCCTTATTAATTCTGATATAAATACTGTTACTTATTGTGAAATATGAAATATACAAAACTAAATAAAAATTAATTATTTATTTTCGTGATAGAGTGATTATAAGACCGTATACTAAAATATTTTGAGTTGCAATAGTGCATGTGGGTTGTGATTCTATCTGAAGCATTTTTTTCAGATGGCACCAAAATCCATGATTAATGATGAATTCACTTCTTCTAATACTGCAAAAAATGAAAGAAAGAAGTTCCGAGAAATTTTCGACCCAAAATTTAATACTGAGTTCAAAATATCTCACACTGATACATGTGGCAAATGTGATAATGTTCAGAAACACTTGAATGATGGTAGACAAACACAAAGGCCTGTGACTGAAATAACAGCAATAGAAACAGTCAGAAATCTTCATCATGCACAGGATAAACAGGTCAAACAATAATAAAAGATCTTTCTGAAATTGCTAAGAAAAAGAATAAAATTCATGTCACTGCAATGGACTGCCACAGACATTACCTAGCCCAAAGTTAACTATAAGTGCAGTTTTTTATTGCAGAAATATTTGGACATACAACTTAGGGATACAAGACTGTTCCACAGGTCTACGTAGAGTATATGTTTCTCTGGCGTGAAAACCAGGCTAGAAGAAGAGCAGACGAGGTTGGGAGTTGCTTATTGAAAAAAATTGCAGATAGCTGATCTCAGATCTGAACATCTCATAAAATAACTGATAACTGTAAGGGACAGAACAAAAATTGGACGATTGTAGCCCTGAAGAGAGCACTAATAGAATGCAGAAGAATTAAATATGTTACCCATTGGTTCCTCCAAGTGTGTCATATCAGATTACCCAGCAGCCGTAATTTCGGACGAATAGAAAAATATACACGAAAAAGCAGAGGCATTTAAGATCCGAATGACTGAGCTGATGTTAATCAAATCGTCTGTCAATGTATGTAACTTTCATTGTCATCATGATGCAAAGAGAAGATTTCAAGGATGTGGAAAGCTTGCAGCCTGACATATTGAAAAGGACTGTGTACAATAATAAACCAGTTCGATTTTTGGATATCGTCAGCTTCAAGCTTGAAGAGAATAATCATAATAATTTTCAGCTCGCTCATTTGTACATTCATGAAAATAATGAAAATGCTGAAGTTCCCATTCGTAGAAAGTCATAACTTATATAACTCCTTAAATATAGTTCAAATTGTCTGAAAAATACAAGAAGCCCTGAAAATAAATAAAAAGAAACTACAGGATGTACTGTCACTTATGGATTACATTCCAATAGTAAATCAGCATTTCTTTCATGCACTAGAAGGTGACAACAAGAATGATTTGGAGATTGATGTTGATTAAGAAAGACTGATAAAGCATTTTGTAATACGTTTGATACGTTTGTTTGGGTTATTTTACGACGCTGTATCAACATCTCAGGTTATTTAGCGTCTGAATGAAATGAAGGTGATAATGCCAGTGAAATGAGTCCGGGTTCCAGCACAGAAAGTTACCCAGCATTTGCTCGTATTGGGTTGAGGGAAAACCCCGAAAAAAACTCAACCAAGTAACTTGCCCCAACCGGAATTCAAACCCGGGCCACCTGGGATACGTTTGTACTTTGGTCTTATGTTATGAGATTAAAATGAACTTACAAAACTCTAAAAAGCTAATAAATTTAATATTTCTGGAGACAAAGTCATAAGCCACTTCTACAATTACCTACATGCTTGTAACATTTTTTCATAATAATTAAATAGTGCAAATAATGAAACAATATTTGCTTCTGTAAAATACTTCAGAAAATATCAGAGAATATGCCTTAAAAACCTTGAAACTCATATTAGACTATTCTGATTTCAGCATCACTCCAAAGTTTCAAAATGCTTTCCTGTAAAATTATGATTTTGTGGCTTGTGACTATCTCTGACGCAACGCCTCAATTATAGAAACACAAGCAAGGCTACTATCTCGGAATAAAAGTTACTATTCATTACATATTATTCTAAAAAACAAAAATCTATCGAGAAAAGTTAAAACAAATGCATACAAAACTATAGTAAGGCCTAGTGTGATGTAATGGAAGCAAAACTTTGATGCTTACAAAGACGGATGAAATACAAATACATGGAAAAGGAAAGTGCTGGGAAAGAATTTTGGCCCAGTAAGCGACAGAGTCCCGCAACCTGTGCTGCACTGCTCAGTGTTTCATTATCCTCGCTCGCTCGCCTGCCGCCTGGTCTTACTGTCCCTAGTTCGCAACTTGTATTATCAGTGATAAATTACGTTCCATGCTTTTGGCACTTTTCCCGCTGAAACTCCCTTTGCTACGGAGTTTTATCTTTGGGGAATAAGTTTCTTCAGTAGCAAAGCGAACCGACAAGGGAGAGAGCAGCAAGAAAACACCTAGCGGCGACAGAAGTAAAGAAGAGAAAGGGAGTAGCAAGAATACATCTAGCGGCGACAGACTGAGTGAAACCAACAAGAGGAACAGCAGTAAGACGACATCTAGCAGTTAGGAGCAAATTCAAACAGCAAACAGATGAGCAGCACCACCAGTGGCCAACACTGATACTACGAGACAAAGAAAACAAACGAAGCAAGGAGATACAGGGGAACAAGAGGAGACATCCACTAGCAAAGAAAATAACATGACGAGATCAACAAGAATAAGAAGTACTATCAACACGTCGGATAGCGAAGATGACAGAGAAAGCGATCAAAATACTGTCCTACAGACGATATTAAAGAAATAAGAGAAATCAAACAACAAAACACACACTTCAGGGAAGAAACAAAAAATGAACTGGTGACAATTCGAACAGAGATTAACAAAAGAGACGAAAAATGGGACAACGACAGAAATAATCTAGACGCAAAAATCACGAACATTGAAAATGAAATAGATAGCAAAATAAAAGTGTTTGAGACAAAGCTACGGGAATATAGAAGAAAACTAGGAGAGAAGACAAATGCTTTATGCCAACAGAAATGAGTCGTAAATATGAATTTGGAGTAGTCTTCCCTGTAAAGAAAGAAATGAAGCTGTTAACGAAAGAATTTGTGTGCTTCAAGTCAAAACTAAATTTGGAAATCTCTCCATATTAAACGTACATGCAACTACAGAAGAAAAATACGACATAGATAAGAATGAATTTTACTAAGAAATGGAGAGAATATATGACAGTATCCCAAGCTGTGATATAAAAATGGGATATATGCAAAAATTGGACAAGACTGGGTAGCTAAACAGTCTTCATCAAACAGCCAGCAGTAATGGACAGAGATTCATCCAATTCATTATAAGAGCATGATAATCACATCAATAAGCTTTCCACACTAGAATATACAGACGGCAATATGGATCTCACCACATAGAAATTCATCAAACTAGAGTGACAAGATAACTGAATTAAGATGTATTGGGAATGTATTAGCTGTAATAAGTTATAGGAATGCCAATTGTGACACTGATCGCTATTTGTTATGTGTTAAATATAGAGGGAGGATAGTAAATAAAAATAATGGCAGTATTCACTTAGGTAAACTGAAAGATCCAGCAATATGTTCCCAACCATGTATACAGGACTAATGAAAGAGCATTACACATGATCGATGAGAGGAATCAAGAAATAGAAATGATGGAATATAGCAGATAATTACTGAGAAGGTGTGGGAAACCATTTAGACATACTCGGCACTGAAAAGAAAACTAAAATACAGAATGTGAGGAGATACAGTAAAACCTCGTTAATCCGGACCTCGTTAAACCGGATATCGCTTAATCCGGACAAGTATTCTTAAAAAATTATATTTGTTGAAAAAAAGTGAAAAATAAATGAAAATATTCTCGCATGGCGCAGCTTAAGTTTCAGGATACTATATTCGTATTTCCAGAGTTGTAAATGTATCCAATGACCTTGTCCTTGACCACCACTGCCACCCTCATCCGCCTGTAATGCAACTTTCACCCTCCACCCTTGTGCTATTACAAACCCTGTAAGACTTCGACTCAGTTTAACACTACAGTAGTACAGTACAGTATTCTCTCTTCTATACAGTGTTAATTTAAATTGGTGAATCAATTCAAGGTGGACAATGTCATTCAGTAAACCAGCTGCTTCGTCCGGAAAGCGAAAACATAAAGCTATATCTTTGCATGAGAAATTAAAGATCATTGAAAATCTTGAAAATGGTTCCGCTGTTGCCAGTGTTTGTGCAGAGTACGGAATTGCTAAACAAACAGTTTCCGATATACGAAAGAAAAAAAGTGAACTGTTGTCATTTGCTTTGAAGTGTAATGTGGATAAAGAAACTTGTCGAGTTAAGCGAATGCGGGCGCCAGCAGACCAAAAATTGGACGATGCAGTGTACAAGTGGTACGAACAATTTCGTGCAAGTGGAATAGCAGTGAGAGGAGTAGAAATTCAAGCTGCAGCCGAACGCCTGGCAAAACAACTTGGTGTAAATGGGTTTACGGCTAGTGCCGGCTGGCTGTTTAGATTTCGCAAATACCACAACATAGTGAACAGAAAAATGTGTGGGGAGAGTCTAAGTGCAGATGCAAGTGCTGTAGAGCCATTCAAGAAAAAACTGCATTCTATCATGAAGGAAGAAGGGTTAGGTTTAAATCAGGTGTATAATGCCGACGAAACAGGCCTGTGTTGGCGAGCTCTGCCTGATAATACACAAGCATCGAAATCCATAAGAAATACACCTGGTCGCAAGATCAGTAAAGAACGTGTCTCTGCATTGTTGTGTGCTAACGCCGATGGAAGCCATATCCTAAAGACTGTCATTGTAGGCAAGAGTAAACAGCCAAGGGCTATTAAAAACATTATGTCTAATTTGCCTGTCCATTACTACCATTCTAAAAATGCTTGGTTCACAGCAAATATCACATCTGATTGGTTCCATAACTACGCTGTGCCAGAAATAAGAAGACATCAAATGGATAAGTCAAATACTGAAGTGAAAGCCATAATCTTATTGGATAATGCACCTGCTCATCCCGATGAAAAAAAGCTTTGTAGTGCAGACGGTAAAATCAGATGTCCATTCTTATCTCCCAATACAACATCGCTAATGCAACCAATGGACCAAGGCGTCATCTATACTGCAAAGAGGTTGTATAGAAAGAGATTTCTGTTTGAAGTCTTTGAAGTTGAAGAATCTACAGATGGTGAAGACAGAAGAGCAGAAAAAACACTGCAAAATATCAAGTCATACAACTTCAGGTCTATGATTTTCAATTTTGCGGCTGCAGTGAAAGATATAGCACCTTCTACTTTGGCCAATGCATGGAATAAAATTTTGTGTGACAAGTGTTGAACTCGAGAGCAAAGGCACTGAATTAAAGGACTATCATGAAGCACTCGTAAGAGGTGGTGAGAAATCCGTCACAGTAGAAGAGATTGAGGACTGGTTAGACAATGATGAAGGTGATCCCGGCTACTGCATAATGAATGAAAACGAAATAGTGGATAGCGTAAACGACGATCGAGATTATAAATCTGAAGATGAGGATCCAAATATGGAACTGCCAAAAATGAAATTAAGTGAGGTGAAAGAACATTTGAATTCAGTGATTAATTTCATTAAACGAAGTGACAATAAACAAATATCTGCCTACTACTGTCACATGAGGCACCTGCATGAACTTGTAGTGAAAGAAATGTGCGAGAAACCTCAAAAGAAAATTGACAGTTTTTTTTAAACCAAAGTAACAACATTATAATGGATAACTTTTAATAATTACACAGGTACTGTTCTTTATTATGTTATTAGTGTATATGTACAATTTTTTGTTCTTAGTCAGGAAATATACAGTAATTTTTTCTCTTATTTCTGTTAATCCGGACAATTCTCAGCCCCAATTGGTCCGGATTAACGAGGTTCCACTGTACTGGGAGAAAAGAATAATGCTTATAGACTGTGGTTAGGAAGACCAAAGTGCAGGAGAAATCAGTATGAAAACTTACAATAAGAGGTCAACAAAATATATTGACACAAGAAAAGAAAAGTCCTGGATGAAAATATGCAAGAGATACAAGAGAATTTACAAGATAATAATTTAAGAAATGCTTTCTCACTAATTAAGAAGTTAAAAATGGAGTTTAAATCACAATTAAATCTATGTATGAGTAAAGATAATAAAGATTACCTAGAAATTCAAAAGAAGTTAAAACTGCATGAAAGGAATTATTGGAAGAGCTATTATGTCATTCACCAGTAGTATTCATTCACTGTTTTCTGCCCAAGGGCAGGTTTTTCACTATAAACCCAGCGTTTCCAATTTTCTCTTTTTTCTGCCTTCCTCTTAGTCTTCACATATGATCCAATGTTAATGTTATCTATCATTTCGTATATTCCTCATTCCCGAACTTCACTCCTCATCACCATTCCTTTCAGAGCATACCTCAGTATGCAGTTTCTTCTTAGCCAGTGACCCAGCCAATTTATTTTTCTCTTCCTGATCAATTTGAGCATTATTCTTCCTAGCGGAGCTTCATTTCTCATTCTATCTGTCCATTTCACACATCTCAATTCTTCTCTATATCCATACTTGAAATGATTTTGGTCGTTTCTCTTCATTTCGTCGTAATGTCCATGTTTCTGCACCATACAATGCCACATTCCACACAAAGCACTTCACTAATATCTTCCTCAGTTCTTTTTTCAGAGGTCCGCAGAAGATGCTCGTTTTTCTATTAAAAGTTTCCTTTGCCATTGCTATTCTCCTTTTGACTTCTTGCCAGCAGCTCATGTTCCTACTTATAAAGTAGTACTACTTGTTCTACTGCCTCACTTCGAATTCGCAAGTTTACCTTCTTTACTCTTCTTCCGGTGACCATGGTCTTCGTCTTGTTTGCATTTATTTCCATCCCATATTGCTCATAGCTGTCATTTAGCTCCAGTAGCATATCTCTTAGTATAATCATCTCTTCCGCTAATGTCATACAATCAGCAAATCTTATACACTTTATTCTTCTTCCTCCTACTATCATAACTTCCATATTTGAAAAACAGTTCTTCACTAAATCCTCCAAAAAGATCAGCCATTTTCAACTGGTTTGCTGCGAGAAAATTAAAATAATAAAGATTGTCGTAGCAAGACTGGAAAAATAAATGTAAAAATAGTAGTGAAAAAAAAAAGTGAGCCCACAAGAGTCAACTTTCAGTGAAAGTGGTACAAATTCAGTAAAAACAGCATAGATGTGCGATCGGCAGAGAATGACTGATGTGTAGCCAGGGTCTCCAGATCAGTAAAGTAGAATATTGTACCGACCTTGAATTGAATTTGAATTTAAGGAAGGGGGCACTACAACCCATCACTGTGACCTTATTAGATTTATTGCACTAATCCTCAAGCTAGGCGCATTCATGAACCCACAGCAGCTGACTACACCAAGGTTCCAAGCATGCAACCTCACTCGTCCTAAGGCCAGCTCCCTCCACGCACTGCCAGCTGATGCTATGGAATGATGACGAAATGGAGAAATGTTGACAGAATGATGTAGATGTCCAATATGGGGAAATGCAAGAAGCCACAAGTGTCACTATGGACCAACCTTAAAAAAAAAATTATTGTATTTTTCTTGTACAGTAAAACCCCGATAAGACACTGTTCAAGGGACCGGGTGTAAACCACATATTAGGCAGGTATACTAATTTTGACTTATATACAGTATCTATTAGCATTTTTCTTTATTGAAATACATTATTCATGAAAGGTAATACAGTATTACTCCATTATGTAATTACTGTACTTTACGTCAAAGACATTTACAATATGCACTGTACTTAATTCTTTTGGAAAAAAGTCATTTGTAGTTGTCTGCCGTATGCGTGTTCTCCAAGTCCTCATATTAGCACAATTCAGTTTCCTGCGATTATATTCTCCCAATGACGTCGCAACTGTAGTGATTGAGTCGCGATTTTTTATCATCGTTCTTAATTCGATGATGGATTCCTAATAAATCAGAGAGTTGTTTCGGAGTACTCGTCGTACTTTCGTAAGATTTCCAATTTTTCTGGCACAGGAAGCACTTTTTGTTTAACACTCATTGTCACTGTAATCACATTCACAGACACTTCAATACACTAAGGACAACAAACTGCCCAGCAAAAATTTCCAGAATTTTATTACGGCCGAGTGAGGAATGTTGCTTGAGAGAGAAGGTTAGCAAGAGGGTGAGGTATTGTAACTGTATGTAGGCTTTAAACGTGCAGGTAAAGAGTCGAATAAGAGAGTGTAACAAGAGGGTGGGGTATACTAAGGTATGAAGTATGAAGGTTTAAATGTGCAGGTAAAAGGTCGAATACCAATACTTTTCAGGTTAATGGCACCAGTGAGTTCAGTGACCAAGATGTTTCATTGCTGTTACAGTACATGGCTGAAAATTACATCGAAAATATTCCACAAAAACAGCGTATTGTGCGGGACTTGAGCGCAACAAACGGGGTATTTTATAACAGCGTTATATGTGAAATGTGCAGGGACCGGACAAAAAAAGCGTATTACACGGGATAGCATAATAAGCAGGCGCATCTTATCGAGGTTTTACTGTATTTATGAAAAGAATTCGTTAGGAATCAGTGGTTTAGGTTATGTGAGTATGCTGGGGGATTTTAAATTACAACTTTGGTGCGCCGCATGTTGGAAAATGCACAGGAGCTGTTAAATCTACTCCAATATCTGCAATGGAACAAATAGTTCATCAGTCTCCTACTGGATATGAACTACAAAAGGATGCTCTTATACAATTCGAAAAATTGATCAGACTTCCATTTAGCAATTGGGAAATAAGAAACTTCATAGTTAACTTTAAATCTCGGGAAAGTTTTCTCTGTAAAGTACATGAAATTAAGAAAAAGTTATATCCCCCAACAAGTAAAGAAAATCTAATTCATAAAACTAACCATACACAAGCAATATAAACACAGTATTATCTGGATCTGGTTGAAGATACCAAGAAAAGGGTCACTCCACAAAAGATGTCCTAAAATTGCTAGCATTGGAAACTATTCATAGTAGATTCCCTAACAAAGAATAGCTTCATATTTTCACTGATGGATCCCTTCTGTCCAATCAAAATAGAGCAGGTGCTAATGCTACATGTCCACTTTTCTCGTTTTATAAATTCCTAGATTATGGAGTTATAAATTTTTATGGAGAAATTGAAGTCATCTATTCGACACTGTTGTACTGGACCTCTCATTTTCCACAATTGTCATGGTCAGTGATTCTAAAGCAGTTTATTACTGATTACACTGATCGTTGGAAAATTATACACCATCTGACAAGTTTAACAAAAGGATAGTTTTTTAATGGGTACCACTACACTGTAGATTAACCGGTAATGAAGCTGCTGACCATCTTGCTAAGAAGGGAAGTAAAATCTTACAAAACCTCATGTAAACTTATTATTTTCAACAATTAAAAGATTTTTTTAGTAGATTATTTTACGATGCTCTATCAATATCTTAGGTTATTTAGCGTCTGAATGAGATGAAGGTGATAATGTCGGTGAAATGAGTCCGGGGTCCAGCACCGAAAGTTACCCAGCATTTGCTCACATTGGGTTGAAGAAAAACCCCGGAAAAAACCACAACCAGGTAACTTGCCCAAACCGGGAATCGAACTCAGGCCACCTGGTTTTGCGGCCAGACGCGCTGTTATTCCACAGGTGTTGATGTTAAAAGATTAATCAATTCGAAATATCAGGACATAAAAATCATACCATTTCCTCGAAATTTCAAAGAATAAAAGTGGGAGCGTCTCAATGTGCAACAAAATAGAATTCCTGAGTATCCAAACGAAAGTGCAGTTGCATCCTTTCGATTACTTGCAGAGCATGACTGTTGTTAAAACACTTGAAGAAAATTGGAATTTTTTTCACCACTTTGTCCACTGTGCAGTCTTAAGGAAGAAATGGCTCAGAATCATCTTTAGTGATGCCCAGCCCTTTCCTCTAAAGCCACTGTGTGTGAGAAATATTGGAGAGCAAGAGAGTTAACACTTTATCACAAAGAACTCGGCATTAGTTAACATAAGATTACTGAATAGTCTCCTCTTTTTTCAACACCAGTTTTCTTCAGGATCTCCGTAAGTTTATTCCAATCCACTCTGTCAAAAGCCTTTTCCAAATCCACAAATAACTTACTACATACACTTCTTTATTTTACTTTCACTAATTGTTTGCAGCAGTCCAATTGCATCTCTAGTAACTTTTCCCTTCCTGAAGCCAAACTGCTCTTCTTCCACCTTAGAATATAAACGTCGATTCACTATTTGTAAGAGAAGCTTTGCTGAGTATGATATCAGGTTTATAGTCCCATTTCTTGGGGTTATTTTTCTTCAGTACTGACAGCAATACTGTTGCCGTAAAATCTTCACCCAAGCATTTCACTAATTCAATGGACAAGAAATACGCAAAAAATATGGAAAGTTACTCTAATGAAGCAGTAATAGAATCACCCACACTTGAAGAACTCACGCAAGTCATTCAGCGGAAAATATTAAGAAGAATATTTGGACTCATACCTGATGTCACCAAGTGGTAGAGGACAAATATGATGAAGAATTATATGATCTATTTAAGGACCCTGGGTGAATGACAAACAGTCAAGTACCAGTCATTAGAAAAAAAAATTAAGGAGCCTGATATAACTCACATTAATCTAAAAAGACTACGGTAGGCAAAATATATAATACTAATGGAGAACAGAATAATTCGAAAGAATTTAAATGGTATATTCCATGGAAAAGCTAAAACAAAGTGGGAAGGTGTTAGTAGAGATGGCCGAGTATTATTGGGCCTATGAGGTTGGAGAAGGCAAATTGATGACAGAGACATCTGAAGATAAGCTACTGAAGAAGCAAAAGGCCTGATGAAGGCTGTAGTGTCAATGAAGAATCTATAATATGGTACAGCAATAATTATATATCCAGAACACAGCAACACAACACAGGCTATCAGCGTGGCTCAGTCAGTTAAGGCACTTGCCTGCTGGTCTGAAGTTGCGCTCGGGCACGGGTTCGATCCCCGCTTGGGCTGATTACCTGGTTGGGTTTTTTCCGAGGTTTTCCACAACCATAAGGTGGATGCCAGGTAATCTATGGCGAATCCTCGGCCTCATCTCGCCAAATACCATCTCGCTATCACCAATCTCATCGACGCTAAATAACCTCGTAGTTGATACAGCATCGTTAACCCCTTCAGACCTGAATTTATATTAAAAACAATTGAAAAAAAAAACTGGTCACATAATCATTCTGGGGATCCAAAATTCCCAAATCAAGCCTTCACAGAAAATCAAAATTTGGGGACAATTTTGATCCCTGGGCCCCAAAATTTTAAATTTATTTTTAATTCAGGTATAGAAATGTTTCAAAAATAATATTCTCCATTTCTATCACATTGAATTTTTTAAAATATTTAAAAGTATCGAAGACATTCCAAAAAAAAAAAAATGTACACTATAATGTACATCAGGCCTGAAGGGGTTAAATAACCAACTAAAAAAAAAAAACAGCAACACAGGGGACAGGCAGACAGATAGATAGACATAGGAATCCTGAAGTCAGGACCTCTCCAAAGCTAGTTTAACACTTTAGGTCTTAAACTACTGCAGCTACTGCCAGAAGGGAGAAGAAAGTAGGAACACTGAGTAAAGAGGTGGGAATCCACAACTTCCATGGTCAATAACTTTGCAACTTTTGAGGATTTTAAAATTTTTCTTTCCTATACTTTGCTTTATATCATTCACTTCCATTCGAAACAATATCATGAATATCAGCGATTCTAATGTGTATTCTCTCCTTTCCAATCGGTCACAATTTTACACAAGTTGTGTCATTTCACTTAATATAACTAATTAAAAGGCAATTAAAAACACATATACTGAAATACGAATAAACTATTTTTACAAATTCAGGCTGTAACAGGATACTGTTATAACAGTAATATTAAAATTGTAAAATATGACTCAAATAAAATAAATTGCTATAAATTTATTCGTACACTCTCCAACATAATGAAACATTCATGCTTACAAATGAAAAAGGCACTCTACTTCTTTTAAGTAAACAAGTAAATCGTTTATTTTATACTTTATCACGATGGTTATCTAGCATCTGAGTGAAATGAAAGTGATATTGCCAGTAAAATGAGTCCAGGATCCACTGTTGAAAGTTACCCAGCATTTGATTTTAATGGGATGAGGGAAAACTCAACCAGATAACTTGTACCAACCAGGATTTGAACCTAGGCCCACTCTTTTTTTGGTCAGGCATGCTAACCGTTACTCCACAGCGGTAAACTAACAAACTGAAGAATTTAGGTGTCTTGAGGACTATTTTTAATGCATACATTTATACAATTCAAAATTAAACAATGGGGGGAGGGAAGTAATTTTGACTAGCACAGAGATATGTTCAAACAGTCAATTTAGCAAGTATTTTATTTAATGTTTGAAACAAATATAATTGTAACAAAAACTATTAAAAAAAATCAGTGTTATTCCTGCAACTTAACAACCCTGTTAGAGATTATTCTTATTTCAACATAAGTTTAAAATGGAGGGAAGTTACAGAACAGGGTCATGCTTTCATAGTGACACAAAGTCATACTTCTACAAGAATAAACGTTCGGGCACACTGAACATATGTATTGTAGCTATCAGAATTTCTTTTTCAATAAAGAAGGGAGGGGCAGGAGAATTTGATGAGGTCGAGGTAAAGTAGTCTTCATATCTCAATCCTATCATTTTTACTTCTGAATACAACACACATTTCTTGTAATACATAAAACTTTGTATATTTTCTTCATGCATAAAATGGTTAATTACTGCTACACATGTGATTTCTAGTCACTATGGTTGCTCATTCTTTTAAGCATCCAAATAACTATTTATGTAACACGTTGAAAAATGTGTTTTGCACATGAGATGTGAAAATTGTAATACACACTTTTCACAGGTGCTGTATACAAGAATTTTTAGACAGCCGTCAAATAATAGTAACCCTTCAATTGTCATATCGGTTTCTTATAAAAGAATGATCCATTTGACGCTATTAATATATCATATATATTTTTTATGCCACCAGGTTGTCTTTTGACATTTCTGATCATATCTGACAGTGGCTTCTGACGTTGGAGCACCTGAAAATATTAACATGATATGATAGCACGACCATGTATGATTATGTGAAGCTAGAGAGGTCTTAAATCTAAACTTAACTTAAATTCCAGACCATGGACCAACACAGGAACAATTTTCTTTAAGAAAAATTGTTACCCTAACCGGGAATCAAACTTGGGATATCATGAACTGTAAGCAAAACTCTGACCACTAGATCATGAGGTTCATTGCCATCGGTCCCTTTCTTGAGCAAGATTAATCCAGTCTCTACAATCATAATTCACCTCCCTCAAATCCATTTTAATATTATCTGGATTCGCCCATACGTGCTACATGCCCTGCCCATCTCAAATGTCTGAATTTAATGTTCCTAATTATGTCAGGTGAAGAATACAATGCATTCAGTTCTGCATGTGTAAATTTCTCCATTCCCCTGTAACTTCATCCCTCTTAGCCCCAAGCACCTAACCAAGAAAATTATCTTGGAAAATGGTTGATTCAGAAAATTCTGCAGAAGCTGTTCTGTTTATGCTGATTCCATAGAAGTCCAAGAGATCATATGAAAGAACTTACGAAAAGTTAGGAAGTTGGTGTAAAGACAAAATTGTCTACTTTTACAGAAAAAGTGGTTTTGGCATATTTTTCGAAGGTACACAAGCCTTCTACTTAGTGGAGTATCTATTTGATGCTTTGAACTACAAATTATCTAAACAAAATTGTGGGTATTGATAAATATACCAATGTCATTGCATTTGTGAAAATAAAATTGGGTGGTTATAAATAATTACAGAAGTCTAGAACATTTTCGAAGAGAAGTTGAAGGATTCATGACAGAGACAGATGATGAAAGTAGTGTCCATACCTGTGAAGTAACGGTTCGCGCATCTGACAGCAAAACCAGGTGATTCGGGTTGGAATGCTGGTTGCGGAAAGTTACCTGGTTGAGGTTTCTTTCAGGGTTTGCCCTCAACCCAATATGAGCATAGTGCTGAATATTGGTGTATCTGGGGTGTGCAGAAGGGAGAAACTCAACTCTTAGCATGTGGATGACACTGAAGATGTTTCTTCTTTCATTACTATCCTCGATATAAAAAACCAATATGCAAAGATTTAATAATAGGGGAAGATATAGTTGGAGTGAATTTTTTGAAAATATGCAAACCTATGTACGTCTTTCCATTACACACAGATATTCTAAATGTTGTGTGCAACCTTTAGGCATAAATATAATTGGTTGTGCACCTAAAAAGTCGCTGATTTCCTCGCCTTCCCAATGCTGGTGAATTTACAGATCACTGCTTTCGACAGTGCTCTGATAACTTCTTGAATGATGAAGAAGCTAATCAGCGAATACTCAAGATACATGGAGATTGGTATTCAACTTCTGTTGCTGAAGGATACATATAGAATTCTATCGAAAACATGAGCCTAGAGAAAAAGGAAAATACACCCAAGAAATTAAAATTCGCTACAAGCAATAATGAGATGCAAGAATTATCTTCAGCTCCAGGTCATATTCAAGTGCACCAAGAGGGTGGGGGGAGGACTGTAGGTTACAACTCCAAATGCTCAATTCTCCATTTTGAATAACTGTATTGTGAATACTTAAAATATATGAATAGTTGAGAAGTCAGTTTCTTAATATTTCCATTTCTACATACTTTTAAGCATATGTGCATAAAATAATGTCATTTCGAAACTAAAATGAAAATAAGTCACTATTTTGGTATGGCTGTCTAAAAGAACTATATGTGATTATCTACAGTATCTTGAATACTGTGATACACATCTGAAAAAAATTATTCTGGGGGAGAGGTATAAAAAAGAGCAAATTTAAAGACTATCAGATTTCACTATTTCATGTGCAACAGTATTTTTGTGGAACGAAATAAGTCAACATCTAAAAATTCTTGAACTGAAGAAGGAAACAATTATGCCTTTAAATACATAGAGTAAGACACAAATAATTAAACAATATAATTTTAACTTTTACTAATTAAATTTATGTCATGTTTCAAATCTTACTTAATACACTGTACATATTTAACGTTGTTTAAATAAATAATTTTAAAATCAAATAAAAGTCTGCATTTTGACTCGTACAGATTGGTTTCTAACTGGAATATGGCATGTTATGCAGCGATCTACACACTATACTATAAAAGTAAGTCATAAAGAGTTACAGTTTTTTATATAAATTTACATTAATTGAACTGAAAAGATTGTTACCTCTTCAATTAACTGAATGCAAAAAACTAAAAATGACCTATTCCGTCCTGTCCCTTCTATGTGGCATATCTAAAAAAACAGATATTTGATTAAAGAGCTTCGACAAAATGTGAACTTGGAATTCTAATTTGTATTAATAAAATCGTCTTTTAACAGTTTCCCTTAGGTCACATTTTCAGAATTACAGATAAGATCAGTGCAATCTCTGCCAATGAGGGATAATGTATATAAGAATAGCGGACTTTGGTCCACTCTGTTTCGTCCACATACCATAAAACATTGTATGCAGTACTAAGGACGACAGAGAGATTCAAATACACAAACTGCTATCTTCATTGCATCCTGTTAAAACGGAAGCTAGCCTAACGACATTACTAAAGCTTTTCACACTATAGAACAAAGCATGTATTAAGCTATTCAAATGTTGTGTGTCTAGAAAATATCTTCAATGATATCTTTATGATTGCAAATGATACAATCCACAGTGACATGAGAATATGTTTATACTTATTTGAATGAAATATTCTTAACCCAATTGTTTAGTCACAGTAATTTTTATTTACGATATAGAAGAGCTCATATTTGTTTTGCAGTAGTGCAGAACAGCACTGTGTACAAAATATGAAATTTAGTAAAAAATGATTATGAATGACGCAAGAGTGGTGAAGAACTTTCAGGTATTTGAGAACCATAAAAAGGATAAGAAAAATCCCCTTTCATTGGAAATTCCCCATCATTATTACCTTAGGAATAATCACTATTTTTTTAACTCTCGTAAACATCACGTTGAACAATTGAAAGTACAAAATGATATGAAAGGGACTTTCTTATTTTGTATTGGATGCATTGATGTCACAGAGATGATTTAAGGCAAGAATAAGATTTTAGCTGAGACAATAGGCAATTATAGAAGAGAATGGGGAGAATATTGTTCAAGAACGGACGGGTCAAAGTTTCTGAAAGTGACCTCTCCAAATTGAAGAGATCTAGACCTAATCTTTAACAGTTTGATGTTGATGTATTGGTCTTTGATTCTTTACTCATATTTGAGATATTTATCATTTACTGTACATGAAGTTCATACTGCACAATAGTTTGCTCGTCAGAAAATAAAAATATTATTCTTTAAAAGGCAGTGTAATCAGAAAACGTTATGGTAACATTTGGGAAATTCATAAGAGATGGTAGAATGTTTTCTGAATGTAACATAATGAAGTCCTCAAAAACCCATGGTTTACAAATCTGTCAGTAATAGTGATATTGTACGTTCACAAAAGATGAGATGACCTGTATTTCTAGTGAGCAGAATAGGCCTTGAAGTGTCAGTCCTTGAAGAAAATAATAATCATGAATAGCTGTCATGATTATCTTTTTACAGTATTTTATCAGAAGTAACTCTTATATTCATGTGGCAGGGAAGTATTCTGTATCACATTATGTATCTCAAACCCAGTTTTTTATATCATTGTAGGAACTGAAATATATAATACATTTAGTTAAAATGGAGAATGATATCTTTACATGAACCTTTACTCTCTTCTGTACATAACAGGTGTGCATCCTTTGGGTTAAGTAATATTAACACAAATAAGTTCAACAGAGTGATATATTTCATCTGTGATCAAAATATGATAGTAACTGTTCCTATATTATTATTTTAATGTGAACTTAATATAATATATATAAAAGAAGACATTTGAAATCTACACACATACAAACTTTCATACACGCTATGCATTCATGCAGTAGATACAATGAAAGTTCAGGATATAGTGAAACAACATTAGTATATTTTTCATTAGGCCATTTCCACACTTACGATAAATTTATATGGTCCCAATTCTATTTCTATAAAATGTGTATATTTTTTTTAGATACTATTTATTTAGTTAAAATTCATTTTACCTTCACTGACATTAAAATATTACTAATGAAGTTTCACTATAGATAAAATTAGATACATACACAGATACATATGAGAATACTCTATTTGAACTTACACATTATTCTTTAAAATATCAAGGAAGATATTTAAATCTATGTGTAAAGATTAATTTCTAAATTATGTTATGAGTTGCCAAGCAATCAGTCATTCAGTGTATAGATAACTATATACATAAAAAAAAAAAGTTCGCTGTATAAATAAAATCTGTACTATCCTTAATTTCACATCTGTGGGACATTATGGCAAGTGCTCTCCTTTATCTTTTCTTTAGAAATATACTTACAGTATATTTTAACAAAACTACAATATAAAAATTACAGTGCTATAGTCTTTACATTAAAACCAACGTAAAAACTAGGCCTCTGAGAAGCATGTTATGTCACTTTCAGAGTAGTTCCCACAGTTTTAGTGATCTGAAGTTTCAATTTGTACGAGATCTGTCAGGTACAGATTGGTTAATTCTGAGCCTGATTTGTTTTTCTTTATTATTTTTAAATTATTATTCTTGAAATGTCAAGTCGAAAACTGTGAATAGTATTTCATTACACATACTAAAAAAGAACAATTTCTCATGACTAAAATTCTATGGTTCGGATATAACTGTTTATATACAATTATTAAACTCATGGTTTGCTGAAAATAAAACGTGTTCGAGATATAAACAACACTGATGCAGGAAAGCTACGACTTATCCCGCTTCTTGAGTGAGCGTTTATTTGCACACCGACTGATAATGTCTGTCACATGACTCTTATGGTCGAAGATCTTCATAACTTGGCTTTTGGCCTCCTGCATCTGATCTTTGATTACTTTGCTCCTTTGTATATTTCCCTGAAATGAATGGAATTACATCAATTAAAAAGACAAAGTGGAGACGAGTTATTATGGTATTCACGTGACTCTTCTGGTTGTAGCAACACAAATAACAAAATAACAATGTATTAAATATTTGTACAACAGTTTATACGGAAAAACTGAATTTTGTTTGAATTTTTTTTTCTTGTTAGGAGGGAGGGAACATGCCACGCACTACGACCTGAGGTCTATTGTACACCCCCTATATGAGATGAGTTGCGTGCCCAACGATCCTCTACGCACACCGACCTAACCACTTGATCCCCTTAACGACCGGTCCCTACAGCCAACAGAGTCCATGTACCACTCCTGCTTCGGCAACCCCCTCAAGGCTCCCTTAACGGTCTGAGGCAGAAGTCCTCCCCCGAGAAGGTCTGCCCTGGGTTCCTTTGCAGAAGCCATCCACCATCACATGAATATAATCCACGGAGGCTGGTCGAGAGAGCCAGCAGCTTCGGAGGGCCGCCTGTAGAGCGATCTGAAAGCCAGAAGAAGTAACGGGATGATGAATGACAGGATGATAGGTGAGGAAAGGAAGTGGCGAAGATGAATGGGGTTCCAATCGCCTGATAAATTTACCTGATATTCATCCATAGGATGAGGGAAAAACCCTGAAAAAACCTCACCCGGGCAACTTATCCCAACCAGGGATTGAACCCGGGCCTGCTGGGTTCGAAGTTAGACTCGCTAACCCCTCAGCCACAACGATGGACTTGTTTGAATTGCAATTTAGCCTTATTACATTCATTGCAACTTATTTTCTAAAATATCATTTTCTATTAATTTTTAAATTGTTAGATTTTTATTACCATTAATATTGTACAGTGCTTACATTTTATCTACCTCTGCTTCCTTATGGAACCTGTGTTACGCATACCTGCTGATAGACAGTGTGCAGTAATAAGTTGAGTTTCAGTGCGGTTAAGTGTGTTGTGTGCAGTGTTGACTTTATTACTCTGTATCTGCTGTTTGAGTCATGGTTCAGAGATTTTCATTTGCTGTAACTTTATTAAAGTACGAATCACCTGCTCAGTAATGGAGAGAATTTCAAGAAAGCTTTCCTGGGGTTGATTCACTTGATAGGTCTACAGTTCTTTTCGGAATATGTATTATATGACTTTCTTGTGTTAAATTCTATCGTACCTGGTTTACATGTCTCGACTTTTTATGGGTCATCTTCAGAACTGGTCACGACCAGTTCTGAAGATGACCCATAAAAAGTCGAAACATGTAAACCAGGTACGATAGAATTTAACACAAGAAAGTCATATAATACATATTCCGAAGTGATACAGTATTAAAAGTTGTGTAATCAAGATGTATATATCTACAGTTCGTTCAATAATATAAAATAAAATAACAGGATCAGTGTTGGACAAGAAAAGAAGACAAAGGCGCAAGTGTTTAACTGAGGAAAAGTTGAATGACATCGGTGCTTGATTAGAACAATCGCCGCTAAAATCTCTCACGAAGTTAGCACAATAAGCTGGGGTAAGCCATATATCAGAACATAATGTGACAGAATTATCAAAATTTCATCCATACGAAGTTACAGAAGTGCACGCTCTAGAGCCAGAGGATCCACATATGAGAATTAATTTGCAACTGGAATGACTCAAAATGAAGTGGTATTTAATAAAGGCAATGGTGCACTCACAGCGATAGATAAGTGCTTGAACAAATGGCAGAATATAGAGATAAAAAAACCTGTTTAATATTTATAGAGCTATGGTAGAATCGAAAATATTGTATAATATAGAAATTTGGGGTAATGATTTATCTAGATATGATAGAACTAGAGCTAAATTTTTTTTCTAGGAATCCCGTGGAATGCCTCTAACCTAGCTGCTAGATTCGAAATGGGGGTAGATAGTATTATGGGAACGATACTAGTAAGGGAAATAAAATTCTTAGGTCATATTTTGGAGAAGGAAGACAGTGCCATTGAAAAGATGTGTTTGCAGTTTCTTCGGGACACGAATTTGAAATCCAACTGGCTAGAAGATTTAAAGAATAAGGTGAGTAGATTAGGTCTAAGATGGTTATGGGAGGAAATTGGAGTAATGAATTTAAATGTAGGCCTAATTTGTAAAATGGTAAAAGAGAGGTGTAATGAAACTACGAGACAGGAATTATATCAAAATCAAAATGAATTAAGAACATTAAGTAACTATAATTACATTAAAACGTCATGGGAACAAGAAGAATATGTCAGAATAAACAATAGGAAATTGAGGATGGGCTTAGCTTGGTGGAGACTAGGAATATCGAAATTGAAAAACAGGAGGGTACCATAGAGATGGATATCTGCCTCCTTTGCGGCATGAGAGAAGATGCATTCCATATATTATTAGAATGTCAAGTAACTGCCAATACAAGGAAAAAATGGTTAAATAATACATTTTTGAATATGAATAGATATGTAGCATATAAGAAAATATGTAATATAACTAATATAAGAGAGTTAAATAAAATGGGCGAATTTTTAATGATAGTGAAGATGAAATGAGAAGAGAAAGTTATTTTTATTGTGTAAGCATGTAAATCATGTTTATTTATCACGTAACGCCAATATGTATCCCAATGTGTTGTTTTTTTATTATTAATCTATTTTTTTGTGTACATTTTATTCAATTGCCGGTTTCTGGTTTAATTATGTGAATCCTACTTAATTCTAATGTAATACTAATATGTATACTAATGTGTTTATTTTTATTTTTACTCTGTACATTTTTTATTGAATTATCGGCTTCTGTTTTTATGTGATTCGTATTTGATTCTAACAACATTAATAATATTCCACTACGTTTATTTTTATTTTATGACGTAAATTTTTATGTAACTACCTCTTTTGATCTCATTATGTACCCAAATTGTATCAGAACGCAATTACTTAATTCCGATCCAGTTGTATGTTCAGCTATGTAAGCAAGTTTTAATCCTGGTTGAGTGTAAGAGAAGGCTTTATGGCCTTAACTCTGCCAGGTTAAATAAAGCCATTATTATTATTATTATTATTATTATTATTATTATTATTATTATTATTTAAAAGTAATGGTGTATTAAATTGATCTTGTAGTGTGTATGTGTCTGGGGTAATATAGAATTGTAACAGGTCTGTCTTACAGATATATGACAGATGAATAAATATATATCATATCATATCATATCATATCATATCATATCATATCAATTTGCAACTGGTTTATTTTAATCTGTACATGATGGTGATGAGGCATGGTTTCATCTGCATGGACGAGTTAACACTCAAAATAATTGGTACTGGTCAGAAGATAATTCACAACTTATTCATGTAAGTCCATTACATGATCCTAAGGTCAATGTAAGATGTGCATTAAGTGCAAAATCGGCCCTACTTTTTTTTTTTTTCACAAAACAATTAATGGTGATCATGCATTCACATCAAATCAATCAATATTCCCATCATTTCTGCGTGGAACATAGGGCTCTCAGAAAGCTTCTCCATCTGACTATTTCTGGCCAACACCTTAATCTCACTCCATGTCTTCCCCATCGTTTTTGCTTCTATGAGAACAGTTCGTTTCCATGTTATCTTGGGTCTGCCAATTCCTCTCCTGCCCTGTGGATTCCAATCCAATGCCTTCCTGGCGGGGTCATCTGGAGGTCGGCAAAGTGTATGTCCCAGCCATCCCCACTTCCTATGCCGAATTTCAAATTCAACTGGTTTTTGTTTAGTTTTTAACCATAGGTTTTTGTTGGATATCTGGACCGGCCAGAATATTTTTAATATGTTTCTCAAACATCTATTAATAAAAACTTGTGGTTGCTTGATAATAGTTTTAGTTATTTTCCAGGTTTCACAGCCATATAAAAGCACGGATTTTACATTTGTGTTAAAAATTCTCAGTTTAGTATTTATTGTATAGGCAGCACTCTTCCATATAGGCTTTAGCAGCCCAAAGGCATATCTTGCCTTCTTTATTCTTACTCTCACATCGCTATCTGTACCACCATTCTGGGAGACTATACTGCCTAGATATGAGAATTCCTTCACATTTTCAATTACGCCGCTGCTTAGAGTTAGAAGAGTAGGTTGATTGGTACCTATGCGCAATTCTTTGGTTTTATTAATATTGATTTGAAGACCCACCTTCTGTGCTTCCTTTTCCAATTGTTGCAGTTTGGCTTTCATATCTTTAAAGGAATGAGCTAAGAGACAGATATCATCCGCATAGTCTAGATCTTCTAGTCTACCGGAGAGCCCCCAACGGATTCCTCTAGGGGAAACATTCACTCTTCTTAGAGTTGCATCTAAGACCAGGTTAAAGAGGAGGGGTGATAACACGCAGCCTTGCCTTACACCTATGCCGACATGAATGACTTCTCCAATGTTATTCTTATGAATTACTCTGCAGCTGGCATTCCGATATAATTCTTTAATGATGTTTATAAGTTTGGTGCATGCACATGCACATATATTATTATCTAGTCATCAAGTTTACTTTTTCAAGCGATATTTCTAGATTTTCTCTAAGCTTTACCACTTCTTGTGTGAATCCATTTTGGGTCTTTAGTGTAAGTGTAGATTCATTATATCTATACCATTTATTGAAATTTAGAATATGAATATGACAACTTATCTGCCCATCAAATTGTGAAGAAGTATGCTCAGTGAGGATGGTTTATCTCAAATGTGCAAAATTTGACTAACAAGATACAAACAACTGGCAACATCAACCATAAAGCTAGAAGTGAAAGACTTTGCTCTGTTCGAATTCCAGATACAAATTCAAATATTCACAAGACAGCATGACTTATAGGAGGGACCCTATTTTATGGTAATAGCGATATACTGTAAGTGAAATTTTCTGTAAACCCTGAATTTTTGCATTTTTGGGTATTTATTGTAAAAAATATGCCATTTGCAGTGAATTTATAAGCGTGAAATGAGTATTTAGGAAGAAATGTCGCAAAATAAGAATGCAATACATGCGAAACTGGCAAAAGAAAAATATTGTGATTTAGGTTTTTAAAATATTAGTTCATATAAATGTATTAGAGAGGAGCGCTTGTCAGTGTATCGTCACATAACTGTGCTGGTGACATAGGGTTGCCAACCCTCCCATTTCCCAGGATCTCCCATATTTGTCCCTAATTTTTAACTGTCTCTCGGCTCCTGTATTTTTCTTCTCTTCAAGCATGTTTCTCCCTTATTTTTGCATAATGTAAAAATTGTAATTCTAAACATTTGATTTTGCCATGCATGATAATGATTTATACGATAAATTTTGTTGTTCAAGAGATGCATTAAAATGTGCAGTTTTTATAGAATGTAATACTTGCCACCCGTTTAAAATCAGAGCACGTTAATGGTATAAATTTGGAAAAACTGACGAGTTTTGTTCTAAGCATACCAAGTAGTAATGCTTATACAAAGAGGATGTTTCACCTCATGAATAATACATGAATAATAATTGAACATATGTTCAAAATAGGAGCACGAAACATCTAATCAAATCAGAACTGCAAACTGCAGTCGACTTCAACTATTACAAGAGACAAAATCTGTATCAAAATACACTTAATTTAAGCCTAGCTGTCGATGTGTACAATAAAGTTCAATAACTTCAAGGGAATTGTTCCTGAACCGGGTGCTGATCCCGGGACCTTTGGCTGAATGCACCAATGATCTACTGACTGAGCTACCCAGAAACCTCACTCGACAATCTCAATTTTTTCCTTTATATGCACATAATTCGAGTGGTCTGAGAAGATGCCAGAAACCCACACTGAGTACACACAAACTCTGTGTGACTTGTCAGGCGAAGTTCCTGGGTAGCTCAGTCGGTAGAGCACTTGTGTGTTCAGCCAAAGGTCCTGGCCCCAGAACAATTTTTTTCTTAAAATTATTCAAGTCTTCTTCACAAGGAGCTTTATCTGAAAGCCAGATCTGCATGCAGAATAAAGTTTTTTTTTTTCAGTAACTGAACCGAATAATTTGTCTATTTTCTATGCAAAATTTTGTCGATTCCTTAGTCTCCCGTATTTTCTTCAAAAAAAGTTGGTAACCCTATAGTGACATCACACAGCTTGGTTTGTGGTTGCAGCATGCTATGGTGTTCCCAGATCATGTCTTTTTTGTCGAGTGTGTTTTCATATGGTTGTTAGTAGGTTTTTTTTTTCCTCCACCAGATACAGATTTCGAAATTTGATTGAAATACCGAAAAGTAAAGTCCTATGTAAAGAAAGTTGCAGGTATGACAATGATGATCTTGTATCTAATGTTTTTTAAAGTTTGCATGAAGATCTTGGAGTCTGCTCAGAGAAGTTTCTCAACTACTCTAACATCGTGACAACAAATAGGACAAATCTTCACCCTGAAAATGTGTTTATTTTTTGGACACAACATTTAATTCTTGCTTACAAAACTTCTTAATACTGTGTCTTATTTTATGATAATTAGTCATATTAATCTGTCAGCTTACTTTATAATATTTTTTATTTTTCTGTTATTCTACAGCATACAATTTAAGAAAAAGTTAAAAAAAGTAAAGGAGGTTAAAAAAAATGTATTCATTGTATAGTGACTTAATATCAAGAAATTAAGATATTTTTCTCTGTGGCTAGTTTTTGTTTTTAGTGACTTCTATCTAAATTTAGACATACCTATTTTATTTCCTAGTGCCAGTCGGATGAAATGTACAGGAACAGTCATTCTCCACATTAAATGTATAGACCATTTCAGATGACAATCTCAGGATAAGGGATACAAAGCAATTTTTTCATTTGTATAATTCTTCCTTCATTGTTTCTTAAAACTATCATAAAATACTTTTAGTTGTTTCACAGTCTGTGTAGTAACTTCTGGAAGGGAATTGTACTTGCGAGCCAGTTTTTCCCCCTAGTAGATTCTTCATGATGAACCGATATACACATATCATCGGTTGTCTTGTTTTTAATTATATTTGAATACTAGCCGTACCCGTGCGCTCCGCTGCACCCGTTAGAAATAAATATAAAGTAATTACATAATTAAAATAGGACATTTGATCCAGGGAACATTCGTGTTTGATAGAAGGATAAATCGTTTAATATGTTACTTAATTTAAATTGCATCCAAATAATTAAAATGCGATCATTTTGGTCCAGAGACACTCATTTGGTGCAATGACAATTCCTTTAACATGTTTCTTAATGTTTATTGCATGCAACCATAGTGTACTGAAGATTGACATCATTTAGATTTAATGTGTATATTTTATTTTACTTGTTATAGGTTTCCATTGAATTATGGTAATAACTTAATTTTAACCATTGTTTTCTACGTATTCAGTAAATGGCGCTTGGCCCACTATGGTTCTGAACCCTTCAAATATCTTAAATTATATTATATTATATTATATTACATTAAATCATATCAGAAGTTACTGTATTATGTCCATCTAGAGAAACTACACTTTCCAATGGTGGAATAATAATTAATTATACAAATCGGTTAATTTAGCTTCCGATATTACTTCATACAAACACAGAAATATTCTCTGTAGGCTATCTTTCATAGCTTTCGATTGTTGCTGTCCAAGGCCCCTTATAGACGAAGTCATTTGTTTTTAAATTCATTACACGGCCTTAGATGGCAGTTATTTTAATTTTAAAACTCATTTATCTCATTAAATATCAGTCCTATCAAACTTTTTCAAGGAATAAAACTTATCGCAAATTATTTTTAAAGAAACTTTTGTTATGTAACATTTTTCACAAAAATGAATAATAAACGAGATATTTCGATTCATTTAATTCAGGCCCCCATATAACCCCCCTTTTAAATAGTGTATTTTGAATGCCATATAGCCTAAAATCTAAGTTACAACGAACTTAATTTATATTCCAATTTTCATCGAAATCGGTTCAGCCATTATTGCGTGAAAAGGTGACAGACAGACAGACAGACAGACAGACAGACAGACATACAAACAAAAATTTCAAAAAAGCGATTTTCGGTTTCAGGGTGGTTAATTATATATGTTAGGGTCAATTATTTTTGGAAAATCGAAAATTACCAGAAACATTTCGGCTACAAATTTATTATTGGTATAGATTTTGGAAGCACATCTACAAATATTTCCGTCTCTATATTGATATAATTAAAGTTCCTAGCTAGTTTTATTCTTTCCTCCACTTTCTATATTTTGTAACCACATTCCTTCATTATGCAAATGATATAAACTGGCACTGAATTTATGATATAATAGGCTGTGGTTTCATAAAAATTTTGTGATATAGTTATGAAAAATTCATTGAACGGGTTTATTTATCCGTAATGAGGCAATACTTACTGTTCATTAAATGTTAAGAAAATATAGTTGGTGAACAGTTCACATTTTAGTAAATTGTTAAATATTTTATGGTATTTTGAATTGTAAAGATTGTTTAACAGAGGTGCATCAATGTAAATAAAGTATGACTAAACAGATTAGCACCTTTTATTTTACTCTTAACGGGCTACACAACGTTTCATTTAACATATCACTCACTGCCTTTTTTTTTCGTCATTCATTAAATAGTGACAGCTCCTTATAATATCGAACTCGCGATTTTCCTTGTATAGCTCTTTGCCTTGTTTGTTCTGTTTCTACCAATACTTCGTTAGGAATTTCAATGCGATCCATTTCTACAAATTAATCTCAGACAAAACCATTTGTAGTAAACACTTTTATTTTATTTTCCTACCATAGTAACCGATTATGACGTTTTCTCTATCATAAGGTTTGTTTCAGCACGGTTCAGAATCGATTCTGAACTGCCTGCTCATGCACAGTAGCCCAATGTGTTTTCCAACAAGACTAGAACAGATTCAAATAATGAATTCCCAGTTCCCTGCCCCAACATGCTTCAGAACTCGTTCAGAACAAGTGAAATTGGTTCTCGATTAAGAGCAGAACTGGAAATTCTGAACTGTTGATGCATGCACAGATGGTTTAATCTGAAGTTATGGTTAAAATGCATCGACTAGGCACGTTAAAATAAAAAAATAATCGAACATGAATGATTTGGAAGATGATAGTGATATATTTTATGATGAATTAAGTTCGGAAGATGAATATAATTTTAATATGAGAAGAAACTCTGAAGGCCTTGAAAAAACAGTTCAAGAAATGTTCCAACAACGTAAAATCTCGAACTACTGGGTGTTCAGTTCAAAATGTGTCATGGCTCGCTGTATGCCGTCATGTGGCTAGCCGATGAGCCTAGAGAATTCAATCTTCCTACACTTCCGCAGAGGTGTATAACCTGTGAGGCAGAGAAGTTGCCTAGCAAGTATGGCGTTCATTCTGAAGAGTACGTACCGATACGTATGGTAACACCGGTAGTGGCAGGAATGTGAACTGTTTGGAAATATGTACTGTCGGGATATGGGGAGAGGGTTAAGACGATTACTTACGTATTTGTTGACATTAACTTCGATAGTCAACATGGACACGGAGCATTTGATTTGTGTTGTGGAATGTTACCGTACGCAACCGATGATAACAAATACCCTGCGTACGACTTGCCGGCGCAAAACACAGTTCGAAAGAGGTTATGGTAGCACACAGACCGTACAGACCGCCATCTATTGCTACGACGTTCAAGTTATACCATACACGTTCTCAAGTTCAGATTGAAGAATGCCTTAGATAATAGGCAACTTCTCTGACATATAAGCTGAAACTCGCTTCAAATCGGTGACCCAACAACAGTGACGTCATGACACACTTTGAAATGAACACCCAGTAGTTCTGACACCCTACACAACTGGTACATGCATCAAAAGAAGTTCGGTATTAGTTCAGAATGCATTCTGAATTGCTTGCTGGAACAAACCTATACTTACTTACTTACTTACTGGCTTTTAAGGAACCCGGAGGTTCATTGCCACCCTCGCATAAGCCCGCCATTGGTCCCTATCCTGAGCAAGATTAATCCAGTCTCTATCATCATATCCCACTTCCCTCAAATCCATTTTAATATTATCTTCCCATCTACGTCTCAGCCTTCCCAAAGGTCTTTTTCCCTCCGGTCTCCCAACTAACACACTATATGCATTTCTGGATTCACCCATACGTGCTACATATCCTGCCCATCTTAAACGTCTGGATTTAATGTTCCTAATTATGTCAGGTAAAGAATACAATGCGTGCAGTTCTGTGTTGTTTAACTTTCTCCATTCTCCTGTAACTTCATCCCTCTTAGCCCCAAATATTTTCCTAAGCACCTTATTTTCAAACACCCTTAACATATGTTCCTCTCTCAAAGTGAGAGTCCAAGTTTCACAACCGTATAGAACAACCGGTAATATAACTGTTTTATAAATTCTAACTTTCAGATTTTTTGAGAACAGACTGGATGATAAAAACTTCACAACCGAATAATAACAGGCATAGTACCGGTAACTGATTAAGATGTTTCTCAATTGTTATCTTATCTACAAATACTCAATAATTTCTGTTCCAGCAACATGCAAAATTCAATTATTAATTTATTTTCTCTTAAGATATACAATTCAAAATACCATAAAATGTTGTACAATGCACGACAAGAACTCAACATGCTTATTTGGATAGTTAATATTTCATTTGGGTTGATTTACTGAAGCTTGGTGAGACTGGCCATAAGATAAGAGTTTTTCTATTATTACATTTCTCAGATTCTGTCACAGTTTCCACAGGAGTTTCAAATGAAGGAAAAACAAAATTATTTTCATTCAAAAGGGAATCAAGCTCAATGCAAAATCATACTATGGAGATGTCATAACTCAGATGTTTCCAGAAATAGAAGATGCCATGCCAAGTTATTTACTTTACGCAAGATGGGGTATCATCTCATCAGGCAAAATATGCTGTTTTCTAATGCCAGGCGTTTGATAATAAAGTCATTTGACCTCTTGCACTCCAATATTTTTCAAAGATATTATCATGGTCAGCCACTGAAGCACAGATTTTGAGGTATTCCGAATCCATTTCTTGGTTTGAGTTGCACAATGGGCAGTTAGGGGACTGATATATTCCAATTCTATGCAGGTGTTTGGCCAAACAATCATGGCCTTTTGCCAATCTAAATGCAGCTACAGACGATTTTCGTTGTAAATCGGGATCAGGGAAAATATACAGTGGAATACCTCCACATGAACTGTGGTAATTTCTCTAGTGCACAATTTATAGTCATCCTGTTGTCCAGATCTTAATCCTATGGACTATTTTGTGTGGAGTCAACTGCAGAAGCCAGTTTACTAGAAGACAAGAATTCGTGATCTTGAACATTTAAAACAATACTTTAAACTTAACAACGAACTAAGAAGAGAAACTGATAAAGGTGAAGGAAGATTGGATGAAAGAGAAATGTAATGAAATAGAGGATCTAGAGAGAAAAGGAAGATATGATTTAATGTACTGCGAAATAAGATGTTTGGACTTCAAAAATAAGAAAAGAAAATCCATGTGGTTGATAGAGGATGAAATCGAAAATGTAATAACAGACAGACCAGGTATACTGAACAGATGGACGAAATATGTAGAAGAGACAGGGATGACTTGACTATAAAAGACGAAGCAGCCATATCAGAAGACAAAAAGGATTTTCTATTTTAAGGGAAGAAGCTGAGCTAGCTCTTAGGGAAATGAAGAATGGGAAAGCAACAGGAGTTGATGAAATCCCCACTGAATTAATGAAATGCTTGGGTGAAGACAAGAAAGAAATTCTATCATTATGCAACGAAATATATGAGAAAGAGGACTGGCCTGAAGATTTTACGGACACAGTATTGCTTCCAATACCGAAGACAAATAATGCAAAGAAATTAATTGAGTTCAGAACTATCAGCCTAATATCACACTCGGCGAAGAGTTTTCTGCAAATACTGAATCGAAGTTCATATTCTAAGATGGAAGAACAGTTGAAAGAGGAGCAGTTTGGCTTCAGGAAGGAAAGTACGAGAGATGCAACTGGACTGTTACGAACAACCGGCGAAAGATGTCTAGAGAAGAATAAAGTGTATATAGTATTTGGGATCTAGAAAAGACATTTGATAGAGTGGATTGGAATAAACTGATGGGGATCCTGGAAAAAATTGGCGTACATTGGAAAGCTAGGAGGCTGTTCAGTAACCTTTATATGAAACAAGTCAAAGTCAGGATAGGAGAAGAAATGTCAGAAGGAATTAAAATAGGGAAAGGAGTACAAGGATGCCCTATATCACCAACACTGTTCAACATCTACTTGGAAGGTTTAGTGAAAACTGTTTTCAAAACATGGGAGGAGTGATAATAGGAGAAAGAAGAATAAAGTGTGTAAGATTTTCTGATGATATGGCATTGTTAGCAGATGAGAAGATGATACTAAGAGATATGCTACTGGAGTTGAGTGATAGCTGTGAGCAGTATGGAATGAAGATAAATGCCAAGAAGACGAAGACAATGGTCATAGGAAGAAAAGTAAAGAAGGTAAACTTGCGAATTCTAAATGAGGCAGTAGAGCAAGTGGACAGCTTCAAATACTTGGGGTGTACTATAAGTAGTAACATGAGCTGCTGCCAAGAAGTCAAAAGGAGAATACTGTAGCAATGGCAAAGGAAGCTTTTAATAGAAAAAGGTGCATTTTCTGCGGACCTCTGGAAAAAGAACTAAGGAAGAGGCTAGTGAAGTGTTTTGTGTGGAATGTGGCATTGTATGGGGCAGAAATATGGACATTACTAAGATATGAAGAGAAATGACTAGAAGCATTTGAAATGTGGATATGGAGAAGGATGGAGCGTATGAAGTGGACAGACAGAATAAGAAACGAAGCTGTGGTGGAAAGAGTGGATGAAGAAAGAATGATGCTGAAACTGATCAGAAAGAGAAAAAGGAATTGGCTGGGTCACTGCCTTCTGGACGGAATGGTGAATGGGAGAAGAGTTCGGGACAGAAGAAAATATCAGATGATAGATGACATTAAGATATGTGGATCATTATGTGGAGACAAAGAGGAAGGCAGAAAATAGGAAAGACTGGAGAATGCTGGGTTTGCAGTGAACGACCTGCCCTTGGACAGAACTCTATGAATGAATGAATTGACTGTTGGGACCAGCTCCATCAAAGACTTCTATTAGCAATGGAGAAGATGCCTACAAATGGTTGTTCAGGCAAATGGTGGCCATACAGAGTATAATTTTTAATTGTGTTCATTTGAAAATTAATTAATTCTTAATTAATAAATTCTTGTATTTCGAAGCAATAAACTGCCTCCAAAATGGATTTTGTTTTTGCATCACGTAATATTAACTTCCCTGAGATTTTAAATGAGCCTCAAATCAAGGTAATAAATATGTCTTGTTAATCTAGAAAGTCTGCTCTTTTCATTGGTACATTAATTATACAGAAATGTTACGTATTTCAGAAAATAAAGCCCACCACTGTGTATATATGTAAAAATGGGAGAATGATGGTATACATTTATGACGTGTGAAAGAAACCTGTCTCTGAATGAGAGAACTCCAGATGAAATCTACCGACCATATCTTTGACTATGTCAAATATCCAGCTCAGACAAAATCTCCCAACTAGGCCCATTGGACCCGTCGACCATCAGCAGGTGTGGTCCTCCAGACTTTCTGGGGGTTGTGTGTGGATGAAGTAGCCACCAAAACGTTAAAATATGGTGTTCACTTAAATCGGCTATAACTTGCCATTTAGAGGTCAAATGACTTTATTGACAAATGCCTGGCATTAGAAAACAACAACAACATATTCAGCTCAGATGGGTAACACAACGAGTGTACAGGTGATCTATGTGCATGTGAGATTTTTATTCATCCTCCATCTGTAATATATCCAAGGCTCCATATGAACTTGCAGAGCAAAACTATTCTTAAATATGAGTAGTTAAAATGTGTAAAATTCAGTATTTCAATAAGCAAGAAATTAACTTTTGGAATGTTTATAAAAACCTATCATGATGGAGGGAAAAACTTTAATAAGGAAATTCTCTTGTTTCCCACATACACGTGCGTTTTTCTAGTACTCAATTTTTTTTGGTAACTTTATAGCATCTATTAGATGCTTTATGGTTGTGCTAACAGATGGAGTTACTTGTCAACAATGTGACGCTGAAACATGTGTTCAGGTTACTGCCCAGAGACAGTCCTGATGTATTTTTATATTTGTGATGATTGGTTAATTAATATTAACCCGGCACACTCACAATCACACTCACATTCATACTAATTTCCAGACTCTAAACACCCAGGGAATTCCTCTTCAAGAAAAATTCACCGAGAGCTGAGCCCGGGAATCGAACCCGGGACCTCTTAATCTGGAAGCCAGCATGCTGACCAACAGACCACGGAGGCAGTCAAAGAACTCAAATATTTTTAAAAATTGTGACAATTTCTAAATATAATTTTCATTTAAATAACTTCATATACTGGTACTGTAAACTTCTCAAGGGTACATGAAGCAAGCTACGAAATAATGTTTATTTGTAAAAACTTACCTTGATAAGCTCATTGACTCTATTAACATCTTTATCAAGTTCCTTTCCAGTCTTCTTCTCCATCACTTTTAGCATGGCTGTCAGTTTTTCGAACACTTGCATCTCAAGATCAGACTGAAACGCATTAAAAATACAAGTGTTACTTACATCTTTGGCTCCACTCAATGAAATTTCAATTTAACTTTTCTAACTTTGCTTATGTGATTTCCTTTTCTTTCTCTTCACTTGTTTTCCACAATGAACACCTCTACATCCTGAATTTTGGGAAAGAGGAGAAATTATGCCAGCTTATATTATTTTACGCGAGTGTATAAACTTTATTTACTCAGCTTCCTCCAAGTGGAGACTGCCTAAAAGATAAAGTTTACTATGAAAAAGAGTAAACAAATACAATGGAAAAGCGAAAAAAAGAAAAAGGGGGAAAAAAATATATATATATACTGTAAATAAATGAAAACGATTAAACAAATCATCAATGATACCAGTAGAAACTTCAATTCTTCCTAGTATCTATCATGTTATCAAATGATTGCAGTCGTCTATTCAGTCCACATTGCAGGACCCAACTTATGAGTGTGCAGATCGCCACAGAAAAGAGATCAGTTTATTCAAATGTAGAGATGGTTTCTTAGGATTTCTATAGATCCCTTCACTTCACTTCACACAGAGAGACTTCAGTAACAAGAATTTGTCCTAGACCAAACTGCTTGCAAAAATGCGCCAATCTTTTTGCGAAGATCCCTCTAACCCCAAACAGATAAGCGTTAAATATGAATTTGTTCAAATGATGATTCCTCTGTTATCAATCATGTACATTATTGATTTATCAGTTTCAAGCATTTCCATTTATGTATGCAATTTGTTGGTATATGTTACATCCACTGTATATCTTAACACCTGGTATATAATGGACAAAAATAAGCAATTAAGTTCATAATAAATTACGTTCTGAATAAATTTTGACTCCTAAATAAATGAACAAATATAGTATCAACTATGTCTCTCCATACCTATCTTTCAGTAGAAAAAATAATTTACATTGTTAAGAAGAGGTACAGATTTGACCTTTCGCATGGCTCTTAATGAACAACGAATTCACAGTTCTAAGATTCAAGGGGGATGTCTATTCTGCTTGATTGACAGTAGAGTGCAGGATATATAGGTAAAGGATCGAAGATCATATCGTGGGGTTTCTGCAAAATCCCAGTAACTCCAATTTTTCTGAAAATGGAGTTATTATCTGAATATGTAAAATATTATGCTCCATCATCTGGAAAACCCCACTTACTCCTGTGAGATATAGTTTTGAAGTTGTAGTCTAGGTCAGTTTTCAGTAAGTCCTAAAATGACATTTTATTGCCAGGGAAAAACCTTTAAAATCACTTAGTGAATTTTTACAGAACTTTTATATAGTTTCCTACAGCCTCTTATACAGGGAGAATCCTGCAAGTCCATCAACACTATTGATATAATTAACATTATTAAGTTTTGCTTTTTAACAGAAATTGGAACGTGTCTTATGCATTTCTTGACCAATATTATTCCAGATAATAAAGTCAAATAGGTTTCCATGTTCTCAGATATTTGTGGAGGACAAAACCGAATTCAGCGTATTGTAGCACTTTTAATGTACAGTCTTAGAAAAAAGTTTTGTAGCACAGATACTTTAAAAGTCTCAGAAAGGAGGCAATGCATGTTTATAATCAAACAAAGTATATTTAGGGTAAGCAAGCCCTCCCTATACAGCCCATGTTAAATTTTAAAATTTCAGGTGCACTTTATTCTGGATGTATCTGAGGTACAAACTCCAATTTTTCAGGGATTATTTAATATACATTTATCTTTAATAATACGAACTAGTTTTGATCAAATGTTATTAGTTTTTTAATTATTAATTTTTTCTAAATGTTTAATTTTGTGTTTATGTTCAAAATTTGAAAACTCAGGTTCTAAGTAATTTACAAAAATTTCCTTTCATATTATTATTAGTTATGTTCTTCCTAATGTACATTCCAAATTTCATGCATTTATCTTTAATGGTGTTGATGTAACGTGCACCAACGTTACAAAAAATGTACAATTGAGAAAAATGGAGTTTAAAATTTTGGCAAATATTCTCATACTTAGGTGCACTGCTAGGACATTCCAGCACCATAATCTGGATCTTCTGTGTCCTCATGGCTTCTCTTCTTATTCCTCTTCAATTTTCTTCCTTTTTGATGCGAAGAGAGTCTAATTCCTTCAAGATGTTATGGTATTGAAGCCTGGTTCAATCCTTAACTTTTGTAAGACTTCGACTCTTCCAATATTTCCATCATTGGATCATATGATGGCATCTCTTAGTCCTAATCTAAGTGTACTGACACTACCAAAGACTGTTTTGGGGATCCTGCATCACAGAACACGGTTAAATGCTTCGTTTGTATTTTGAAACTTACTGTGCAAACATTTTTTTAGCAACTCTGGATGGTACAAGTCTCTATATATTGGTTTTATGGCAATAACAGATTCTGGTAAACCATGGTGTTTATAATGAGGTACCTTTCTATTATATTGGCACCACGAATTGTCACCTTTAGGGCACAGGTCATGTTGGGGATGATCGTCAGTGGAGAGTCCGTGAAAATATGTAGCCCATACTGCACTCCTCATATCCTGTAGACTATGCAAATTATTTCTTAGGGCTTGATCATAGTAATTTTGTAATTTATCTATCATCCCATCTGTAAGTCTCTTTGATCTCCCAACACCTTTGCCATCTGAAAGTTTCTTCCCCACTAAATCTTTCTTGAGTTTGAGAAGCCTGGAACCCATGCGCTTTTGTACATGTCCAATGCACTCCAGTTTCTTCACAGTACAATCGTCCCTGATTATATGGTTTACTTTCCACAACTTTTACAAAATCATTACTGTCTCCATCACCTAAGTACTGCTTTTATTTTACACCATGAGTCTGGTTGGAATGTTGAAAAATACATACAGCTCCCTTTGCCTCCATCAAAATTCTTTACACAACCTTCATGAGTCCCTAACTTTTTGCATGTATAACAATATTTTGATAGCAATTCTGAATCTAAAACTTTGCCTGTATGAACTGAAGTAGCTACCACAACTCATGGTTTGACATGTGGTGTCTCTTATGCCATGTTCCATCTATTGCAACTGGAATCTTATCATCACTGTCATTGCATTGCACTGCTTCCTTACATGCTTACATACTATCTTTGAGACACTATCAGCTGATTCTTGAATATGTCCAATCACCTTATGAAATTTTGAATGAGGCTTAGACATTCATCATGACACACAATCTACCAGCATAACCTTTTCCAATACAGCGTAGCCCATATATGAATCTTGTATTCACTTCATATCCACTAGCAATAACTTTTGATGTTTGAAAAGTGCCTTCCTTTCTGCACACTGCACACACTATTACTAATCATCTGGCAAGTCCTTTTCGTTTCTTTATGTCTTCTTGAATTGACAGAGACACATTCACATTTACATTTTGTTTTTGAGATAATGCTTTTGACATCAGTTCCAAATCCACTAGTACATAACCAGATTTTAACATGTTATTTTCACAAATATTAGACTGTTGCATTTCACACATCTCATCAAATAATTCTATGGAAGATGAAAGTTTCTTCTTCAATAAACTAGAATTTGTAACACACTTACCGGCTCTGGTAGTTGTTACATTTGCTTCACATGGTGTTCGGTCAAACCTCTTCTGCACTAAATACATTACTAACTTTTCCATTACTAATTAAATCACTAGTAACTTCCTTCTTTCTTGTATAAGTGTTCCCAGTAAACTTTCTCTTTCCAAACTTCTGATTTCTTCCCATTTTTTACCTTCACAAATACAAAATAACAAATATTTATGTTTACCTCGCTTCTCGTTTCCTTGGAAACCAAACCATAGATGACCATGACCAAAGAGAAAGTTGACAGAGGCATCAACAGAAAATATGAAATTTCTCGCAAAAAACAAGAGTTAGTTCATAAAAATATCTTCAACAGTTTAGGAAATATATCGAAAAACATTAATGTCTGCAAAAGTGGGCATGGTCAGAAAAGACATGCAATCAATTATATGCTCATTAAAAATCCAATTTTGGTCCGAATAGATTATAAACCGCATATTCGCATTCAAAACACTTGAAACACCAATAAACACCGGAAATCCAAAAATCCATATTTTGAACCATAAACGAAGGCTTGCTTACCTTCATAAACAATGCATTTGCTAAATATCCATGTCGGGGAAGTACGAAAACTGAGGTAGGGCCTAAATGATAATATAGTGCAAAACATGCATGAATTTCATCTGTGAGGAAATGTACCATACTGTATAACACCCCTGCACAAGCAGCGGGGAGCTGTACAGGTCGCTGCTAGTAGCTTCTGTATTATTAGATTCAAGGCAATATCCAATATGCACTTACCAGTACTTACTTACTTACAAATGGCTTTTAAGGAGCCCGAAGGTTCATTGCCGCCCTCACATAAACTCGCCATCGGTCCCTATCCCGTGCAAGATTAATCCAGTCTCTATCATCATACCCCACCTCCCTCAAATCCATTTTAATATTATCCTCCCATCTACGTCTCGGCCTCCCTAAACGTCTTTTTCCCTCCGGTCTCCCAACTAACACTCTATATGCATTTCTGGATTCGCCCATACGTGCTACATGCCCTGCCCATCTCAAACGTCTGGATTTTAAGTTCCTAATTATGTTAGGTGAAGAATACAATGCGTGCAGTTCTGTGTTGTGTAACTTTCTCCATTCTCCTGTAACTTCATCCCGCTTAGCCCCAAATATTTTCCTAAGCACCTTATTCTCAAACACCCTTAACCTATGTTCCTCTCTCAGAGTGAGAGTCCAACTTTCACAACCATACAGAACAACCGGTAATATAACTGTTTTATAAATTCTAACTTTCAGATTTTTCGACAGCAGACTGGATGATAAGAGCTTCTCAACCGAATAATAACACGCATTTCCCATATTTATTCTGTGTTTAATTTCCTCCCAAGTGTCATTTATATTTGTTACTGTTGCTCTAAGATATTTGAATTTTTCCACCTCTTCGAAGGATAAATCTCCAATTTTTATATTTCCATTTCGTACAATATTCTGGTCACGAGACATAATGATATACTTGGTCTTTTCGGGATTTACTTCCAAACCGATTGCTTTACTTGCTTCAAGTAAAATTTCCGTGTTTTCCCTAATAGTTTGTGTATTTTCTCCTAACATATTCACGTCATCTGCATAGACAAGAAGCTGATGTAACCCGTTCAATTCCAAACCCTGCCTGTTATCCTGAACTTTCCTAATGGCATATTCTAGAGCGAAGTTAAAAAGTAAAGGTGATAGTGCATCTCCCTGCTTTAGCCCCCAGTGAATTGGAAAAGCATCAGATAGAAACTAACCTATACGGACTCTGCTGTATGTTTCACTGAGACACATTTTAATTAATCGAACTAGTTTCTTGGGAATACCAAATTCAATAAGAATATCATATAATACTTCCCTCTTAACCGAGTCATATGCCTTTTTGAAATCTATGAATAACTGATGTACTGTACCCTTATACTCCCATTTTTTCTCCATTATCTGTCGAATACAAAAAATCTGATCAATAGTCGATCTATTACGCCGAAAACCGCACTGATGATCCCCAATAATTTCATCTACGTATGGAGTTAATCTTCTCAAAAGAATATTGGACAAAATTTTGTACGACGTCAACAAAAGTGATATTCCTCGAAAGTTACCACAGTTGGTTTTGTCCCCCTTTTTAAAAATAGGTACAATTATGGACTCCTTCCATTGTTCTGGTACAATTTCCTTTTCCCAAATAGCAAGTACAAGTTTATAAATTTCGCTATATAATGCACTTCCACCCTCTTGTATTAATTCTGCTGGAATTTGATCGATACCTGGAGACTTGTACTTTTTCAGATTTTCTATCGCAATTTCGACTTCTGAAAGCGTGGGTTCGGGTATAAATGGCTCAGCAGTTTGTGTTTCAATTTCGTCCCTATCATTTCTATTTGGCCTATGTACATTTAGTAGTTGCGCAAAATAGTTTTTCCATCTGTTTAGGATTGATGGAGAGTCTGCAAGCAAGTCACCATTCTCATCCTTGATCACGTTTACCCTTGGCTGATATCCGTTCTTAAATTCCTTTATACCCTTATATAAATCTCGAATGTTTTTATTCTTACTATTTGTTTCTACCTCATTCAGTTTTTCCTTCAAGTAACCTCTCTTTTTATTCCTAAGTGTACGACTTGCTTCCCGTCTTTCATTGAAATAATTATCTCTCTTCTCCTCAACTGGATCCTGTAAGAATTTCAATTTTGCCTGTTTCCTTCTTTCTACTACCATGCAACAATCTTCATCAAACCACGGTTTCTTTTTCTTAGTTTCATAATAACCTATGCTCTGCTCAGCTGCAATTTTGATACTATCTCTGACATTTTCCCACACGTTATTAACATCTAATTCTTTCTCAACTTCGTCGGAACTTTCTAAAGTGGCAAACCTATTCGAAATTTCGACCTGATAATTTTGCTTAGCTTCCTCGTCCTTTAATTTCAAAATATTGAATTTAGTAATATTAACTTGTTGCTCTACTCACTTGGCTACTGATAATCTTTCTCTTAATTCTCCAATCACCAAATAATGGTCAGAATTACAGTCTGCACCCCTGAAAGTTCGAATATCTACTATACTAGTATGTCTCCGTTTATCTATCAAGATGTGATCTATATCCAATATGCACACTTCTATCAAAAGAATTTTATGCAAATGATCGAACAATAGTATGATTGATCGTCATATGTAGGTGTGTGTATGTATAAACCAGTTCTAAGGATTATTAACATGTAAGTTATTAGTTCCCAGAAGCTTAATAATGTTATTGCGAACACATGTTCATAATAAATAACCCAAGTGAAAAAACTACAAGAAACTTTTTGGATTCCCAATAAAGTTGATACAGTGAAGTACTCTTTAAAACTGAACAGTTATGCATATAATCGACATTCACTACATTATGTTAATTGCACACTACATTATGACAGTGGATATTTCAACATTCCAATCTTACACATGTGGAAGAGGACACAATATTTTTTAAACTACATCTATGCCCTGTACATCAACATCAGTTAGTGTAACCACCGATTAAAATTGCCTCCTAATCCCTGGTTAAGGATTTTTACGGTGGATCGACCTCAGTTAGGACTCATATAGCAGATTAACCACGGTAATCTCTAACCGGCCATATTTGAACAGTTAAAGAAAATAACCAGTGATTAGTAGGCCAAGTAAAACAAAATGGCAGCCAGATGATTATTTCGAAGACGATTATTATTGTACAGTTCTTGAATTACTTGAATAGAGATGATGGTGAGCGTGAAGTTTCTTTAGTGGAAAGAGAATGCTTATGAGGAATAGCGACAGAAAATTTCAGAAGGGATTTTGTTTATCAAAATCTAGTGTCATTTCTGCTGCAACAAATAGGGCACTTAAAATAACACAGAAACAGTCTTATTTCTCCTATGGATCAGCTGCTTATATTACAATTCTATGCAACTGATCTTTTCTGTATTTTAAGGAGGAACACTCACGTAGGTATCTCTTTTTCTACATCACTGGCTGAATGAAGAGAGGTTATGGATGGATCTTAGGATAATGCACTGTTCCCTGTATGAATGGGGTTCTGGATCGTACATACATTCGTACTAATCTTCTTCATCCTTTTCCTTTACGGATATTCCATCTTTTTCATATGAAGAGTCCACTGCAAGAATAATGGATGTCACTTTCTTGTCGAAAATGAACCAAGACTGTCAATGCATAGCTTAAGACATATAGAATGTACATAGAGAGTTATATGGCATTAACACTGATAGTCATTGTTCAGTAATGATCGGAAAATTTCAGTTAAGCTCTGAGCGCTAAGCATTTCAAACTTTAAATTGCTTCTCTTGCAAAATGTATTCCAACTGACATCCATCATTCTTGCAGTGGACTCTTCATATATAATATATTTAATTCTATCAATACTTCAAACTCACTTGGGATATAGTCATAATTGCATTTAATTTTCAATTTTGTACCATTTTAACATAACAGCACTGAAAAACAAATAAATGCAACTCGCGAACATAACAGCACTCAAAGACAAACAAATGCAACGCGAAAATATGGGATACGTTTGTTTCCATGCAGAATGGAGTAAGCACAATCATTTTTACATGTTGACTATTATCTTTGCAGAGGAATGGATGCTTTCCTTTAGTCATTTTGTAGAAACAGGGTATCATCATAGACTTTATACTGGTTAAATGAGATGTCAGCAAACCATGTTTAAGAAATTGGTGATTATGAATGGTGCACAGAAATTATATTTTAACCACGGTTACTGTTTAACTGTCATTTCGTAATCTACGATTACTGTATTTTTAACTGATGTCGATGCACTTCACCACTGGGATGTTTAAAAACTGGAATTCATAATATAAACCTGGATCATATGTAATCTTTTCTAAACACATAGCATGCATCTTTCATAACATAAAAGAATCACAAATATGTTATTTCAATAAAGACGTCAATTATGTTACTCACAAGATCTTCCATCTGTGTGCTGAGATGATAGATTTTCCAACCATTTAGCTTTTGCAAAACTTGCTTTTGGTTAGCAAGGTCTGTCACTGTGGGTCGCCGTTCATCCTTGGGCTTCACATCACTATAGCGGAGATAATGATTATGTCTAGACTTCCATGTGTGTCTATAGCTATTAATCAGGGAAATGTTGGGACGTTTTGGTATGTAGATTTTCTCCTCGTACTCTTCTGACACTGAAATATGAAACAAAGTTAATGTCAGTAATGAATTATAAACTCACACATATATTATTATTACAAATATTTTAAACGTATTATTTATTTTTCAATGCAGAGGCAGACAATTAAAAATTTTGAAATAAAAATTTTGAACTGTTCTGAGATCACTGCCTCTTAACATGAATTTACAACAGAAAATACACACTTTAATACTGAGCTCACATATTATTACATAATGGTACATATGAGTACAATTTTTACAGTGGTTATAAACGTAGCATGATTTTGTTCCAAATATACTGCTAAGAGCTGACGAGAAGAAGAGTGGAAGGAATGCATGACATAATACTAGAGTCATAACATTTCTATCGCATGCATAGTAGTACTACATGTCCTGAAAATATTAGTTGCATTTCTAATTTAACATTTAATGCGAAAGAATATTTTTTTAACCGTTAACTGTTAACAATAAATTAAGTTGTAAGTTATTCTCAAAGCATTTAAGTACTTGAATTTAATTTTCTTCCATTACTTTATTTAGGAATTCGACAATTTAAGAATAATTTAATCTACAAAAAAATTGTGTACATTAATGTATTAATAGTATATAGTCAATAAGTTTACATTGTTATACTTTATTACATGAGTAACAAATATAATATATGCATAACATTTTAAACGAGTTTACATTGTACGAATTTCATATGCTATTTTTTTTGTACAACAGAATTATAAAAGGATATTGATAAAATGTAATAAAATAAATATTAATGAATTAATATCGATTTTATAATAGATAAATAAAATTCACTAAAGGTATCTCGAATTATCCTCTTATCAAAATCGTCCAAATGAACATTTCTTTCTTCTTGGCGTTTTTTGTGTTTCCCTGGAGTAGAAATGGAAGTCTCACCAGCATCAGCACCTTCTCTATGAATTCTTGTTACTGAACTGACTGAAATATCAGTGTAATGAGATATTCGTAAATTTGCTGTTTCACTATGTGGCTAAGTTTCCCTTGTCGTGCTTCATCACAAGCAAGTATAACCCTTCTAATAATTTCCTAGGCCTCACTGTGTATTGTTTTTCCTTTTTTTTTTTTTCCCTGTGGTTCCATTATAAAATACTGTACACCTATGCGAAATTAACTATACGACTACTAATATTACCATTAACTTAGTTATTTTGACAAATAAAACACAATCTTTATAAACACTGTGATGAAAATGAAACAATATCAGTAACTGCAACACATGGACGAATAAAACACAATCTTTATCAACACTATAATTAAAATGAAACAATATTAGTAACCCAACACATGGATTCATAATACAACTGTGCAAGAGCAAGAGCACAAGTTTTGTGAATGATTAATACAGTTCAATGCATAGTACCACATGTAGCAGGGATTCGCAGCGATAACAGCGTCCCTCTCCTCATGCCCCACTCTCCAACTCGTCAGCTCTAGGAGTACATATATTCTGGTGAAGGCAAATAATGAGCAATTTATAATGAACAGAGAACTGACCCAAATCACAACACAAATATGAGGGTGTAGCTTTGTGAACACAATAACTCTTAAAATTACGCAAATCATGCATCACTAAATAAAATTTAATGTATATCATTTTATCGAGATAAAATAAAAGTACTGAAGGATGCGCTGGAAAGAATGGTGAACAGAAGAAGAGTTCGAGGTTAAAGAAGATATCAGATGATAGACAACATTAAGATATATAGATCATATGAGAAAACAAAGAGGAAGGTAGAAAATAGGGAGACTGGAGAAAGCTGGGTTTGCAGTGAAAGACCTGCCCTTGGGCAGAACACTAAATCAATGAAAAATAAAAGTTCTTTTCTGAATTCTTACTAAAGTGATCATAATGATTTACTTTTAGCGAAATCTGAGTATTTAAAAGTTGAATTGCTTTAAGAGGACAATGAGACATGTACAGATGTATCTTCTTTCAGTATCAACAGCATTTAAATTTATTTTATTTTTCCAAACCATACTAACCTTCTTTAACTTCTTTCTTGATTTTTTCTTCTGAGATGAATTCCATTTCATCTTCACTAAATTTTGGTTCATGCAGCTCATTACCAGTTCTGTAATTTGATGAACACAGATTTAATTTATCGCGGTTTTATGAAAAGGGAATAGCTAAATTTTAGTAATGAAATTGTTTTAGCCAAAATATCAAGAATATATAGTTTATTTTATAATAAGTTGTATGCAACTTTTTATAGTCATCCTTTTAGATTGGATTTTAAAATATGTAGATTAATATTTAATTCTTACATATTTTTACATTTATGTCTTGCAATTGAGGCGGTAGCCGGAAAAAGGACCCATAAGCAAAAGTCATGTTTCGAGAAAACAATGATTGAAAAGATTTATTTTTATGTAATTGCGATTTGAATGCACTTTTATCAAAATAACAATTTGTATATTGTTACAATAATATTTTTCTACAAGTTTTTGTTAAATAATGCATTCTGACTTTAATAGTGTTATAAACATATATATTTTATTGGAGCATTTTATAGGCTCTTTTTCCAGAGAAAAAGTTTATTTAATCGAAATACTTTCAATATGATTATATTTTAGCAGAAATTAAACATCAGCATTAAACAACGCACATTACAGACATTTACAAGTTCGTAATTATTTTCGTAAAATATTTCTTACCTGTATCTCATAGTTACGTCATAAATTGTACTGAATATATAAAAATCAAGAATATCTGTTGTGTACAGAATGCAGATTATTTAGTATTAATCTAGAATGGATTCAGACTCATTTCAAAATTCATCTTCAGAGTGCAGTTTACACTTTAGTGCACATCCTGGATAGACTCACACTCAACTTTGAGGATCATCTTCACTGATGTTTGCTGTGTTCCACAACTACGCAAAAGGTGCATGGATTCATTCAATTAGCTACCCTGCCTTCTGTTTACAAAATACTGAAACGAAACTTCATAAGCAAGTAGATTTTAAAATGGAAAATCGAATTAAACATTCTCCTGAAAAAGGGCTTGTAGATCTAAGGACACATTTTTCGGCTACAGCTTCAATACATGCTGAACTTCATATTCGCACAACTGAGAATGAACAGTGTTTAAGTATGATTTCACGTAAGGATCCGAAAATATTAGTTCAACTTACTAACCTAAACTATAACAAAAGGTAAGTTATTAACTGAAACTAAAATAAAAATGTGCTAAACTGGAGAATTTGCTACAGTAGCTTTGAACTGTGCCGTTACGGTTATGACCAAATTGAGCTAAATACACAATATTGTCAACATAAGGACATGACGTTGATCTGTGGCATCGTTAGAAGAAGCAATTTGTTTTTTTTTTCTATCTACCTGCTTTGTTCTGAACATTACTGAGAGATTGCACCACTGTTAGCGACAAGATGTATTTGCTTAAATATTTCGAGTAGATCACGTGGCTTAGGTGAGGGTCTCGCGACAGGAACAGTTTTACTTTGGCGCATGCGCGGATCTCTCACGCAGTAGCAGCATGATCCTTATTTGAATTTATTTTCGTGTGTATATTCCAGATCAAATCAAGAAGATCCCTTCTTGCTCCGGTTACACATCTTGCATATTTTACCAATGTTAGGTTTGGTTAGTTTAGGTTTTTATTAACCAAGTCCACGTATGCGCAGACAACCAAGATGATCCTGTCGGTCATGACCCTTATGACAGTTTTTGTTTCATAATATTGTTAAACAATAATATGATGAAAGCGGTGAATAATTTCATGAGCACTAAACGTTTCCTTCGTAAAAGTCGAGATATTTCCTGTAAGCCACAAATAAAATGGCAACGAGGTAATAATTACATACTTAACACTTTGGTGAACATTAACCAGAAATTTACTTTCCTTTATTTGAATGATATTCCCTGAAACACATGTCCCCCCCCCCTTTATTTCGTTGTGATAACTTTCAGATCTTACTACATCTGCATTTTCTTTTGGTGCATTTAAAACACCACAGTTGTACTGCATAAACCTTACACTTGATTAATGGAGTGAATTATTTAAGAATATAGTCGCGAATTTTACTACCATCATTTCGATTGTCCTTTGTTTGACACGGCTCAGTACGGCCCGGTAACTAGTGGCCAGCGAACGTCTACTACCTATGTTGGTTTACCGTGCATATTATCCAGTTGTTCCTAAAAATGTCTTAGTAATCATTTAACCTGTTGGAATTGTGTATTCTCATTAACCAATGCTCCTGACGATATCAACTGCCTCTCAAGAAGGCAACTTAGAAGCAGAACACTTTACTTGTTAACTGACTAACTTAGAACTGGAATTCAACCAGTCAAATCTGCATATTATAAAAGCCATGCAGAATGTATAAAAAAAAAAAATATTACAACTTGTTTCTGTGAAAAAATCTTCCCTTGACATGCTGATGCTAACTATATTTAATATCTACATGCCAGTGTAAAGTATTAAAGGAATACTCTGTGATATACTTACAACTGTTGCTTACGAGGTTTTTTGCGGGGACTCATCTCAACTGGAGGCCTTTCCCCTTCTTCTACAGGTTCCTGCTTTATTGGAGGCAAGGAATCATCTCCTGCTTCACCTAGTCCAGGAGAAGAAGTAGCTGAAATGGTGGTAGAACCACCCGAAGAATTACCCCCATTACCACGGGAGTCAGGACGTCTGGGTGACGGAGGAGAAACTGGGGCCCCACTACTTAATGCTGCTAGAACTGGGGCCAAGTTCTTCTGCGCTTTCATAGGTGACCTATCAAAACATGTAATGTTTTGATGATATTATATACAACAGAATAATAAAGAATGTACACTTAAATAGTTTGTGAAAGCTCCCTATCTTTTATTAGAAATAATGTTAGGAATAGTTTTCAGATTTGTGTGGGGCATTATTAGAAATTTTACAATGCCATGCCGTTACTTTCACTACTGTAGTGGGGGGGAAGTAAATCCCGAAAAGACAAAGATGATTATGTCTCGTGATCAGAATATTGTACGAAATGGAAATATAAAAATTGGAGATCTATCTTTTGAAGAGGTGGAGAAGTTCAAATATCTGGGAGCAACAGTAACAAATATAAATGATACTCCGAGGAAATTAATCACAGAATAAATATGGGAAATGCCTGTTATTATAAAATATAAAAATTGGAGATTTATCTTTTGAAGAGGTGGAGAAGTTCAAATATCTGGGAGCAACAGTAACAAATATAAATGATACTCCGAGGAAATTAATCACAGAATAAATATGGGAAATGCCTGTTATTATAAAATATAAAAATTGGAGATTTATCTTTTGAAGAGGTGGAGAAGTTCAAATATCTGGGAGTAACAGTAACAAATATAAATGATACTCGGGAGGAAATTAATCACAGAATAAATATGGGAAATGCCTGTTATTATTCGGTTGAGAAACTTTTATCATCCAGTCTACTGTCGAAAAATCTGAAAGTTAGAATTTATAAAACAGTTATATTACCGGTTGTTCTTTATGGTTGTGAAACTTGGACTCTCACTTTGAGAGAGGAACAGAGATTAAGGGTGTTTGAGAATAAGGTGGTTAGGAAAATATTTGGGGCTAAGAGGGATGAAGTTACAGGAGATTGGAGAAAGTTACACAACGCAGAACTGCATCGCATTGTATTCTTCACCTGACATAATTAGGAACATTAAATCCAGACGTTTGAGATGGGCAGGGCATGTAGCACGTATGGGCGAATCCAGAAATGCATATAGAGTGTTAGTTGGGAGGCCGGAGGGAAAAAGACCTTTAGGGAGGCCGAGACATAGATGGGAAGATAATATTAAAATGGATTTGAGGGAGGTGGGATATGATGATAGAGAATGGATTAATTTTGCTCAGGATAGGGACCAATGGCGGGCTTATGTGAGGGCAGCAATGAACCTCCGGGTTCCTTAAAAGCCAGTAAGTAAGTAAGTAAGTGGGGGGGGGGGGGAAGCTTGTAGTAAAAATAATAGTAGTATATAGTGAGGGTCACACAAGAACAGTTCCTAAACAGCAAATATTGCCGTCTTGTCAGTGTTGCCAACTGTTACCAGATATCACATGATCCTACATACTAAATGACTTATTTACTTACTGTACTTTATGTTGGAATAAAAAAAAATAGAATAATTCAATAATTTGTAACATATTTTCGTAGGCAAACTATACGAGAAAGGGATCAACATGTCAAGTATTTTGTTTGGCAATATAAAATTCATTGGTTTGACTAAACAATTGACTCACGAGACCTAAGCTAAAAATGTATCTTGTTTGACCACATGAAATTATTGTACTTACTCCGAAAACTTACCTGACTATAGTCTTGAATTATAACCACAACACAAAACATTAAATAACTATTATGTATTAATATTAATTATTAGTATGTTCAAATTCCACTAGCTTCCAGTAACCGGCTCAGAAATCTAGTACAATTTTAATTTCATGGAACTCCAGTACCGACAAATATTGTCGATATTTGTCTCAGCTGCCAACATACCAGTTACAAAATCACTACCATTTGTAGTATTTGTCGGTATCGAAATTCGAAACGAAGTTGACAAAAGAAAATTCAATCTGCAAATTAGAAAAGCACCACAGTCTACTAGCATATGTAGTAATTGGGAAAAATGGTTAGGTTTCACCCTTAGGGTATGAAGTAAGCTGACCCAGACTATACACTAGGTTTCTTTGAGCAGTCAAAGGTCGCACCATAAAAGACAAAGTAAAAAAAATGACACAGAATTAAGTATATGAAAACTTTCCAACGAAAAGAAAATCTGGTGCAAGACTATTTGGTTTTGCAACAAATAATTGATGACTAGATAACAATTAAATGAAATGGCCTTAATCTGCAAGAAAATAAGAGGAAAAATTGAACGAAAGAAAACCTTTTAATAAGTACAATTTATATAATGTAAGATAATTTGACATGGAGAATTGTCATGGCCTACTTAAGTACACAGAGATTAATCTTTTCCCAGATGTATTTATTATACATCTACTGCAGTCAAGTTCCAGTCCGTTCTGCCAAAGGTGAATCACTCCTTCTCTTTTGAAATTCAAAAGAGAATAATCTTCTCACATCTCGGATATTGAGACAAGTTTAAGTGTACTTAAATATCGAAAAAAGGGATAACAGTGTCCATTTTCAATTTAGGAATTACTTTTCCTGAAAATTTATGAAACTACATTAATTACAAGTACATAAATATTTAAAAGTGCTCACCCTTCATTATCCCTCTTACGTAGTATACTCGGCCTTGGTGAAGCATTTGGTTTTGATGTTGGTTGAATTTGATTACTTTGACCCAGTACTGACCCCTCTGCCTGGACTAGAGTACCTGTAAAACAATTTGATGTGAACAAATACAACGAACTATCGTATGTACTTTGAAATGTGAAACATGAAAACAATACTTGTTAAACCATTTATAAACAATTAAATCAAAGTAACGCATTTCTTTTGAAATATATGGTGAAAGTGAAACAATGTGAAAGGAATTGTTCTATGTTTGATTTCTTAAAAGCTTGCCTTTAAATCAAATCAAGTAACATGAAGACATTTCGTTCAATCCTTTTAGAATTATTATATGTTAATGTATTTTAAAATCCTGAGACACACTTGCAATTAACAGAATTGCAAAAATACTCCTGCCCACTACCATTATTGTCATAAGACATCATTTTCTCGAAATAGTCAATTTACCCAAATAAACAATTTTATACATCGTCATTACATAACTTTTAACACTATATCACTTTGGAAAAGGTATTATGTGTCTTTCACGTGTTAAATTTTGTATTACATTGTTAACATGTTTCAGCCATCTTCAGAACTGGTTGTTGCTGGTCTTGGCATCTTTTGTTTTGTTTCCTGTGGGGATGTGTTTGTGTAGTGTAATGTGGAGTCAAAGAGTGTGTGTGTTCTGAAATTGAGTTGTGTGTTGAGAATTTCATTTGGATGTGTTTTTGTATGTCTGTATATTTCATATTGTTCTAATGTGTTTCGTTTCTGGCTTTTTGGTTGGATGTGTAGAATTTCCATGTCTGTGTTGATGTCTCTGCAGGTGATGTGTTCTGTATATGTGGAAGTGTTTTGTAAGTTTCTTATGGCTGTGATATGTTCTTTGTAACGAGTTTGAAATGATCTGCCTGCCTGTCCTACGTAGAAGTTGTTGCAGGTGTTACATTTGAGTTTGTATATGTCTGTGTGGTTATATTTGTTTGTGTGTTGAGATGTTTTTGTAGAGTATTATTCGTTCTGTATGGGATGTTGTAATTTAATTTCGTGAATGAGATTGCAATCCTGTGTGTGTTTTTGTTTTCGTATCTTAGTAGCCTATGATGTATTTTTTGTGTTCTTGTGTTTGTGTTGTATTCTTATGTTTTTTGTGATTATGTTTTGTCTTCCGTATTATATTGTCTATTATGTTGGGGTTGTATCCGTTTTCTTGTGCTATGAATTTGATTGTGTTTAGCTCTTCTTTGTAATCATGTTGGTTCATTGGAACAATTTTAAGTATATTCACTGTTAGGCAATTACTTACCTTCTGTTACAAACGATGAATGAACAGGCATGGAAGTTCTGGAAGGATCAACAACCATAACAGGATTAAATCTCACTGGCTGGGTTCCAGTTACAATACCTATCAAATGAAAGAATAAAATTACACATTAGTAAGCGGCTTAATTTTAATTCTTGTCATATGATATACTGAATAATGTTAACAGTGCGTGGTATATGAAGAAAGGAAAAGTGAACTCTTGATTCATGATAATTTTACCATGTACTTGATGTGTGGTGACACCAGGTCGTAATGCCGGTGTGGTGGTGGTCTGCACAGCATATGGGCTTCCAGGGTTGTAGGGTCGAGCCACCAAAGAGCTGCCCACACCTGCCACCTGATAGCCACTAGAGGTTTCATAATAATATGTGGTTGGAAGTGTGTATGTTGGAAGTGTTGTGTTGCTTCTATCAACAGATGCTTGGGTTGAGGTTGGTGCTACAAACATACATATAATCCTTCAGAAAATATGCATTTCGTGAGAAAAAAAATGCAAGATAGATGACTCAGATCCTTGCATTATATATTAAATTCTACTTTCTCTGTTGCCATTATATTTAAGATTTTTTTCCCTGCAATGCAGAATAAGAAGCTCGACTCTATCATTATCAAGGGGCGGATGTTGATGAAAAGTCATATTCTTATTTTTCATATTAAGACGATGCCTATTAATATAGAAATCCTTTCTATGTTAGTATCAAGTAAAACAGTAATTTCTTATATTGCATTTTTTGACGTTTTTGAACTAATAGATCATTTTTATATTTTTTTTTTCGGCATTCTTTGGTTATTTTTAATATTATGAAGAACTTTTAGATCATTTAGACTGCATTTTACTTACAGAACTCGACGAACACCTCAAGGTCAACACACCACTAATGGAAGATACAAACTCAGATAGATTGAACAAATATTTCTGTGAATCTCTTCTTAAAATTGCAAAAAAGCACATTCCACGAGGAAAACCAAAAAAATACACCCCATTCTGGACAGAAAACCTGAATTTATTGAAACAAGATAGAGATAAAGCAAGAACCAAAGCAGAACATTGCAAAACACCAGAAGATACTCAAGATTGGAGGAAGAAGACTGCCATTCTTAAAAAAGCAATCATAACAGCAAAAAAAAACAGTTTCAATAAATTTATTCAAAATATTAATTACAGAACCGATAGCGCTAAAACATATAAATTTCTGAAGAATATTTCCAATACACAGGAAAATACTAGCCAACCTATTATTCATAATAACAAAACACTAACAGATAGTAGAGATATAGCAAACGCATTTAATAAACACTACTCTAACTCTCACAGATTACATCCCAATATCAAAAAAACTGACAAATTTATCAAAAGAGAATTACATAAAAATAATAAAAACAATATTACTAATACAAAACCTGAAATATTTAATCAAAATTTTACTTCCAAAGAATTAACTCTAGCTATACAAAATGAAAAAACCAAGAAATCTCCTAGCCCCGACAACATTCATTCCGAATTTTTGAAACATCTGGGGGAAAAAGCCAAGTCTGTACTTTTATCCATTTTCAATTTATCATGGAACACCTCAATTCCTGCAGCTTGGAAAAAAGCAATCATTGTACCAATTCACAAAAAAGGGAAATCTGCTCATGATGTTAATAGTTATCGACCAATAGCACTATTAAGCATTATAGCAAAAACCATGGAGTCCATGATCTCCAACAGATTAACTTGGTATTTAGAATCCCAAAATCTTTTATCACCAAGACAAGCCGGCTTTCGACAACTACACTCTACCAACGAACAAGTCATACGCCTCGGCCAAGAAATAAAAGACAGTTTTAACAAGAAAGAAGATACCTTGGCAATATTTATTGACTTTCAGTTAGCATATGACTCTGTTTGGAGAAATAAATTATTACTAAAACTCCAGAAATTAGGTATCTCCAGCAATATGTTCAGATGGATATCAGAATTCCTTAGTCAAAGATTCATTGCCACTAAATTCAATAACTCACTTTCTAGTTACAGACAAACATATCGAGGTCTACCTCAAGGCGCTGTCCTTAGCACAACTTTATTCAATATTTATATAAATGACTTACCCTCCCTATTAGAGGAATCAAACATGAAAACAGCACTATTTGCAGATTATATAGTTTTGTGGATTTCCGGATCTTACAGACATAGAGACAAAATTCAAAATTTTGCTCTTAAAGCTCTAAATCAACTACATGAATGGAATACATCAAATTTGATGACACTCAATTTAAGCAAAAGTAACTACCAAATATTTTCACTCGGTAAAAAAGAAAGAGAATTCAATATCCAAAACAATGGCCAACACCTTCCTAGGACTTATGAATCCAAATATCTTGGAGTTATTTTCGATAGTAAGTTAACATGGAGCAACCATTTGAAATACATTTCTGAAAAAGCTCGTAAAAGATTCTCCCTTCTAAAAAGACTAGCAGGAAAGAAATGGGGATGCTCTAGGAATACTTTGAACACTACATACAAAATGTTTATACAGCCAGTGCTGACATACTGCGGAGAAATTTTAATTACTTCACCTTTCATAAACGACATAGAATATGTTCAAAACTAAGCTCTCAGACTCATTACTGGTGGAATCAAAACAACTCCAATAGATTCTATGAGATTCCTCACTAATATTAACAGCATCAAAATGACAATAGAAGAAAAAGCACTGATTCAATATGAAAAACTTATCAGATTACCAGGAAACAATTGGCATTCATACAGTCCTCTCTGTAGATTGAAAACTCAAAAAAGTTTCATATCCATTGTTCAAGAATTAAAACAGAAAATCAATATCCCGAATTTAAAACAAAACTTACAAATTGAACCAAACCCTTTAACTCTATTAAATATAGAATATAATCTAAATTTAACAGAAGAAATACTGAAATCAGAAGTAAACACTGAAATAATGAAACAATTGTCTTTAGAGACAATTAATATTAGGGACCCTCCACAAAACTGGCTTCATTTATACACTGACGGATCCTTGATCTCCAGAGAACAAGGTGCTGGTGCAGGTGTTACGTGCTGTCTCTTCTCACTTTATAGATCTCTTGGATATGAAACAACAAGTTTTGATGGTGAAATCATTGCAATAAGTGAATGTCTCAGGAATCTTCTATGCCACATCAATAAATTTAGGAATGCAGTTATATTGTCAGACTCCAAAGCAGCTATTCTATCAATCGTCTAAACACACACCTTCATCTCAAACAGCAGAAATAACTAAAATGCTCTCTCAATTAATATCACTCAATAAAAGAATTGTATTCCAATGGATACCATCCCATTGTGGAATCCTGGGAAACGAGAATGCGGATGCTTTAGCAAAGAAGGGCACCACTGCTACTTACAGACCTGTTACTAAATCTATGTATTACTCTGTGAAGAGATTTATTAAATCTACATACTTAGACTTCAACAAACAAAATTTGATAACTCAATCCCAAGGGAAAAAATGGAACTCTCTGCATCAAAATCCACAGTTAATTCCCGATTTACCACGAAAATCGTCTGTAGCTGCATTTAGATTGGCAACAGGCCATGATTGTTCGGCCAAACACCTGCATAGAATTGGAATATATCAGTCCCCTAACTGCCCCACTGTGCAACTCAAACCAAGAAATGGATTCGGAACACCTCAAAATCTGTGCTTCAGTGGCTGGTCATGATAATATCTTTGAAAAATATTGGAGTGCAAGAGGTCAAATGACTTTATTGTCAAACGCCTGGCATTAGAAAACAACAACTTTCTCCTTTACCAATAGATCTGTTAAATCATTTTCTAACCAAATAGATTAGTAGTAATTACCTACTGAATAAGTGAATATCAGTGAAGTTTGAGTTTTATAGTTTGGAACAGACTCTAACAGACTCTAAAGTTCATTCCTCATTCCACTGAAGGCTTCACTTCACACAACGGAAGTAATATAAAATGCTTGACAACAGCTTAGTTTAAGTGAGAATTTTGACCGCTACTGTTCTTTTGTCGGTACGAGGGTGTCTTTAGAATTTATGTTTGGAAGGAAGGAAACTTTCACCATGTCCTGGACAAGACGTTGTGTCCTCAACACGGTTTGGAAGAGATGTCTATTGTAGTACACAGTATTTTTAACACAAAGATTGCAAGAATGCATGCTCCGCCCACAATTTGCTATGTCATTCACACTCCCTCACCTATAAGATCTGGTAATAAAGTGAAGCATGGAAAGAGGAGGAAACGGAGAATGAAGGCATTGACATGGACCACCCCTGATTGAAACACATTGTAAACCCTCATTAAAATCTATAGTTTTCCCTTAAAACCTTTATTTTGTTGCATGTTCTTTTCCTTTAGCTTAGCCTAATTCCAGGAAGTTGCCTCCCCTCTCCGAGATTTGCAGGGCAGTCATTGAAACAAGGTAACTAATTTTTAAGAAGCTGTGGTCTGAGTACTGTGAATAATATTTAAATGTCATTTTCGTTTAATTATACGTAATTTTTTCATTAGTTTAAGGGCATTTTAATGACCATTTTAAGTATATTTTTAGATCAACAACATCCGCCCCTAGTCATTACTAAAAAAAATATACGAGACAGAAAAAGATGAAAATATTAAAATAGACGCTTCCTAATTTTACATTAATCAACAGCATTAATGCAATGATGTACTCTTTAATGTAGAACAGTTAAGCAAGTGTTCGGCATTTATTACATGTCTATTGCAAGGAAGAGAGTCTGAGACTGTAAAAATTACATCTTATGGAACTATGAGATAGGACATGCCTGGTATGCAGTCTAACCAGAGCAATAGCTTCTCTATGAGGGCTGTTAGGAATGATGAAAAGGTTTTTCAACGTTTTGTTTTTCATTCCATTTTAAATTTCTTTTAATTCTACCTTTCATTAACAATGTATGAAGAGTGAAAAAAGATCTGTAGGACACACTTTGTATGAACCTCTGTAGAATTTCGGCACTTTACTCTGCCAGCTGACCCTGCAGTCTCATTGCCTATTACATTACAGTGGGAAGGAATCCATTGTACTGTATAGCCACATAAGATATTTTACGAGATCTGTTTTCTCGTTAGTTAATGTAGTGCAAAATCCATATATTGCTTCAAATTCAGGTAAGTGGTAAGTAAAATGAAAATAAATCACTATAGACTATTCCTGCACACATACTTTTATAAACCTTAAATATGTCTGAATAAATGTACAACCATTTGAAAGATGTCACCAATCTTAATAAATCTCAGTTTCCTCGTTTTGACTAAAATTACTCTTACGATATTTTTAACACAGATTTGTTCTGCCAACTGACCTGCTATGTCACTGCCCATCACATTACAGTGGGAAGGAATCCACTGTATTGTATCGCTAAGTAAGATATTTTACGAGATCTGCTTTCTCTTAGTTACTGTAGTGCAAAATACATACAGAGTGATTCACGAGGATTTACACCCACTTTTGGAGCATATTTCTGAAGACATTCTGAGCAAAAAATGTCATGTAAACACGTGTCCTAATCTCAATATTTTCAGAGCTACACTAATTTAATGTTGTTTGCAAAATATCTTTATTCTTTAGTTTTAAGGGTAAAAGAATATTACAGATAAAGAATGAACTATTCAGGAGTAGGTATCATTTCTTCAATTAGCTAGTATTCTGAAACTAAACATGTGTTGTGAATTCCATAGTTGCTTTGTACACAATTTTTTTTTTCGATTTTTAACAGCAAAATTACATTTTTATTACTCATTTATCACAACAATTGTTACAAATCACGCCACTCTTGTAAATTCTTCAAGACTGTACACTGGGATGCATAATTAAACCGTAAACAATCAAGTTCCTAAAGTCGTATGATCTGTAACAATTTTTGTGATAAGTGCATAAGAATGATGTAATTTTTAGTTAAAAATTGGAAAACAAAATTTGTACAAAGCAATTAACAACACACTTTTAGCTTCAGAATACTAGCAATTAAAGAAATGATACTTCTGAATAGTTCATTCTCTATTTGTAATATTCTTTTACCATTAAAACCAAAGAAAAAAAGGTATTTTACAAACAACTTCAAATTAGTGTAACTCTGAAAATATTGAGATTAGGACACATGTTCATATGACATATTTCCTCAGAATGTCTTCAGGAATAAGCTCCGTAAGTGGCAGTAAATCCTCGTGAATCACCCAATATATTGCTTCAACTTCAAGTAAATAAATTATGGTTTATTTAATGACGCTCGCAACTGCAGAGGTTATATCAGCATCGCCGGAATTTTGTCCCGCAGGAGTTCTTCTACATGTCAGTAAATCTACTGACATAAGCCTGACGCATTTACGCACACTTAAATGCCATCGACCTTGACCAGGATCGAACCCGCAACCTCGAGCATAGAAGGCCAGCACTATACAAACTACGCTACCAAGGGCGACCAATTTCAAGTAAGTAGTAAGCAAAATGAGAATAAATTACAATACTCTCTTCCTGCAAACATACTTTTATAAACCTTAAATATGTAAAATTGATGGTGTTGATAATTAGTATTGAAGTAATATAATCCGACTCTATTTCTGCTCAGTACTCTGCCAAGAAAATTTTGCTATTATAATGTTTTGTTATACTGTAAAACACAACACTTCATTACTTCACTCCAGTGAGCTACTTTGTTTAGAAAAGAATTTCAAATCAACTGTTAAATATCACTCAATTCACCTAAGATCAAAAAGATAAGTCTAATCTAATAGCTGTTTTCTGTTTGGCCACCGTATCTAGAAAATTTAATAATACAAAATCGAATACTAGTGGGTAATTCCATAATTATGTCAACCAAATTCATTACTTTGTTTAGAAAAGAATTTCAAATCAACTGTTAAATATCACTCAATTCACCTAAGATCAAAAAGATAAGTCTAATCTAATAGCTGTTTTCTGTTTGACCACCGTATCTAGAAAATTTAATAATACAAAATCGAATACTAGTGGGTAATTCCATAATTATGTCAACCAAATTCCCATTTTCTCAAAGTGGTTCTAGACAATTCCTGAATGCTATACCAGAGACTTTAATGTCTATATTTTATGAAATCAAAGATAATTGGCCGTATTTTTGCATAAATCATATGCTGGCAGCACTGTGAACTGAAGATGTTTGGAAGTGAAGACATATGACAAGGATGATACACTTCATGTAAAATTCCTTCGGCATGAGAGGAAGTCCAAGAAATTCTTTTCGCCTCCTATTGGTGATGAGGCTGATATTGACAAAGACCAGGTTATAAAAATTCTACCAGAGCCACAATTTGATAATAGGCTTAAACTAAATTTTCAACATATCTAGTTTGATAATGATGTTCTTTAATTTGCAAATGCATGTAATTTTGTAAATCATATTTGGAATATGTAGTGTCTGTCACAGTTTGTATGTCGTGTCTGTCACGAGAATAGGGCTTAATATATACTTCATAAATGTTTCAAATGAAAAACTATCTGTAGCATATTAAGGAAGGATATTCTACCTTTCTATGATTATAATACTAACAAAAGAAGTTGCTAATATTGGAAGATATAGTACATTGTCGGACTTCCCTTTAATTTGTGTTCCTTTTTCTGTCGTGTCTGTCACAACATTACTTGTACTTAGATATCTGTAATAAATAGAGATTGATACTTGCTCCTTACATGAAAGTGTAGCTGTGTACATGCACTTTGTATCTGATATAGTTTAAAAGTCTGCTAATGTTATGTTGAAGTAGAAATAAATCTTTATATTTTTGTAGAGAGTCATTTGTCGTGTCTGTCACAAATGGAATTACCCTAGTATAAGTAACAAATTCTAAAAGACAATCAGATTTCTGGTCGAAAATTTATAAAATTATGGCCGAGAAAGACAAAGCACAATTTCTCAAACTTTTTTTGTTATTTAACGACGTTGTATCAACTACGAGGTTATTTAGCATCAATGAGATTGGTGATAGCGAGATGAGGCCGAGGATTCGCCATAAACTACCTGGTATTCACCTCACGGTTGGGGAAAACCTCGGAAAAAACCCAACCAGGTAATCAGCCCAAGTGGGGATCGAACCTGTGCCCGAGCGCAACTTCAGACTGGCAGGCAAGCGCCTTAACTGAGCCATGCCGGTGGCTAATTTCTCAAAATCACTAACTATAACTGAAATCATGTTTGCTAATTTATTATTATTATTATTATTATTATTATTATTATTATTATTTATTCAAAGAAAAGAGTACTAATTTAAATCATATTTATTAATTTATTATAATATGCGCAAACAAAAGAATATTGATTTTTCAGGAATTAGCCCAAGGTGTCTTACAACTACATGAATTAAAAACTAGAAATTGTATTACCAGGTGAAGTTCTATGTGAAGTTTGGATGTACACACTTGTTGCTTGAGAAATTGCTTGCTGAGTTGCAACAATGGTTTGTTGTGGTTGCTGCTGTCCTGTCTGGGGAGTCTGGATTGCGTGTACAGGCAGTGTAACTTCAGACACAGAGTTTGTCCCAATCTGTTCTCGACCCATGCCTACTGCCTGTGGAAACACTTTGGCCACAGGAATAGTAGATGTGGTAGCCACTGTGACAGGTCTAATACCCGACACGCAGGTTGTAACAGTAGTTGTTGCTGTGTACGCTACTGTAAAAATATCAATTCAATTAATTATTACTATTAGAATTACTACTGTTAACAATGACAACTAAGTAGTACTAATAGCAGTACTGTATTAGGAACTAAATGAGAAATCAGTCGGGTTTAGTTGGGTCTGATTTCCTGTACTAACAAAGGAATGATGCTAGCAATGAGCACGGCTCCATTCGCTTAGAACTAGGTAGTTTTTTTGGACAATATTATGACCATGACTAGCCACAATGAGTAAAATTCCGCCTTTTAACCTTCAAGAAAGACTTAAAACTGGAGAATTATTTCGCATACCAACCCTGTTTGCGAGTAAAAAGCAAAATTTCAGATCAATTTCATGTGTTAGAGGACAAAGACAAAACTGTCATCCCAGGATTCACTCTGTGTGTTAAATGTAAGCATTATAAATACAAATTTGTAATTTAAAGTGATTCGAAATTCCTTCTCAGGTAGGATATAGAAAGACTGAAAAACAGTCTCAAATACTACCATAAACTGGGGCGAAGTTGGCTGCCGGGATTGAAGTTCGTTACAAAATGGAGAGAATTATTTTACATGAATATACAGTGAAACCTTGGTAAGACGCTCTTCAAGGGACCACATAAAAATAGCATATTAAACGGGACTGCGCATTAGCGAGAGTGGGTCATTTTTGGATTTTTTAAATTTTAACACAAAGGTATGAATCAGCATAAACATTTGTTGAAGAAATTTGAGGATTAAATACTGTAATTATGCAGGATAAAAGGTTATTTTATTTTCTTTCCTTTCAGAAAATGTCAGAACAAATACACTGCCTTATCAATTAAAGTGCCCCTTTACTAAAAAAGTAAAAAATTGTTTTCTATCTTGCACTTGATCCAGCACTATGAATAAATTCCATTTTCCACACGATTTAAATTGGAAGTGACATCAGTAATTTGACTACTAGAAACATTAACGACTCTACGAATCACAGACACCACAGAAATGGCTTCGTTGCAAGAAGGATTTGGAATGTCTTACCGCTTCCACTTCCTCTTTGTCAAGTCTTCACTGACAATGCAATTTAAAACTGCCAGTAAGGACAGGCTCTGAATACAGTAGTCTTGCAGGTACTAAAGGGTCATATTCCATTGTATTATATTCACCAAAGACTCGTACAAATCCTTGAATATGCGGGCACTAGTGGTAAATGTAGAAGTCCAGGAAAATTTTCTCAGTATCTTTTAAAGTACGATATTTTTTAATTTTCAGCAGATGAAAGAGTGTATTAAACATGATGATGAGCATATTAAGTGGTGGATTTTACATGGTTTTATATAGGGATGTCAAGGGAATGGGCAAAAAGAGCATATAATGCAGGATAGCATAATAAATGGGCGTGTATTATCGAGGTTTCACTGTATTAGAATAAGTATATCACATTTAACATTTTCCTTTTGAGAAATTGTTAATAAAACATTTAAAACATTGGGGGAAAGATTATAAAGGCAAGACAATTATAAAGCAGCAATGTGAAATAATTTTTCAGCAATCTCACACTATTACTTATTGCAGAACACAGCAATGCTAGAGTCATATTTGAAGTCAGGTGTCAGAATTCGGTAGAGATATACCCAATTGGATATAGACCTGGCTGTGCCGTTGTCTTACCTGACAAAATCCGACTGATGCAGACCTTTGGTAAAGATTTCTGTGGTCAAAGCACTTGGACTAAATGACCTCAAACATTTCAATATCATCTGCATGACACTAAATAGTATGATGTTATAACACTTGTAACTACATGGTATACTAAAAAGAGCACTGCACTCTTCTCAGGAATCTTTACTGATGAGTAGAGCTTGGAAGTTCAGGCATTTATTTTGGCAAAAAAAAAAAGGGTGGGGCACTTTAAATGTGAGAAAGAGGCAATAAAAATGAAAGAATAGGCAAAATAAGATGAACATTTTATACTTTGAAAACTTTAGATTTTTAATTTTATTGATCGATCATCATACCAGTAAATCATCGTAAATCTGTGACTAGGAAATTAAGAGAGGAATTAAGAAATGCAGAATTCGAATCATGGAAAGTAATGCCTGGAAGAGGCAGAGGTGTAGAATTGTACAGCCAAGTAACTAAAGCCAACGCCTGGATTTTTAATAAGTCTGGACTATCTACATCTGAATGGGTAACCTGCCTCAAAATGAATGCCAATTTAGCAGCAGTTAGAGGAGTACCTGGTCGCTCTTTGGACAGATCTCGGTTAAGACATGGCTGCCCGGAGACTGAAACCCTTGCCCACATCCAAGGTCAGTGTAACAGAGGTTTACTCCTCCGAAATGCCAGACACCATCATATTCGATCCTTAATTGCAATTGCTTTAAGAAAAAAGTCTTGGATAGTAGAAGAGGAAGTTTTTTGCCTTGCTACTAATGACTCCTCTAGACGTATTGACATCATAGCATATTCCCAGACTACCAAGAAAGGATATATAATTGATCCTATCATAAGGATTGAAATGGGGAGTAGCCAGCCGGAGGATGTCAATAAAGAAAAGATCAACATTTATCTGCAACAGTTGATTACTTCAAAGCAAAATACCAGCTTGAAGACATTGAGGTGATTGGTCTTCTTATTGGAGCTCGTGGTGTCATTCCCAAGTTCTTTGAAAGCTTCAGGAAGACTTTTGAACTACCACAGACACTTACTGCTGACATCATAACTTCAGTTTTGAAATGCTCTTGCCAAATTTTGAGTCATCATATTCACTCTATTTATTTATTTTTTTTTTTCTTTTCTTCACTTTATAATTCATATATGTTTATTTTAATTTTATTTCTATAAAATTTATGTATACATTTAATATTGTAAAATTCATGTAGGAGAGTATACTGAGTCCTTCTGGGCTACCTCCAATGGGAGGCAGTTATTATAAAAAAATAAACAATTCAATTCAATTCCACTATGTCCTGAAACTTGATATTCCCAGCATTTTGGAACTACATACAATTTCTTCATCAGGGCAGATAGGTAAGATTACAGAGTCGCCTATTCTTTTGGGCTCCTTACACCTGGCTAATCCAGATGACTGAGCCATGTATAACAAGCCTAACAGAGTAGGCGACCTCTCTGGTCATATCTATCTGCCTGATGATGGAACTTGTATGTAGTTCTGAAACATTGAAATATCAAGTTCAGGACAAAATAAAATACTCAAAAGCATAAATTATTCTGATCACAGTCACCATGAAAGCCTAAAAATGTATAAAATTTACAGCAGTTTCTCCCTTACATAGAAATTCTACCTCTCTTATCATCACATTATCAGCATTAATGAACTGTGCCATACAGATAGTCCTATCTACAAAATGAAATTAAGCACTGCCAACAGAGTCTAGGAAAGTTTAAGTGATCATATCTGGAGGAAATGGTAACTACTTAACCATATATTCTACTAGATTTCATATAAATATAAGTAAATATATGTATTATCACTTGTATTGCAAAACAATGTATATAATTGATTGTTCTTACCAGTTCTAGTGGCTCCTGTGGTGATAGCTATAGCTGTCTGTAGAGGAGTCACATTATGCAAGGACTGTGGCAATTTTCCAGACACTGAACTCACTGGAACCTGTGTGATCTGAATGGGAGGTCCATGGGCTGGCTGTGTTATAACCTGCGATTAATATCCATTCTTAAATTAAATATGATACCAGTATGTTGCTAACACCAGAAAAAAAAGTTAGACTGTGAGAACATTTTTAAACATAAATCTAAAAACTAGTACAATAATTGTGTGTGTTTGTTCATTACGAACAAATTAAGCTTTTTATTTTTTATAACTGACTATATAATCATATTTCTTGTTAACACAGAACTCTTTTGCAAATCTAGTCTTTCAGGTGAAGCTCCCTGTAAAGCAGATTTGATTAATTTCAAGGGAAAAATTGTTCCGGGGCCGGATATCGATCCCAGGACCTCTGGTACGTTCAACCAGAGGTCCTGGGATTGATACCCGGCCCCGGAACAATTTTTCCCTTGAAATTATTCAAATCTGCTTTACAGGGAGCTTCACTTGAAAGACTAGATTTGCATAATATGTACGTTACTGTGTACGTTAACAGAAAACCACAATTCCAAGTCACACAGAGTTTGTGTGCACTCGATGTGAGTTTCTGGCATTTCATCAGCCCACGCGAGTTGTGTGGATATAAAGGGAAAAGTTGAGACAGTGTCGGGTGGAGTTCCCGGGTAGCTCAGTTGGCAGAACCCTAGTACGTTCAACCAGAGGTCCAAGGATCGATACCCGGCCCCGGAACAATTTTTCCCTTGAAATTATTCACAGTCCTCTTTTTTTTTTTTTCTTGGTATCTATATAATGTTTTCAATATATGCTAAACATACGAAAAGAAGATGGGTAACAAAATGAACGAAGTATGCTAAAAATATGCAATAGGAAATCAACATTTTCATAAATTTCCTGGCCTAGTGATATAAAATGAATTTTCCGAACACCCAGCACTTCAACAATTTAATACAATAATTTTCCTTTAAGGAAAAAATACTAACATTAAAAAAGCCCAAGACACTATATTATTCTTAACATCTGAATAACAATGATGCTGGTATCAAGCTTTCCAGAAACAAATTAGTTAATAAAACGTCAGTGTATAGGGACACTATAAAATGGTGAATAAAATAAATAAAAGTCGGTAAATAAAACTACTGTAAATCATGAAGAAAAAGTTTCAATTCAAACATGGACATAACTTTAAAAAAATGATAATAACACTCATTCTCCTACATTATTCCTTACTCTTCATTGCATACTCTTGCTGAAAATGTGGTATATATTTTTACACATTTCTTCTTATTGTGTTAGTGTGTAACAAATCTAAGCATTGTGTATGTACAACACAGAGATTTTCATTTTTCACAGCTGAGCAGCCATACTTTCCACATGATAAAACACGAGACATTTTCGTACTTATTTTGAATGTTTCATTGTCGAAAATAAAATAAAATAATGGAACTTCGTGACTGATGAATGTACGATTCATTGATACTTATAAAAAAAAAATTGTGTTAAACATAAAAAATTGTCAAATTCGTAAAAAGGGGGGGGGGGCAAAATTCACAAATTGTGATTGTAAAGTGTGTCCACAGAATGAGTCTCGTTCAGACCTATATAATTTTAACTTTCTCACTCAATTAGCAGAAATTTGCGAAAATTAGATCACCTTTGTCATATATTTTCTTGTGTACAGCTTGTCTTGTTGAATTCACTACTTTGCTGGAGATAGGGTTGCCACATTTATAGGTATGAAATAAGGAATGCTTTTTATCGACATCAAGTTTGCTGTATTTCTAACTTGATGATGCCATAGTTAGCAATTTTTTTGTTACAAAATCATTTTATAAAATTCACTACAGTTTTCATCATAATATAATTATATAAAGTGCGTTTTTTTATTAATTCTACAGAACTCCTATTCTTCCATTTCTCCACTTACTACCCATGATTGGAAATATTGTCTCTGTAAATGCATTTAATGGGAACATGCTTAATAAAAACTTAATTACAAATAAAGTGCTTTTCAATTTTTTTTTTTAACCAATTAAACCTACAAACTAAACCCACCTTTTTGGTACTGTCATAACTTTGATGTTTTCTTTCAGTCATTATGCTACCTCTGCCTCCCCAGAAAACAAATCCTTACGTAGGTAATTGACACAAACTTCATATACATGTTCATATTCATTTATGCAGGCCTTATCTTCTGGAACAACTCACGTAACTTATTTAATGTTTGCATCACTTTATAACCAAAAAATTGGTCCACCATTTCTTCTAATTGAACTTTCACATTTTGCATTACACTATACACTTCACAAAAGCCAACTGATTTTTTTTTACATTTAGAAATTGATTTGTGGAAAATTTCATGTAATAAAAAATGCAGATATAATTCTGTATGAATTTGTTGCTCGTTTGATTTTGAGGAACCCAAAAAGTGTTTCCAAATGAAAACTGGACAATCATCTACATTTTAAAAGTAAGATATTACATAGTTGGAAGATTCTTTAACAATCTTTCAATAGCAGGTTTTATAGATAACCATCTTGTTGGCACATGTCATAACAAGTTATATATTAAGTTTCAACAAACTCAAAGAACGCTTTCAATTTTACAAATCTGACTTCTTCAGGTAAAGCTAACTTGAATAATTTCAAAGAAAAAAATTCCAAGGGACCTTTGGCTGAGCACGCCAACACTCTATCGATTGTTAGATCCTGGCTCAATTTTCCTCTTGTATCCACATATCTCAAGTGGGTTGACAGAATGCCAGAGCCCAGCATTGAGTGCACAATGTGTGACTTATATTTGTGGTTTATTGTTATCGAAACAATAATGCGTATTACACAAATCTGGCTTTTTCAGGTATAGCTCTCTGTAAAGTTGACTTGAATAATTTCAAACGAAAAATTTAAGTCACACAGTAAGTGTGCACTCATTACTGGGCTCTGGCACTCTGTCAATCCCCTTCAGGTATGTGGATATAAGGGGAAAATTGAGCCGGAGTTTGGTATAGTTCCTGGATAGCTCAGTCGGTAGAGCATTGGCGCACTCAGCCGAAGGTCCCAGATTCAATACCCGACCCTGGAACAATTCCCAGGTGCTCATATAAAAGGGATTAAGTATGAATTGGCTAAAATGGGATAAGTACAGATTTGAACCCTCCACGATACTTCTACCTTGTGTTAATGGGGTTAAATCATTCTTCCATTGATGATGCAGTTACAGTGCTTAGTATTTTGTGACAAAGGGGTTATATTCAGTGTCAAAGGAGAGAAGTTTACATATCTTACAATTTGACTTTACACGAGCACCAGCGAATTTTTCCCTTGAAATTATTCAACTCTTTCAATTGTTTAACTCTTTTGGCTGAGTTTGAAAAATAATTGAATATTTTAATTATTATCATTTCAATATCAAAAGACATTGAGTTCGTGCCAGATTTATAAGCACTGTGAAGAATATGTGTGCAGCTTGATTCAGGGATTTTGGCCCTGCAAAAAGTAAGTAGATAGACTAAGAGCGAGTTACTCATCACTACTGGCAGGCTGGGTCACACAAGTCAGGCCGTGCATCATAACATCTAACACTTCCTTCGTATCATGTTGTGGTACACTTCATCTTAAAAACACAATATTCTTCCACACCTCCTGTTACTAACCACTACGTCTGTTGACTAAACGATGTCATGATGACTTATATTTTCTTGACATGAGTGTCCCTCAGCTATGAGCATAGATATTATTTCCATTCTTCCTCTTCCCCTCCTATGCACATTTGTGATTAAATGTCTTTCTTATGACGCAGCACACAGCTCACTCACTAGCCAAACAACAAAGGACAGGGGCCAATAATGTTGAATCGAGCTGTACAACAGTCTCATTTTACTAAACTAGGATTTTGTTTCCTCTAATGAATATATAATATACAGAGTTATTTTTCCCGTAGTTCGCATTAGTGTTATGTGTGGCATAACTTCAAATCTGGGATAATTTTGAATCATGATTTGTAATATGGGATAAAATTTATTCAGTCACTGCAGTTGCACTTTCATCAGGATCTTCATAAAAATCGAGAATCCTGTTACAAATATCTACTTTCGCAACACAATATCTAACAGCTACAGGAAAAAATTTTTGGTTCCCCTTATACGATGAAACAAAACCCATACCAAAATACATATTTTCTTGTAAATTATATTTAACACATGTTAAACTTTTGGGTACTAATATACGTATATTTCACCAAAGCCTCGCACTGTCTTTCCACAAATGACTATTTGTTATTGCAGAATCTATAAACAATTGTGGCAAGAGTTTCACAGTGCTATCTGTACTGACATAACTTAGATGGTGTTTTACAACATGATAGGCCAGTGTAAGCTTCGATGCACTGATCTGAAAGGCACATAAATTAGACACATTAACATCTGCTCATTACATTCTGTAAACCTATTTCAATTCAAAGAATATGAACTATGAGTACCTCGATTTACTTTTTCTGACTCTGAAGAGTTTTTCTTGAATAAATTCTTCATTAATGTGGCTTGCAGTGATGATTTCTGCCTTTCCTCACGTAATACACTATTGAAGCGCTGTCTGACATCTGTAATTCCTTCATGAGAAATAGAAAAGCCATCCCCTGCTTTTCCTACACAAATTACACATTTCACTTCATACTGGTTATCAGTTACTGAGCGCAATTCAGGAAATTCTTTTTCCCAGACAGCCCGATATTGTTGTAACCTTCTCTTTTTCTTTGCGTGTTCACTATTTTGACTTTCTTCATCATTATTTGTTCACTTGTTCAAGAACTTAACCATAATACACACACAATATTCATAAACTTCGCACATGGTAAACAGACACTCAGTACCTACACTTAGTACAAAGTAAGTACTTGCACGCTACCTCATGCTACTCAATCCACCAGCCAAGTGGACTACAATCATACTTTCACAGCTCTATGAATACCTATCTTGGTATTACCACTATGGATGTAACGTAAGTATCAATGCAGCACGGCATGCCTTCAATAAATTCTTGTGTGGGATATAAAAATGAAATATTTGGCATATGGTTTAAGACTTCCATTTTATACGGAACAAAAACAGAAACACCATATTGTTCCAGGTAAAACTGTAGCCTGGCAACACTAGCTAGAGAGTATTAAGTACCCCAAATCCATCTAATTGAAAGAAAACGTTACTTTACCATTTTAGTTAATTATAACTTTCTTTTTAGTGTATTCTGAAAGATGAATTTTAAAGCTGTAGTGACTATGGGGGAAAATATTATAGATGCCACTGTGTGGCATTAATTTTTCTTAAGTTCAGTCAGTCATGGCAGGTTGTGCCACACATGCAACCAAGTACATCAAACTCCTGCATACTTTGTAGCTCCTTCAATGACCACGTAATTTCCAAAGGCCTGTGACCACTCAGGTCACCAAATCTGACTTCTGTTTGGGGGATGGCTAAAGAATGGGTGTACCAGAAATCTTCTCAAAACAACAGTTACAAGAGGTCGAAAATTACTATTTTATCCATAAACACCACTGCATTCTGAGAGAATAGCAGTTTGGTGTAGGCACAATGTTCCTTGACACCTTTTCCTCGACAACATAATAATAAATACAGTCGCATCTTAAAAAAATACACATGCACAGTCTCTCTTGCTACGTAACCTTCTACTACATGGCAGGAGGCTGGCCGTTTTAGTTTCACCACTAATAAGGATATTGAAATGGAATTTGAATGGGAGTATGTTCGTTGTGTGAGAAATGAAGAGGAATGTGTTTGTAGTGTGTTTCGTGCTAATTGCAACATAGAGTAGTGGTCTGTCAGTTTGTTTTCTGCCACAGGTTTGATAGCAAGTGAGACACACCATGTATGTGCAACTTTATTTTTTCTACTATTTTATCTGTCCTGTTAGCTAATACTAAATTGAAATCTTTACTTCAAATTTTTTACATTTTTCACTTATTCTAGAAATGAGAATATTAAACACTGTATGTAACTAGTTTCCTTTGAGTTATTATCGACTTATTGTAACTCATAGGACAGAGAAGATCAACATACCTTAGGTCCTAAACTCTGATGAGCGGTGACACTTCTGTTACTAGAAGTCCCAAGTTGGTTGTGGGTAGAAGGTTTGAGAGGCAGGCTTTGATTTGTGTTCGAGACAACCACTGGGTGGAGTGACACAACACCTGCAGGGGGAAGGCCAGAACTGGGGACTCCGGATGTCACAGTCAATCGTGCTGGAGCTGCAAGCACCGTTGTGCCTTGATGCCCTGCACTGGGAGTGATGGAGGAGTTTGATGAGACAGTGAGACGAGCAGGAGCTGTAATCAGTGCACTCTGTCCTGAATTCGAAGCAACTGCAGAACTGGCAGACACTGTGAGACGGGTCTGTGTAGACAACACTCCAGCACTCTGTTGCACTGGTTGGTTGGCTGCTGGTACTGCAATACGAGTTGGTGTGGCAAGCACAGCTCCTTGCGAGGAGGAAGCTGCAATGGCAGTGGGAACAGTTGATGATACTGCTTGCAGACGTGTCTGTCCTGACAATACCGCATTCTGGCTTGCCACCGGGATACTGGAAGTCATAGTCAGTCGTGTTGGTCCAGTGAGAAGTGTCGCTGTTCCCTGACCAGATGCAAGGACCGAGCTAGGCAGTGTGGTGATGCGGGCAGAGCTTGCAATGATTGTTCCTTGGCCTGCAGTCGATGCAGTTGTGGTGAGACTCACCGTCTGACTAGAACCAGTAGCTGCTACAGTGACACGTGCAGTGCCTGGAGCAACTTGATTAGCAGTAGAAACAGCCAAGCGGGCAGGAGCTGCTAATACTGCTGTATTGGATGCCGGTCCTGGACGCTGGGTAGTGGTAGCAGTAAGGACAGCTCCTTGTGTAGGAAGACTCGTTCCAGGAATGCTGGATAGAGTTAGTCTAGCTGGAGCTGTCAGTACTGTAGTGGAACCTTGCCCATTGCCTGTCGTGGTCATGCCCTGTGACAGGGTCAACGGGTGGGGCTGGGCAGCGATCAGAGTGGTTGGCCCCTGACCTGCACCTGATGTGACTGGAAAATGAGCTGCTGTGGATGTCAGTGGATTGCTGTATGTGAGAGGAGAAGCCTGTGTGCGGGCTATTGATACTCCAAGTGATGACTGCACTGAGACGCTGGGTTTGAAATAGCTCTTATCAGCAATGTGCAGCTAAAAACAAATATACACATGCATATATCAACATCAAATACAATCACTTGCAGGACAATGGGGCTATAATAATTCCATATTAAGATTTTAGAATGTTAATCACATCATTTTAATGAAGTCTCAAGTTGCCAATATGAAAGTAAATAAAAATAATTGCAAGACAGAGAAAACTTAGTAATAAAATATAAAAATGGAAGCTAAATTCAATATAATTTCACACAAATAATGTATTTACTGTAATCTTTACTAAATATAATGTTTTAATCGAGATTTATAATTAAAGATCGCTCAGAACACGTAATCCTAGAGTGATCTTGAATTATAAACCTTGAAGCAACAGATCACAAGGACGTCCTGTGTAGAGATGGGTCAAAAACTTCTGTAGATCGTAACAGTTTTTATGCTCGACCATGCCGAAATGTAGTAATTATACACCTGGTAGCAGACCTTTAATGCATGTCATTAAAGTACACCTACTCATTAAAGGTCAGGTCTTTCAGCCAATGACGACTCAGGTTACAACTGTTCAGCCAATGACAGGTCAGCTTTCTACCGTTATAAAACCGCAAGTATCGATTATTCTCGGATATGCAATCGAAAGAGAATTAGCGAAAAGTCACGGAGGCTGGAAATCCAATACTGTCGCAGAAGGTTATGTTCTGTTACTATAATAATTAGCGTTAATTGTAAATAATATTCAAATAAATTCAATTTGTCATCTCATTTTTCAATGTCGAATTCAATAATCAAGGTTATAATATTATAATATTATCAAGTTTAACGGGACTACATCAAGGTCAATGACATTATTGTTCCTCGGAAAAAATCAATACTTTCGCGTCTGCGCACATCTCACAATTCACGACCTAGAACAAGGTCACTTCCGATCTTGTCAGTTACAAATAAAATGTATACATCTGAATACCGGTAATTTCAAGTTAGAAATATGGTCGAGAATAAAAAGTCGTATGAAACTCGCCTATAATGGTAATTAAGAAGCTCGTATGAAAATTATGAAACTCACTTGCGCTCGTTTCATAAATATCCATACTCGATTCTTAATTACTATCATTATAGGCTCGTTGCATAATGTACTATTATAGAATTATAACCTCTTAGTAGGATGACGATGATGATGGCAATGTTTTAAAAAAACATGAGTGACATTAATCATAGAGATATGTCTCGTTTTCATACAAAAGATTTATTTCAAATCCCAGCAGTGTCATATGAAATTTGTGGTGGACAAAAATTATAGAGTAAAACTCAGTCTTAATGTTCCCGTTTTTAAGAAATAATTTGTTCAGAAATAATCTGTTAAGTTTTTTTACTTGGTTATTTAACGACGCTGTATCAACTTCGAGGTTATTTAGCGTTGATGGAATTGGTGATAGCGAGATGATATTTGGTGACATGAGACTGAGGATTTGCCATAGATTACCTGACATTTGCCTTATGGTTGGAGAAAACCTCGGAAAAAACCCAACCAGGTAATCAGCCCAAGCGGGAATCGAACCCGTGCCCGAACACAGCTTCGGATTGGCAGACAAGCACCTTAGCCGACTGAACTATGTCGGTGGCTATCTGTTAAGACAAGCCACATTACCATAATAATAATAATAATAATAATAATAATAATAATAATAATAATAATGAATTAAATCCAGCTTTTAAGGAATACTTTTCAAGTAGATTTTGTGATAATGACGCCTGAAGTATCAAATCGCCTTTCAATAATCAACAGTACCATCATAATCGATAATGCATCTCAATCAATAGTAATGCGGCACCACGTGGTAACATTATTCTTGCTTTGCGTTGCTTTCAGAGTGGTTTCTTTGCTTGCTTTGTTCTCGCAAGTTGTGTAGATCCTGTTTCCAAGTTTTTTTTAATGCACTGTTATAATGGTGACTAAACGGAAAAAATTAACTATCAACAGAAAGTGAAAATAACAATAACAAGGGATGTCGAGGTTAATCCTCAAATAACATTTTCGTATATGGCAAAAGGCATGGTTTGTCAACTACTTCATTGTGAGAAATAATGAAGGAAAAAGAAGAAATTTTCAATTCTTTCAGTGTGGTTCGGGTTCAATTGAACAGAAAAAAAATCGTGCCTCATCATTTAAAGAGTTAAATATAGTGTAAATAATAATTATAGGCCTAATTATATAATTGTAATGTTTAGTGCCATGTTTGCAGTTTTTCTTGGAAAAGGTAAATGCGGTAGCTTCCCATTGCTTTCCGCACACCAGTCTCTCTTCCACATCTTAAAAGATCCCAGGGGGCCCCAATGTGGAGGCGAGGAGAGTGAATTTGGCTAATTAGGCCCTCCGAACTTCACCAAAATATACCACAAGGGTTAAATATCAGTTCTATCACGGTTTTTGACAACACCATATATATATATATATATATATATATATATCTATCAATGGCCAAACTCTTAAGAGGCTTAGTCTATTCAAAAAATTTGAGTTATTATACCTAGTAACAGTAGTCCTGAACTCTGAACTCTAGGTGTGATAAGTACATCATAATATATCAATATCATAATGTTTATATGTGTATGTTTTAATTCATTACTTTGTTTTAACGAATTTTAACTAATGTAAAAATAACATGTTATGTAATCCATAATTGAGCACATAATCATCTTTGTTAATAGAATACTTATTGTATTGAAACTCTAGTAAATTCACAAATACCAAATCTGAATTAATGCATTATAGGTAATTTGCATATAGTTCATTACGAAGTATATAGAACTACGCAATTTCAATTCATCAAATGTATGTTAATATGTTTTGAGTATTTCCAATTAATTATTTAACCTATTTGTATATGGGAACGTCCACCATCAGTAGTGTGACACATTTTTTATCACTGTATGAAATTTAACAAGTTATTTCTTATTAATCTCATTTACCAAATGTATATATATATATATATATATATATATATACTCTTTGAGAACTTGCAAAGTTGTGTACAATATTTTGTTAATAACAGTCAAACTTAATTAATCCTACCTTTATTTTTTTACATGTCAATAGTGTGACAATTTTTAGAGTCATATGAAATAGTAGAAAACAATGTGATATGTTACTGCAAAATTGAAAATGTTGGACTAATTACAGTGATTGAATACACAAATATGAGTCTTCCAATGTATCTTAGTTAATGTTTTGTTTAATTAACTACAACTGTTTTAATTATAAAAAATATTTCAAAATATAATGTGCGTCAGTAGTGTGACTTGCAATTGCATTTTCTATTTGATGTGCAAGACAAGTGTTCTTACAACCAGGGACACACTCTTCTTTACTTGTGATGAAATGGACGCTTTCTCTGCCTCTTACGGACTTCAGGGCGAAGATACTCTTCCAATTCACTGGAGTCCTGCGGAAAATATTTATATTTGATCTTATAGGCTGACACAGCAATCACATGATGCATTTTTTGCGTGCCCGTAACAGGTAGAACATTTTCCCAAGCTTTATCCAGTTCCTGCCTCACAGAATTTATTTCCTCACTCTTAACAAGAAGCACATTTACTTTGAGTGTGCTACAGGCTCGAGCAAATGTTTCAGCATCTCTCACAGTTACCTTTCTGGCTCTAACCAAGTTCCAAACATTTCGTTTCACTAGAGCACCAATACCATCAACGGCATCTTTGCCATGTGATGTGGCAAAGAATGTCCAAGTCTGATTGGACAGATTGAAATGTTCTTTGAGAAGAGTAATGTTTGAAAAGTTATATTTGCACTTGAATTGTCCAGCACACCCATCAGAAAATATGTGAACATTCTTCATCTCTTCATTTTTCTTTTGATGGTCAGAAAATATGACACGTAAAAACTGAGCAACAGTGTATCGGTCATGCGATTTATTGTCAGACACAATGGCATAGCTTTCACTCTTGCAATCACCATACCACAATACTGCAGTGAATACTGCTACTTGTAGATTATTCCAGTGTGCCGACTGTATTTCGTCCTGGTACTGACAGATGTAATTCTCAGCAAAGTCCACCTGCAGTACCACAGATGTAGCACTTGCATTCTGACGAGCTTCACTGAATGCCATCTGTGTTTGCTTTTGCAGGAAAACGTGAAGGAGAAATTTCGGAATCATAATTTTTAGCCTGGCTAAGGCTTCAGTCAGGTTTTCCTTAATTATACAGTTTTCATAACGATTGTCACTCACCATCCACTGTCGAAATTCAATATTTGGATCATCTCTAATTTCTTTATCCAAAAATGTTGAAAGTTTATTAGAACATTCACAAACTGAGTTCATGCATCTATAGTTGGATTGGTCACAGACATGTATTTGTATGAAGTCTTTAATGGATGCTCCAAATCCTGGCAGGACACCTGAAATCTTCTCATGAAAATTAGAGAAATTCTCATCGATGCGGCATACACACATATTATGTGGCATATCCCTATATGGTTTCACATGTGGACGGCGCAAAGAGGCAAACTTGCTACGACCAACTTTCTTGTTTGAATATTTCTGTATGAAAAGACTATGGACGTCCCTAATTGGATAGAGAAGGTGTCGTCGTGCTGTTGTGATGAATCTTTGTGATGAGACACCCTTCAGACTTGGATCAACACGACTGATCTCATCATTTACATAAAATTCTGTAATGAGATTAGTTACATCATCAGAAAGTCTCTCCCTCTTAATAGATAATACTTTATTTTCTAATGGAACACCGTATTTTGTAGTTAATTTTACAACCGTAGCCCTCTGCTTCCTTGGAGATCAAGGCATATTTCTATCAACTTTCTTGAATGCCTTTCCCAGTGCAAATGGTGAAACCTCACTCCTACCCTGAAGTAATTCTTTATTCAATTTGTCTTTGAGAGTCCTTTGACTCTTCTGCTTCCTAATCGCAGCCTTAGATTTTCTTATATTCCGTTCCTGGATAGTTTCTGTCGATTTTCTCTTCTCTCTATAACGCTTGTCAATGGCAACTCTATGGCGTTTGTAGTCTTCATCATTCTTATTTTTTTTCTGCATATGCCCTTTGTCTCTCAGCTCCAGTTTTAGCCATTCTAGAGCCTTAAAAATAATAAAAATAGGAAGTAAATATATTTAAATTAATCTACAATAACCTAAGTTGCTTGTAAAATTATGTCCAGTATGGATTCGAACTCAGGTATTTTAGCTTAAATATTGCAGACATAATATAATACAATACTTACTATTTGTTAGCTAGGATAGGAGATTCAATATCATATATATATATATATATATATATATATATATATATATATATATATATATATATATATATATATATATATATATATATTTGAGAGCAATTTTTCAGATGATACAGCACTGAATACACTTCAAACAGCAGCAGCGTCAGTAGTGTGACCAATGTTTGGACAATTATAAAAAAAAACGACTTTGCTAGGGAAACAACTTTTTGCACCATCTATGGACCACTCGATAAACTAGCATTTCCTAAAATTTCCAGTAGCTGGCACCAGTAATAATCTTGTTACGAAAACTTTTAAAATATTTTGTCAGTATTGTGACATGAAGACAACCATTTTCAAAATTAAAAATATTGATTTTTCCTTATAGTATACTTGCATAAAAGATTCCTTTTTTTAAATAGAAGATAGAATTGATATCTTGTTGCCTAAAAATTATGTGTGCCTTACATATTAGACTTCTAAACATAACGTGAAATAATGTTATGAATTGTCTTAATGCTAGGTGTTGGACCATGTGATATTTCTTATACCGTAATGTCTAAGACATTCTTAAAATGAAGAAAACTGATATGTAGCTTAAAAATAGTAATTTCAAGCTTTCATTTGATATATAATAAATAGACGAAAATATATTTTTATTATTTTCATTCTTGGACATTTTCTCATGGACGTTCCCATATATATAATTTAGTAAATATTAACAGTACACATATAACTTGTCTTCAATATATGATAGATCGTATACAACAGTTACGTTCATTTTCATTCTTTAATTTCTACTTACAAAATGACACATCAACTACAAACACATAATATAATTGTTATTGCTAATTGTCATCTGAAGATATCGTAATGACAAAATAATTTATATTAATGTAACAACAAATGTTACACATATAAAATTGTAATAGCTTGTTGTTGTAAAATCAATGTCATGTGATAAGTTATCCTGACTGAAAAATAAAGTACATATTAATTTCAAAATAGCCAGTTTATAGTGTTGACCGTTAATGAATGAGTCTGTAAGAACAATCCAAATATGTAATTAAATTTAATTTCTCTGTTTTAAGTTTTCTCTTCTACACTTATTTTTGTTATAAATTATATTTATCACTGTTAACTTATATGCTGTCTTTTCTATGGATACACTAAAATTGATTTTACATGGAGGTATGGTCTACCTGTGCACCAGTTTGTGTCGCTGCAATTGGTTTCTGTGAAGATGCATGAATAAGCTGAGGTCGTGGTGATTCAGACTGAAGTCTACTTCCTTGTGGTGTCAATGGTCTTGCAGTCACTAGAGAATGTAACGAAATGTAGTATCAATCAGTTTGAAAAACTGGTAACATGTATGATAAATTTAATCTCTACCAGATTGTATTACAAAAACAGACACAGTAAACTTAATGAAATATCCTTACAAGAAATAGTAATGCATACTTTTCACACAAGACAAACAGTAAAACGCATAAATTCTGGAAGTGCAAAGTATTTTACTCAAATTGGGAAAAAGAGAAAAGCAATAATGAAAAAGCAAGTTTATTTCAAACGAGGCACGTCCATAAAATAACTTTCCCACTCGTCTCACAGCTAGCAAACCATATGTTGCGCAAAGCGACTGAGTGTACATGATAGAGTGATGTCCTGGCATGGCACATGCGCTAGCGGAACTTCCCAAGTTCTATCAGTAGCTTCATTGCATTGGTTGAAGATGGACGCTCCTATTCCAGCTCCCGCAGCGTGTGCAGTGCGATCAGTGATAAAGTTTTGAAAGCACAGGGCATAGCGCTGATTGAAATTTATCGTCAGTTGTGCCATGTCTATGGGCCTAACGTCATGAGCAAGCAGATGGTGCGTTGCTCCACAAGGTCATCTGTGATGATGGTTGGCCTCCCACTGCGCTCCTCGTCATGCACATTTTGGCGTCCTGCTGAAAATTGTCTACAGCAGCAACGCACCATCTGCTTGCTCATGATGTTAGGCCCATAGACCTGGCACAATTGACGATAAATTTCAATTGGTGCTATGCCCTGTGCATTCAAAATCTTTATTACTAAGTGGAAGCTGGAATAGTAATGTTCATCTTCAACCAATGCAACAAAGCTACTGAGAGCACTCAGGAAGTTCTGTTAGCGCATGCATCATGCCAGGACATTATTCTATCACATACACACAGTTGCTTCGCGCAACATATGGTTTGCTAGCTGTGGGACGAGTGGGAAAGTTACTTTATGGACGCGCCTCGTAATACAAAAAAAACGTAACTAGTTCAATATGAATGTTAGATACTTTTCACAACCTACAATTTCTGTAGTAGTAATATTAAACAATTATTATTTAAAAGCACTATATAATATGAAGTTAACAGAATGAATTACTGCTATTGATAGGTAATGGCAGAATACACAAAGAAGTGTACTAAATAGTTAACTCCGCATTACTGGCATTTAACACACACACATTTCTTTACATTCTACAACTTTCGACAAGTTTTTGATCTGAGACATGTTTAAAGTTCACAATTATTACTATACACTAAATATTGCTGGAAACATACGACTACATTGCATTATTTCCGACTAGTAGGTAAAAATAAAAGGAAAAAGTTAAGAGTCAATTTAAAGCAAACAGCTTTCAAGTTTTTTTTATTTGATGTCTCCAAATGAAATATCAATTTTCAAGTAAAAATGTTGACATTTCATGTACATGTGAAAGATCAGCTAATAGCATAACAAAATCGGTCAGTATTAATATATTTTCTCTGCATTTCATAAAATGATGTATGATAACAACACCTGACTTATCAAATGTCAAAATTTTACCTAAGGCAGTGGTTTTCAAACTGTGTGGAGCAGCTCCCTGAAGCATCATAGTCTTCAGTCAGGGGTGCTGTCAAAAGTTTTTTGGCACGCTTACAATCAGGCACCATGATGAGATGCGCCTTAGTGACCTATAATTAATGTCTTCATAATTTCAGTTATTTCTACCATAGGCTTCAAGTCCCTACAACTTTATACATAAATTAAATAATTTTCATATCTGAGCCAACCAATACAAAGAATCTCCGTAAAAAAAATACATGCAAATGTAAAAAATTACCTACATTTTAATGTGAAAATCTTTTTTTATACAGATGTGCCATGGATATTTATTTATGCTGAGGTTAAGGGAACCACGGACCCAAAAAAATTGAAAACCACTAACCTAAAGTACAGCCATGCTCTTAAAAACAACCTTTCTCTAACGTTCTGCTTTCCTACCACTATAATATAATACTTCTCTCATGTCGTGTGATATCCTATGAAGAACATTACCGTATTTACTCGCAAATTTTGCGTACTTTTTAATCTATTCTGGCTGTTTGAAAAATTGGGGTGCGTAAAATACGCGAATTTTTTTAATTAGACTTCTTGATCTGGGTTTTATTCAAGTATATAGTAATTAAGAATACAATACTTTTGTCGCCTAAGACTATTGGAAATCTTGAATTATAAATAATAATTAAATTGGGTATGTGACAATCATAATGAATGCAAAGTACATAGCAGACATAGCATTCTCAACAGGCAGTCTTTAATTGAGCACACTGTACGAGTTTATAGGCCTATAGGTGGTTGATCGATGCATTCTTCATGTTGCAGTAACAACTGCACGATACCTGTTAAACAGTAAAACTAACATTACTTGGATTACTGGTATTGGAACCTTGAATCGTATTTACTGTTCTCAGACTTGTCACAGTCACTGCCCTTAGGGGTAATTTACAAGGACAAGCATCAGTGTTGAAGTGATGTTATTTAGGGTTTCTTTGTGAAGCAAATAGTTGAGTTGGGTACTGGTCAATGAACAATGCCGTGAAATTCAAGTATTGGCAATGGAATTTAGGGAAGAAAAATTCATACTACACTGAAAAAAAAAATTATACCTAAACTGTGTGCAGAAAATACACAGAGCAAAATTAAAGTTCAAAATAATCCTTAAAAAATTAGGGTGCATAAAATACGTGGTGGCGCAATGTATGCGAGCAAATACGGTAGTTGTAATTTGTGAACACAAAATCTGAAATTCGAAATCAACTTTAATTTATTAAATACAGCAAATCACAAAGCCTAAATGTATCTCACATGCAGATATTAAATATTAAAATTCAAAACTTCATTCATCCAACCATTAATAACAAAAATACATTACAGTAGCTTCACATGTTATTCTAATGTATTTATCATACATACCAGTACAAACAGATTTAGAAGGATGATCAACAGCAGATTGACAAATTATGTAGGATTGCGATATTGAAGTATGAATAAAAGATTAGCGAAAAATTGAGTAGTCTGGCTTTGAGTAGATAGTGCTCACTATGCTGGAATAGTAGTTCCCTCATAAGGGAAAAAAAAATTTGATCAGTAAGATGATCACTCGACACACCTGTCATGGATGAAGAACGTCCTTGTGTATATTGCTGGATTGTGGTAATGGAAGGAGCTCTGGGTGAAGTAAGCATCGGTCCTGGAGAGACACACTTTGGCACTGCTGTCGTTGCTGCAGATGGAGAGGACACACTTAGCCATGTTGCACTCTGAGCTGCAGGGCTTGGTGCACGTGGTAAAAGAGTGCTGGGACCAAGACCACGCAATCCTGATGTGAAACTGAAATAATACACAACTCGAAAAAATATAAACTTTGCTTCTCTGATAGAAAATAAATTTTATATGCTAAAAATACTGTAAAATATGTCGAAATTAAATATACAATTCAATATAGTTTTATATCAGATTACAGAAATACACAGAACGCTGAGTTACGATTTTATATAACACTAGTGGCTTGTGCCGCAAATGCTGCAAACTAAGTTCATTAGACGTTCAAATCAAAGACGTTGTAGTTATATGTCTAGACACACAATTGGCGCTGGTGTTGTGTACAAATCTGAAACCTCTCGCGCAGGTTCGCTCGACGCCATGTTTGGGGAGCACAAATGATTGTTTCTATAAAGCATTCGGAGTTTAGAAAATACCATTGAATATATGGGCGTTTTCTTAGTGGATTTCCTCCTTCACTGTAACATAAATAAACTTATTTACATATTTTCTAACGTATAATATAAACTAACAGAAGTAAATTTAAATACTGTAACTAAGCATTGTTTTAAAATATAAACACCTTATATTGCTCATAAATAGACTTATTAGTTTATTTCTATTTCCTATGACCGAATACATGGAATATTTTTACTTATGTTATTTTATGTACGTTAGAAAATACGTAAATAATTTATTTTAATTATATTGCAAAGAGAGGGATGTCCGCTAAAAATGTCTATATACCCAATGGTATTTTCCAAACACCTAACGCACTGTAATAATAATCCTCATGTTCTGAGAATCAGAGGCGATATGACTCTTCCACTGCAGACATTGATTGCAATTCCCTCATTCTTACATCATTCTCAATGACAAAATATTGTCAAAATCTGATTGTATTCATTGCTGGGTTAGTTGTTAAATCATTAAGAAAAATATGGTGCAATAAATCCAAAGACTCAATTTATGGTAATACGTAGCCTACCAGCAGTAAACAAAATCTCTTTTATTTTTTTAAAAAAAGAATAACGGAAATCTTGTCATACCATCATCTGAGATTATAGAAACAGGCCACTTAAGTGAAAGAGCGATTATACAGATGTTGACAGTTCAATGGCATATTACCACCCTCTCTTACATCGTGTGAAAACAATGTGCTCTAGAAGTAGAACATCCGTACAATCTTTCTGCACTTATAGGAACATATTTTAGAAAATGGATCCCAGATTCCTCCCGAGAATCATATTTTAAACTTGTTAAACTGACCATAAAAGTACATAAAGATCTACTGACGTAGCCCAGTGGGCTAAGGACTGTTGGTCCGGAGTAGCGCTCCGTCGCGGGTTCGATTCCCACTGATTTTATATCCTCAACCTTAAGGTGAATGTCAGGTAATCTATGGCGGATCCTTGGCCTCGTATCGCCAAATATCATCTCGCTATCATCAATACCATCGATACTAAATAATCTAGTAGTTGATACAGCGTCATTAAATAACCAAATAAAAGAAAGTACTGTACTACATAAAGAGCAGATGTTAGCACACAGCTTAAGGTTACCAGTACAACACGACTTTAAATAAAAAATGTTGTAAGACAATATTTAACGGAGTCAATAATAATAATAATAATAATAATAATAATAATAATAATAATAATAATAATAATAAGGAATCAATAGGCAAGATGTTCTGTACACTAGGTCTGAGTTCTATTATATGACTAATTGACTAATTCATGCATGTGACGTTCATTTCATATTACAGCTGTGATAATAAGCTATTGCACGGTAGGCCTACTTATATTTCTAACTAAAACATTAGGTACGTGATTGTATTTACAGGTGTAGGCCTATATTATGTGATATGGAAGTGAATAAATATTGTTCATTTCTCGTCCACATCAAAGCAAACGTGTTTACAATATAGGGCCAATGTAACGTCTTACACAGGCAGTGTTTTGTTAATAACAGTTAGTACTAATACTTTTCTTTTCATCTGAACTGTTACTACAACATGCATTTGTACTTCTGTTCGCTCTATATGTTGTCAAATAACTATACAATATCTTTAGTTACGGTATCAAATTGTCATAGTTTTCTTTCGTTTCATGTCAAACTAACGGTTTCTAAGCTTGATTATGTCTTTAACGTGGTCGCTTTAAATGTTAATAAGATTTTTTTTCATTTATCCATTCAGATTGATTTATAAGAGACACCAAACATATATATTAAACATTCAGCATTGTATAGTGCAGCCGTCTGCTAGCCGGTGCTTCTCCCAAAGTATGGAGCGGATGCAAGCTTCAATTTGTCCCTACTCTAAACTTCTGTGCAGCCTCGGCTGTAGGGGCTTGGTTCAAATAAACATTTTTCAGATTTATTTTTAATGAAGAATACCAGATATTTTGAAAATTATTTGCTTCCGTAATAATGAAATATATTCACTCTGAATGGTTTTCTTTATGCCAAATACTTTTTCTTGAACCTATCCACCTTCAGTTTTTGAGTTTCAACGCGAAAACGCAAGTAACAATGTCAGGACGATCAGTGGGTTTTTCATATGGGAGTAAAGCAATAGCATTTCAGGTCATTGTGGATTGTAGGTGGAAGTTAAAAAATGTCAGGTTTGCTATGCTTTCGAACAATAGACACAGCATCTTGGTGTAGCTGCTGTATGTAGAGCTTGAAATGTAGAGGGTAAAATCATTTTTTATCCTAAGAGATCTTGTTGAAATGATCAGGAGACTACATAATTTTGTAGGCCTCTTATTTTATCAGTAAGTCATACCTTTTGGTCTTTCCTTAGGAACTGTAATTTTTTGCGCACTCTCAAGCCAATACTGAAGAGAATGATGCATGTAAATATTCGCACCACACCACCATTAAGTATATGAAAAGGACCCAACCCCACTTGATTAACTGTAAAAATATTTGATTTTTAATAACAATATTATTATCTTACGTAAGTTTTGTAGTTATATATATAGCCGGCACTCAGTAAATTATAGAAATGAAGATCTAATTTAAGATATTCTCTACATCTACTTACATAACCCCAAAACGTTTCACTTTCATATCATCAATATAGCATTAATATGTATAGGCTAATTAATGAAAAATAGTCACATCATGGCATTCACTGTAATAATATTTCACTTCTAATGGTAATCAAATCACCTCAAGTTTTGTAGATTTTAATATGCAATACACTGCTGTACTCAGAAAATTACACTGCAGAATCAGACCTGTAAATTACAGTAGAACTTGGTTATAGCGACCTCGTTTTGTGCGACACCTCGCCTATAACGTCAAATATTCTGTGGTCCCAACTAATTTCCCATAAGACATATGCTTTTCTATCTTGCTTAATACGACAAACGTATATGCGTCTACCTCGCATATAACATCATTTTCAACCTCAATTTGGAATAAGATTTTCTAAGACCCAAAGTATTTTAAGATATATTTTGTTGAAATCTGGCCCTGACAAATTCTTTACTGTCCCCTACTGTCATAGACCTCTGGAATGCAGGCGGATTCCCAACCCCATTGTAATCTACTCGAATTCATGTGGTATTAGTCAGTTTCAACAGGAATTTTTCACTAAGTGCACGCATTTTAACGCAGTATGGGCACTAAAAGAAGTGAATGTCACTTTAGAAGTCATTAGAACTATGAACATGTTCTATGACGCTAGGAAGGGAGCAGTGAAAAAGCAACTGAAATTATGAACATAGAACGTAATTTAGAAAGTGTGTATTGGGCAAGTAGAAGACAACAGAGTAAAATGACTGATTACTTCACTCCTAAGTAAAATAGTTTGGTGAGTACTGAACAAACTGTTTTAATACAGAATACTGTATTTATAATTGTAGGCCTACGTGTATTTTATTATTTTCATGATAGGCTTAAAAGTCAATACATAAATCTAAAATACATCTAATTATTAAGTTTGTTATTTTTCATTTTCTACCTAACTGGATTGATAATGTGAATCTTGGTTACTACGACACTCGTTTATAACAACATAATTTTTAAGATCCCTTGGATGTCGTTATAACCAAGTTCTACTGTATTTGTAGTAAGTCTTGAAGTTTTTAATAACCAACTGAATTTGAGCTCTAAATATGTCAGCAATCCTGTAGGTCATGGCCTTCGTATAATAGCCTATTCTTTATTGTAGTGTGTGTTTTGTTTTATACTGAAATGCAATTAGTTCTCAAAACTGACAAAAGATGGGTTTTGGAAAATAGGAAAATTATGTAGGAAAACTAACGCTTCACTGAAAGTTACTATTTTTCTGAAAATCTTTGGATGCCAAGCTTCAAAATGAGGGGTCATTTATTAAAATCCGTTCCGCCGTTTTCCCATAATTTCCATTACCAGTTCAAATTATTTATACAGTAGCGTGCAAATTAATCCGAACAACGTAATTACTTATGCAAAAACACTCAAACGGGATAAAAAAGGATCTAAGACATACCTCAGTAATCTATGTGGCCTCCCTTGTTCCTAATAACAGCTCTGAGACGATTTGGCATGGATTCCACTAATTTCCCACACATATTCTTCATTTCTTCATCGCGAAACCATACATCAATGAGGGCAGAAATCATCTTCTCCTTTGTAGAAAAACCCATTTTTTGCATTCTTCTTTTGCAAATTGATCACAAGTTCTCAATGGGGTTGATGTCGGGTGGGTTGCCTGGCCAGGAGAGTACCTGAATATTCTTCTTGTTGAAGAATTCTGTAGTTTTTCGAGACGTATGGCATGGTGCCAGGTCTTGTTGGAACACACCTCTGCCATCCGGAAATGATTTTTGCAGCAGGGGTACGATTCTGGTTTCCAATAAGTGAATATATTTGTCAGAATTCATCATTCCCTTGACAGGTATTAATGCTCCAGGCCCTTCATGTGTAAAACAACCCCAAAACATTACTTTAGGGGGTATTTGGGTGCTTGTTGGAGATGAGCTGCTGTTACTTTTTTGGATCCTTTCCGTACGTAAGAAACACGGTGGCTGTGGACCTCGAAATGAGACTCATCGGAAAAAAGTACATTCACTGTCCAGTGTTGTAATTTTGCCCACATTAAGCATTTTTTGCACATAACAAGGGTTAGCAGTTGCTTCTTAATAGGCTTACGAGCCCTTCGTCCACCTTCCAAAAGCCTACGCCGCACTGTTGTGACGTGAATATTCGCCCCAGTGGTAGCCATTAACTCGTGACCATCTGCAGGTGAAGTCTTCCTTTTCCGGCCACAGTTTCCTTTTTTCTGGGGTGTGATGGATCCAGTCTCCCTGTATCGTTTTATGATCGAATTAACAGTAGCCAAACCGATGTGACATTCTGCAGCAATTTGCCTCTGTGTCATAGAAGAATGCTCTGCTAATGTTATAATTTTAGACCGTTTTCATGGAGTTGTAGCCATTTGTGAAGATGACAGAATCTACACAGGATTGCAGTATTAAGTCTTCAACACAACTGAAATGCTTATAAGTACAAAACGACAGACAAAATGTCACATATTATAAACAAAATAATGACAGACCTTCAACAATGGAATTACACGTACTACAGATGTCAATTAAAGCGGTATGAGCAGCTGTGAGGCCAACAATGACAGAAAATGTAAAAATATGTCGTGTTCGGATTAATTTGCACGCTACTGTTGATAATTTCAGAAACAGTATATATCAATCAGTGAAGTATGAATTCTGAAGAAAAGAAAATCATAGAAACTAAATGCCACACGCATATGAAATTCCTTCTCCACCTCTTCTTTCTTGGGCCTAGAGGCCTGTTACAGTCTCATTCCATCATTTCAGCAGACAGTCCAAACATCTTTATCCTAGAGGATAACAGTTTATTATTTGACATGGTATTCTTGTAGATGGCATTCTGAGTATATGAGATTTTCATTTGAATTCACATCATTATTAAGACTTTCAAGATTGGTCCACAAAATGAATCATGCTATACACGAAAAATTATAAATTAAAATTAAGTTTTATTTAACGATGCTTGTAACTACTAAGATTATATCAGCATCATCGGTATGCCAGAATTTGTACCACAGGAAACATTTTACATGCCAGTAAATCTAATGATATAAGCCTGCCGCATTTAAGCACACTTAAATGTCATCGACCTGGGCCGGGATCAAATCTGCAACCTTGGGTACAGAAGGCCAGCACTCCACCACGGTCGACGAAAAATTATAAGTATACAACATACTTAAGATGAAACTCAAGAAATGGGTACTACAAAGAGAAAAAAAAATCGAATACTGACCCAGGGACAGGAAATTCCTCGCATAAGTAACTCACAAAGTGAAGACTTTTTTGCACCATCTACAAAACAACCATTCCTGTTGTAATTACAGTAGAATCCTGTTACACCATTGATGAATATATTGCGGTTTCGGATATAACATAGTGGAAATTATGTTCTCACTGCCACTGCCGCCACCATCACCACCATAATCATATTTTTATCTTTCTATTTTAGTTTCTTTACCCCAGAAAAACTGCCTTAACATTAAGAGTGCACCTTACACAGAGGAGCATCTTACATACCAATACATATGGTACCATCACCATCAATGATTAATTTAATGGCAGAATAGTGATGATAAGTTATCACTCTCCACTTGTCTACTGGCTGTATTGACCAAAGAGCTACTAATGAAATGCTAGTTGTTGTAGTCAATTTTTATGATTCCCACCCAGAGGTTATTTAAAAGTGTTTAGTAAGAATTCTACTTTGCTGAAAATGCCAACTTTCTCTGAATATCAATGTTTCACTCTGCCAATTGTAAGAATCTCAACAATATACTTAACAAAAAAAGTGGTGAAAGAGCCAACACTTTTTCTTAATGTCGATATATTTCTAAAAGTAACATAATATTCAAACAGATTTAACATTATTTATTTTTAGAGATGAACATTAAAAACATGACCAAGAACACATTGAAAGACACTCTTTCAGTTCTCCCAATGACGGGACTGCCTCATTGGACAAAGCATAATAAACATATTGAGTGAAAACAAAAACAGACCACAAAAGAGAAATGAGGGGAACAAACAAAAGGGAAAATTAAGTACAGGAAAGATAATAGCATGCATATAACAGGCTAAACATAGTAAACAAACAGATTAGACAATCGAGGAAAAGTATCCCTTTTTAGGAAACAAAGTACAGATGGTATTTTAAAATGACAAGTGATCCTCTAATAGCGGCAAGGGAAACATCATTAATGAAGTCGTTGTTCAGCTGGAACTTCTTGCAGAAACTGGCAAAGAGGCAAGGTATTGTGCCCCTAGCGCCAACCATTAGCCCAACTACTTCAATGGAGGTGAGGTGATATTTCTCCAAATAGAATGGAACTGTGGGCTCATAAATTCTGCATTTTTCTGCGTGGACGTCAGCGGGCTGTTGTTCCTGTGCCTCGAACCTGACTGTCGGGTCGATAATGTAGGCGGATGTAGAGCCTGGTGGAATGGCAAGCATGTCAATTCGCCGACAGGATCCCTCTTGAGAGATGCCATGGACTTCTTCGTGCACAGTGAGACCTTTCTTCCTCAAGGCTTCGGCAATCATGGACCTGATTCTGTGATGTCTAGAGTTCCGCAGTGTCTCGCTGAAAGGACAGGTACCCAAAACATGGCCAAGAGTTTCAATCTCACTGACGCAACGACGACAGTGGTTTCCGTCTCGGGACCTTCCTGGTATAGCATGCAGCGGACAAACATTAGCTGTCATTTTAAGAGCTTGTCTCCATTCACTGCTAGTGAGGCGATCAGGTTGTCGGATCCATTTATTGGCGGGAGTGAACTCCTTATAGAGGATGACGCCTTTCCCTTTCTGATTTAAAGAGCACCAAGATTGAAATGCTCACTCCCTGAGCTCTTGTCTCAGCTTTTTCACTTGAAGTGAATCAGAAGAGATGTTTTGAAGTCCAAGTTTATTTAACCAAACCCCAGTATTAGGGCACGATTTTACAGAAATAAAATTTAAGTAATATTAATAGCTTTTCAAAAGAAATGCAAAGACTTTCAGTCTGTAATTTAATTTAAACAAACCAATTTCAATTCCTATATGTTCAAACCTTACAAAAGATAAACTGAGGTCCAATATACGGTAATTTAATCCTTGGAGGAGGGAAAAAATCATCATAATGAATTAAAGTGAAACATCTGGTGCTGAAGATAAGACACTTCATTAAATGTGCTACTCACCTGTTCGTGTGCTGTGTACTAGCTGTAGATTGAAGATTTGCTGTTGCTCTTACTATAGGTGTAGCAACTGCTGATCGAGGGGCTGCTATATTTGCTACTGCTGCAGCACCTGTAAAACATCTCAATTAAAAGAAGGTCCATATGCGTATGTTGGTATGTTGTTTTTTAATGCCTCCTGTTACAGTGAAGCAAGACCTTTTTCGGATTCTACTGTCTCGACGAAGTTCATTTTTCATTTCTAGAATGGGGACCCCGAGAAAGGAAGACAGAAAAATGGACGATTATGACTAGCTACCCTTGATGGTCTAGCTGTTTCCACACTTAGAGGCAGAACACTTACGCAACATCTCTGTATGCTAGTTAATGTATCTCAGTAGTTTGCAGGGGGTAGCTAGATGTGCAATAATGTATGTGCAGTGGTCATTCCTTTTTATGAACTGTTACAGGAAACAGAGTAATTACGGCCCGGTTTCTTCAACCTTGTTAAAATGCACCTAACATAATGTTAATTAACTGTAAGTTAAAAATATAAATTGCTGTTAAAAATATTGCATTTCTTCAACTTTATATTTCACATTTCAACATTCTGTTTGTTAACTCTGTTAGGACCAGAGACTCTAGAGTTTAACCATAACCTATAACCAAGTATAGGCTCAATTCTGTTTTATGAACTCTGACAATTGGGATTCTCACTTGTTTCAGTTGTTTGATTCAGAGAGGATAGAAATCTTTCTATTCTCTCAGGTTTGATTTCTGCTTCTTTCTGTCATCTGTATCACAGTAGCATGAAGTGGTGTATTGGTGTTGCTGTTGAGAAATGGAAAACACTGGAAGAAAAAGAAATTGTGGGACTAATTTCTCTTAGTTCGAGAAAAGCCTTCTGGTGGAAATAATTTAGCAGTATAAACCAATTATTCAGAAAAAAAAAAAAACAAACGGATCTACGTTAATAGCGAAAAGTGAGGCTTGGCAGAAAATAGCCTAAACCTTTGTATTAACTTCTGTTCTGTCAAATCACAGAAATCATCTGCTCTGTTTATGTATCCATGGATATCATTTTCTAAATAGTCAAGATATAAAAGTTCAGCATCTAACGCACCAGCCATATTCAATACTTCTAACAGAGAGTTAAATGATTTAACTGCATGAAATTGGATAGTTAAATTAACACGAGTTTTAACAGCCTGTTATTACTAACAGTAGTTGAAGAGATGCTTTAACTGTTAAGATGACAGTTAAAATGGAATTACACACTGTTATAATTTAACAAAGGTTGAAGAAACCGGGCCTAAGTGTTCAAGTATTTAAAATTCCTTATTAAAATGAGGAAAAAAATCTTAGAAGTGACTTTTCTGTATATATTGAGTGCTTTTCTATTTAGATAAGACAAAAACTCACCTCTAGGTACATGATATGTAGTGGAGACATGGGTAGCAGATGTTGCAGAATTTGTTTGATGAGGAAGTGGAGATGTTGCAGGCACAATAGAAGGTCGAGTACTTGCCACTGTTCCACTATGTGCTGAGGCAGACGCCGTGCACACTGGAAGTGCACTGCGCTGGACACTCACTAGAAAATAAATCTTAATATGTATATACTATTTCAGGCATTAATAATATATAAATTATTTTGGTATCTAAAATTCAAAGAAATAGTGGCCATTACAATGGTTCATCAACTTCATCTCATGCAAAGCTGGCCACACTCTATACCATTCATTTGCTGGTACAACCATTCTGCAGTCTCAGATTTTCAGGTATATTTTTCACCTAGAAAATAAGACGAACAAGGAGAGAATATACTTTATACTTTCAGCATCATCGACTTTAATGATATTGTTTTGGATAGATGTAAATGATACAAAACGAAGTGCAAAGATAAAAATATCCCTTATACATGCCATGAAGGCAATTGGAGGGGGGGGGGGGCATGAAGGCAGAACACCATGCTTTCTTGACCTCTGCAATAGAATGAAATGGTGTGATTGTCTTTTTACTCAATTTGATATTTATTACAAATGCAAAAAAACTCACTTCACCACTGGGGATAGAATCCAGGACCTTCAGTTCTATGTACTGAGTGCTCTACCACCGAGTTATGCTGGCGCTCCATCCACAGCACCAGATCGAACATCTCTTCTTAGTTTTTTTTCATTTTTGGCCTACTCCATGTTTTGACATAACAGTATGTCATTACTTGTTATACAGGAGCGCACTCATATATTAAGTGACTTGGACAGCCAGGAACTAACAATTACGAACTATTAGATATTTTAGATCTATATGAAAATAGTATTAGTTTTCTAAGCCTAGACAATTCTCTATTATGGTTATTATTTATTACTAGCCATACCTGTGCACTTTGCTGCACTTATTAGAAATATTATTGACTTAAATCTATTATATTTTCAAATACAGTCCTACAATTATTATAGTAATAGCTTATTATAAGCTGTAAGTCGTTTGCTCCCAAATTATTTTCAAAGTTACATTTAAATCTATGAATGTAACTGTTATTATCATGAAATACTCTCTGGAGTCGTTCAGAAAATTCTACTTTTAAGCTTAGTACTATATCAGACCTATTAGATAATTGGTCATTGTCTGAACCAAAATATACTTGAAAAAAACTGAGGGTTGTTACTTTCAACTGGAAGAAGACTTCCAATTAAATGATAAGCCTATGATTGAACTTAAAATGATGACATAAAATTGACTTCATGTATGTCATTTGTCCCAAACAATGTCACCTGAAGTAAGGTGTTTTATTGTCTTTGTATTGTTTAAAAAGTGTACTAATAACAGATGTACTCCTATAAGTAAGTTTTTAATTGGTTGTGGGGGCTCTTGAATTTTAGGAGGAGGGAAGGAAAAAAATTGTGTTGTGACATGTTTTACATCTAGGAGCTGCTTTTCTGCAAATTTCTTTTTAAAGCATACTTCTCCTTGTAGTGTTATCTTAATCTTCTGAATCAAAAGTGATTCCAGCATCGACATGTTCAATGTAAGTCTGAACTCTGCACGATTTTTTCTCACAACACTGAAGACTCTTTCTGTACGACAGTCACTCTGGGGCACATTTAGTACTGCGAACACAACTTTAGTTAATATTTTATACTCACTGTCACTTCTGCAATCCACACCTTAATTAACCAAATTTGGGAATCTTTGAATAAAATATTCAAGAGACATTTTTCACACGCACGCACGCACACACACCTATCTTTTCTTCTGGAGAAAAAGATGATAGAACTCTGTGTAGAATATACCATAGCGGACGGGAGATGATTACTCTCCAGTGCATGGGAATTTTATTGTAAAACCTGCTTTTCGTCCAATTTAAAACTTTCAAGGCCTAAGTGGAGTTCAAAGTAAAGTTATGTTAAAAACATACTACTAACACATTTCTCGGTTACATGATGAAAAATGCAACAAAAAGATGCTGGAACACTGTTCCGACATGTTCCGCCAGAAAAAAGCACTATATATAAATAGCCATAATAGTGGAGGGGAAGTCCATAATAGTCAGCACCTCTGATTTTATATTCTATACCACTCACAACTAATGAAAGTAAAATGAATATAAAACACAAATTAAACCCACCTTGTTTCAATGACATCTGTGAGCCAGATCCAACATGTGAAACCTGACTGGTTGTGCTGCTGCACGTAACGATAGTCTGAATACCAGAACTCTGCACCCTTGCTGCAGGATGACCAGCAGTTGTACCAATACTACGGAGTTGACTAGCAGCTTGTATCTAAAAGAAAAGACAACATTTTATATTCATTTTATATATATATATATATATATATATATATATATATATATATATATATATATATATATACTGGCTTCATTTATACACTGACGGATCCTTGATCTCCAGAGAACAAGGTGCTGGTGCAGGTGTTACGTGCTGTCTCTTCTCACTTTATAGATCTCTTGGGTATGGAACAACAAGTTTTGGTGGAGAAATCATTGCAATAAGTGAAAGTCTCAGGAATCTTCTATGCCACATCAATAAATTTAAAAATGCAGTTATATTTTCAGACTCCAAAGCAGCTATTCTACCAATAATCTCTAAACACACACCTTCATCTCAAACAGCAGAAATAACTAAAATGCTCTCTCAATTAATATCACTCAATAAAAGAATTGTATTCCAATGGATACCATCCCATTGTGGAATCCTGGGAAACGAGAATGCGGATGCTTTAGCAAAGAAGGGCAGCACTGCTACTTACAGACCTGTTACTAAATCTACATATTACTCTGTGAAAAGATTTATTAAATCTACATACTTAGACTTCAACAAACAAAATTTGATAACACAATCTCAAGGGGAAAAATGGAACTCTCTGCATCAAAATCCACAGTTAATTCCCGATTTACCACGAAAATCGTCTGTAGCTGCATTTAGATTGGCAACAGGCCATGATTGTTTGGCCAAACACCTGCATAGAATTGGAATATATCAGTCCCCTAACTGCCCATTGTACAACTCAAACCAAGAAATGGATTCGGAACACCTCAAAATCTGTGCTTCAGTGGCTGGCCATGATAATATCTTTGAAAAATATTGGAGTGCAAGAGGTCAAATGACTTTATTGTCAAATGCCCGGCATTAGAAAACAACAACATATTCAATACACGATATTTTAACAGACAATATAAAAATTTATTTTTAAAACAACAAATCAAAATATCTCTATCACTGCATTAATTTTCAGTATTCTGATAGATGTGACATTAACTACAATAAAATTATTGTAAAATCAAGCCCACAAACAAAGAAGTCAGCTATGAAACAAAAATATAGCAATACAACAGTTAAAACCGATGGTGATGAATGCGAGCTCTCTATCATATTATTTATTAGTATCTATGAAACCAATGTCCTCATTGGCGAAAGCTGTCTAATACAATGTAACAGCTATTCATCATTGAATGATGGCCACTTTAAACTTATTGTATTGCCTGGTAGACCTACATATACAGGATGAACTGTAAGTAATGTCATTCATTTCAGGGAGTTATTCTTTGAGATATTTCAAACAAAAAAGTTTAATACGATTTTGCTCGTTTTTGCTTCCTTTTCGAGATAAAAATTGTTTTATTTTAAACATTTCATAGTGTATTTTGGGAAAGCCATTGATCGAATTCGCAATATGCTGATTCAATTTAAGAGGGCAGTATATTATGATACTGTGGCGCCATGCGGGAATATTCTGGTTGCGTTGGGGAGTTGCGCACACATCTGGCGAGAAGGAAGGCGCGAGGAGACGGAAATTCGAGCTTCGGTAGGAGCTGTAGCATGGTACGGAACGAGGGGAGAAGGCTGCGGTGACAGCGCCGATCGGAGAGAGCAAGGGAAACATCGAGAAATGGATCTCTTCGAAGATTCTGAAAACCACGCGAATCGAAGATTCCAGAAGTTGTTGTTGTTTTCTAATGCCAGGCGTTTGACAAAGTCATTTGACCTCTTGCACTCCAATATTTTTCAAAGATATCGAAGATTCCAGAAGTCATGGTGTAATAAATAAAAGCGCTAGTGTCGACAAAAGAGTCAGTCAGTCTTCAAGTCTTGTCTTGGACAGCAGCGAGCGACGGGGATCTGAGTTCGACGTGTGATGGACTGCAACTGGAAAGACCTGAGTTCGACGTGCAGTGAACATGAGTGAGTGAGTCCGTAACTGTGGCAGTATGCAGGCGAGTGCGACGCATCCGGAAGACCTGAATTCGACATGCAGTGAACTTTAACAGTGAGCTAGAAGAACTGACAGTTTTGTTCTGCACATAGTGCATTGTGAATATTAACTGAAATTAGGAGTATTGATACATGGTGTTCTTCTCAATAATACAAGTCGTGTATTGCCATTGTCGTCGTGTGGAGTGCAATAACGACTATTGTGTTGCTGTGTTGAGTGGAATATCTATTGTTGTAGGGTGAATTATTAAGAATAAAAGTCACATTGTTGCCGGGTGGTGGTTATAGTAAAATAAAAAGTTACTATACGTTTGAGATGGGCAGGACATGTAGCACATATGGGCAAATCCAGAAATGCATAGAGTGTTAGTTGGGAGGCCGGAGAGGCAAACACCTTTGGGGAGACCAAGACATAGATGGGAGGATAATATTAAAATGGATTTGAGGGAGGTGGGATATGAAGATAGAGTTTGATTAATCTTACACAGGAAAGGGACCAATGGCAGAACTTATGTGAGGGTGGTAATGAATCTCCAGGTTCCTTAAAAGCCATAAGTAAGTGTATTATGATAATAAAAAACTGAAATAATTTTATATTTGTCCTTTAAATGTACAGAAATTTGATTGAACAAATGTGACATTGTAAAATTTCTTTTCAGAATGAAAAGATACATTTGTTTCGATCTAAACTTAAATTATTTCAATCACTTATTATCATAATACATTGCTCTCTTAAATTGACTATCATATTGGGAATTCAATCAATGGCTTTCCCAAAACCTGCTATGAAATGTTTCATATAAAACAATTTTGCTCCGGAAAAGGAAGCAAAAACGAACAAAATTGTATTAAACATTTTTGTTTGATTTATCTCAAAGAATAACCCCTTGAAATTAATGACATTACTTACAGTTCACCGTCTATAGTTATATCTATCATATTTTTACTCAGATTAAAATGCAGCAAAAATTACCTACATCATTTAAAATTACAGTATTAACGAATGCATGTATTTGCTATCAATCAAATTAAGTAGCTGAAATAATGTATTATTATTATTATTTTATTTGATGGAAGAAAGAATACAGTTCCTGGATTTTCTAAATATGGAGCACTGTGCTATTTGGCGACGAGCAACAAGGATTCAATGACACGCAAATGAGAATTACGATCAGAGTTGTGTTACACCTACATAAATGTGGAAGTTCAATTATGGTGAGGGATTGCATTTATGTAAAAGGGGTAGGAAAACAATTTTCACTGATGCCACAGTGAAGTCAGAGGAATATATGGTATAATAATGCACTGCTATATGTTACTATCAAAGAAATTACAGGAAGACGAAAGGTGTAGTTATAACCACAAGACAAACTTCACATAAAAGTAAGGCATGGTTTAGTCACACTGATGTCCCTCTACTTTCCTAACCAGCCTGATCTTAGCCCTATAGAAAATATCTGGAAAATTCTTGAGAAATCTATGCATAAATACTATATCTCGAACATTCAGAATCAGAAAACACAACTGAAAACTTATTCACTCATTCGTAGTGTTCTGTCCAAGGGCAGGTCTTTCACTGCAAACCCAGCATTCTCCAGTCTTTCCTATTTTCTGTCTTCCTCTTTGTCTCCGCATATGATCCACATATCTTAATGTCGTCTATCATCTGATATCTTTTTCTGCCCCAAACTCTTCTCCCATTCACCATTCCTTCCAGTGCATCCTTCATTAGGCAGTTTCTTCTCAATCAGTGACCCAACCAATTCCTTCTTTTCTTCCTGATCAGTTTCAGCATCATTCTTTCTTCTTCCACTCTTTCCAACAGAACTTCATTTCTTATTCTGTCTGTCCACTTCACACACTCCATTCTTTTCCATATCCACATTTCAAATGTGTCTATTCATTTCTCTTCATTTCGTTGTAATGTTTCTGCCACATACAATGCCACACTCGACACAAAGCACTTTACTTGTCTCTTCCTCAGTTTTTTCCAGAGGTCCACAGAAGATGCTCCTTTTTCTATTAAAAGCTTCCTTTGCCACTGCTTTTGACTTTCTGGCTGCAGCCTATGTTACTGCTTAGTACACCCCAAATATTTGAAGCTGTCCACTTATTCTACTGCCTGATTTAGAATTCGCAAGTTTACCTTCTTTACTTTTCTTCCTACGACCATGCTCTTCGTCTTGTTGGTATTTATCTTCACCCCATACTGCTCACAGCTGTCATTTAGTTCCTATAGCATATCCCTTAGTATCAACTTCTCTTCTGCTAACTCCTCCAAGTAGTTGTTGAACAGGGTAGGTGATAAAGGGCATCCTTGTCATACTCCTCTCCCTATTTCACTTCCTTCTGACATTTCTTCTCTATATAAGAAGAGTGTCAGCAAGAGTAAAAACGAGCTTGTTTTGATGCCAAAGGAAATCTGACAAAATATTAGTGTAAAAAGTCTAACAGTGCATACAGGAAAACTTTTCTTTTGCAAATTTTCCAAAAAATAATATTTTTGTGACTTATTTTTTGTTCATTTTTAGAGTATGGTTTGAAAGAACGTGATGAGAAATTCTCTTACTTGTTATGGGTTTTGTTAACTGAGGACATAACATAATTTTTGGTTCCTTGTAGCAAATACTCTCTAACATTAATACTGGAAAGTTCATGATAAGAGAGGCGAATGACTCATCAGTGCTATCTAGCGGCAGGGAATGTTGACAGTGAGGATAACGTGACACGTAGCGCGGTAAATTGCATCTAACAAGAGTTTTGTACTTCAACACGTGGTGTAAGTCGTAAGGATTATTCTCATGGTTGTTCCACAAAATGTCAGGGAAAAGTGGGATTGTTTGTTCTGTGTTCTTCTGTAAAAAGTGCGCTTGGCAAAAAGATGCTAGATCGTTCTTCAGATTTCCGAAAGATACAGATAGGTGAGTGAGTAGTCATGTAAATACGAGTAGTCTATTACTTTTCTGCCACAGGATTATTATTATTATTATTATTATTATTATTATTATTATTACAGTAGAGGAGACAGTAGATAACTTGTTCTGTGACCTTATCATGTGTTCTGGCTATCACCAATGGGTATGGAGAAGGAAGATAATTAGTCTGAGATGAACTTTCGTGTCAGTAGATTCGTATAATTTTAATCATGAAATAAACTCTCTTTCTGTTAGCTCATTCTTTCCCCACTCGCACGATTCACATGACAGGTCTCGTGTCCTCACCATCATCATCATAATATTATTATTATTATTATTATTATTATTATTATCATTATTATTACTGTTATTTGTTTTTGTCATAAAGATGTGCCATATGTGTAAATAAATGTAAAAGACAGGACCTAGACGAAACGTTTAAAACTAGAGGAACAGAGTATCTGTACAAAAATCACAGAATATGTTCAGATCACTTTAGATTATCGGACTTCAATAACCCTAATTTGAAAAGTCAGGGGCAAGTAAAAATAAGGTGTAATTGGAAAAGTACCGAAGTTTCAAATGAGTCATAGACCTGTTAATTTTTAATATTTTTTTTTAATAACAGACTGAAGAGAACAGCTTATCCTTCACTGAATTTAACAGCTCCTTCTTCCGAAAATATGGGTCAAAGTACGATGAAAGAAGCGCGAAGGTCCCCAAAGAAACGCATTAGACCTTCCATCGAGGAGGCGACGGTTTCTCCAATTCCAGACAGAAACGACGATAGTCCTCTACCAGGTACCTCATAATCAGATAGTACATTAGCAATAATATGTTCTCTGTGCTAAGTGAATCAGTTATTAAACCGCATAAAAGTACTTTACTTCCATCATACCAAACACAATTTCTTTATAGTTTCTCCATATAAAATACTGAACGTCATGACTTTTTCAAACTAAATAGACGCATATTGTGATACGTAACATAAAAATACGAATTATTGATTTTGTGAAGAAAGTGTGTGAACTCATGTTTTCTCATAAAAACTGATTCAGTTAGTTATTCGCAAAATATTATTTACCTAGCCCTAGACTTTCAAGACGTTATTAATATTTCACTAAATTAAGTCCCTGTTTATTTTTTAAGATGCAAGAAATCCTAAAAGGTCAAAGATGGCTCAAGATCTTCAGATAAAGACACTTTCTAAGAAATTGATTGCAGCTCAAAAGTTGGTATCTAAACAAAAAAAAAAATATATATATATATATATATATATATATATATATATATATATATATATATTTTTCATCTCTTCGGGCGGAAGTGAGAGCTTTGAAGACAACCAGTTCAAATACTGATTTAATCAAAATTGTTTCTAATGATGAATTCATTATGTCACAAGTGCGCTTAAAAAGAAAGAAAAAATGGGAAGGCGGTATTACAGATGTCTCCGATTTGGATGTAACTGTTGGTGAGTTGATGACAAAAATGTACAGCATACAAATGAAGAAACCGTGTTGCAAGAAAATGCAAGGGCTTATGTTGCAGGTTGGGTGTGTAGCAGAATAAATCACGAAATTTGTCGAAGAAATTTATCTTGTAAAGAAAACCCCAACGATGACGTAACAATGCACATCGCAAATAAAAAATACTGTAAAGATTCAAAAATTGTTTTCCCTAATGATGTTTCTCTAATGCTCAGCCAATTGTGTTCTGATGTTTTCAAAGAAATTGATCATGTTATTTGTAAAACTAGAATTGGTGTAAAAAAAAAAGAACTAGTTAAAATGGTAATGCTCCCTGTTAACATGTCCATTTGCAGTGACTGTGCCAATGTCTTCATTGATAAATATTTCAATGTGTTAATAAATTGTTACATCAAAAATAAAATGGACAACCATACAGCTAAAAAACAAAACAAGCGATGTATGAAAGCTGCTAAAGTCATGCACAACTAGATTTCATCAAATTTGAAAATATGAGAATTTATCAATTCATTTCTATTCTAATAACTTTGTAATTTGTTATTAATTAAAAATGTTATGAACAAAGTGACTCTAAAGTATACTATTTATTGCTTTGCAGCTTCTTATTGAAATCAAATGCACACCTCTCCTCTTTTCTTCACATAACCCAGCATGACGCACGGAGTGTGCGAACGTTTCAAGCCGCTAGATGGCAGCACTGTTACTTTTCGCTGCCGCTTGCAATGCTAAACAGGAAAGCTTTCCAGTATTAATGTTAGAGAGTATTTGCTTGTAGTTAGTTTAGAAAATATCTATTACTACCATAATAATTATTCAGAATTAAAAATGTGCAATTAAACAAAAGTGTGAAAAAATTAAAATATGAGATTCATACAATGGTAAAAATTTTTTTTTGAATATTTGAAAATGTTGTATTTCTGGGCATGTCCAATTAACGATGTTGAATTTTGAAACGCATTACATTTGCTTTACTACCAATGTGCTCGCTCATTCATTCACTAGAGACAGAGATAGTGATCAGTTGCGAGGGTGAGCTGAAGGAGTGCAGTTGAATAAGGAGTGAAGATTCTGTTGTTGTTTACAGTACTATACATATGGCAATGCCACGGCACATACTTTCAGCAGCAGAAAGAGTCCGAATAGTGACTTCAATGCAACATGGTCATATGACAAGTCGAGGTAGCTCAAGGGGTGTGATGCAATCAAAGGGATGTTTTCAGAGTTCAGCAGAAATTCCAACAGACACATGCTATAGCTGATAGACCTAGGATAGGTCAACCACGCAAAACAACCACTGCACGAGACCGATACAACTGTATTTCCCTTTGGAGACACCCTAGGATCACTGCAACCACCTTATGGAGGGAGCTTCAAGCGGCTACAGGAGTCAATGTGTCTACACAAACTGTTCGGAATCAACTCAACAATGTAGGACTCGTTCAGGGAGCCATGCCTCGATTATAATCACAGAGTTCAGCATGTACAATGGGCAAGAAGATATGAAAATTGGATCCGGGAACAATGGGCCCAAACTTTATTTACAGGTGAAATATGCACTGCATTGCATCCAGATGACAAGAGTATTCATGTCTGGAGGGCAAATGGTTAACATTTGAATGAAGCTTTCATTGTTGAATGCTACCAACAAGGTGGTGGTTCAGCACTCTTCTGGGGAGGAATCATGATGGGCCGCTGCACACCACTATAGCTATCTTTTTTTTTTTTTTTAAGATGGGACATGACAGTTAAGCGGCCGAGCTTGTAACTACAGCGCTATGTTGCCAATATGGACTACCACGCTGTCAGCTGACAAGCTAGCAATTGACATTAGATGGCTGACGTTAAAACATTCATTGACAATTGATGTAAAGGTAAAAAGAAAAAAAAACAATACAAAAATCGACAGAGAATCAAAGATGAAACGTATCAATGCTAACACTGTGTACAAAATAAATGTCGCCAAGAAAGCTATTAAACACTCCCACATGGGAACTGTAACTTTGGCAACTCATAATTGTTACCATAGCAACAGGCCTATCAGCTATGTGACATTCAGTTATTTTTCCAATCACAATGCTACTGTCATGTTTCATCTTTAAAAAAAAAAAAAACAAGTACAGTTCACATCCAAGGGAATATGAACGCACAGCAGTATGAGAACAACGTCCTTGAACCCATTGTTCGTGGATTTAGAGATACCAGAAGAGCAAGTTTCACTTTCGTAGATGACAATGCTCGTGCTTACCGCGCCAACTCTGTGAATATATACTTGGAAAGACATGGTATTCAAAGGATTTTCTGGCCACCATCATCTCCTAGCATGAATTGTGTGGAGCATGCATTGGAGATTGGTGAAAACAGGAACTGCTAACTGTCCCCAACCACCACAATCCCTATGGGACCTCAGATCCATTGCCATAGAGGAATGGGACATTCTTCTGCAAGATGTACTGGATAACCTGGTATTGAGCATGCCAAACCTGTCTCAGGGCTCATGAAGACATTACTGAATACACTGAAAATTGACTTTAATTTTGGTTTAAGGAATAAGTGAGATTTTGGTTGAATTTGTGCATAACGAAAGAATTTTTTTTCTCATTCATTCATACAGCATTTGTTTATTTGTGCTTTACACTATTATGGGATATAGAGCGTTGTTATATTTGGTGCAGAAATACAAAATTTTCAAATATACTGACCAATGTAGATACGATCTTATCACCTTCATTTCTGTACAAAAATGACTCTTTCTGGTCGTCATTTGGGATTTAAGAGTACACAAAATCTGCCTAAAATTTACCTAATATATACACTTTCAGAAACATGTCCTAAACTTTTGACCACCTCTGTATAAGGTAATTTTTCGAAAATGTTTTACTATAAACTCAAAACTAAACCACAATCTAACAGCTGACCTCTGTGATCAAGTAGTTATCATGTTTGCCATCAAATCTGAGGTCAAGAATTACAGATTTTATTATAATGGCTTTCTTCAGAATTAAATTACAGCTTGAAAGTCCGTGTTGTAATTTATGATACATAAAAGAATCCTGCTTCTGTATAACAAGGGCTCCAGACAAAATTCATTACAAATTTTTCAAATACAACCAAATTCAACTCTGCAGGTTATTATCCAAACCCAACAGGGGTAATAAATTCCATCATATAAATGCATCCAATTCATAAATGAAATTCTTCGTTTCAACACTTTTATAACCATACTATCAATGTAAATGTATATCAAGATCTACATTATAGATAACAAAATTTCATAATCATTTAAGTTTACACTGCTGAACTTTTCTCTACATCAACTTCACAACAAAGATACAATGCAAAAATCTTCATACAAATTACCAACATTATCATCATCTTTGCACATGAATGAATAAAATGAAACAAAAGACTAGCAAAAACAAAGAAACTTCACTTGTCGCAGGTTAACAGCCAACTGCGAACATGTTTTGAAGATGATCTTCCATGAAACCATATGCATATTAAAGTAACTTGCTCAATTTCCATACAATTGACTCTGAATGTTTCATATTAAATTTCCATTCCAATACAATAACAAAGGTTACAGACCATCAACTTCATTTCACTTGTGTCACTCTACTTCTATTTAAGGAAGTCTGAAATAAGTCATCAACACGCCACTAACTTGTGCAATAATTTACTCGTATATCTAAGTAAATTGTATTGGGACACCAAAGAGAATATGGATTAATTGCTAAGCTGTCCTAGGAACAACATTTATACCCAAATAGAAGTATAGTACTGCTGTAATGTTTCTTCTATAATGATTGCACGTTCAATAGCTGTATTTTTCAGTTATCACTTTTGTTTGTGACCATCATTGGGAATTTCGTTGTATTATGTTGATGCAAAAGTTCGTAGGTAGCATTTTTCGTCGTAACAGAAGTTTTCGGAATTCAAAAAATATCACTTTTATTGACATCGTACAAACTTTTGTCCAATATTCTTTTGAGAAGATTAACTCCATGTGTAGGTGAAATTATTGGGGATCAACAATGTGGTTTAAGGCACAATGGATCGACTATTGATAAGATTTTTTGTATTCGATAAGATATTGGAGAAAACATGGGAATATAAGGGCACAGTACAATAGTTCTTCATAGATTTCAAAAAGACATATGACTCGATTAAGAGAGAAGTTTTATATAATATGCTTATTGAATTTAGTATTCTCAAGATACTAGTTTGATTAATTAAAATATATCTCAGCAGAGTTCATACAGGCAGTTTCTGTCTGATGCTTTTCCAATTCATTGCAAACTAAAGAAAGAAGATCCACTATCACTTTTACTTTTTAGCTTTGCTCTAGAATATGCCATTAGGATAGTCCAGGAAAACAGGGAGGGTTTGGAATTGAACGGGTTACATAATCTGTTTACACAGATGACATGAATATGTTAGAAGAAAATCCACAAACTGTTAGAAAAAATGGTGGGGAATTTTACTTGAAGCAAGTAATGGGATAGTTTTGGAAGAAAATCCCGAAAAACAAAGTATATGATCGTCTCGTAAGCAGAACATAGTACGAAATAGAAATATAAAAATAGGAAATTTATCCTTTGAAAAAGTGGAGTAATTCAAATATCTTGGAGCAATAGTAACAAATATAAATGATACTCGAGAGAAAATTAAATGCAGAATAAACATGAAAAATGTCTGCTATTAATCGGTTGAGAAGCTTTAGAATTTAGAAGTTAGAATTTATGAAACAGTTATATTACCGGTTGTTCTGTAAGGTGTGAAACTTGGACTCTCACTCTGAGAGAAACAGAGGTTAAACATGTTTGAGAATAAGATGCTTAAGAAAATATTTGGGGCCATGAGTGACAAAGTTACACGAGAATGGAGAAAGTTACACAACACAGAACTGCACGCATTGTATTTTTCACCTAATGTAATTAAGAACATTAAATCTAGACATTTGAGATGGGCAGGGCATGTAGCATATATTGGAGAATTCAGAAATGCCTATAGCGTATTAGCTGAGGACTTGAGGAAAAAAAATCTTTGGGAAGGCCGAGACATAGATGGGAGGATAATATTAAAATGGATTTGAAGGAGGTGGGATATGATGCTAGGGACTGGATTAATCTTGCTCAGGATATGGACAAATGGCAGACTTATGTGAGAGCAAAAATGAACCTCTGGGTTCTTTAAAAGTAATTTGTAAGTAAGAAAGAAGACAGAAATTAATCAATAATATATTCTCTTACATTATCGATGATTCTCTGCCAACACTGGGGTAGTTTTTCGAGTCTGTCTGAAAAAAATCTGCTGGTTTTGAGTTAAAGAAGTCGTCAAGCTAAATTTGTAAAGCTTCTTCATTATGAAAGGAGTTCTCTTGAAGATTGCTGGATAGAGAATGGAAAAGGTGGAAATCTGAGGGTGCAAAATCGGGAGAATATGGGGGATGTGGAATCACCTCTCAACCAAACTCCTGGATAACTATTTTCATCATGTTAGTAGTGTGTGAGAGTGCATTATCGTGTTGCAATAGGACTTGATGCAGTCTTCTCAGTCGTTTTTCTTTAATTATGGCTGTAAGGCATCTGAGTTATTGGCAATAAATGTCAGCGGCTACATTTACATTCCTGGGAAGCAATTTGTAGTACATGATGCCTTCTTTATCCCACCAGAAACATAACATCGTCTTCTGTAGAGGGAAACTAACTTTTATATGGGGTTCATTTTCTTGCAGTCCTTCCTCCGATGGCAATCTTCCCATACACAGCACAAATGTTTCGAACCACCTCCAAAGATTAAGAGTTCGTTTTTTTCTACTTGACACTCCATCATCTTTAGCCCACAAATAGCATAAACTTTCTTCAAATCCGCAAAAATCATCATCATCATCAGCCTTCAAGTGTTAGACCCCAGTGGATCTGTTACAGTCTCTTACCAGCGATTCAAGGGTCTTCCTAAATTTCTTCGACCTCTTGGGACATACGACAAAATCTGCCTGGGCCATCTAGAGTGATCCTTCCTCTTAACATGTGTATGCCACTGAAGCCTGTATTGCTGCAGATAATGGACAAAAGTCAATTTTTAATTCCTTCAAAATATCTACATTCCGATGATGGTCGAGAAGAGAGTATCCAGCAGTTTTTCGCATGAATCTAATTTCAGCAGTTGTTAGCAATCTTTCGTCACATTTTCTTAGTGTCCATGTTTCACTGCCATAAGCCAAAACTGGTCGTGCGAGAGTTTTGTAGATTTTCAGCCTTGTATGTCTTTGTACTTGGAAAGGTTTGAATACACTGTTGATGGTTCCAACAATTTTTAGAAATGTTGAGATTTTGTTGTCTATATCATCATCCGTGATGTATGATAGATAATAACCTAAATAGTTGAATGAATTCACACGTTCTATTAATGTGTCACTTCTAATGATTTCGGATGGAACTGGATTTTTTCCTAAAAAGGCCATGTTTTGGTTTTTTCAGTTGATATTTCCATATTAAATTTTGAAGCAGTTATTTGTAAGTTGTGGACGGCTCGTTGCAGTTCATCTTCTGATGTTGCAATGATAACTTGATCGTCAGCAAAAACAGAGCGTCGAGACAAGTGTTCCGGCTCTGGAGCTGCTAACTGAGAAGTCGTGAAAACAGCTGCAAAATGTTCACATAATGTTCCAAATTAACTGTTTCATACAAAAATATGGCCCAATTAGTCTTCACATACTAACTGCATTTCATATTCCCACTTTTTCATCATTTACTGGGATTTCGTGAGAAAACTGTGGATTTTCAGAAAGTAATTAACGAGTACCATATTTGCTTGTATATCACTTGCCCTTGCATATATCTCACACCCTATTTTCTCAGCGTGTAATTTATGGGGGGGGGGGGGGACGCATATACCTCGCATTAATTCGTGACTGGATTATATAGGCATGGACTATGGTCTCAATGGACATCGTTGTAAAGAACTTTTTTTTTAAAACAAGCATCGCAAATGTACTCTATGGAAGTCAAAATGACAACAAGGAATTTGATACACACAAGGGCGAGAGTAGCTCAGACGCTGCTACAGTAACAATGTGAGATTAATAAGGTGAGGAAGCTTTGTTTTCCAACAAAACCTTTCCCACAAAAAAAATTACTGCATACAACACGCACGTAAATCCCCCTCCCCCATATTTTCGGTAAAAAATACGGGTTATATGCGAGTAAATATGGTACCTATTATGGATGTTTATAAAGCCAATTCCGTCAGTGAAAAAAAGAAATACTGGATCGACTTGGATTCAATTTCTGGACTGAAGTATCATACAGATGAAACTTGAGGAAATTCGAAGTCCTTACCACAGAACATTATATGTTCAATTCTTGTGTTAAACTTAACTCCATTCTTAGATGCCTATCTCCAAATATCTGTTTGATTTGAGTACCGGTATGCTCCAGATGTTTCCCCATGTCAAGAACTAGACCTATTTCTTTTCACTTATTAAATAATTTGGGATTCTTTTATTATAGGATATCGCTTAATTTTCGTCAAGTTCGACAAACGATGACGTCACAACATGGCAGTAGTTATGTCACAACGCAGTGACGTCACAACATCGCCGACGTAAACCAATACGACGAGTAAATAAAACTATCTGAAAAGAATAATCACACAAATTGACGATATCCCATTCTGGAACAGAGCCCATCCGCTCTTATCCAAAATAGGATATCAGGAAAACAATTTCGCAACATCCCATTCTGGAATACAACCCATCTGCTCTTATTCAAAATAGGATATCATCAACACGATCCCATAGGTGAAATTTTCGCAATTCGATACTATACACGGCAGAGAAAATGCACTTAAATCATTGAATTCACAGTATTCGACCTCATGTCACTGAGATATCCCTCAACTAACCCACTAACCTTCTCACATACGTCGACTTCATGTCACTAAGATATCACCTCAACTAACCCTCTAACCTTCTCACATACGTCGACCTCATGTCACTGAGATATCACCTCAACTAACTCACTAACCTTCTCACATACGTCGACCTCATGTCACTGAGATATCACCTCAACTAGCCCACTAACCTTCACATATGTCGACCTCACGTCACTGAGATATCACCTCAACTAACCCACTAACCTTCTCACATACGTAGACCTCATGTCACTGAGATATCACCTCAACTAACCCTCTAACCTTCTCACATACGTCGACCTTGTTTAGCCCTCCATTTCACTGCTCTTGGGCCAGCAACGCACTCCATAGCCAAACAAATCACCAGTAGCATAACTGCTCACGAATTGAACAAATAATAGAATGATTTACATACCATCCAAACACATGCTTTACCGGTACGCCATTCAAACCTCATCAGTACCAACCACCAATAAAATTTACACTTACACCAACCTAACCACCGGAATTCACAGCGACCTCTATATTTACCCGCAAACACAAAATGTAACCCTACTAACCGATGATGTCAATCTTATGACATCACCCCATTCCCCAATCTAGCCAACATAATATTCTCATAAAGATACTACCGATATCCTATAGTCATAGAGACCCAATAATTTAACAATACACTGTTTTGATGGCTGTCTGGGAAACGCTGCTGAAATTCATGTAAACACAACTTTCATGACCTAACATGCTGCCCATCAAAAAACAACTTCGTGGGTCAGTGAAAATACCTGCAACTTAGGTTTGATTTCTCTGTAGTAATGATTGTAATGTATGAAAAAATCAATTATTTCACACATAGGTTGTTTTTAAATGTCATTATAGGTTACATAATGAATTTATGTCATTTAATGAAAGATAACTGCCATATTACAAAACGTTAAAAGAAAATGTGACTTACTAACCGAAGTTGTCCTTGTAGAGTCAACAGGAGTTTTCAATGTTGCCTTAGCTGCCAAATCAACTGGATGCCTCTCTTGGTTTGCTTCTCTATCTCCTCCTGAGTTCCCAATGGAACTCATTCTGATTCTGCTTTTATCTAATAGAAAGAAAAAAAATTCTTTCACATTTTCAACAATTTCATTTTGTTAAATGCTTTGTGGATATTGTAAAATATTCTCTAAAAACATAGGCCTACTTGAAAATTATTTAAAATAATATACAACTAGTATGAACAAATATTTTAACACTGAAACAGTAGTACCATACTTAGAGTTTGAAAAGGTTTTTCTAGATTTTAATATCTGAAGTATCTATTTATAAAGTGTTTGAACTAGAAAGTGAAGCAGTGTATTTAAATACACAATAATATGTGATGGAACATCACCAAAAATTCTTAGTACTTCTTGTCTATTGCCGTCTTTCAAATTCACAAATAAAATATTGCCATATTATCAAATCTATGTACATGAAAATCTACCTGTAATTAAATGTACAGATAAAGTCTAGAATCCGTATAATGACTTGACCCATTATTGCATACAATGATCTGCAGTTGAAGTTATTTCTTAAACAAATGATTAGGTTAGCTTGGCTTGGCTTGGCTTGGCTTAGTCCCTAGTTCAGTGACGAGGCTAGAGAGTGTAGTGAGTTGATAGTTAGCCCTTGTAAACAATTAGGTTGGCTTGGCTTTATTAGAGTAGTTCTCACTTCAGCAACAAAGTTAAAGTTAGTGGGGTTTAAAATGGGCGCATCAGCTACTATGGCTATTTGCGCCCTTATCTAAAATCCTTTACAAAACAAAAACACAATACTATAATCAGGATGCTTAAAAGAACAAAAAAAAGCGTTATCACGGTTAAAATGAGGTACACAAATGCAGTTTCAACAAGGTGATGATACTTAAAAATCACAAACGTGAGCAGTTCTCACACCCTAGCTAGTATTTAAAAAGAAACAATGAATCTTCTTAATGTATCCAGCTGTTTGCTGACAACAAAGTCCACTATAGTCCAATATAGTCTATTCAGTTGTTTTTCACGAGAAATGAGGGGTATTTTGATCGGTATTCATTACAGATGCCTGTTGCTAGTAGCCAGAGTTGGGATGTAGTCAATATATACTGCAGGGCTGTGTCTTCTGCAACTGGTACTGATGATTTTAATTTACTTCTTTTGCGGTTTATGGATGGACAGTATAGAAGAATGTGTTCCAGATCTTCATCATGATTATTACACCACAGACAAGTAGGATTATCAGAAATGTGAAATCGGTGTAGGTACAATTGAGTGACAATATGACCTGTTCTGGCTCTTGTTAAAAATGTATGAACATGTCTGGGCAAATTTTTGTACATTTCCAGGTCATTTGGTTTCTTTTGTACAGACTGTAAAATTTTTCTTTTGTCAGAAGAGAGCCAATTGTTGATCCATAGATTTGTAAAATGAGACTTTACTGAAGCAAAAGCACTGGATAGAGATATCACTTGAAGAGGTCTTGGTTGCAAATAATATGTTGCCTGTTTTGCAATATTATCGACTTTCTTGTTTCCAGTTATACCACAATGACTAGGTATCCAATGAAATGTTATTTCCTTTAGGAGTTCTTTAAGAAACAATAAAATAATAAAACAAATGCCACCAAGAATAAATTATCTGGCGCATTTCTAAAATACTCGGATGTAAAAGCTCCGAATGTCAAGTTTGTTAAAAACATATACCAAACAACAAATGTAACCTCTGGATATAAAGGGTTGAAGGATTAAGTAAAATGGGTCAATAAAAAACTAAATCACCCTGTCAAGTCCTTTATTCAATAAAAATCTCAGAACTGCATTTGTACAATTTAAATCATTTCCAAGAGTGTCACGCTGAGTCGGCCAAATTCTATACAATTCTATACAATTCTATACACGGTCATATTTTCTACAATGCAATAAAAAAATGTTCCACTGTAAGTGGAGGCTGAGGCTTGACACATAGGAAGATGTCAGTGGCCAATCCTCAACTGGGTGAGTAAAACCTCTTCGTACACAAAATTAAAAAGTTTGATCAGAGCATAATATCTCTTGTACAACATTTTTTTGTTATTTTGGCTTGGCTTGGCTTAGCTTAGCTTAGCTTCTAGTTGGCAGGTTTAGAGGGTATGGTTATGAGATAGCAATATTTCTTGGAAGAAAGTTTAGGTTAGATTAGCCAACATTACTTTGGCATAGAATGTGATGGAGTGGGATAGGCTATTCATCAGATGTACAGGGTGTGTATACAGTGGCAACATCTTCCAGGAAAGTTACGAATCTGTAATTATCACAGGCCTACACATTGTAGGCCTATGTCAAATTGGTTGAATTAAACCAAGAACTCTTTCAGGTACTTTGTTGTTTTACATGAGGATTAAGACAATCTCCGACATGACAGTACAACGTATAGGTCTACCTAAATTTTAGATCCGACATAGGAAATCATTTTATAGAAGCTCAACACTCTAGGCAGCGAAACCAAAGACTTACAATAGCTTCACTACATTTTTAGTATTTTGGCGCTACACCACTAACCTTGATAAGAACCAGTAATATCACGTATCTTCAGTAACTGCCACAACTCATGCTGGCTGTTGCCATTGTATCATGTGTGGCTTACGTTCAACTCCAGCTGTGTTGTTTATAACTGGTATTTTTACTTATTTCTCCATTTTTTAATATCAAGTTTGACATGTGATTTTAAACTTATACATCGGTTGTGACATAATGTAAAATAGACAATTAGGTATAGTTTACTGCGATTTCCTGAACTGCCTTTGTTGCTTTACACTTTGGAGTATCTTTCAGAGTACAGGCAGTGTTGCTGGATCGAATCCTACCACTTCCAGTGGTAAGTACAGTGAGGAACAGAAATATTGAGCGATTCGAGTATTTTCTAAGTCAAAGAATGCCACACTGTGCATGCTCCAGCCCAAAAGCCTGGTTCATACCATGAAGAGATATTGGTTTCCCTTTTCTGTTTAAATATTACATATCTATGATGGAGACATTAAAACATGGGGGTTACTATATTTAAAATACGTATACAATTATACAGACGTGAAATGCTGTAGTTTTTGTAGAAAAAAACAAACCTGAAATATGCAGACGAGCAGGGAGCATTCTACCATGATATGAAAACAGCTAAGTAATGCTTCAAGGCAAGCGTAGAGGTCCTTCAATCTTAGAATATAAATGTCGATTCAGTATTTGCAGTTGAATCTTCGCCGAGTGCGGTATCAGACTATTATTTTTAACGACATTCTTATATTTTAACGAAAATACCTCAATCAATATACCACGTAACTTTGTGGACTAACAAATCAATTTCGGTATACCTCATTCTCCTTTGTCGAGTGACAAGGAATGAAATTCTGGCGTTTAAAAGGTATCCAATAACATTTACAAGTTTTATTATTCGAGACAATTTATTTCAATAAAAAATGTTATGATTGCAATAATTAAGGATCCGGTACTAATACCGTTTTAAAAATAAGTAAAACAATTAACAGTAAACAGGAAACATCTGGCATTGCCTTACCAATGGCAATGTATACCTAAAACTGTATATAAGGGTGCCTTCTTAATTACTGAAAATTGCAAAATATTATACAGTAAATTAGAAATTTACAACTGTATGAACACAAATAATGATACAATTTAATTAATTATACCACAAAGTGAACATATTTAGGTTCAATCATCTCATCACTTCATACGTGTAAAATGATACTCGGCGACTTATAAATTAAAAGTCCATTATTTTCAATAGAAACAAAAACTACGAAGCCATTCATATTGCTATTACCACAATGTTTACAAAATATTTTGAAAAATACACACCCGGTAGAACGCTTGGTCCTCAATCCACAAACATACGTAGGCTATTTTCAACATCGTACTTAATTTCAAGTTCCTGCCTGAGTAACATTATATTGAGCAATAACATATTGCAATGAAATTTTAAGTACAATGTCTACAATACAAGCATAAATAGTACAGAACCACTTATTTTACCAGTAAAAAAAATAATAATTTAAGAATTCACAATTTGAACCAAAATTGACGTATCAGCTTCAGCAGAAATAAATACTGGAACGACACGTTAATTCGAATTTGACTTTAGCACATTCCTTATACAATCAGTACATTATACAGAAATTATTACTTACATGATTTTCTGTTCAACTTATTCCAAAAGCCAGAAAACTTCTTCGATAGCCATTATATCGAATACCAGAATGCATAACAACAAATAACAGCTGTACGTACGAATAACACCATTGAAGTACCACACTTTTGATTGGAGTATATGTTATTGACGTAACTTCCTTCAAATCTACGATAGGTTGAAAATCACGTGTCACTCTTGGCAGTAACAAATTATTTTACTAGAAAATACGCGCCATACTAATGTAATAATACAATTTCCAATCAAATGTAAACAATGTTATTTTACAATTTGAAACGTAACGATTTATATATGTCATAATTCGAAATTATTATAAGCCGGAATTTATACGAACTGCAGAGAACATTACATGCATGCTACAAGCAACTTGAATAAGAAAAAAGGTGCCAACAAAACATGGTTGCCAAATCGTGAGAAATTACCAAATGGCGAAAAATATATATGTTCGTCTTGTGGTCTGGTTCCCTTTTCAAAACAATAATTGTTTTATAAATTTCATAATGTTTATTTTATAATATCAGTCGAGTAGAAATTTAAATTTTTATGGTGTTTAAATTTTTATTTCTCATTCTATTATTGCATTCGTATTATTATAGCTGATTGTAACGACCCAAAACAACAATTCTACCAATAGCAAACACCAACACTATTTTTATTTAATTTGTTATGAATTTAAGTAATTGAATTGGTTACATGCTGTTCTTGTTATTGGCTGCTTAATATATCATTGCGATCTTATTTAATTATATAAAATGTTCTTACAAATTTATGCTAATAAAATAAATTAATTGTCGAAATTATTATAGGAACTGGTATCTCATCATATTGGCAACTATGAATGGCCTGTCTGTAGACGAAAGGGAAAGCGAAATTTTTATTTGACTTTGGTGGTTGGAATTTGTAGGGTTTACAGTGGAATATATTATATAAATAAATGTATGTTTGTATTACTAATTAAATAGTGCATGTGAGTTTATGGTTTTACAATTATGTAAACTTCAGAGTAGCGTAATTAGCATTTCTTTGTATATAGGCCTATATTATTGAGATAATTTTCACAATGAAAAAAAAGAGGAAGTGAGGGATAATGGGCCTTACATTCATTTGTGTCAGTTTTGTGCGAAACCATCACAGATATATTATATCCTCATGAAATACTACTTAACTCTGCCATTGATAGTGGAGTTGCCCATCTCATCAAACCTAACCTAATGTTATCACTGACAGTAAAACTGTGAATCTAAATACTCATCGAACTTTACATAACCTTGTCACAGACAGTATGCTACGGGTTGATAACCTATTTCATCAAATCCCCTCTAACTTTATTGATTTTTAATTGGTTTATTTTATGACGCTTTATCAACTGCGATGGTTATTCAGCGTCTGAATTAAATGAAGGTGATAATGCCAGCGAAATGAGTTCAGGGTCCAGCACCGAAAGTTACCCAGCATTTGCTCTTAATGTATTGAGGAAAAACTCCAGAAAAAACCTCAATCAGGTAGCTTGTCCCGACCATACCCATCCTGGTCGTATCATAGTCACACATGCCAATCATTACCCCACAGCGATGGACAAATCCTGATATCCAGAGTTCCTTAATGTCTTGGTATTTGGATGTATTCATGGTGTTGACAATTACTGCAAAGTCTAAGATTTTTTGTTATGACTCATCAAAGGATAAAAAATTACCATGTCTGTAACTTCAAAATTCGTATAGTTACAGAGGTGATTTTAGTGTCATTTTAAAGCTCATGGTGTAGGCTTTCATTTGAAATCACAGCAAAATTATGCTGTGATATTTTTCATTTTTTTAAAAACTCCTAAACATCCCTTCAATTCCCATCAAGAAAATACTTTTTTTTTTCTTAAATGTTTCTACTAATTGTTGCCAAAATTTGAAGATGGAGAAAGAATGGATTCTTAAGGAAACGGATTTTTAATATGGTACTGCAATACATTGATTTTACTTTCAGGAGAACTATTGTACACTACAACGAATGGTAATCTGAAACAATTAACAAGTCAGGGATTTTCTTGCAGTTCTTATTCATGTAGTTGGAGAACATTGTTGTGATCCAGACATGCCATGGCAAGCATATCAGAAAGTTTGAATTAATTATGCTTAATAGTCGCTGAGAGTATTCAGACGAATGTCACTACAGCTGTTTCTGAACTCACTGTTATTATTAAGCGTGATGTGATTGCTTAAAAGTAAGTGATTCAGAAACATTACTAACTTATACATTTCAATTTTCTGATTAGACAGATCTGTAGCACATATTGCGTGTCGTCCACACCTGTGGAGTAACGGTTAGTGCGTCTGGCCGCGAAACCAGGTTCGATTCCCGATCGGGGCAAGTTACCTGGTTGAAGTTTTTTTCCGGGGTTTTTCCTCAACCCAATATGAGCAAATGCTTGATAACTTTCGGTGCTGGACCCCGGACTCACTTCACCAGCATTATCACCTTCATCTCATTCAGACGCTAAATAACCTAAGCTGTTGATAAAGCGTCATAAAATAACATACTAAAATTAAAATAAAATATTGCATGTCCTCTTTTCGTAGCAATAATGGCAACATACCCTAATAGCGAAAAAAAAAAAATATGTTATTGTTTTCTAATGTCAGGTGTTTGACAATAAAGTCATTTGACCTCTTGCACACCAATATATATATATATTTATTTATTTATTTTTATTTCTGCTAAGTACTGCAATCCACTCAAAGTCGCAGGATATCTAAAACCGGTAAGAAGAATCTACGGAATGGAACTGTTTGGATGTGCTCTTTAAGGTGTAATAGAAAGGGGCATAAAAATATGTGATAGATGCAGACTAAAGCTATCAAAAGAATTTAAGAAGCCTAAATATTCCAGAAAAAAACACAGATATGAAACTGCTGATATTGTAGCAAGAATAAGGATGAATTGAGGACGTCACCCTTATGGGCGTATAGAGCAAAATGTAGTTCTGATATAAACTAATTTCAATGTTTGTAAGCTGTCAGGTTCATCATAGTTGTGTCAAAGTTTTTCTTCACTGTTAAATTTTACTTTTTCGACAGAACTATGATGAACCTGACAGCTGACAAACATTGAAATTAGTTTATATCAGAACTACATTTTTCTCTATATGCCCTTAATCAGGTGACGTCCTCAATTTATTGATGCTGATACATTTGTTAATTATTTAAATAAGTCTTTGGAACTTATTGGTGAATCACCTGTAAAAAAAAAAGAAAAGAACTTAATATATGCAGTCTTATGAGAAAGTAATAAGGGATACAAAGATACAAACGAGAGGAATGATATTCTACAGATTAAATCAGATACTAGCATTTGCGGACGATATAGATATCATTGGTAGAACAGAAGGAGATGTAAAAGAGCTTTTACAGTACTAAAAGTTGCTGCAGGTAAAATGGCCCTAAAAATCAATGAGGATAAAAAAATATAGGGCTATATGGTTGTGAACAGTAAAAAGTCCAATGACACTGTAACACATATTTTGGTTGACGAATTTAAATTTGAAAGAGTTCGCAGTTTTGTTAATGAAACCAGTGACATCAAGGAGGAGATAAATAGAAGAATACTGATGGCGAATAAATGCTACTGTGGATTGCTAAGACATTTTAAATGGAAATTACTTATCTTTAAATCTAAATGTAAAAATATACAAAACATTGGTAGGGCCAATGTTAATGTATGGATGTGAAACTTGGACCCTGTCTCAATCTGACATCAATAAATGGAACTTGTTTGAAAGAAAGATATTGCGCAAAATATATGGACCCATAAACGAAGGGGGAGAATGGAGAAGTAGATACAATCATGAATTGTACCAACTTTATGGGTATCCAGACATTGTTACAGCCATAAAAGTCGCAAGATTGCGTTGGGCTGGACATGTATACAGAATTGAAAATAGTGAAATCCCTAAGCGAGTCATGGAGTATAAACCGGAAGGAAGAAGAAGTGTTGGGAGACCCAAATTATGGTGGATGGATGAAATAATTATTGAAGATGTGAGGAAGCTTGGAGTCAAGAGCTGGTGGATGGTGGCAAGGAATAGGGAGTCATGGAGGAAAATCCTTAAGGAGGCCAAGGCCCGAACAGGGTTGTGGTGCATATGATGATGATGCAGTCTTATGCTTAAAAGTATTTAAGATTGGATGCCTAAAAACGAAATTAATACCCTCTAAATGTTCAGTGTTTCAAACTTCAAAAGCTAAGGACGAGGAAGGGAGTGTGTGAAATTTTTAATCAGCTTAAAGAGAAGTTTGTCATTCAGAGAGATGGAGTGAAAAAAATACCTGTACTTAGTATTTTGCCACCATGTTGGACTTTTAAAAGAATGTAGCAAAATTTCGGAATTCCAAAGTAGCTATATGGCCCAAACAACTAAAAAAAATAATTTAGGGAAAAAAGTATTCTCTGTGTACTCTAAATGCTAAGCATGGGAAAACACTAGACACCAATACAACAAAACTAGTGGTAGAATCTTATAATAGAGATGATATTAGCAGAATAATACCAGGGAAGAAAGACTGCATTTCAGTTAAAAACAAGGATACAAAAGTTAATTTATAAATATATTTTGGCTAACTTAAGAGATTAATTTAACTTTTCAAAAGTGAAAAAAGTGAATGTCTGACACATTATATATAGGTTTTTCAAAGTTTTGTGAACAGAGGCCTAAAAATTGTATTTTAGCAGAAAAACGGGCACATATACTATCTTTGTATTGTGCACCAAAACAATAAGTTAATGATGAGCAGTGCTGATATGCAGAATTTTGTCTTGAATGATGGTGAACCATTGAAAGGTTATAATGCATGTCTAGCTAACATCATGTGCAATCCCTCAACAGTTGAGTGCCAAGAATGTTCTGGAGTAAATGAACTTAAGACATAGACTAGTAAAAGAATTTGATGAGATAATTGACCAGGTAACATACAGAAATGGACTCAAGTAGACAGATATACACTAGAAACTAAATAATAAAATAAAAATGAGTTTACTGACGAATTCTGTGAAGTACTAATGAAATCCCAAGGTTCTCTCCTAATTAGAACTATGCAGTATTATTTCACAACTTCCTGGGTCGTACCCTAGCATTGCTTTCTTATGCATTTGACTGAAGTTAATTTTTTATTAGTCAATAAAAAAAAAGGACATCAGTGATAAATGACGGCTAAGAGTGAAATATGCACTTTTAAAAATTATTTATTTATTCAAATGACAGGTACATAGATAACTTATCTTTTACCTAAACACAACCTCAAGATTAAAAAAATTAACTTAAAATTAAATCTAAAGAAGGAACTAAACAAAATCCTTCAAGAACTAAAAACTAAGAATTAAACAGAGGCATGAGGCTTCTTGCTTCCCAGTATCTGGCACATTCAGTCAGTGATTTTAGAGCTGGGCAGTGTTGGAGATGATCCCTATTCATCGCTTCTTGAAGGTCACAAAGGGTACAGGTTGGATGTTGTTAAATACCGAAATGGTGGAGATGCTGCGCCAAGCAGTCATGACCAGTTGCAAGGCGGAAATGCGCGACTGCCAATCTTCTTGGTCCGTTAGGTATTGATAGAAGGCCCCTTCTCCAGTGTTTGTCATATGTTCTTTCGGCAATCTGATGGGAGTACACACCACAACGGGCAACTTCTTTGATGTATAATTTTATTGTCTGGAAGGGTGTTGGTTTAGGAGATGTTTGTAAAATTTTAGCACCGTTTTTTGCCAAGGCATCGGCCTGCTCATTGCCAAATAAGTTGCAGTGCCCGGGGACTCACTGTAGTACCACAATTTTGTGTTTTGCTTGTAATAGTTGTATGGCATTTTGACAGTCTTGGATTGATGACGACTCGGAGTCTGAGGAACCTACAGATTCTATGGCTGCTTTGGAGTCTGACAGGATGACGACATTCTTGAATTTAGTTTGATGACATATCAGTTGAGCTAAGGCTACCCTGATAGCTTCAATTTCACCATCATAAGCTGACCTATGAGTGCCTACCGCTGTATACACCAGCACCAACATTAATATCATCCTCCGATTTGGATCCATCTTTATAAACACGAAGCCACTCAGTTTCTGGATACTTGAGGTTAATTGTTTCAGGAGCCAGGGATCTTAATATATCTACTGGTGTTTCTTTTTTACAAACATCATCTTCCAAATCTATGGAGAATAAGATGAAGTTAGAAAGTATTGGATTTAAAAATTGAGGAAGAGGTTCTGGAGTATTACAAATCTGATATATTTCCCTCAATTCCATGACTCTTTGTATAAATCCGTGCTGTGTTTTCAACATTCTTTCGACATGATAAGATTGCCAGAATTGGTCTCCAGGAATTCTCAATAGCTTTTCATATAGAATTAGTGCCTTCTCTTCAATTAATCTATGAATTGGTTTAAATCCTGTTAAGAGGAGCATGGCATTAATTGGAGTGGTTTTGACTCCACCTCCGCACTTTTAAACAAAATTACAGTTTTTGGGTAAAATATGCTGTTTTAATTAAAAATCGTAAAATAAGCAAAAAAAGTTTTCCTGCGAAATAAGCATTTATAAGCACTAACAAACATAGTTAAAACTGCTTACCTAGGTGTGTCTTACGAAGTATAACCTTTCTGCGTACCTTTAAAAGTGTGGAAAAGAATATGCATTTTACTTAGTCATAACCAATGGCAACAAGTCTCAAACTTGGTGGCAGGTCGCTTGTATTTTTGCAAAAAATCTTGAATCTAGGAAGTTCAAGTTTCGTGTTTTTCATCCAAAAGGACTTGCTTCATTTTTTTACCCAACACGACATCCAGAAATTTTGGATGTGCCAGCAGATTCTCTCCTGAAAAAGGGTGAGCCCAAGACGCCAACTGGAAGAGTCTGCTCATTGACCAAGGATGAAATATCATCATCAACATCACCATCCTCACTTCTTCAAGAAAAAAAAAAATTGAACAAAGTTTGTTTCTAAATCTTAATTTTTGTATAAGTGAGACTATAATATGTAATAATTAAAAAGGGAATATTTCTGTGCAGTTTATGCAGAAACTATCCACTGAATAGTGTTGTGTTAAATGTATCGAAGAAAGTGTACTTAAAAGTTCTTCTCACAAGATGCAGATGATGGCTATAAAAGTAATTTCAATGCAGCTATTTCTCTTTCAAGTAAATTTAAAAAAAAGATATTTTAGATTATCTCTATAGGTTTACAGGTACAAGTTTTATATCAACTGAGATTACCTGTGGTGAGCATAATACTTAAACTTTCTTTAAAGGGAAGTGATATGAATACTCCTAAATCATGAAATTTTATGCAATATTACATTTAAAATTTCATTTCTCCTGAACCCATTCTTTTGTCCATCTTCAAATTTCTACCACAGTTGGTCAACATGTGTAAGAGAAACATGCATTTGTTTAAGAAAATTTAAATGGAGTGTTCCTGAGTTCAGAATTAAAAAATATCGAATTTTGGAAAAATTGATCAAATATTACAGCATAAATGTGCTGCAAATCAAATAAAAGCTTATAGCATGAGTTTTAAACTGATACCAGAATCAGCTCTAACTTGCAGCTATGATAGTTTTGGAGGTACAGAGATTTTTATTTTTCTTATTTTTAAATTAAAAAACACACCTTTGGGACCAAAAATTCTGAACTTAGTATTTTTTTTTTACTCTATAAGCACAAGCAATAAATAAAAGAAATCATGAATGAACATTTGAGAATATGAGGTCTAAACCTATGATTCATTTGACATGAAATGACAATAGCATCAAGTGTTCAATGAATTGTTAAGTTATTTTCATCCAACATTAGTATTGTTATGTGAAATAAATTACTTATACATAATAAGAAAAAGTAAAAAGAAAACTTTAAGAATATATTTTGCAGTAGAATCATTATTAGAAGCAAAAAGAAAAAATTTTTAAGATAAACTGGACACACTGTATTACCTTTAAAGTAGCTTGAAATTACTTAAAAATTATGTAACAGCCTATCCACTGGATTCCTCAAAGAAAGTTACTTTATATAGTAGGTACATGTGTACAGGTAGGAGTATGGCTTCTCAAGGTGTTCATCATTTGCCAATAGCACATTCACGTAAGAAAAGTTAAAATTAATTCTCTAAATTAAAATTTTTGTTATACTACAGTTCCTTGGTCTGTATTTGATAACAAAAATGCAATAAAACTGTAAACTTTCTTATTAGACTGTATCTAGACTCGATATTTAGATCTGTCTGTGATTTACTTGCCTAATTTAAACTGATTTTATTTTCAGACTATGGAGTAAATAAAGAAAAATGCATCCAGATACATTTTCAACAGGGGATTTGATATTACTTGTTGGAGAAGGAAATTTTTCCTTTGCTGTTGGCTTAGTAAATTTGAACCTTCCCATTACTGTAACAGCTTCTTGCTTAGAATCTGATGTTATGCCCAAAGAGACAGAAGAGAATATTGCATATTTGAAACAGAAAGGTAGGCTATATACATTATTTCATGTGCAGTAGAATCTCTATTGTCCGTGGTAATGAAGGGGGTGGACTGAATGGTTAATCGAAAAAAATTGGATAATCCGTACCATAAAAGATGTGTATAACTTAAGTTCATAATACACAATTTCGTAATTTTCTTCGTGGTCTTGTGTTTAACGTACTATATAGTGGATCAGGAGTACATTAAAAGTTTGGTTGTCAATGACAGGTTCTTAAAGATCAAGAGTTCATGATTGATGGTTGTCTGCGGAAAGATAGGAATACTTGAAGTCTCATGTTGTAGATTTACACTATATATACTTTATCCTTGTTTTTTTTTAAATCGTGTACAGTAGTAACGCCAATCTCCTACTCTGAAGCAGCATTAACCACAGTTTCTTATTTCCTAGACCTCTCAATTATTTGTAATTTTTTAAAATAAATAAACACAATTCGTTTTCTTTTGACAACTGTGGAAGACATTTAGCATAGAATAGTAAGGATAAGGACTGAATTGTACATGGGTTTGTGGAAATTCTTGGGGTAATTTCTTTAGAAGCAGGTAGTGATTATTTTTACAAGTAACTATTTTTGTTGCCGACAGCTAAGCTTTTCTACTATGTACTTTGTAGTAAGAGTAAAGGTTTGTAATAACCTTCTATAGAAAAACTATGTAGAAACATAATGTACAGTACTACATATATTTTTCTGCAGCAAAAAGAAAATAGGAGCTAGAAAAAAAAAGTCAGATGATCTGACAATCGATTAATAGGGTGACGGATAATCGGGGTTCTACTGTATATATATTTTTTAGACTAGCTTTACCACGTAATGGAAAAATAACTCTTTATGTGATCTTTGAAGTGAAATAATTCGTATCTAAATACTCACAATTTATTTCAGATGTTCGAGTACTTTTGGATGTAGATGCTACAAAAATGGATCATCATCCTGTTCTTAAAAATGAAAAGTTTTCAAAAATCATATTTAACTTCCCTCATACTGGAGGAAAAATGAAAATACATCTTAATAGAGACCTGTTGAAACGTTTTTTTATAAGTTCATCAGAATTGATTCATGTAGATGGAAAGATACTTGTGTCTTTGTGTAAAGGTCAAGGTGGTACCAGAGCTGATAAACCAGTTCGTCGATGGGATGATACATGGCAGGTTGTGGAGATGGCTGGACATGGTGATTTAGTTCTAGTGTCTGTTGAACATTTTAGAAGTGATATTTTTCCAGGTTATAAAAGTGTCGGATATAGAGGTGGAAACACTGCTTTCCATACAGATGGTGCTCTTGTACATACTTTTGTGAAAAGGGAACCGCTTTATTCTAGTATGGAAGTGGATGTATTATCACAGTGTCTAGAAAATCAAATATTAAAAACAGAATTTGGAAATTTGACATGTTCAGGTATCTATAGTCACATGTACAATATGAATCCTATACAAGAGAAGGGCTCTGCACTGCATTACTTATGGGAGCAATTGAGACATTTTGTTCAGTGTAATGTGTCTACAGCTACCAAAATCAGTTGTATCTCTGATGCTCATATATCGCTATACACAGACACACCAACTGGTGGACCTGTGTGCTATACAAAGGAAAATAAAAAATGTTATTTGCGTCATTCACTTTTAGATAAGCTTGACGAAGTTTTTATGTTGAGAAATACAGATTCAGATGAAATTATTATGTTTCCAGGAATGGTTTTCAATGAATTAGGGGAAGATTTTTCATGTGCACCAGTATATTGTCACGTTTTGCTAACAGGACATAGAGTATCTTATATTGTGGAACAATTTTGTAGAAAAGTTCTTCAGTTATTTAAAAAAGATTACATGTATGTATCTGTATCCAATTCTGAAAAAGATTCAACTCTGGATCAAATATTCACATCCACAAGAGATGTAGTTATCAACAGTAATGGTGCATTAAAAGAGTTATTGAATAAAATGCAGACTCTGATTGCAAAAGAATTTGCAGGTGGTGTTGGAGGCAATGAAGATTCCAGTAGTGTTTCAGTATGTGTGATATATCTCAATAAACTTGCAGAACTGTTGTTTGATGTTACTAATTGGAGGCAATTATGGGTGAAAAAATCTTCAGTTATTTTAGATAAGAATATTCCAGTGTTAAAACATGCCTGTTTTGAATCCATAATGTACACATTTGATATATGTTTCTCTGACAATCCTAACTTTAAAGAAGATAAGTTCTATACCATGTTATGGAACATGGCTGCTGACATAATTATTGATGTAAAATTATTGGATGTTTATGAATCTCCAGATGGCTGGCGTAGTCGATGTTACAGAATCACATATCAGTCATATTATAAAGCTTTGTCAAGGAAAAAAGCCATTCACATCCAGGAAAATGTTATAGGAAAAATGTTACATGTAAAATTTGGAGTTCTCATAAAATAATTCAGTCTTTCGTTATTTCAATAAAATTATAGCCTATTTGTTTTGTATTTTCATTCTATATTTTTCGATTTATTTCCATTAATCCATTTGTGCCCAGAACTCTAAACTTTGTAAATTTTTGCTTAAAATACATTATAAGCTATTTACTTACTTACTGGCTTTTAAGGAACCCGGAGGTTCATTGCCGCCCTCACATAAGCCCGCCATTGGTCCCTATCCTGAGCAAGATTAATCCATTCTCTATCATCATATCCCACCTCCCTCAACTCCATTTTAATATTATCCTCCCACCTACGTCTCGGTCTCCCTAAAGGTCTTTTTCCCTCCAGCCTCCCAACTAACACTCTATATGCATTTCTGGATTCACCCATACGTGCTACATGCCCTGCCCATCTCAAACGTCTGGATTTAATATTCCTAATTATGTCAGGTGAAGAATACAATGCGTGCAGTTCTGTGTTGTGTAACTTTCTCCATTCTCCTGTAACTTCATCCCTCTTAGCCCCAAATATTTTCCTAAGCACCTTATTCTCAAACACCCTTAACCTATGTTCCTCTCTCAAAGTGAGAGTCCAAGTTTCACAACCATACAGAACAACTGGTAATATAACTGTTTTATAAATTATAACTTTCAAATTTTTTGACAGCAGCCTGGATGATAAAAGTTTCTCAACCGAATAATAACATGCATTTCCCATATTTATTCTGTGTTTAATTTCCTCCTCATTTATATTTGTTACTGTTGCTCCCAGATATTTGAACTTCTCCACCTCTTCAAAAGATAAATTTCCAATTTTTATATTTCCATTTCGTATAATATTCTCGTCATAAGACATAATCATATACTTTGTCTTTTCGGGATTTACTTCCAAACCTATCTCTTTACTTGCTTCCAGTAAAATTCCCGTGTTTTCCCTAATCGTTTGTGCATTTTCTCCTAACATATTCACGTTATCCGCATAGACAAGCAGCTGATGTAACCTGTTCAATTCCAAACTCTCTCTGTTATCCTGGACTTTCCTAATGGCATACTCTAGAGCAAAGTTAAAAAGTAAAGGTGATAGTGCATCTCCTTGCTTTAGCCCACAGTGAATTGGAAACGCATCTGACAGAAACTGACCTATAATAAGCAAATTATTTAACATATCTATCTACCAATTCGAGAGTACCAGCATCAAAACAAGCATAAAATCATATATATGAATCAACTATAATCTAAAAATACGTTTTGGTGCTTACTTTTTTCACCTTCTGATAGAAGCAGGTGCAGGTCGTGCTATGTGTTCAATGGTTCACTAAACCCTCTATAATTTTCTTTTGAAAAATCTTATTCTCATTCACTCCTAAAAACCGATTATATGTTTTAGCATTAATCTGTATACGAAAATTTGGTTGAGTTCTCAAATCAATGCGCAAATTACTTGCCAAGTAGAAATCGCTAAAAGTAGGATTGAACACCCTGGCGAGTGGTTTCAGTGAGGGGTGGTATATGGCTGTTATACACAGTGAAGTCGCTACAGCGTACTTGTAGCAATAGCAGAGACAAGACAGGAGTGAAAGTTTCTCTTTATTGCCTCTATGACCTATACAGTCTGCATTTAAAAACTGCAGTGCTGTGTATTTAAAGTACCGTAAGTATAATAATGCAGAAAAAATATAAACTTTTCCAAATCATTTGAACACCCCAAAAAGATGTTAACGAGCCACCAATGGATGGAAGAAACAGTGCATTCTGAAAAAATATACTCTTGATATATTTAATTTATGCACCATAATTAACTCTAACAATGCATATTATTAAGAACTTTATTATTTTACATGGTTGTACAACCATTCATAACATTTCATGTTACACTGAGACTTAAAGGATATTTCAAGCAAAATAAGGGTAAGTTTCCTCAGTTTTACTTATGAAATTTTCATTTTGAGGTTCAGGCTGTTGCTGGCAACATCACGAATCGCATACTCTTAGCTAGACATACCAGCATATTAGGGAATTATAAGTATGGACACTTTGCGTCGGTACCTGTAGCATGACTGATTTCAATGACCTTCAAACCAGCGTGAATGCGAGATTCTGGTTTTTCCCTACGGTTGGGCTGACATCACAACAGCTAGCAGTCGACACGCAGAAATATAACTAGGGTTTCCAACTTTTTTAAGAAAATATGGGAGACTAAGGAATCGACAAAATTTCACATATAAAATAGACAAATTATTCGTATCAGTTACTGAAAAACAACTTTATTCTACTCTTTGGCAGCTAGGCTTAAAATAAGGGTATTTTCAGACAGATTTTGTCTTGCGTAATAGTTGAAGTTGACTGCAGTTTTCAGCTTTGATTTGATTAAATGTGTCGTGCTCCTGTTTCGAACATCTGTCCAATTATTGTTCACGAGATGAAACATCCTCTCTGTATGAGCATTACTACAAAACAAGCCAGTTTTTCCAAATTTATAGCATTAACACGGTTTGATTTTAAACGGGTGAGCACTAAAATCCATTTCTGGCAAGCATTACTTTCTAAAAAGACTGCATATTTTATTGCCTGTCATGAACAACAAAATTCATCATATAATCCAGTGGTCGTCAGCACTCGCTGAAATGTGTAAAGTTGTTGTTGTTTTCTAATGCCAGGCGTTTGACAATAAAGTCGTTTGACCTCTTGTACTCCAATATTTTTCAAAGATATTATCATGGCCAGCCACTGAAGCACAGATTTTGAGGTGTTCCGAATCCATTTCTTGGTTTGAGTTGCACAATGGGCAGTTAGGGGACTGATATATTCCAATTTTATGCAGGTGTTTGGCCAAACAATCATAGCCTGTTGCCAATCTAAATGCAGCTACAGACGATTTGCGTGGTAAATCGGGAATTAACTGTGGATTTTGATGCAGAGAGTTCCATTTTTTCCCTTGAGATTGTGTTATCAAATTTTGTTTGTTAAAGTCTAAGTATGTAGATTTAATAAATCTTTTCACAGAGTAAAACGTAGATTTAGTAACAGGTCTGTAAGTAGCAGTGCTGCCCTTCTTTGCTAAAGCATCCGCATTCTCGTTTCCCAGGATTCCACAATGGGATGGTATCCATTGGAATACAATTCTTTTATTGAGTGATATTAATTGAGAGAGCATTTTAGTTATTTCTGCTGTTTGAGATGAAGGGGGGGGGGTGTGTGTGTGTGTGTGTGTGTGTGTGTGTGTGTGTGTGTGTGTGTGTGTGTGTGTGTGTGTGTGTGTGTGTGTGTGTGTGTGTGTGTGTGTGTGTGTGTGTGTGTGTGTGTGTGTGTGTGTGTGTGTGTGTGTGTGTGTGTGTGTGTGTGTGTGTGTGTGTGTGTGTGTGTGTGTGTGTGTGTGTGTGTGTGTGTGTGTGTGTGTGTGTGTGTGTGTGTGTGTGTGTGTGTGTGTGTGTGTGTGTGTGTGTGTGTGTGTGTGTGTGTGTGTGTGTGTGTGTGTGTGTGTGTGTGTGTGTGTGTGTGTGTGTGTGTGTGTGTGTGTGTGTGTGTGTGTGTGTGTGTGTGTGTGTGTGTGTGTGTGTGTGTGTGTGTGTGTGTGTGTGTGTGTGTGTGTGTGTGTGTGTGTGTGTGTGTGTGTGTGTGTGTGTGTGTGTGTGTGTGTGTGTGTGTGTGTGTGTGTGTGTGTGTGTGTGTGTGTGTGTGTGTGTGTGTGTGTGTGTGTGTGTGTGTGTGTGTGTGTGTGTGTGTGTGTGTGTGTGTGTGTGTGTGTGTGTGTGTGTGTGTGTGTGTGTGTGTGTGTGTGTGTGTGTGTGTGTGTGTGTGTGTGTGTGTGTGTGTGTGTGTGTGTGTGTGTGTGTGTGTGTGTGTGTGTGTGTGTGTGTGTGTGTGTGTGTGTGTGTGTGTGTGTGTGTGTGTGTGTGTGTGTGTGTGTGTGTGTGTGTGTGTGTGTGTGTGTGTGTGTGTGTGTGTGTGTGTGTGTGTGTGTGTGTGTGTGTGTGTGTGTGTGTGTGTGTGTGTGTGTGTGTGTGTGTGTGTGTGTGTGTGTGTGTGTGTGTGTGTGTGTGTGTGTGTGTGTGTGTGTGTGTGTGTGTGTGTGTGTGTGTGTGTGTGTGTGTGTGTGTGTGTGTGTGTGTGTGTGTGTGTGTGTGTGTGTGTGTGTGTGTGTGTGTGTGTGTGTGTGTGTGTGTGTGTGTGTGTGTGTGTGTGTGTGTGTGTGTGTGTGTGTGTGTGTGTGTGTGTGTGTGTGTGTGTGTGTGTGTGTGTGTGTGTGTGTGTGTGTGTGTGTGTGTGTGTGTGTGTGTGTGTGTGTGTGTGTGTGTGTGTGTGTGTGTGTGTGTGTGTGTGTGTGTGTGTGTGTGTGTGTGTGTGTGTGTGTGTGTGTGTGTGTGTGTGTGTGTGTGTGTGTGTGTGTGTGTGTGTGTGTGTGTGTGTGTGTGTGTGTGTGTGTGTGTGTGTGTGTGTGTGTGTGTGTGTGTGTGTGTGTGTGTTTTTTTTTTTTGTTTTTTTTTTTTTTTTTTAGAGACTATTGATAGAATAGCTGCTTTGGAGTCTGACAATATAACTGCATTTTTAAATTTATTGATGTGGCATAGAAGATTCCTGAGACTTTCACTTATTGCAATGATTTCTCCATCAAAACTTGTTGTTCCATACCCAAGAGATCTATAAAGTGAGAAGAGACAGCACGTAACACCTGCACCAGCACCTTGTTCTCTGGAGATCAAGGATCCGTCAGTGTATAAATGAAGCCAGTTTTGTGGAGGGTACCTAATATTAATTGTCTCTAAAGACAATTGTTTTAGTATTTCAGTGTTTACTTCTGATTTTAGTATTTCTTCTGTTAAATTTAGATTATATTCTATATTTAATAGAGTTAAAGGGTTTGGTTTAATTTGTAGGTTTTCTTTTAAATTCGGGATATTGATTTTCTGTTTTAATTCTTGAACAATGGATATGAAACTTTTTTGAGTTTTCAATCTACAGAGAGGACTGTATGAATGCCAATTGTTTCCTGGTAATCTGATAAGTTTTTCATATTGAATCAGTGCTTTTTCTTCTATTGTCATTTTGATGCTGTTAATATTAGTGAGGAATCTCATAGAATCTATTGGAGTTGTTTTGATTCCACCAGTAATGAGTCTGAGAGCTTGGTTTTGAACATATTCTATTTCGTTAATGAAAAGTGAAGTAATTAAAATTTCTCCGCAGTATGTCAGCACTGGCTGTATAAACATTTTGTATGTAGTGTTCAAAGTATTCCTAGAGCATCCCCATTTCTTTCCTGCTAGTCTTTTTAGAAGGGAGAATCTTTTACGAGCTTTTTCAGAAATGTATTTCAAATGGTTGCTCCATGTTAACTTACTATCGAAAATAACTCCAAGATATTTGGATTCATAAGTCCTAGGAAGGTGTTGGCCATTGTATTGGATATTGAATTCTCTTTCTTTTTTACCAAGTGAAAATATTTGGTAGTTACTTTTGCTTAAATTGAGTGTCATCAAATTTGATGTATTCCATTCATGTAATTGATTTAGAGCTTTAAGAGCAGAATTTTGTCTATGTCTGTAAGATCCGGAAGTCCACAAAACTATATAATCTGCAAATAGTGCTGTTTTCATGTTTGATTCCTCTAATAGGGAGGGTAAGTCATTTATATAAATATTGAATAAAGTTGTGCTGAGGACAGCGCCCTGAGGTAGACCTCGATATGTTTGTCTGTAACTAGAAAGTGAGTTATTGAATTTAGTGGCAATGAATCTTTGACTAAGGAATTCTGATATCCATCTGAACATATTGCTGGAGATACCTAATTTCTGGAGTTTTAGTAATAATTTATTTCTCCAAACAGAGTCATATGCTAACTGAAAGTCAATAAATGTTGCCAAGGTATCTTCTTTCTTGTTAAAACTGTCTTTTATTTCTTGGCCGAGGCGTATGACTTATTCGTTGGTAGAGTGTAGTTGTCGAAAGCCGGCTTGTCTTGGTGATAAAAGATTTTGGGATTCTAAATACCAAGTTAATCTGTTGGAGATCATGGACTCCATGGTTTTTGCTATAATGCTTAATAGTGCTATTGGTCGATAACTATTAACATCATGAGCAGGTTTCCCTTTTTTGTGAATTGGTACAATGATTGCTTTTTTCCAAGCTGCAGGAATTGAGGTGTTCCATGATAAATTGAAAATGGATAAAAGTACAGACTTGGCTTTTTCCCCCAGATGTTTAAAAAATTCGGAATGAATGTTGTCGGGGCCAGGAGATTTCTTGGTTTTTAAATTTTGTAGCCACCAAAACGTTAAAATATGGTGTTCACTTAAATCGGCTACAACTTGCCATTTAACCACTCCAATATGAAATGGGTAAAGTGTAATGAGTACAACGTAATATGCTTCATCATGCAGAAGGGAGAGATAGAAAGCATACCTACCAGCAGCCATGGATGCAAACCAGTCTTATGTGCAGGTAAGAGACGCTATAGTAGGGAGCAAGAATATTGGCGGATGGAGGTATACCCCTTCATACTACCCAACCCATGTTCCACCCCTACTTTAGCTGTAAACGTTCTTCGAAGGGTCGCTTCTGAAACATCTTTCACTTCTTGCTACGTAACCTTGTAACATCGAAATAGTGTTTATATATAAACACTGTCTGTGTGTCAGTATTTAGTGTAATTTCTGTGTGTAGCATTATAATTATTTCATTAAACAACAGCAATGTGAACACTTCATTTGTTATCATACAAACTACTGGTATACAATATGCGACATGATTTTATAACTATTATACTGATATCGAATAGCATTCGTATTTTGAGGTGAATGAAATAAGAAAATTAGTTGAATTCATATCTTCCAAGTTCGACAGTCTTAGAGAGGAATTGGCGCACACAAGACATGGACTCAACTCCACGCAGGAGGAGATGAAGAGGCTAGTGCAAGAAAATGACCATCTCAAACAGGAAGTGAGTGATCTGCAACAGTACACACGCAGAGACAATATAATGCTATTTGGAGTTCCGGAGATCGATGAACAATCAACTTATGAAGTCATTGACCAAATATCGGAAGTCATAGGCGGTAGTGAATTAGTGCAACATCCAGGCCAGGGAAGATGCGTCCTATTGTCATCCGCTTCACAAAGAGTAGAAGTCGTGATGAATGGCTCCAGCTGTTCAGAAATGAGGCCAAAAATGATGGCAGCGGTCCTGGGATTGCGACAAAGAAAGTCAACAGGGACCTTCCGGCAGGAAGAATCACAGCAGGTGACCAACTGACAGCAGTGACCAGAGACCTTTTGAACAAGACAAGGGTTGCAAGAAAAGATGAAGCCAGTCCCGTGAGTAAAATCACTAATGTTGACAATGTAAATAGTATTGTGTCGGTACCCAGGTTTCATTTTATATAATATAATTGACTTAACAATGGCTAGTAATACTATATTAAATGAAATCCATCAGTGCAAATTTAATAATAATAATAATAATAATAACACAATGGTTTTTACTTCACTGCAATGATTATACTGCCAATATACTATCAGATCTTAAAATATTTCACTTAAACTTATAGTGACCTAATTCCTGTTTTCCTCTTTCTCTTAATAACCAGAATTTCAATCATATTACGAAAATTTTAATTTGTTGTATTAATTAAAATTTTTTTTAAGTATTCGTAAAAACTATAAATAATTCCTTTCGCTTGGCTCCGCGTATCCGCTCCCTTTCTAGACATGTCACTCAACTAGGCACAGAAGCAATTCCACTGTTAGTGTTGAAAATTACTGTTTGAATATGTACACAGTGAACAGACAACAGCTACGATGACTACACTCTCAATACACAACGATTGGCTTGCAAGCAACTACACCCGAACGCATCTACACACTGCCAGTAAGTCATACCAATGGACAGGTCAGAAGAGAGGGGGTGGTACGTGCAAAAATGTGCTATGTACGACCCGCCAATATCTTTGCTCCCTACTATAGCCCGAGGGTGCTCTGTGCTGATGACCACTGATATAATCAATCATCATTCATGGCAAAATCAAATATTAAAATACACATTCTTACATTATGCAAAAATAAGGGAGAAAAATGCTCGAAGAGAAGAATAATACGGGAGCCGGGAGACTTAAAATTAGGGGCAAATATGGGAAATCCCAGGAAATACGGGAGGGTTGGCAACCCTAAATGTAACACATACAATAATTAATACATCTAGGTACATTATGTACTCAAAATAAATTGGACCAATGAAATAATATATCCGTCATTATCTGTAATGTCTAGACTCTAGAGTTCCTTTATAATGAGATTTGAGAAGTTGACCCCATCAACATTAAAATATGTAATGATTTGATAGCGCCAAAATGGAAAAACTCCCATGAGAAGTAAAACCGTATTTCTATATATTATATACAAATATTAAACGAATTTGATATATAATTTAATATATATAAAATATAAAATTATTATTACAGCTAATTTATCACTGAAAAATAAGGAAAAGCTGTTAACTTGAATTTATTGAAGGCAAAGCCGTTACTGGATTATGCAACAAGGTAGGCGATATTTGGATCACGTGTCTCAACTCTCATATTCAATTTTATAATCGAAGAACCCTTGCATGTGCTCGATTACACTGATCTGAAGTGCTTGAAAGTGAAACTAAACGCCAACATAGCACAAGAACACAGAAAAACAGAACAGGAAAATACACTCTATGTCAATTCTACATAATGCCTATTTGCTATATATATACATTTTTTTAAAATTGATCTCGTTAAAGCATGCTTGAAGATAATTGAATCGGTCATTGCAAAAAGGCCATGAGTCAACTTTTTTACGAAAATGAGTTATGCATTGAAAATTGTGCTGTAGGGGTAGCCCGACCAGTCTATGTAAGAAGATCATGAATATACTTTCAAACAGTGCTGAAATCGAAGCTTGAAATTTCCACTTCTTGCAGAAAGGTCATGAGTCTTTGACTCGTGACCTTTTTGCAATGAGTGACTTTAAACCTGTAGTCTATATTCAAAATGTTCATTCGCGGGAATTAATAGTGTTTCCTGTATCTTTTTCATTTCAACTTTAATACTCATATTTGGAGTTAAGATTTTGTTGTGGAAAGATGTCAGAATCCGATTCTTCAAGTTTTACCAGCTAAAATACGCAGTTCCCATCTTGCAGTCTGTCAAGCGAGCTGCAATAGCAGAATTGATGGTTCACCATAGAAGGTCCAAAAATTGTATGCCAATATTAATAAAATTTCTGAACTTAGTCTAAAAGGGAATAATGTTTGTGGATTGACCTTTGATTTTATGCAAAATTTGCCGCTGCCAAATATTCCTGTATAAAACATTTTTTATTTGAGACAGTTATGTGTTTGGCATACATAATCAAAAAACTAATCTCTCACATTTTTATGTATATCATGAAGAAGAAGCACACAAAGGTGAAAATGACGTATGTTCATTTCTGTTTCATTACATCCAGAAGCATATTCCACAGAATGTAACTGAGCTGCATCTGTTGTCTGACAGGTGCGTCGGTCAAATAAAAACAACACAATGATCCGCTTTTGTTTATCCACTGTAACAACAAAGTGATTCCAAATTATATAACGTTACTCTTTCCAATAAGAGGTCACAGCTTCCTACCAAACGACAGGGATTCTGGCACTGTAAAGAAACTGATAAAAAGTTACGAAAGGGTCTATCTACCTAAGGAATATGTTATGATTAAAAAGGTGTCATGTAAGTTCTCAGTAGAAACACTGATGCTTTGCCAGTACTGGACTTTAAGTGATGTTGGTCTATTTATTACAAGAAGATTTTTCTCTCTGAATCAAGTACGGAAAAAATTCCCAAGGTACATAAAATGTCTTTTTCTCCTTCTAAGTGGATGGAGTCCACACCCGTGGAGTAACGGTCAGCGCGTCTGGCCGCGAAACCAGGTGGCCCGGGTTCGATTCCCGGTCGGGGCAAGTTACCTGGTTGAGGTTTTTTCCGGGGTTTTCCCTCAACCCAAAATGAGCAAATGCTAGGTAACTTTCGGTGCTGGACCCCGGACTCATTTTACCGGCATTATCACCTTCATCTCATTCAGATGCTAAATAACCAAAGATGTTGATAAAGCGTCGTAAAATAACCTACTAAAAAAAAAATAAGTGGATGGCGTTTGAATACAACTCAAACTGTCCTGGTCAAATAAAAACTTAATAGTTCATCGATGGTACCGGCAAAGAGAAATTCAATCTCCTTCACAGTTACAACAAGAATCCTGTACTTCCTACAGAGTTGGCTTATCCTTCAAAACAGATGCTAATCAATGAAAAAAGAAATGGGAACATTCTTAAGGTGAAGAAGTACATATATTCAAGCTGAGTGTACAGAGTTTTACGATCAACTTCAGGAAAGGCGAAGACAAGGAGGAAAAGAAGCTGAAAATGATCAGGAGGACTAAAAACAAACAAACAAAAAACTACTTTCGCAATCTCTCTTCTATCCAAAGTGTGTAGATTTTCATTAGAGTCCATTCTTGTCCTAAATAAAATATAGCTATACAGGGTGATTCACGTGGATTTACCGTCCTTTACGGAGGTTATTTCCGAAGACATTCTAAGCAAAAAATATCATACAAACATGGGTCCTATTCTCAATATTTACAGAGTTACGTTTCGTTATTGGAACGCATTGCTGTGAACGCGTGATCTTGGTCAGCGTGCAGTCAGCAGCCAGCATGAGCGCTATGGAAATCAAAGATAGCCGTATGCAGTTACGTAGCACGATGAGTGCCATTTACAAGCATGCAGCGACACTTTTTAAAATGTGTTAAAAACTCTCCAAGACTGTTAATTAGGATGCAAAATTGAATTCCAAATAATTAAGTCGGTGGAAATGGTGTGATTTGTAATAACTGTTGTGATAGGTGCGTTAGAATGATGTAATTTTTAGTTAAAAAATAGAAAAAGATGTCTGTACGAAGCAACTAAGGACTTCACAGCACATTTTTAGCTTCATAAAACTTGCCAATTAAAGAACTGCTACTTCTGAATGGTTCATTCTCTATTTGTATTATTCTTTTACCTACAAACTAAAGAAAAAACGTATTTTACAAACAACTTTAAATTAGTGTAACTCTGAAAATATTGAGAATAGGAACTATGATTATATTACATTTTGTTCAAAATGTCTTCAGGAAAAACCTCCGTAATGGACAGTAAGTCCTTGTGAATCACCCTGTATAATATGAAAATAGAACGCATAAGTGTTCTCATTCATTGTATATTGGTGCATTAAACAATTTATGTAATTAGAACATTATTTGCTAAAAATATATTTTATTAATTGGCAAAATGTGAACGTTCATTGCAAAAAGGTCATGAGTCATTGATTTTGAAAATGTGTTTTATGCCAAACAAAAAATTTTAAATGAAAAATGTGTAATGCAATATTTTCCTTGGTAACGCTTTAATCATTGACAGTCGGATGAGAATTAAAAATTAGATAGTTTATGCTGTAGGTAGTTTTTTCTTTCTCCTGTAAAATTTCATTTCCTTGACTCATGACCTTTTTGAAATGACCGATTCAATTTAAGATCAACTTATTTCAATTCCAGTTTAATTGTTTCAGTACACATTAAAATATAATACATAATAAAGACAGATACATGTAAATGTGTTTTGCACAACAGTAAATAACAATTTAATTCACACAAAGTGATCAAGATAGTATAAGAGAATAGTGAACTGTTAAAAGGCCATCAGTTACTATTTTGGCTCATTGGAGTTTTTGTACAATTTGGAATATAAATTGGTATAGCTACCATGTAGTGTTAGGAAGTCATCAGACAATGCATTCATAAACTTGTGGCAGGAGAGCAAACATTTTACATTTTATTACAAGGATAATAGTCACTGATTCATGCCTCTCTTACAAAATATTATTGGTGGCACTGATTAGAGAATCAGCTATTTACCATCTATTTTCTTCATTGTACATAAGCAAATGATACTGAGGAAGAAATGAATGTCAGCATCCTGCTAATAGGAAGAAAGGGGCTAGATAAGATTGAAGCAGAATAAGTATATGAATATGAGACCAATGACGAAATTGCATTGAAGATGATAGTTTGGGCATGAATTGGACAGATCCTGATTCTGAAAATTGAGTTACCTACTACTTCACAAATGCATTTGAATATTCAAGATTATATAGAACCAGGAACATACGTATTTTGGTAAACTTCGAGGGTAAGTTGTATCTTGATAAGATAATGGAAAAAAATTGTGAAGTTTACTTATAAAATTCGAGCCACAACAGAAATGAAATATATCAGAAATTGCCACAAAAACCAGATGAATAGAATACTACAAGAAATCGTTCAACTCATCAATGAGCCTTATAAGACTGGCCGTTCTTATCTATACTTGTATAATTTCTAATTAAAACATCAAAATTAAGTTAAAACATAAGTTGACCTATCAAAAACACTTCTTTGCTCTTACAGCCAAACTTATTTATTCATTGCGACTGATGTACTTTTAACAGTTTGCTTTCAAATAAATATGTAAATGTTACAACAGATACAAATTGTTTTCTAAAAATTATACAACTTATAAAATAATAAAAAAGAAAATATTAATCTATTTCATGCAGGGGCTCTTGAATTCATCATTAGAAAACATAGTTTGTGACGATGTTTTGTGTATTCTGCTCTTCATGAATGTAGTCTAATTGGGGAACTTAATACTAATTTTATTTATACAATTGTGTATTAGTCATTGTAAGATTACTAATCTACTTAGTTCTATCACAGAAATGTGTAAATTTTATCATTCAGACCTTGTTTACAGAGATATTCGGGTGCTGATGATTTACAACTGCACTTATCTTACAATTCTTTAATATACATTTTGTTATATGCCTGGCAATAAAATTAACATAACCATTCTGACAGGAGAAGAGATACATAGCTGAAATTCTCACTACTAGTTCAATACAACCACCCTGGTACTTACAAAATCATTTCAAGCTTCCTTTCATACCACTAAATATGGATTCAAATCACACACTAATTCTCATACACATTCTCTAAAAGTTCTGCACAAGTACATTCTTGTATACTGCTTCAATTACAATTACAGTAAAACCTCGCTTATTACGCTATCCCGTGTAGTCCACTTTTTTTGTCCGGTCCCTGTGTAATAAAGTTGCGAGTTATAGAACCAAAGTTGGCTTTATTCAACATATAAATTTAGCTACCTGGTTACATAAACAAATACCTTGGATACATAAACAAAACAAAACAGAAGAATCGATCATTATGGATATGGTCGATTTAACTATAAAACTCATTACACCCTGAACATTTCATATGTAACGCCTTTATAAAATACCCTGTTTGTTGCGCTCAAGTCCCGCATAATACACTATTTTTGTGGAATATTTTCGATGTAATTTTCAGCAATGTACTGTAATGGCAATGAAACATTTTGGCCATTGAACTCACTGGTGCCATTAACCTGAAAAGTATTGGTATTCGACCCTTTACCTGAGCATTTAAACCACCCTTTTGTTACGCTCTCTTATTCGACCCTTTACCTGCGTGCTTAAAGCTTACCCCTCTCTCTCTCAAACAACATTCCTCACGCGACTGTAATAAAATTCTGGAAATTTTTGCTGGTCAGTTTGTTGTCCTTTTGTATTGAAGTGTCTGTGAGTGTGATTACAATGCGTGTTAAACGAAAAACGCTTTCTGCATTGGAAAAATTGGGAATCTTACGAAAATACGATGAAAACAGTACTCTTCATCAGAAACAACTGTCTGATTCATTAGGAATCCCATCATCGATATTAAGAACGATAATAAAAAATTCGCGACTCAATCACTGCAGCTGCAACGTCGGGAGGATGTAAGCGCAAGAGAGTGAAGTGTGGTAAACATGAGGACTTGGAGAACACGCACACGGCAAACAACTATAAATGACTCTTTTCGAAAGAATTAAGTACAGTACATACATACAGTATGGTAAATGTCTTTAACGTACAGTAATTACATAATAGAGTAATACTGTATTACCTTTCATGAATAATGTATTTCAATAAAGAAGAATGCTAATAGATACTGTATATAGGTCAAAATTAGCATACCCGCCTAATACGCAGTCCCTTGAACAGTGTCTTATCGGGGTTTTACTGTATTTTTAAACTAACTTCAACTACATTTACTTCTCTCACATTTTATGTCACTATAAGTTGACTTAATATATATCAACATATATGTCGAACTTGGAGTCAGGCCACAAGGGAAAAACACTAGAGGAGAGGGATTCGATCCGGTGCTGTTGATTGAACTTCGGCGTAGCTCAACAGTTGGAGCTCTTGGTGCGTAGAATTTTTTTCCTTTAATAACCATAATTATTTGGAACCATAATGATTTCCTCTGCGTAATTTAACTACGCAACTTCTCATAATTTCGTCCTATGTTCACACCTTAATCAGTACAAAATTGAATGTTACTATGTATAACATCAATAACTTCTGAGGACATACTTCTTTATAATTACATGATAAAAGAACACATGAAACGCTTAATAAGCCATTAAAACAACCTATACTGAAATTTACTGAGAAATGTTGATTTTAAGTTTGTAAGGTAATGAATGTAGTTAAGCCTAAAGTGAACTATGGCACGAGCAAAAAGAAGGGGGGGGGGGTTTAAGAGAAGGTAGATATGAAGGCTTAGAGATAGAAATGAGCTGGAAAAGAAGTAGGCTTAAGCTACTAACTCCATATCCTTGATAATGTGCCTTTTTAACGGGCTCCCTCTATCCTCTCTCATCTCAAATTTATCCCTGACATAAGAAAAAGGAAGAATTTTTAGGTAAAATATCACGTTCATACTTGAGCAAGTGCAGCATTTATTTCATTTCCTAACAATGGTTTAGGTCGTGTATATAAGAAAAATAATAGGTAAGCTGACCGAAATCACACCCTCCTTTTCACATAAGTATTTTCTCTTAATTCTCATTTGTAAGTTCACGAGAATTGAGTTCAATACAGAAGAACAGTCTTTTCTTACCCCCCCCCCTCTTTCGTTTTTTCAGATCCATGAAAATACATACTGACAAACATCATTATTCTGGTCCTTTTCTCAACGTCCTTAACATAATAACTACAACAGCAGTCTTTTTCCAATATTATCTTCGCATATAACAATACATCTTAGCTGCAAAAGTTTCACTACCGTAACTTAAAAAACTAAAAATAAAAAATAATAATACATTACAAAGAAGAAATCAATACGAAACAGTTACGATCTACGAGAGTAACTTCAATAAAACTATCTCTAAGATATGCAAAAACATTATTAGTTAAAAAATAGAGACAGCCATCTCTTAACATTCGTTGAATACAAAGTTAAAATATGAGTCATAAAGAGACAACCTTCTATCTACCCTTTATTTGCGTTTCTGTATCCTGCTGCAAAGTTTAAGCCCTTTGTTTTTCTAGTATTTCCACATTCATTTGCTTTTCTACATTTTAGTGTAAGTCTGTTTTTGGAAAAATGATGTCATATGAGTTATCTATACTAAAATAATGTACACACACTTTGAAAATAAATTCTTTGTTCACTGTTCATTTATGATCTATTCAAACTATAAATTAAATTGCAATTAAATAAGAAAGCGGTAATGGCAGAACTTTGTTGTAGTGTATTATTTTACAATTCTGAATAGTTTGAATGTTATAATCCAAATAGTATTTTGTTTAAATATTATTATAATACAGAACTATAGCATCTTAAAGCAAAACGGTAAAAATAAAACTCTAAATGCTACTGAAAGTAGTCACTTCCTTTCGACCATTCAGAAATATTCAGGTCAAAAATTGTTGTCAAACTCTTCGCATTTTTAAACACCATCATAGTTTTCACCAGGACTTGAGGTGGGGTTCGGTGTGGTGGGATGGCATCCCGGTTCCTTTTAAAATGGCCTAAAACCATCCCTTTACTTTTTAGCACTGGAATGTTTTCTTTGTATTGCAGATATGTTGATTTCAAAATATTTTATTTATTTCATACTGCTTGAATGAAATATAATCAGGTCTTCTATTGTCAAAATCACTTACTGACGACCTTTCGATATGTCGGCATCATACAAATTTAAGGAAAGCATAATTTTCATATTCTTAAGACCAATCATAATTATACAATGTCGAAAACAGTTTGCCCATCCCACCCCAATGCAGCGGCAGCCTGTATCCGATAGACCAATAATTTACAACACAATTTTAAGTTTTTCTATTGTTGTCACGTCTGAATTGTTAGTTATTGAAAATGAAAACCTTGGCAGAAAATGAGGTATACACTTCCTCCTTCCTTTTACTTCATCGAACAAAAATAAATTTGGTGTTGAAATAACATAGCCAAAAAACTACAAGTAAAATTTATGATGGGTATAGGCTATATTCTGAAAACTTGTAGAATAATGCGAGAACTTTGAAAATAGATTTTTCACCCATCCCATTTAAGTGACGTGTCAGATGTTTACAGTAAATAGTCAGTCATAAAAGTTTCTATTGTTGATAACATGTTCCAACCATAAGCCAATGAGAATAAAAAAAAAAGAATGGAAGTAAATCAACCAATGGGGACACAACATAATTATTATATTTTATTATTCTAGTTCTACCATTGAGAAAGGATCATTGCTTCAGTGACAGAAAGTGCACGAAATGTTACTTTAATCCAGCATCTGTTTTCATTTACCAGTGAAAATGGAGAAATAGATAATTCGAAGTAAGATACTTGAGTGAACTGTGTGCAAGTATAAGTAAAAGTAAACCAAAGAACTGACTGGTGAAGTAGTTTTTCTTTATACCTCTATAATGCAGCACCTATTTGAGTAACACATATAGCCTTTGTGCACTGAATAAAGAGGAATTTTAGCTTCACTCTCAAATATTTTGAAAAGTGCTTTAGACCTCTCAAATAACAAAAAAAATATTAAAACATTCATTGATTATAGCAACTGCAAATATAAAAGTAACAAACTGTTCCTTGGATCACTAAGGTTTTGAGGTATACATATCAGTACTAACATGTTTTATCATTCATTAAGCTAAATTTTACATCACATGAAAAAAATAAATGTTAAATGTTACGTTTTATTTAATGACGCTCGCAACTGCAGAGGTTATATCAACATCGCCGGATGTGCCGGAATTTTGTCCCGCAGGAGTTCTTTTACATGCCAGTAAATCTACTGACATGAGCCTGTCGCATTTAAGCATACTTAAATGCCATCGACCTGGCCCGGGATCGAACCCGCAACCTTGGGCATAGAAGGCCAGCGCTATACCAACTCGCCAACCAGGTCGACTGAAAAAAATATATGAGTATGATGAAAATTTACAGCATCAGAAATAATAAAATTTAAATAATTATGCAGCATATTTTAAATGACATATATAGTTCAGCAGAATTGAAGAAAACCACACATTTAGATCAGTCAATTTCTGGTTGGAAATAAACATGATTATGACGTAATTAAAAAAAATACATCATACATGTTAACACAAAGAAGTACGTTCACGATCAACAGATAACAAAGTTACATATAATCTGAGATACTGTCAAACAGAAAAGGGTCATTGTTCTATGAAAATAATACATTCTTTCAGACATTTTTTCTGCATAATATTGTGAGACAATTATTATATCACAATCATGTAAATACATAAAATGATTACGGTATCACGAAACTCTCGTTATAATGTGGCAGCTGAAGAATAGTCTGTAATTCAACAAAGTTCAAAGAATAATTCATTACAGACATATGAAACTATTGTAAAGATGCAGAAATGTTAGTTTTAATTTATATTTACAGATTATACACAATGTTGTAATTACCTATCATTTAAAATTCATAATACATAAAATGGCGGCATGGCGCGTCCTCAGGTTGCGGATAGAGGAGATGGCCTCCAGATATGGAGGGTAGCTGCAAATATATTGAATAAGCAGTCGTGGACAGCCGATAAGGGGTGGTCCTCCAGCTTGGGGGTTGGGCGAAGGGCTAACAACCCATCACCGTAAAAAACAGCTTGTTACGTATCCCTACAATAAGATGGGAGGATAATATTAAAATGGATTTGAGGGAGGTGGGGTATGATGATAGAGACTGGATTAATCTTGCACAGGATAGGGACCGCTGGCGGGCTTATGTGAGGGCGGTAATGAACCTTCGGGTTCCTTAAAAGCCATTTGTAAGTAAGTAAGTTGTAAGTAATACATAAAATGGTCATGATATCACAAAACTCTCGTTATAATGTGTCAGCTGAAGAATAGCCTGTAATTCAACAAAATTCAAATAATAATTCATTACAGACATATGAAACTATTGTAGAGATTCAGAAATGTTGGCTTTAATTTATATTTACAGATACTATTCAACTTTGTAATTACCTACTATGTAAAATTCATAATACATAAAATGGTTATGGAAACTCTCATAATGTGCCAGCTGAAGAATAGTCTATAATTCAACGAAATTCAAGGAATAATTCATTACAGACATATGAAACTATTATACAGAAGTAGAAATGTTCGTTTTAATTTATATTTACAGATGCTACACAACCTTGCAATTACCTACCATCCTAGATCATATATACCCCAGATAGGTCAGCCTTATAGACTTTGACATTAACAACTTTTGTCAGGTTTACTATGCTGCCATCTAATTGTTACATAAGGAGTCACGTCATAATTCCCATTTGAATTGCATTAGCGACTGTACTGCCATCTTGTGTTCATTTACAGCAGACACGTGGTGATCCTGGCGGTTGTTCTCTTCAAAGTGCAAACGATTTTAACATAGCGATGACCTATCTGTTACATATATGATCTAGGCTACCATGTAAAATTCATAATACATACAATGGTTATGGTATCACATTTTTCAGTATAGTCTATATGGATATAAAAATCAACAAGTTACATTTATATACATCTTGATCATAAAAGGTTAAAAATGTTCGTAAAAATCTGTCTCTTATGCCATTATTATTGCTCTAAAAATGCAGACATTGCTACAATTAAGCATGAAAACTACGTTTCAAGCAGAGTTGCTTTGTAGCTACTGAACAATTGTCATCATATTAATTGCTATCATAATAAAAATTACAAAAATACCGCCTTTCTCTCTGACTCCTCTATTCAGTCTTATCAGCTCTTGAACCTTAAGTTTAGCAATATTGTCGTTGGGGTTTCCTTTTTCCCCATCAAACCATAACCTCATGCACGGTTGATCATCTGGGGTGTACTTCCATGCATCATCCCATACCTTCAGGAAAAATAATACAATTATGATTAAACATAATACAGCAAAGATTAACATTTAGTAAGATTTTATATATATATATATATATATATATATATATATATATATATATATATATATATTAAAATCCTTTATATTTAGTTAAAATAATTCATTAAATCTGCTTTGGGTACACTGAAATAATTTAAGATCACTTCGAGGCTGGTCAAAGAGAGTTTCATCACCTTATTCCAATTGTCAAGAAACAATAAAGTCCAAATTGTGTTGGTTACTGAATACACTGGTGTCACAATTAATGAATAAGAAGATGCTTATATAATTTATTTCCAAGAAATAGTCTGTCCAGGCATCCTGGGTTGCCAAAAACACAGAATAACACACATATAAGAATAGTAACGATTACAGTAAAAAGATGAGTCAAATTGAAATGTGAACTAGGAGCTTAAATTTAAGAAATAATAAATTTGTACATATATTTGTAACAATCACACACTAACGAATAGAAAAGGGGTGGGGGATTATGATATTCCGTATAAATGATTTTTCAGAATTGCCACAGACCCTTTAATGGTTGAAGTAATTATTTTTGGAATGATGTCATGGATTCCAAATGTTTTGATAGTGTTTGCAGTTGATTCTATTTGCCAAATCATATCCATATCATCATAGTCTCTGCAGTTGATGGCATTGTTAAATAAAATATTTAAACTAAATCATACCTTTTCACAGAAATTTTTTTCCGTCTCAAATACTTCCCGAAACGTTCTGCATTCTGATCCATGAGGACAGGAATTTCCTTGTTTACTCCACACCCATTTACTAACCCAGTTGTCTATACATGTGTAGTCATCAACACAAGCTGAGAACCAAGCAATACAATCACTTTGGCACAATGGTACTTGGTAAAAACGTTCATTACGAATCTTCATAGATACCTGTAAGTGTAATAAATTACAATTAATTTAATATTTTGTATTATGTTTCAGAACTTTTCTAATATTTATTTAACCCTTCAATAATCACGTGGGGGATACCTGTTAACCAGCGTGTTTCTTTTCATTGTTGCATTTCCTAGAAGGGATTACAACCGTAAGGCTTTAGGTACATCCAAGACCAAGCTCTGTATTGTAAAGAGATGTCAGCAGAAAGTGTTCAGAAATAAATACTTTTGAAGGAAAATCCCAGAACAAAAAAAAAATAGGACACAAGCGATTCAGGTATTATTGTATACAAAGATGTTCACAACAAAGCAAGGATTATAAACGTGTTTGCAATGTCAATTTTGTAGGTAAATGTCAAAAGTATTTGAAATTTACACATAAATGATTATCTATTAATTATAAATAAACTAATTCCGTTTCAAAATTATTTTTATGTTTATTTATTAATAAATTGTATATACTCCATAGTACCACATTCATGTAACTATTCATATTAAAAAGAATGTCCAAAATCATTCTCTAAAACAAGAATATGACTTGGGTGACAGCTGTCTCCCATGCGACTGAAAATCTTACAAAAAAGTACATAAGTATTGAAGATTTAATTTAATCAGTACATACATTTTATTCCAATTTAAGTAAAACACATTAAACTAATATGCACACTCGAAAACAACAGACCTACTGTACTAGAAATTCATTTATGAATGTAAAATAGGCAATAACCAGAAGACATACACAAAAGCATGCGCACACAAAAAGTAAAGAATAATTCAACTAAAAACATATAAATATAAATACATAATATTAAAATAAATCAGAGCTAGAGAAGTAGTCCAAATAAATGCTAATGTTAATATTAATCAATGACAATTTCGTTACTTTAAAAAAAATATATATGCGCATCATTACCTACTTTCAATGATCTCATCCTGTCCCTATTGTTATGAGATAATGAACAAATACTACAGTGGCAATCAGTTATGAGTAGGAGGCGGATGTTGATGAAAAGACATCTTATTTTTCACATTAGGACAATGCCTATTAATATAGAAATCCTTCCTGTGTTAATATCAATGTAAAAACTAAGTTTGTTATATTGAATTTTTTTTTACTTTTTTTTTTTAACTAATAGGTCATTTTTACAGTTTTTTCGGCATTTTTTGGTCATTTGCAATATTTTGAAGACCTTTTAGATCATTTTGAATGCATTTTACTTTCTTCTTTACATATAGGTCTGTTAAATCTTTTTCTAAGCAAACAGATCAGTAGTAGACCCTACTTGTAATTACCTACTGAATAAGTGAATAACAATGAACTTTGAGTTTTATAGTTTGGAACAAACTCTAAAATCCATCCCTCGTTTCACTGAAGGCTTCACCTCACACAACAGAAGTAATATAAAATGCTTGACAACAGCTTAGTTTAAGTGAGGGCTTTGACCACTGCTGTTCTTTTGTTGGTACGAGGGTGTCTTTAGAATTTGTTTGGAAGGGGGAAAACTTTCACCCTTTCCTGGACAATAGGATGTTGTTTCCCTAATATGGTTCGGGAGGGATGTACTAGAGTAGACAGTATTTTTAACACAAAGACTGCAAAAATGAATGCTGCACCCACAATTTGTTTTGTCATTTACACTCTCCATCTGGAAGGTCTGGTAACAAAAGTGAAGAGCTGAAGGAGGAAGGCACTGACATATACCACCCCTGATTGAAATACATTGTAAACCCTCGTTAAAATCTATAGTTTTCCCTTAAAACTCTAATTTTGTTGCATGCTCTTTTCCTTTATCTTAGTCAAATTCCAGGAAGTTGCCTCCTATCTCCGACATTTGCAGGGCAGTTATTGAAACAAGGTGACTAATTTTAAAAAATTGTGGATGAGTATGGTGAATAATATTACAATGTACCAAAGTACATATGATATTTCAGTGCAGAACTTCTGCGTCATCATATGATGATGTAAGAGTGGAACAGAGAAAAATTCTCTCCGGCACCGGGATTTGAACCCGAGTTTTCAGCTCTACGTGCTGACGCTCTATCCACTAAGCCACATCGGATTCCCATCCCGATGTCGGATCGAATCCTCTCAGTTTAAGTTCCACTTCTTGGGTTCCCTTTATGATGTAATATAATATACGATAATGTGAAAAATAATCACATTGTGATTTAAGACGCAGCTTATTCCGTGGTGGGAATATAATGGTGTAGCAGACGGTTGACTCAAACTCGTTTTCTACTGCGCATGTCGTCACTTGGGAAGCAGCAGTGGCGCGCTAATTCGCGCCGCAGTCCTCGAGGAACAAAACAAATAGCTGTTGTGTGTACGTGCACGGTGTTAATTCTTTGTTTATATATATTATATTGAATGTTATTCTTGTATCAGTAATACTATTAGTGTGACACATTTTTAAGTCGATGATGTACTTGGAATAACTCACATCACACAGTGACATTTGAGTATTAGCACAGTACATTTAGCAAAACTATGTCTATGGGCCGGCTTCACCAACCTTCAGTAAATCAGTCCAAATGAAACATTAAAATATTTAACGATTCACTAAAATGCGAGCTGCTCACCAACCAAATTTTCTTAACATTTAATGAACAGTAAGTAATGGCTCATTAAGGATAAATAAATGCGACCTATGAATTTTTCGTAACTATATCACAACATCTTTATACGAAACCACAGTCTACTATATCGCAAATCGTGTACAGTATTAGAAAACGGTTTTGTTATGTCTCTTGGTAGTGGAAATGTTGAAATTTTGGCCGCGATTTACACGAGTACATTTATATGCGCTGTCTCCGTAGACTTCAAGCTGAGCACCTATTATATGCCTCGTAAAGCTTATTACGTCTCGGCTCTTTGGTGGAGCAGTCAGTAGCGAGCTGGGACCCGAGTTCGACTCTCGGTGAGAACTATTTTTTTATTAACGTAACTAATTTCTATACATGTTATCTTTCTTCATTTTATATTTTTTTGTAGTAAAACGAATTATTTCGCAAATCTGGCTCCACTAGGAGAATTAAGAAAACTCTTGGGAGATCAATTTTCTTCCCGAAATACAACAAAGCTAAACAAACAAATTAAAGAAAAGAAAAAAACACATGTGGATCTAATACTTTGTCCACATGCCACTGGCATCTATCACTGCCTGGCATCTTCGGGGCATTGAGTCAATCAGATCGCGGAAAAGTTCTGGTCCTCAGTGAGATGTTCCCAGATAGCTAGAACTGATCTGGATTTTTAGATGGGCTGTCTCGATATTTGCCAATCCTCCTCTTTTCATGTCTTTCCGTGAACCGTCTTTGAACATTTATGGCGGTGTGCGCGGGGTTGTTATCCTGCTGGAAATGAAATTTCCTTTGGAAAGAAAATCCACGAATCCAGTTCTTTCGCTTCTGTTTTAAAGCCAGTGCAAACATATCTTATTGCTAGCTATAATATAATTCTAATAAATGAAAGTTAATATACCAATTAAGTTTTGTACTAATACTTCTTAGGTATAGTTATAATAACCACTTTCATGTGTTATAAAAACTCAGTTGTATGTTACCTAGTTGACTAGTTTCAGCTTTGTCTCAGCTGTTTTTATGACATTCTAACCCAGTCATGTCAATTGATGCCCATAGGAGCAAGCGCGCGCTTTAGAGCTCAGGAGAGGCTGAGCGCTTTACAGCGGAAAGGAAAGAGAGAGACGAAAGAGGTAGTATATGCCGCTTGGTCGAGCTATATTCAGGGATGGTCAGCACTGATTCAATGGATAAAGGGAAGAGAACTTATTAAAACTGTATCCATGTTAATTTTTAGATTTGTCTGAGAAGTATAAGTGCATTATAAGAATATAAGTTTTAATTTCAATGCTCATTTTTCACAAGTTTAATTTTTTTTTTATTCAAAAGAAATATTATCTCAACTTATTTTATAGAAAAGTGACATTTTCAGATATAGGCCTATTTATTTAGTAGCCTTACAGAATGTTTTCGTAAATCTAATATACCGTAAATACATATTACTGAAGATAGTGTATTGAAAATTTTGAAAATATTCGCATGGAAATTCTTTGTAAGGAAATGAATTAACAAAGCAACTACTGTTACATCATAATTAAAAGATACGTGCCCACGTGTCGTAAAAATGTCAGCTCTATAGCTTCAGCAGATTTAGAGAAAATAATTTAATATTCTAATGATAGGAAGTTGCTCACCAATATCACCTTAAAAGCATAATGCGATAAGAGTTTTATTATGGAATATTAGTTACACTTAAAACATATACAGCACCTAGGTAACTTTGCTTTGTACTGTAATATTGTTTTGATTAGTTTATTGATTACTTTAATAAGGCTAAAGGTACCATCAATATTAATTCCAACTTATCATGTCATACTCAATCTCTTTTTTTGGGATATTACTTTTTTTATGAATGATGTGTTTCATCCATTTAGTACAGTAAGTTGTACTACTATTGAATTTATTGAATATTCCTTCTTAACTCTTTATTATGTTATTAACATTTAAAACACAACTGCAATATTAAGAAATTGGTATTAGTACTTTTGTTTTAAAGATAATATAGATAATATCAAATAGAAAGAAGCCATATAAAAATAACGACATAAAATTTCACATTCCGTCTGAAGTTTGTGCACCACTGTTTTCTTAATCCAACAGGCTGCTTATTTATATACACAACCTTTCTTCTTTCCATACTTTGCGCTTGATGCCCGCGCACGACGTCAAGGTCAGAAAAATGCGCTTGCTTTTACATCACTGTTCTAACCTATGATCAATTTCTTCTAAAATTTTGAGTACCATGATCTTCGTGATGCGGTATCTTTCGTGAATTTTTGTGTCATTGAAATTTTAAAATGATCGTTTCTTAAATGGTTCACTTTATCTTCATCTGACTCTTAATTTTCAGCAGTTCCCGCTATAGGCCTAACAATTCTGCGTCGAAACGTTCCGCCATTTTATATTGCAACTAATGAACTATTAAAAATTTAAAGACGGAAATTTCTATTACTAAATTTAATGATAGTTTTACTGGTTCGTTAGGCTAAAGATGGTTAGCAAGATATAAAAATTATTTAATGAACCAGTAAATAAATTAAAGAATCATTAAAACCTTGGTGAAGGTTGGTGAAACCGGCCCATTTGTCAAACTGAATGTGTAATGTAAAATTAATTTTAGTAGGTAGATTTATAGTTATTTTTATCTCACAAGTTATACTGCTGTTTCAATAATTCAATTATTTACTGTTAAATAATTATAATATGTAGGTCTATTGTAGACGAACTGAAGAATTGTTACATCTGAATTTTGGTGAACTTGTTTATTATTTTTTAAATTTAGATTCAGATTTTTTTCGACGCGTGTTGTTATTTTAAATTCCGAATGGGGTGACTGTATCCACCTCTTGTGCTTAAAATTGTTTTATGTTTTAAACATACAGAATTAATAAAAGTTAGTGTACTTAATTAATAACATGTAATATAAAATGCCATATTTGATTCTGATTTCTTGGTATTCATAATCAATTAACCTATTCCACTTCCAAAGCCTTACGGAGTTGAGCTGAGCTAAGCTAACAAGCTGCGAGAGAGTTCGCAATGCTTCCCGCGTGACGTCATCACGTAGTATGAGAACAGGCGAGACTGTGCACTGCTTCACCATTATATTCCCATCACGGCATATTCCGTCAGATTCTGGCCACTTAGTCACTCATAACGAGTGCACCTCTGCACATGTGTGGACATTGTGCCATTGTCATACATCTATGACGCAGTGCATGAGGGTAGGCCAATAGAGGGAACCCAAGCGGTAGAACTTAAACTGAGAGGATTCGATCCGACATCGGGATGGGAATCCAGTGTGGCTTAGTGGATAGAGCATCAGCACGTAGAACTGAAAACCCAGGTTCAAATCCCGGTGCCGGAGAGAATTTTTTTCTCTGTTCCACTCTTACATCACCATAGGCCTATGGTGAATAATATTTAAATGTCATTTTCTTTTAATTTCATGTTATTTTTCCATTATTTTAAGGACATTTTATTGATCATTTTAAGTAGATTTTTAGGTCATCAACAGCCGCTCCCTAGTTATGAAAGTAGCTTGATTTAGAAAGCATTTGCACATACACAGTCGCGTGACCTCCCGGGTCAATCCGCTATAGTTCGTTGCTGATTGTTGAACTAACTACAGTAGAACTTTGTTACAGCATCATCAAAAGGACTAAAGAAACGATGTCGCAATAAATGAGTGTCACTATAACAAAAAATTAATATGTAAATAAAAAAAAAAAAAGAAAAGAAATGTATTCACAATAATATGTATTCTGTACTGCTATAATTTAATATTAAATTTCATACAGAAGTACGGTATTACAACTTTTTAAAATACTTTACACAGTTCTTGTTCTTTTTATTATTTTGAAAAATAAAAATATTGTATTGGGATGTAGAAAATAGTGAAATAAGGAGTAAAATACTATAATGTACAATAATTAAAATACATACAGTACTCACAATTAAGAAAGTGGGTTGAAGAAATCTGTAATTTTTTTCTGCTTCTGTTTTGCAAAATACTGCATCTGTAAATCATTCTCAATTCTTCCTTAAACAAATCAAATTTACGACAAACATCAACTTTCTTTTTACCACTCTCGATTTGTTTTATAATATTAGAGAGTTTTTGCACTCTTGATGCCCGCCAAAATCTAACACTATCAGCGTATTCCGAATCTCACCGGACCAGTGGACATCAATGACGTCACACTGCAGAAAAATAGGAACAAAAAATCTGCTGGAAGGTTCAATGGTTATCATGGCGGCTGTACAAGTTGTATGTGCTATGCTAGCAAAATTTTGCGAAATTTTTATACTGTCATCTCATTCAAAGAAAAGAGATCATAAACAATTTATTTCTTGAACAAGCAGTAATAATTAGTCCGTTGACATGTTCGTTCATAAGCCATTAACATATTTTCTTTTATGTTGTGCTCATTACAAACAATACAGCAGAACACACTGCCATGACACAACAGTACACGATGTCTTTCGTCTGCTAATTCTCACCCTATACAAGAACCAATCAGATTCACTGATGGCGGCTGATGGAGACTGCCACCACCTCTGCAAGCTGATGGCACCGGTGCGACAGTGGTGGAGCATCAGTGACGTCATCATTGAAATTCTGAACACGGTGATGCCATCAGATTGCTCAGCACTGAGAATGCGCTATATGTTAATATCAATAGTGATGTAAAGTTTCGGAAAGAATCGAAAGAGATCTGTGCATGTATTCCTTTAATGTGGCTCGTTTTGTTGTTTCTATTATACGATATTTTCCGCTCCATTAACATTTATCATTCTTAGCTTCTATGGCAGTCAATCAATCACGCTGTAATTTTTTTAATTGATAGTTCAATGTGTAAGAAAAGCATAGAAAAAAAATTCGAAATGCAAATCTTCCTTGAAAAGTGAAAAAAAAAATACAAACTTCGATGTGACCTGTTCAATATGATCAGTCAATTTAAGAGAACAGTGAATTATGATAATTAATAATTGAAATAATTTTAGTTTTGTCCTTTAAATGTGCAGAAATTTAATCTGAACAAATGTAACATTATAAAATTCATTTGCAGAACGAAAAGTTACATTTATCTTTCTCTTCCAGTTACTTCTAGCACTCTGTCGAATTCGAGTGTAATCCTCGGCACAATTTACGCAGTGCTCAATATTGGGACACGAGGAATTTCCATGGTCATCATTGCCGCACTTTGCACATGTGATATTATTAGTGCAATGTTTCTGCATATGTCCGAACCATTGGCAGCTAAGCAATGCATAGGGTTTGGCACATATGCAAGCGCACACGCACGCACACACACACACACAGAGGGACACACTCACAGGGACACACTCACACCAACAAGTACATGTTCTGGTAGGAAAGACCTCTCAAAGGTCAAGAATATTGTGCAGAGCAGAACAGTTTGTCCCGCTTACCTAACAGATTGTTCTGTGAGCTCTAGCTGTAACTCCTCATCAGACATATCACCAAGAGCATCTGAAACTTGCCTTTAGCGACATCTCATTTTGTTACAGAGACGAAGTTTCGACTAGAAGACTAACCTTGCCCACGAATCCATCGAGTGAATGTCTCATGTAAAATGGGCTGATATTTTTTTTTCTGGTCTTATTTAAAGTTATACTACTTTTATTTTAACATTGTTAGGGTCCAGATTCATTGCATCATTTTGAGTCTTTGTAGAACCACTAGTTGCTTTTTGCTGTTGTTGAGAAGGGAGGAGAGAGTGTGGGTGCATTGGAAAACTGGCTTCCCCTTACAAAACCATCAGCGTTAGCCTGCCACTGAGGGGGCAAAAGAAAAAAACGCCTAAGGATAATTCACAGCCTGTACCGAACATAAGGACCCCTCCTCCGCAACCTCCTCACTCAAGTTACCCTTCAAACTGGTCATTATACATCTAATGGCAAGTCCTGCACCAGAAATGAGCCTGTGACTCCCCACTCTTTGCTGAATAATCCTAAGACTACCTGGATTCAGGGAACTTGTAACTGATTGCATTGTGGCTTCCATTTGTCAGAGTGATAAAACATTGCATTCATCTGGAATAATGTTGATTTATTTGGTATATTCAGATTTACTATCATTTCTCTTATAGTAGTGTTTACTGATGATAATTCGATTTTACAAAGTGATTACTCTCTTGCCAATCATTATTTCTAACCGAACAATTTCGAGTATTTATGAAATTTTTCTGGGTAATTCGCAAATTTAAGTCTTAAAAAAATAGTAAAAAAAAATCTAATGTCTATTACATTCAAAGAGCAAGGAAAAACACCAAGAAACAACTGAAAGGATTTTAAACAGGTTCTGTGTTACAGTTTCGCATAGAAATCGATAACATTTAAATTTGGTTAAAATCAGTTGATTATGCAGGATGTTTCAAAAGTAGAGGACATTATTTCAGGTATGTATTCCCCATATGTAGACAATACAAAAAGTTCATTATAACATGCATCTGGAAACACTTGGTTTCCGAGTTACAGCCTTCAAAACAGTAATATTCACAGGCATGTTTTTCTTCCTGCAGGTAGGTGCCGTGACAGAAGATATTAACAGAGGACACTCTGACAGTTAATTCCGAAGGGTACATTGAGTGTTATGTTTGGCGTTGTACTGTGTGACATGTACTCAAATCAGGAGCTGGCAGAAGTGCACTTCATGTACAGTAAGGCGGACAACAATGTTGCGCTGGCTCGTCATTTGTACCAGGAGAGGTACCCTGATCAATGGATAGGTAGAGGTGGCACAATTGCTTGGCCTCCACGCTCGCCTGATTTCAACCCTATCGATTTCTACTTGTGGGGCCATTTAAAGTCATTGGTATATTCGTCTCCATGGTGCCTGACATGGAATTCCTTCGAAATCGAATTGTGGCAGGTTGTGAGAAAATAAGCAATACTCCTGGAATTTGGGGTCGTGTTCGCAGGGCCATGAGACATCGATGTGAGGCCTGTATTCAAGCAGGAAGTGGACATTTTGTTCATCTGATGTAAAGGCAACTACCAGCGGGAAGAAAAATGTTCCAGTGAATATCACTGTTTTGAAGGCCATAACTTGGAAACCAAGCATTTCCAGACACATATTGTAATGAACTTTTTGTACTGTCTACATATGGGGAATACATACCTGAAATTATGCCCTCTATTTTTAAACACCCTGTATAACAGGTTTCCCATGCAGAAATAACAAACAATAAATACTTCAAAATGAATTATGGGAATGAATATGGAAAATTAACTATTTTGTTAGTATTTGCAATTTAATCAAAACAATTTAAATTAAATGAACTATGAAAATGCTTACAATGAGAGTTAAGAGAACAATCACAAACGAGATTATGCAATGTCATTTCAAGCAGAATAATTTTAGAGAAAAAAAGTTTCAGAACATATTTTTTCTATGAACATGCGGAAAGACAGCATTTCCAACAAGAAAACTGGCATTGAAAGTAAGGTTTCCCGTACTGAGTACAGAAAATATTTTTTGCACGCTGCCTAATAAATGCATCTACAGAAAAACATTTTTTTTTATAATTAACACTTTATTAATAATAATATTCGAATAAAACGTTTCTACAGTGATTTACAAATTGCTATTGGTAGCTAATATTAATCATAAATTCGTTGGTTTCATTTTCACCACCAGAATCCATTATTTTTAACAAAAAGTATTGAAACAGAATTAAATTTCCTACATAAAAAACGGGAACTCTTATTTGCATCTAAAATACACTATTGTTGCCACTAGATCACCACCTTCTGGAAATGTATCTTACAATATATGAGTTTCGAAACAAAATATGAAGATAGTCATTTTGTCAATTTTTCTCTCATCTGTTTAATCCTGTCACTTTCGTAGAAAAAATAGCATACAATACACTTGCGGAAATGGCAATTTCAAAATTTGTATGATTGGTGCACTTGCACGCTTTGCTTATTTTCGAAATATGACTTCCTCTGGAAGAGAAATAAAGCTGGAAGACCTATGTTATACTAAATTTTTGACACACAAAAGCATATCATATTTTTTTACTAGGTTATTTAACGACGCTGTATCAACTACTAGGTTATTTAGCGACGATGGGATTGGTGATAGCAAGATCGTATTTGGCGAGATGAGGCCGTGGATTCGCCATAGATTACCTGACATTCGCCTTACGGTTGAGGAAACCTACGAAAAAACCCAAGCAGGTAATCAGCCCAAGTGGGAATCGAACCCACACCCGACCACAACTCCAGATCAGCAGGCCAGCACCTCAGTTGACTGACAAGCAAACATTCTCATTGGGGCAGATAAAAAAGTTATTTTTTTTTCTTTCACCATGTTAATAATGTCAAAACAAGTGCTTGTACAAATTTTGGTCACTCGAACGCAATTACGAGGGCTGTAAAAAATAAGTTTCCCTTAAAGAAAGAAAATACAATTTCATTGAAAAAAATTTATTGGAGTAGATACAACAAATATGTTGAGCTATTTTTAAACATATTCCCCACTGGAATTGAGACATCTGTCATACTATGGGATGGACAGAATAGTGCAGACAGCTGTTACACTTGATTCCGATCCCAGGCAACAAACTTCTATGACACAGGGCTACGGAAGTATGACAAATGTCTCAATTCCGGTGGGAAATATGTTGATTTGTATAAGCACTTGTTTTGACATTGTTAACATGGTGGAAGAAAAAAAATAATTTTTTTATCTGCCCCCATGAGAATGTTTGCTTGTGAGCTATGCCAGTGGCTAGCAAACATATTCAGATGATTAATTTTGTAAACAAAGTTCTTAATAGTCTTAACTGGTAATACTTTCAGGTAGAAATGGTTTTGTCAGCTAACTCTTAAAAATGATGCCATGTAAAATTACCTCAGCCATTATCATCGTAGCTTATAAAAGTCTACCATAACAAGTAATCATTATAAATGTCATCATCTAAAAAATGGAATTCTCATCTGACAGAGTAATTATAGTAAGAGTTTGTTAACTAACAGCTGGAAGCACTGGAACCCAAAAAACTACATCATCATTACAAATAGACACGGTATATTTAAATGCAAATACCTTTCTATACATTGCATTTATATGAACGATTTTGGTGTCATGCAATATCATGGACTAAAAAGCTTTTATTCAAATCACAAGATTTTCAATATATAATCCTACAGCATTCAATGCCTTTGCAAACGTCTATCAAATTTAACACTCAAGTTAATGTTTCTTCAGAGATGCTCTCCACAGCAGTTATAATAGCATTTTTCACTTCTTTGATCGTGTATGGGTTATTCTTTCACACGCTGCTCTTCAGTAAACTTCAAAGGTAGTAACCACAGAGATTCAAATCTGACAAGTACAACAGCCAGGTTCAGCATGTTCATCAAATTGTTCAGGATAATGATTGGAGAGTACTGTCAAGGAAGTATTCATTCAGGTTATCCATGATGACATTCGCAGTTATGCAGTCTTACCCCATCTTTTTGGAAAAATGTTTCTTTCATGTTTATTCCTGTATCATAAAGAGTTGGAACGAAGTCATTACGAGTTGCAGATAATACTATGTAGTAATTGTGTCAGTCAAGAAGAACAGTCCAACAAATAATGAAATAGTGCAACACACTACACATTTCTGAGATCCCCAGACAGTTGGGTAACAAACATTGCAGTAACTAATTTTTGTGGTCACCCAACATGAGGTCTACCTGGTGAGATGCCAGAGAGAGGAAATATCCCCACTAGGTTGAGAATGCCTGATGTAGATGCAACATATAGAAGGATAATATTTTAATTTAAAAAGTATGTCTTTTTGTAACATCCCTGTATATGCATTACCAAAACTACTGTGTATTATCTAATGCCAGGCGTTTGACAATAAAGTTATTTGACCTCCTGCACTCCAATATTTTTCAAAGATATTATCAAGGCCAGCCACTGAAGCACAGATTTTGAGGTGTTCCGAATCCATTTCTTGGTTTGAGTTGCACAATGGGCAGTTAGGGGACTGATATATTCCAATTCTATGCAGGTATTTGGCCAAACAATCATGGCCTGTTGCCAATCTAAACAACAATTGTGTATTATCTGCTGCCTACCTTTACAGTCCAAGGTCCAACATTTGGTGAACATTCATAGAAACATAAATCTTGTCTGAAATGTCTCCTACAATCTTCAGACATATTTTTCTTGTGACTGCAATGGTCGTAGTTGAAGTTGTAAAGATTTGAGTGATGGGCATTTCTTGTTGTATTGTGTGTGCAGCATGATCTTTTTGCCCATGGTGAACACTAGAAGAGATTATTAAAACATAACATATTAATTCAATCAGCACTATAGAAGACTGGAAGACTATCTCTCTACAATAATTTTCTTTTTGGGAATGTAGAAAAGTGGGCATCTGGGTGAACAGAACTTAACTACTGTGCTCCAACCACGAGAAAGTTTCTGCCGGATGAGACGAAGGGGGATAATGCTGTGAATGAATGTTGATGTCATAAGGTCACACACGTGGGTACTCTTATCTCTATTGGCTAGCTCTCACAGCACAAACCATAACATTGATACAGACATATTGATACTACCCTAGTTACAAAATTAGATCACAGTTAATCTCTTGGTCTTTTAATCCCTTCATACAGGAAAAAACATATGCAGGAGAGCGCATGGTTTTTAAACTGGCGTTATAACGGTAATATTATTTATGTACTTCATTCCAATAGATGAGGCAATAGTAAGCACATTCCTTTCACGGTTGATCTCCTGGTTGGAGAACAGTATGGTGGAAACCTTCAGTGTACAATAACACCCTGTGGAGGGAGTGGGAGGAGGGACTCCATTTAATATGTCTGTGCTAAACTGGTTGGTGGTTGCTAATGCTCGGCGTTTTGAAGTTCTCCCATATGCCTTCTTGCTTCCCAGTATCGTAATGACAGATTTGTAGTTGTTAAATGTTTACACTTCTTGAGGTGTGTCATACTATAATGTATTGTCTTCTTTACAAAGTAAACAATTAGGAGTACGAAAAATATTTATTTTATATAGATGGGCAGCCAAACAATCATGTTCCATATATAACTGAAAAAAGTGCGAGAGCTTTCATTCGTGGACAATCTGGAATTAAATTTTTATTGTTTAATAAAATATTCCATTGCTTATTTACACTTTCACGTATTTCTTGTTGGATGATTTTCTTGATTATTAGTTTTGAGGACTGAAATGATAAACATGAATTTGTAGTTTGTTGAATCATTGTGCCCTTTTTTGCTAAGGAATCTGCTATCTCATTATACCAAGAATTCCACGGTGTGAAGGAACCCATTGCAAAACTTGTTTTATGAAAAGATTATGTTTGATACTTTGGTGAATTTTATCAATTTTTTTGGTGTATAGGTGTTTGCATTAATGGCTTGTATAGTTGATTTAGTATCGCTAAATATAATAGCTTTATTAAAGAGGTAAATGTGATAGAAAAGTTGTTTTAATATAGAATTGACTGCCTCAAGTTTTCCATCAAAGTGAGTTGAATTTTGATCCAAAGATATATGAAGGAGCAAAATAATTTACTGTATATTACTGTATTATAAAATTTATTGTCAATTTTGAGTCATCAGTGTAAATGTGTATCCACTCAGTTTCTGAGAATCTAGTGTTGATAGTTTCTAGTGCAATTTGTTTCAAACAAATAGGGCTTTCATCTTGTTTTTTTTTTTAATTTGGTCTATCAAATGTATATTATAATGGATTTGTAATCTATTGACAGGATAAGATGGAAGATGTAATTTTCCATACTACATTTGTCTAATGGTAAGCTATATTGTTTTTGTAGATATTTAACTTCCTGTATGAAACCTTGTTGGGTCTCTAGGGTTCTGGGAGTATCTGAAAGGCCTAACAATCGCCTCGGATTGTATACTTTAACATATATATGGTGCCGGTAAACGAAGTTTTACGAAATGTAGATGATACTTACCTGTACGGTATATTCTAATGCATTGTTGTAGCCTCCTCCTCTCAGTTGTTACAAATATGACTCTCGACAGGCCCAGGATGCCATTTCCCTAGTAATTCGTCCTGAACCTCTCATATGTTATGTTGGTAATTAGTAATAAGTAGTAGGAGGGGGAATTACAATTATGCATTGGAATAAATAAGTAAGTATTAAACGATTTTTGTTGAAAGTGACTGCAAACTAAAACTATGTGTTTTTCACTATGTACCTAAATCTCACAGAAAACAGCGAAGCAAAAGAAAACTGTGCCTCCTTTGATGTAGTTCTTCTGGGAAAATATCAATTTCTGTTATAAGTTTAGGCTAGACCTACCTGTTTATACAGCTCTTCCTCTGGACCAGGTCTGCTCTTATGATGTTTTCCATCCAAGCACCAATTCAGAAGCTGATCAGGATCATTTGACAACTGACTCATTATCATGGGAAATATAAAAAGTAAGTGAAGGTAGATGATATTATTCATTATCTGAAATAAAAACGATACGGTATATAGTAATTAATACCAGTAACAGTGATAATAGCCATTAACTACACTATTCAAAATCATTAATTAATCAGTAATCCAACTTTTTGATCGTCTCTTCGACATTTTAATTAAAAGTCTGCCCATTATTACGAAATAAAACACAGACCTACCTGCAATAAAATTAAGTTCTTACTCAATTTACATTTAAGTTAATATTATTTAGATAGGCTATTATTTTTCGGTAAATCAAGGGAAGTTAAACTTGACGAAAAAATAGCAAAGGGAAATGGATATACTAAAGAGAGTAGGCTTAGGTCGTGCTTGAATTTGAAGAAATTCAAGACATAAATAAGGTTAAGTTAGGAAACGATGTAACCTTAATGTAACTATTTCTTTCAACATTTTCTCAAGTCTTAAAGCTAATTACAATAGAGTGTAATGCTGAACTCACCCCAAAACACTTGGATACAACGAATATGCTATAATTAACAGACAAACACTAATTTAATAAAATGCGTTCTCATCTGTATTTGACCTTATAACCTTGACCGCATTGGTAGCAAAATTCGAGACTACGGAAAACTGGCTAATCGGTAGCACAAATTAAAAATAACTTGTACCAAGCACAGAAATTATTCTACAGATGTAATGTCTTCATATTTTACAAAATTACAAATTATTATTTTTATGTATGTGTAGAAACGAAGACATACAAATTATTGCATCATTTAAATTTTCCCGGTCAAATTACAGCGTTGCCAGAGGCCACAAATCTACGTCATCTACGTCAGAGTCATCTTCAGTCGGATGGCTCTGGTAAAAATGCAAGCTCGAAACCTACTTTCGAATGATCTTCTTCGTCTCGACTTTCAAGAGCAATAAGAGCAGTTTGGAGCTCATTGATTGCATGGAGTGTTCTGATTTTCTGAACACAGTTTTGAATGAGCTTAACCGAGCTCAACCAATCCGAACCAGACTTTGTGTTGTTGTTGTGTGTTGTCCGGTTTGATGTGTGTATTTTATGAGCATTGGCGAAATAAGAGTAATATTCTCGGGTGGATAATTTGATACGAATGATAATAAACACAGGCTAACATAAATCGTTGAAGATATTCAAAATGAATTTGTTCAGTGTACTGTTTCACTGTTTTTGATGTGATTAATGTTAGTAGGCCATGTTTCTTGTGTTTCATTATGGTTGACGTTACGAAGAATGTACAAATAGTGCATTTAATAAGTGAGGTGGATGATAATTTGACGTGTTTTTATTGCTAAAGCGAATTCATCTAACATGAAAAGAAAGGTAAATGGTGTAGGTGATGGGACATTTTTTTATATAAGATTCTATTGAGGTTAAGTGGCACGTAGAAGTTCATTTTTTTTTTTAATTTGTATTCTAATAGGCCGAAGAGAATGGAGAAGGTGATGGCACAGTCCCAAAATCACCATTTCCTTTACCTCAGAACTATAATAGAGGTGGAGTTCATACAGGCTGGCAGCCATGGGGAAATATGCGATTTCGAGGTGGAAGAGGAATGTGGAGAGGGCCAAGAGGAATGCCAAACAATCATGGATACTTTCGAGGACCAGGAAGGGGAGGCCCCTACGGATATTATGACCCTTCACAGCAAATGTATCAGGTAATATATATGGATATTTGTTTACTTTAGCAACACCGACTATAGCCAGATGTGAGATTAGGAAGTCAATGTAGAGTATCCACCGGCCACTGAACGCATATTTCACACTTTTATCACTGCCAGTGTTGCGCTATAAACCAATTTTCGACAATGTAATGTAAAAGACTGCCTACAAATATTCGGAAAGTTTCAGAGAAAATATACAAATTCAATCTTCTATCATGATTTTTTGTTTTTAAATTGGGTAATTTGCTGGGAGACATCGTTAGACATAGACCACTCTTACACTAAACCTGGAGTAATTTAAGCTTACATACATACATACATACATACAAATGGCTTTTAAGGAACCCGAAGGTTCATTGCCGCCCTCCCGCCATCGGTCCCTATCCTGTGCAAGATTAATCCAGTCTCTATCATCATATCCCACATCCCTCAAATCGATTTTAATATTATCCTCCCATCTACGTCTCGGCCTCCCCAAAGGTATTTTTCCCTCCGGTCTCCCAACTTACACTCTATATGCATTTCTGGATTCGCCCATACGTGCTACATTCCCTGCCCATCGTAAACGTCTGGATTTAATGTTCCTGATTATGTCGGGTGAAGAATACAATATGTGCAGTTCTGCGTTGTGTAACTTTCTCCATTCTCCTGTAACTTCATCCCTCTTAGCCCCAAATATTTTCCTAAGAACCTTATTCTCAAACACCCTTAACCTATGTTCCTCTCTCAGAGTGAGAGTCCAAGTTTCATTGCTGAGGTCGTGCCAGAGAATCAGTCCTATTCCGAGGCTTATTGTAGGGATTCGTAACAACCCCCAGGCTGGAGGACCACCCCTTATCGGCTGTCCACGACTGCTTATTTAATATATTCACAGCTACTCTCCATATCTGGAGGCCGTCTCCTCTATCCGCAACCTGAGGATGCGCTGTGCCGTGGTGATAGGGACCCACAATACATTACATGCAATACAAGCTTATTAATCAAATATGATTCTACTTAGCCCCTACTGTTTTTTATATGCTTACCTGTATATAATTTCTATTTTATACATATTTCATTGTTATTTTACATCCAGACATCATTAAGAACGATGAATATTACTTAATATCTCCTATCGTTCTTCAAATAGTGTTTATGTGCCATGTTAATTTTCATTTGTTTTCATAAGTTAACAATGATGCACATTAGGAGCAACATATAAGCAATTATTTTCCTCCACAATCCACGTTATACTCACGTTGTTTTGAAATGATTAATCGAAGATGATATGCTTATTGTTTATTACACGCACATTTGTATTTAATTTCTATTCTATACATCTTTTTTCTGTCCCAAAATCATTAAGAATGGTGAATATTATTCATGCTTGTTTCCTGTATTTCTTAAAATGTTATGTGGCATGTTAGTTTTTGTTTGTCGTTATTTATGTATACAATGATGCGTGGGAAAATGTTAGAACACGGACTGCACCTGCCAAAAACAATGCGCCAAAAAAAAAAAAAAAAATTCGTACTCACTCCACATCCTATATTCACATTTGTTTTTCAGTGATTTATTAAAGAATGTACCGGTATTTAAAATACTAATTTAGAAACATGTTACATAAATCATCCTTGTACCAAAAGAGAATGCTCCCCTGGACAAAATTATCGTATAGGCCTATTGTAACGGTCCTCAGCACTCTCTGAAATGATTAACGGGTAAAAAGTGTATCGGAATATGCACCTTCGTGCAGAAGGGAGAGGAAGAAAGCATGTTCGCCAGTAGCCACGGATGCACGCTAGTACATCTCTTATCCGTGGGTAAGAGAAGCGAGCCCGAGGGCGCGGTGTGCTGATGACCACTGATATATTGGCTGCAATATCAATTTAAGAAGCATATTAAAGGAATTATTCTTGCACTAAAATGTAGCCTATGCTACCTGGACAAAAATGATCGTATTTTAATAAAATTATTTAAATACGGTTGCATGTTAAACGAATTATCCTTGAACTAAAAAGGAAGCTCTCTGGACCAAATGATCGTAGTTTAATTATTTCATTACTTCATAAATATACTCTCAAAAATTGTAGTACGCAATTCCAGGACACTATGTCATCACTGCGAAAGCTGCTGTAAACCCACCCAAAATATGTTATATAGGCTATATGAGGTTAAGTTAGGTTAGATTTAGGTGTGTAGCATTATATGAAAGTTACGTTAGGTTAGGTTAGATTAGATTAGATTAGATTAGGTGTGTAGTTTTATATGAGATTATGTTAGGTTAGATTTAGGTGTGTAGCGTTATATGAAACGTTAGGTTAGATTGTGTAGCATTATATGAAAGGTTAGGTTAGGTTAGATTACATGTGTAGTATTACACGGGGTTAAGTTAGGTTAGATTAAATACGTAGCATTATATGTAAGGTTAGGTTAGATTAGGTGTGTAGTATTATCTGAGGTTACGATAGGTTAGATTAGGTGTCTGGTATTCTCAAAGGTTAGGTTAGGTATGTAGTATTATATGAGAGGTTAGATTGGGTTAGGTTTATAGTAATATTTACCATTTATGGTTGTGGTGGATAGAGCAGTGCTGCCCTTTTGTAGAACTCTCATAACAGACGTTGACCTGGGCAAGTTCTCTTTGAGTATGTGCTTGTCAAAGTAGCACTCGAAATGCTCCTTTTGGCCGAACAAAGGCATTGAATACTTGACGAGCAACAAGTTATACTAAATATGTTTATGATTAGTGTAAAACTGGTAGGAACATAAGTAACATTCACCTTTGTTTCCTTTAGCGACACCAAATATAGCCAGATGTGATGAGATAGTAGCGACATCTTGTGACTAACCTTGTAACCTTGTCACAGTCCTTGGTCTCATGTCACTTCATTTACTCACTCTAACCTTGCCACATTCCTCTGCCTCTTGTTACATCTAAACTAGTGCTGAGGTAGTTCCCTATGTACTATGCCTATACGCCTTGCATATATTAATCTGTGACAAGTTAGGTTTGTTAGTTTAGGCTTTTATTACACCTTGGATATACGATAAACTGCATCTCCATAAAAAAAAATCCCTTATAAATTTAACGATTTTCACTTCTGAAATCACCGGAATTACCTCAGCGCTAGTCCCCCCTCATCTAACCCACTCTAACTTTGTTATATTTCTCAGTCTCATGTCACTTAGCTATCTCCTCATGTAATGTAAACTAACCTTTAATTAGTAATATTTGCGAAAATACACGCCGGCGAAAGGTGAAACATAGTGCAACACAATTCCCACTGTGGTGGGAAGACTTACAGGTGGACCTATGTGCATGTTTTCCATCTCTTTCCACTAGCTATTACGTCTTCTGGATTGCAACTTGAGCGATGGGCGTTTGTTTTGGATTTATGCACAATCTTAAAGCTGATTCATTACTAAGTGAGACCTTAACATTGCATTATATTGAAATCAGTTGGATACACAGTATGTCACTATGTCATATGGTGCCATTTACAGTTGCCAAAATCATTGTAGAAAAACGAAAGGGAGTGAGATAAAATATTTCAGGTTCTATCCTCCTCCTCTCTCTCTCTCTCTCTCTCTCTCTCTCTCTCTCTCTCTCTCTCTCTTAGCACCAAATATGTCAGTAACTTCATCATATAACTTGGGACGTTTTTTAAGTTCCTTGAAGAGTGATTTTTCAATAGTCATTGAAGTGAGTCCATTGAGATGATCCTGAGCTGTTGTATTTCTGCAGCAGTCTTTTAGTCTTTTCAAGGCAGAAAAGCTTCTTTCAGCAGAGGCATTTGTAGCTAGCATGGTTAAAATAAATTTAACGAGCTTTGATACTTCAAGTAACGTTTTGCTAAAGTCATTTTGCTCTAGGTACCTATGCAAAGCTGACACAGATTCTAATTTGAAGAAAGTTCAGATGACTAAAATGGGGAATTGATGAGATTTTGAAGAAGACATAGAGGGAAATTAATAGAGTATTCTTGCAATTTATTGAAATTTAAAATACCGAAAATTTGCATGTGATGTAAATCAGAAAATCTTGGGCATGCTTTTATAAAGGGGCAGTGGCAAAATGACGTCAAAAAGAAAACTCATACTGTATTCTCTTCTACACTCTTATTCTTCTTCGTCTTTCTTCACAGTCTGCAACTTTATTTCTACTATCTAATTTTATATCTACATTACATACATTTTCATTAACACAACTTATCTTGCTGGAGGTGAGACTCGAAACACGGTCCTTTACTTCTATGCTCCACAACCTTAACCATTAGGCTATGCGAACACTTATGAACATGATGCGTGAAACTTATACAAAAGATGAACCGAATTTCAAAACTCCAACTACATGTCATATATTATGTCACGCATTATAGCCTATTATATCTTAAGGAGGAAGACATTTCCCTCCAGCACATAACACACAATACCAAAATCCGCTACCTTAGAAACCACGAAAATCATCACAAAACAGACAATTCTAAATAATAACTTTAACAGGAAACCTTTACATACCGAAAACTTAACATTTTTTTTTTAAGTTAATATTTGTATACCGGTATGTATTTTTCTGTATGTGATTTGATCCTGGTTGAGTGGAAGAAAAGGCCTGATGGCTTTAACCCTGCCAGGGAAAATAAAACTATTATTATTAACGTCATTTTCCTGCAGTAAATCCAAACACCACTCGCTAAATAACAACATATCCCACTATTCTACAATTGATCTATTCACATATACAAATATACACTCTTAATGCCTAATTTTCGATTTTAAAAAAAACACATACGATGCACACTGACCTTAGAAAAATGCACACATTCACTAGACCTACCTGTATCCACCCTAGAAAATAACTTAGCGTTATAAATCAATGTTCCTTCCACTGCAGACATGACGAAAACAACCGACGCCATCATTCTTAATTTTCGATTAATACACATACACCTAAACTGAGCTGTAACCTTAGAAAATGCACACATTCGCTAGGTATCCATCCTAGAAAATAACTTAGCATTATGAACCGATGTTACTCCCACTGCAGACATGACGAAAACAACTGACGCCATCACATTGGCTTAAAGAATTTAGCGTTCTAAGCCATGTTACCATACCTGCAAGATCCCATGACGACAACTGATGTCATCACATACAATGCCTACCGACATGTTCCACCATTAGAAAAGCAAATTTTGTACAGGAAAAGGAGGCCCATTATTGTCTCAAAATAGTACTGCACATTACAAACCACTTCTCTCGCCTGACTTGTAAGGGGAGCACTTTTTCCGTTACTTCTAGACTTGCTGTCCCTTGTAGCACTCCTTTCTCCCTCTGAGCCCATAATTCGTTTTGTACCGCTAACTGCAGAAGTGCTGCCTTTCAACATTATATAAGTGAAACACATGGACACTGTAAATTGCATTAGATATACACTCACAACTAAATTAAATTTAAAATTAAACTCAAAATAATTCTACCTTCATCAACAACTAAATACTCGTATCTACGAAAACAATAACCATGATATAACACCAATACTTGCTGTAACACAATAACGAAGATTCAACACTTCCGAACAAAACAACTGGCTACCATGTGCTCGCTACAAAACAGTTAGCAACATCGACCTGTCACCATGTACTCTGATTGGCTAGTTTGAGTAGTTGCCATAGTGATGCTTTGAAGCCACTGAACTATCAATACCTTTTTAGTTTTGTATAGACTGTAGATCACTGGCTAAAAAGAAACTGCCTACTGAAGGATGCACTGGAAGGAATGGTGAACAGGAAAAAAGTTAGGGACAGAAGAAGTTATCAGATGATAGAAAACATTAAGTAAGATATTATAAAGATCGTATATGGAGACGAAGAGGGGGCTGAAGAGAAGGAAGATTGGAGAATGCTGGGTTTACACAGTAGAACCTTCTCTTGGACAGAAAACTATGAATGAATGAAGCCTATATCGAGTTAACATAAAACATATAAATATTAAGAAAATGTCTTTACATGCTCACATTTGTTTTTCCATGTATATTTCGAATATTGTTCTTTGCTGCTTTCAAAAGCGGCACAAATGTGTGTTTGCCCGGGAACTGAGACAGTGTTTAAAATTCTGGGATAATTCCATGAAAGCTGGACGGGTGGCAACCCTACATTCATGATATAAGCTAACCATAATTTGAGTACATCGCCACTTCTGTGACTCAACAGTGCAAATGGTCCAGGTTCAATACCCAGTCAGATCGTGATGGAATTTATGGTGGACAAAGCAAACATGTGAAGGGTTTCTCTGAGGGTACTCCCATTTTCCTCTTCCATTCCATCAACAATTTCCACCTTCCTTCATTTCACCTATCGTCTGTAATAATTAAAAATAGGCTGGTGTGAAATTTTTGTGGTAGTACATGTTCCGATACTGATACAGGAAAAGCTTGGATACCCTGACTCAAGACAGGATAGCTCATCTGTCAACATAGAATTCACAAATGCTACTCGTCGGACTTAAACAATTATCGCATAGGCATATATATATATATATATATATATATATACACATATACATACATACATACACAGACACACATACACATACATACATACATACATACATACACGAGGGTTGTGGCAAAAGTCATGGCAACTATTTTTTTTGTGAGAATTCGAACATGAGTGGAAAATGTGAAATATACAGATGAAAGGACAAGGAAAGGAGGAAATGTATGGACATTTAAAAAATGCCAACATTTTGCTCCTCATGTTTATTATGGTTGTTGCCATAACATTACAAGGTTCCTTGCCAGAATCATTACAGCACACATACCTGTTCTAAAGGCCCTCAAAGTAGCTACCCACCTCCCGACAGCTTTTACCAACTCTCTGTGGCATTCTCTGGTATTTATCCCATGGAGAACAGCTATTTTGATATACGAGCATTGTTCAACACGGATTACATCCATCCTGCATGGCACTACACTGACAAATGATTTAACGTTTCTGTTCTATTACAGACAAGCACAGAGCCATTTGTTTTGTGGACACACACTATGACTGCACGGCTTCCGTGCGACATGTGATATTTTGTGATATCAACTCTTACCTTTGAAAAAAATAGTTGCCATGACTTATGTCCCAACTCTCATATAATATATCTGTGGCTCATAGTCTTGTCACAGTCTAGTATATACAGTCATGAAGATCAATACATAGTGAATATATATCCATAGATAGTTGCTAACCACTAGGATCGCTACTATCGCCTCATCACAGACAGTCTATTGTTCCTAATACCCTCAACAGCTCAAGCTTCATGACTATGTACTAGACTGTGGTCTTATTACAGTATTTGAATTTCTGTCGTGTTTTGTTTCATCACGAATCTCGGGTGCAGGGGAAGATGTATTCTGCGCCAAAACTGAAACAGAGTTTGTTTTCGAGTAAAGGAATATTAAGATGATCTATATATAATGTTACAACTGATAGGAGCCAAGTAAACTGTTATCCAGCTTGCAGCGGGATTGAAATCCTGGCTCATGTATTTGATTTCTGCAAAAATGGGTGAACTTCTCAATAACAGGTACCATAAAGTTCGCAGTTCCATTGCAAGCTGTTTTAGAAATGCTAAAAAATTATGAGGTACCTATGTGGCGAAGTAGTTTGTGTACGCTATTAGTTTTGAATAAGTAATCATATAATATGCACAAAAACTGTCACAATTGAAACACATTTCATTTTTTATGTTTCTTATAATACGAAGTACAAGTTTCATGATCATTAATATTTTTGAAACAGTGATTATAGAAAAACACATTTTATTTGAAAAGTGAGTAAATAAATTACGATTTCTTGAAACCAAGTTCAAAATTAAAACTAAGAACAATATTATTGAGAAATCTCCCTCTTTGTCTCTTCCTCATCATCATTGTGGTCGTCATTATCATCATCATCATCATCATCACCATTGTCATCCATTAAAGGACCGTCTTGCACCCTTTTTATAATTCAGTGTTCTTTTTGGGTCTGGGCTGACAGAGAGGCTGAATCTCAGTTGGCTGATGTAACACGACCTCAAGGCCATGTAATGAGCGTGTATGTTGCAGTTTAGTTCTGCTGTTGCCTTCATCGTGCAGTGTGATAAATCTCCTAAAGATCAAGATATGTCGTTATTTTAGTGTTAATAAAATTCTTTCATGAAATTTTAGTATGTGTGTGTGTATTATATTAGATTGTTGAACTATTGAAATGTTAGCCGAAAGTTAATGAAGAACAAAGTCCCTGAGTTCCATATCCTAGTTGACAGACAGACAACTTGTTCTTAGATTAAGGAAAATGAGATTGCTAAATGCTACAATATTGCAAAGCTAATAAATGTTTTAACAGAACAGAAACTTATGAAATTGGTACATTATTGGAACATTGTCCAAAGAAATCTCCATGTCGTGTTTTACAGGAAGTAGGCTTTTTAAAAACCTCAGCCCTTATGGCTACCAAATTTTTAATGGACTGAAACCTTACAGAATGGCTATAGTCCAAGAATTACTGCTGCATTACGTAAGTTGAGTAAATTTCTGTAATTGGGTTTAACAGAATATTGTTGACGGTATTGTTGAGCCATTTTTTTTAAATAATTTTCTCTGGTGAAGCATGGTTGCATTCACATACATCAGAGGCAGGCAAAATGTAAGGAGCAACTGATGCAGCCTGCATGACAACAAAATAACAGGGTGGGGAGAACAAGAAATACCACACTGATATTTACGGTTGGTTTTGTTTTTCGAATGGGGGGGGGGGGTAGCCTGACGTCACTGTGATGATCACAGAGTTTGTTTTGTGTTGCAACACACATTTTGTTCGCCTGTGATTTACTTGATCATATTGCGGCTTTTTTATAGCACGCGATGCAGAAATTTCCAACCACAATTTCTCTGAGTTCTCCAGTGCGGGAATCTGTGACATGTTAGGTTAGATTAGCCTAGTTTAGGCTTTTCATATGTCTTGTATATACGAATCTGTGAAAGGTTAGGTTAGGTTAGTTAAGGTTTTTGGTATGCCTTACATATTATACGAATCTGTGGCAGGTTAGATTAGGTTAGTTTAGGCTTTTTGTATGCTTTGCATATACAGTACTAAATGAAGTGAAATATGCGTTTCGTTATATTTTGAAGTGTTCTACTTATTTATTTAACATGTTAAATAATCACTTTTAGATTATCTACACCGATCAATTCTTTCCAATTTTTTCCTGTTTTCTGATATATTTTCAAGCCAACTGACGTCCTATACGGATTCTTCATATTCCAAACTACATTCCGTTTGAAAATTAGATCACTTTCCCACTTTTTTCGTCAAAAAAACCTTCAGTGTCGTGTGCTGAAAAAAATCGCATTGCTTCATGAAACAATAAATACGTACTAGAGCACAGATAATCCCAAATAATAAATATAGAAATATATTCTTATACAGTATGAGGACGATAGCTCAGATAGTAAGAGCACTCAGTGTGCCAAGCTGAAGGTCCTGAGTTCGATTCCTGATGCCAGAACGAATTTTTGTCCATTAATAAGTATCTACGTGGATGAATACATAATACTACACAATATTCAATAGAGGACGGCAAGGTCCTCATATAAGAATATAAAAATTATGGTTTATTTAACGACGTTCGCAACTGCCGATGTTATATCAGCATTGCCGATGTGTCGGAATTTTGTCCCGCATTAGTTTTTTTACATGCCACTAAATCTAGTGACATGTGCCTGTCGCATTTAAACTATATATATATATATATATATATATATATAGGATATGCGTGTGTGTTAACATTGATTCAAAAACTGTTGTTGAAATGGCCATAAAGTCATTAAAAATATATGCTCCTGCATATATGACTTATATGTCTAAAATGCAGGTAGTAGGCCGTCGATGATACAAAGAAGAAGAGTTCGGCTGGCACTGTGGATTGGATCTCGGCATAGCTCAGATGGTAAAAGCACTCAGCTCGCAAAGTGGAGGGTCCTGGGTTCGATTCCCGATGCCAGAACGAATTTTTCTCCATTAATAAGTAATAAATAAATAAGCCCAAGTAATAAGCTTACACATGGTTCCATTGCATGACTGAATGGGTTTATATTTTATATTTTATGAAGCGCATGCTATTATTATTATTTTTTAAAGAAAGTTTATTATACAATTATGTACAATACAATTGTGCTTAAAAGTTATGCTATTATTAATAAAAGTTATATGTGTTGAACTACACTGGAGGGTTAATGTGTTACCTCTCAAATAGTTCAAACAGTTTTTGGTAAGAAATAACACATTCACTTCACTGACCATAGACATCACGCACAACACAGTAAATATCTAATATGTTATACGAATCAGCTGAATGAGGAAAAAGAAAAGAGTGGGGAATGCTCATTTGTACTGCCACAAACTTGTCTCTGGCAGAGACTAGGCTACTTAACACAATATCCACATTGTTAAAAATTTAATATTTTTTCATGTTATAAGTAGAATTTTTTGCATACCACTTACTTTAGCATTGTCTACAAGTGTGCAAAACTACTGTCCAGTATTTGATAAAACTGCCTTACTGAATTACTGCTGTCATGCTACTTAAATTCCTACCGAAGTCGGAACTATAAGTTGTTTTAACATCACATAAGAAACTAGGTACATGTAGAGTCCACAATTAAAATGAACCTAGCCATTGGCGTAGCTCTGTCGGCTAAGGGGCTTGCCTACTGATCAGAAGTTGCATTCAGGCGCGGGTTTGATTCCTGCTTGGGCTGATTACGTGGTTGGGTTTTTCCGAGGTTTTCCCCAACTGTAAGACAAATGTCAGGTAATCTATGGCGAATGCCCGGCCTCATTTCGCCAAATACCATCTCGCGATCACCAATCCCATCGACGCTAAATAACCTCGTAGTTGATACAGCGTTGTTAAATAACAAAGTTAAAAAAAATGAACCTAGGAGTATATTACAGTGCAGTATGTTTACATACGCAAGAAGAGGTTTGCATTAAGCGCTACTGTCTTGTCACTCTGGTATGTTTGTAAACAAACAATGCTACAAAATCAAAACAAACACTCTGTTCAAATACTTATGAAATAAAGCCAGTATTTAAAACTAGTTTGTTCATTTTTTTTTTTCAGAAACTAAGCATTTTCCGTAAAATTTCCCCATAAGAAATTGTTCTTGTGTTTTATCCAGGAGCACATTCACGCATTTTCCAAACATACATTTAAGACTCACCCTGTACGAACCTACGTAAAATCTAGACATGTGACAATTATGATGTATTCATAGCTAGTGTAGAAGGAAAAATGAGAGGCCATTAGGCCAATAGATGTTGATATTATGCTAGGAGTTATGAACAGCAGTCAAAGGCTTTCATGTTATGGACGGAACTATATAAATCCTATATTGTGTTTCAGCCTGGATACTATCACAATCCAAAATGGAACCAGCCACCACTTCCACCACCTCTGCCTTTTGTGCAAGTAGATCAGAATAACCAACATCAACAGCAGCCTAACCTTCCAGAGAATCAAGACCAAGATACTAGTGTAAGTAGCGTAATGTCATCTTTAATCTGTTTTCGTCCCTTTCCTTGTTGAATATGGAGCTGACATCAGTATTGAGAATCTGCAGAAGTTGAGTATTTGAGTTGTTTTAAATTTTTTTAACTATAGTTCTATGGTTTGCTATATGGGGAAAATGTTTGCTTGGCAGAAGCTGTACATTTTTATGTTATGATAATTTTAAACTTTAGGAGCTATTAGAGTAGAACTAGCCACTAGTAGTAGATGGCTGAGAAGTATAGTTCTCCCTCAGCATCCATGCTTTCTTTATTTTTATCTGTGCTGGTCGCCAGAATGCTAAATTTTAAAATTCTGAAATCTAATCATTCCATTTCATAATGCCTAAAAAAATAATACCATTTACAAAAAAATATAATATCAGGAGAAGTTCAAACAGATCATGAATCATATATCAAACAGTTAATGACAACTCAAAGTAAATCATCATGAGTGTGTGTTCATGCATGTGCATTCTCTCTTCCTCTTTCCATCTTGCTCTCTCACTGCCTCTCTTTTCATCCCCTTTCTCTCCTGTTTCTCCCTCTCTTTGTCCCTTCCTCTCTGTCCCTACTTTCTCCAAGTGCCTCTTCTTCTCTCCCTTTCTTCCTCTTTCTACCACTTCCTCTGCCTTTCTCTCCCTCTCACCATCTTTCTCCTTTGCACCCTCCCTCTCTTTTTGTCTGTCTCAGAAAATGACATTGACAATTGTTCCATGCTCTTCTTTAACAATATCCGATTTGTAGAGGGAGTTCTGAAGCTCGTTTTGTTATTTTCATGAAATATGGATATATACTTTTGTGCGAGATCGTGCGTATTTGCTTGGTTTCTGCACAAAACCAATCCGCGGAAAGTCTAAAATTCCACATTCAGTATTCCCAACCTAACACACACACAACAATTTCCCTCTTCTTACCGCTTAAGTGACATATTGATTTTACTGATTTAGGCTTTTAACATATTATTTTTAGAGACGTTCAATATAGTAATAATTATAAATTGGAAACTTACCATTGAAATTTCACCTAAATTGCACTGTTAATTATTGTTTTTAAATATTTGCAAAAATTAAGTAAACTCTACAACTCCACTAAAGTTACTGCATTCGTGATGCAAGTAACATTAAGGAAGCCGTGAAAAAATCAACAAGATTCCAGACTCATCATAGACTGGGGGAAAAAAAAGACAGACATATATCACGGCCTGCTGGAGTATAGTAAACACAGAAAACATTTTAAAGCAACAATGTTGAAGATAGATATTTTTGTTTTGAAAATTTTCCATCATTGAACAGAAACCAAGATGGAGATTTCATTGCAACTAATTAGAAATTCCTCTTTCAGGTATGTAATAAACGATCTTCGCACAAAATAATGTACGATACACGAGCGGTATGTTTTCTTTCAATTCTCGGAAATTAAAAAAGCTCAACTACGTTTTGCTTTTTCAAACTTTTCCTCGAACATGAAAACTTCAACATACCACTCTTGTAACGCATATTACTATTGTCATTATAAAGTAAATATTTTTGTTTTCACTGTAATAAATGTTTTTTTTATGCATTAAGTTCTTCTTTTTTTATTTAGGGTGCGTGCAGCATAGATGGCAATTTAGAGCAGGTAAAATTTTTGTATATACTGTAGTTGTATTTTACTTCTTTTTATTGTGATTTAAGTTTTATGAACATTTTCACATTACGATCTAATTAGCTGTGATTACTTAAACAGTATTCTTTTCCTAAAGTACTGAATGCGAAATTCATAGTTGCTACAGAATTCTAAATTTGTAGGTTCTGGAATTTGATCTTTTCTCTCTGTCTCTTGCTCTCTCTCTCACATATACATACACACAGTGTGGATAGAAATCACAGGATACCAGTTCAGAAAATCTGAAAATGTCACCCCTTCTGTGATGTCTGAATTCACTGTTTGTAAAGTGGATGGGTAAGAGAAAGCATAGCTTGATGTGGGCAGTGATTTGCTGTAGTACGAATAAACATTACGAGTTAGCAGATTTTGAAGGCGAGATGGTAATGGTACCCCATGTGTGAATGACTCCATCATCAGAGGTGTGCAGAAATTGCACTATCTCTGTTCTACAGTATCAGTAGCATTTCGGGAATATGTCATTTCTTGAATGAGATTACATCATGAACAGCACTGTGGATAGAAGAAGATGGATGAATGTGACTGTTGATATCTGTTTTGTATGGTTGCAACTAACTGGGGAATGACAGTTGTGCAGATCAACGCTTACTTCGAGGGAAGTGCAACTACATTGAGACTGCCAGAGGTTTGGTGATAGCATGGAAGTTTTTCATCTAGCACTAGTTGAGACCTGTGGTACATATCCGTGCATCTCTGAATGGTCCAAGTGTATGTCCATACCTAACTGACTTTTTTTTTAACTTGGTTATTTAACGATGCTGTATCAACTATGAGGTTATTTAGCGTCAATGAGATTGGTGATAGCGAGATGATATTTGGCGAGATGAGGCCGAGGATTCACCATAAATTACCTGACATTTGCCTTATGGTTGGGGAAAACCTCGGAAGAAACCCAACCAAGTAATCAGCACAAGCGAGAATTGAACCCGAGCCTGAGCACAACTCCGGATCGGCAGGCAAGCGCCTTAACCGACCGAGCTATGCTGGTGGCTTAACTGACCATCTGAATTCTTTCACGGTCGTCATCAATTCTTAGGCCATCTGAATTCTTTCAGGGTCATCATAAATTCTTAGATCAATGAGATTTTTCAGGACAAGGACATGGCTAGAAGATCATTCTGCAGATCTTCTCACCATAAAATGGCCGCCGTTTTCACCAGATATGAAGATTGTAGAAAATCTGCATCAAGTATATCCACTACCACTATCTTTCATAATCTGTTAAGTCCTGGCATTTATCCCTACTGCCAGCAAATTTCTGTCTTCGTCAAGCTGTACTGTCCTCCTACAGATATACCTGCAAAGTGATGGTGGGTTCATGCACTAATGAGAAAAGAGACAGCTTACAGCTTTGCATTTCCCGAAACCCAGGTGTCCTATAATTTCTGTCCACTTAGTCTACATATGACCTCGACATATCTGACCCTATGGAAGAAAGCTTATATACATCTCCTTCCTAAAAATAATAATCCTTTAAACCCAACGATTATCATCCTATAAGCATCTTGCCCACCCTGTCAAAAGCATTGGAACACATTGTTCACAAACATTTGACGGACTTCTTGAATGAACACAATTTACAAGATGAGTATCAGACAGGCTTCAGAACTGGATATAGCACAAATACAGCATTACTTAAAGTTGTGGAAGACATATGGGAAGCCTCCAATAAACAAAAACTGACCATTTTGACACTTCTTGATTTCAGGAAAGTCTTTGACTCATTTGACATAGATCTGTTTCTATGCAAGCTCTGAGTCCTTAACCAATCAGAAAATTCAGTTTTGTGTTTTCTTCCTACCTTCAAGTATGCCAACAATGTGTGCTAGTCTGTAACCGAGTTTCTTCGTGGTGTATTATGGGTGCAGGTGTACCACAGAGTTCGGTTCTTGGACATCTACGTTTTACATAAATTACATATTACAATCTATTAAACACATCCTATTTGCTGATGACGTACAAATATATATAAGTTGGAATACTCAAATCACACACATATGTAAAATATTTTTTATGAAAAAATTTATACTCTACAAAAAAAAAAAAAAAAAGAGTCCGAAATTTCCTTCTGTTGGCTTTCAAGAAGAATTTAGTACAGTCGCCCTTGATGCCTCATTTTGATTACTGTGATACGCTCTTCACTGACCTTAACATGGGACTGACGGAAAAAACTAGAGTGTGTTCATAATGCATGTGTTCGATTTATTTGCAACATCTGTAGATCTGACCAGATCTTACTTTCACTAAATATGCTGTCCTGAGTCATCTCAAAGAGCGAAGAACTATTCACTCTCTTACGTTTCTCTTCAATATTCTTCAGAACTCTAACCCTAGCTTCTTGTTTTCAACATTTGTCCTCATATCACTCAATAGATACTCACTCACAACACCATATCACACTCTCCATTCCTAAACACAGAACATTTCTACTCTTCATCTTTCATCATTTCTGCAGCTCATCTCTGGAACTGTCTACCACAGCATGTCAGAGACTGTTGGATATTATCTATTTAAAAAATAAACTAAAATTGTACTTCTCCGATTCATATTCCTTTCAATTATATAAGCCCTTTTCTCTGGAACAGGTTTGTAAATAATATCTTTTTCTTCCTTTCCTGTTCACCAACACTGAACTGTCTTGACCACCAGATGAATTTGTCATAGCTTTTTATTGTGGCTTTTATTTAAATTTAGTTTTCCCCCCCCCCCCCCCCATTACATTTGTTGTATGCTTCCTTATATTTTCCCTGTTAACTATTTGTACTAATTAACATGCTTATGGTATTATTTTCAGTTTGTACAGAGTCAACTCTTGTTTTGTTCTTAATTTCTGTAATATGTTAGTTAGTATTTTATTCTTTCACTTTTTGTTAAATTTCACTGCTTGTGTACTTTGTGACCTGGTAGAGTGTAAGAGAAGGCCCTATGGCCTTAACTCTGTTAGTATAAATAAATAAATGAAATAATGAATGAATATGGTGGATGTGATTGGAGGATGAGTATTTTCGCTCCTTTCCTCCCTTTTTCACTCCACCAGCACTCTCCATTTCACTTCAATTTTCTCATTATTTCATTTTGTAAAATGTATGCACTTTGTGGCATTCAGACTTAAATGATACTAGATGGCTAGCTGCATACTTATTGTTCATGATGATGGACTGGTGCTGATTTGGGATCCCAAGATAAGACCAAATTCTTTATCAAGGTTTTGTCTAGTAACTGTTGGGGAACTATTTGCGTCTATCTCTGTGGTAACTCCAAGACTGATCAGTAAGGCTAGGATTTGTATGTAATTACATGTTTTTTCCCTTTGCATATACATAACTAAAAATGATAAATGTTCACGAATTAGAACTTTACCCACCTTATATGAAAATTTATCATTACATATTTTACATATTTGATAATAATTACATATTTTTACTTTCTTTTATGTAAAACTACATATTCTGTCTCTTAATTAAAATAAAAATGTTGTAAGAGCAATATGATTTAAAACGGTCTGTATGGCAATATTTGTTCACATTAGAAACTGTGGTACCTGACACTGAAACGGATTTTTCAAGCTATTCAAAAGCTGCTGAGAAATGGTCAGGGAAGAATTCTATTTACTCAATATCGTAGATAAGGATAGCTACACCGCTGGTTTTCCAGCATTCCAAGAAATTGTAAAGGGACTGGCAGAGAAAAAGGTATGGGAATTTACCTCACACCCTGTTTTCCTTCTTCACAATTTGCATTACTGTAGAAAGATCATCCACCCTATTTTATTTTAGTTGTCCAGTGAGTGCCTGAGGCACTCCTTTTCTACTTGTTGTTTGGAAAGGGCGTTGCTATCTTTCCTCCCACCCCGCAAAGAAAAAGTGTACCTCACAAAATTTATTCTTAAATTTGTACATTAGTATTGGTTTGGCAACCACAGCGTTTCATTGCATTTCACAAGTGATGGCTCCTGTAGCGTCAAAATTATCATCGAAGTTAAAATCGTGGGTTAAAATAGACGATTCGTTCACTACTGACGGTGATGTGGTTCTGTGCCAGGCTTGTAATAAGAAGATAGGATGTTCAATGAAATCCCAACTTGAGCAACATGTCCGCAGTGCCCTGCATACTAAGAATAAAGCACTGCAAACATCTAAAAAGCAAGTGCTTCTGTCTCAAATGCAACAGTCTTCAAATGGAAGGAATGAATTCTTCCATGACATGTGTAGTGCTATGGTTGCCGCAAATATCCCATGGTACAAACTCCAGGTACCTAAATATCGCGCATTTTTGGAGAAGTATTACGGGAGGCAGATACCTAACGATTCTACGCTCCGAAAAAAACTACCTGCATTTGTGTTATGAGGAAGCGCTTGCATATGTGCGACGTTATATAGGCAATAACTATATATGGTTCGCCGTCAATGAAACTGCCGATATAAAAGGGCGCTATGTCGCCAACTTTGTGATTGGTAAGCTGGATGGAGAAATATCCCCCACATCTTTTGTGATTTCTTCAAAAGTGTTGGAACACACAAATCATGCAACAGTGGCTCGTTTTGTGAATGATGGACTTAAAGTGTTGTGGCCTGAAGGCGTTCAAGAAGATAAAGTTTTTGTTCTTTATTCTGATGCTGCTGCGTACATGCTAAAAGCGGGAACTGATCCTCACCTGTCTCGCCCATGGACTGCAACGTGTCACCGAAGAAGTGTGAAGTAACTATCCACAAGTGAACAGCATTATTTTTAAACACCAAGAAAGTGTTCGTTAAAGCCCCCCAATGTGTGTTGTACTATAGGGAACAACTGCCAAATATGAAATTGCCCCCTGAACCTGTCCTGACTAGGTGGCGTACGTGGATCAAGGCTGCCTGCTTTTATAGTGAACATTTTAAAGAAGTGAAGTCTGTGATAGATTCGTTTCCAGGGAAATCGGCAGTTTCAGTGAGAGAGGCCCAAAGTGCCTTCAGTGATTCTAAAGTACAGTGCCAATTAGCATATATTCAAAGCAATTTTGGATTCATTGCTGACAGCAATATAAAATTAGAAACTCGTGGGATGCCTTTGAAGACATCACTGGACATTGTGGAAGATGTTAAGTCAAAGTTAAGTGCCGTTGAAGGGATTGTTGGAATAGGAGTAATGAAGAAATTTGTGTCTGTTATGGGAAGAAACCCTGGCTTCTCGACATTGACTGCAGTGTGCAAGATCCTCAGCGGGGAAGAAGAGAATCCTCCAGATGACATCTCTCCTGAAAAATGTCATCTACTTAAATTTGTACCAGCAATGTCCTGCGATGTGGAAAGATCATTTTCTGCGTACAAAAACATCCTCTCTGACTGACAGCATTCCATGACAATGGAAAGCTTGGAGATGTATCTGATAGTTCATTGCACTTCGAAATGAAGTAAGTAGATTGAGTTCTATAAAATAATATTTATTGGACAGATCGCTTAAACAGTGACTATGAAAATAATTGTGTAACGTCTAGTATATATTCGCATTTTTCAAACAGAATAATGGATTTTATTAAATTTTACATATAATTTCGACATGTTTAATTAATTAATTAATTATTGTATCACACTTTATTTTGCAAAAAATATCATTAATGAAATGAAGTGCGCTTGAAGTAACTTAATGTTTAATGTACAATTTATATAAAAATGGAATTTTAATGTACTTTAATATTACATATTTTAAGAAATTGTTGTGTAATATTACATATTTAACTACATATTTCACCTAATATTGTTACATAAATATGTACATATTTTGCATGTTGATATTACATAAAAATCCTAGCCTTACTGATCAGTTCATGTCAACTCTACACATAGACCATATGGCTGCAATGCTGAAGGACCTCTGCCTTGCCCTTCCGTAAATTAAATATTAACTATGTCACAATGGGAGTGATGTTTCCAGACTTCTTTTCTCTCTATTTACAGAGTGATCACCTGATCACAGCAACTCACTGTATGAGTAATTCATTGAAGCTATTGATTACTTCTCTGTCAATGATGATGATTCATAGGGAAAAATACCTTGTAAAAACCTGTAGAAAAGATACCAATTGAAACTAATACTCCAGCCATGGCTAATTGTTTTTACATTATAAAAGTTATTAATAAAGTAATAAATGGCATGCTGGTCCTAAAAATTGCAATTAATTTGTTTGAAGTTAATCAAAATATGACTGTGTATTATTTTCTCGTATACAAAGCATAAAGAAAGAGTATTGTAATGATGCAAAAAATGTATTTCTTGATTTTCGAGGAAATGCACGTTTTTAGCATCCCTGTTACCGAAAAAGTGCTTTTTGGATATGGTGTCGATCTGTGTACAGTGATTTCTGTTTAAATATTGGATGTATTTTGTTCATATTCAAGTCATTATATCCAAGAAAAATAATACAATTACCTAGAAATAATGGATCATTATTTGAAATCACTAATATGATTGGCAATTCACTTCAAGATTGGGTAGGCTGTTTTCTTTATAATAAAATAGTGAATTTAGTATAGTAATAAGGGGAAAACGTTTTGCTAAGAGATTGTTTCATTGCAAATCTTACCTGAGTGTTGAGTTCCTCAGACCAGAACAGATAATGGAGAGTATCTCATCACTAGACATCGGATTTTTAGGCACTAAAAATTGCAGTTTTAGGCGCCTAAAATAAGCTCAAAATTTGTGAAATTAGGCTCTATTTTAATGAAAATAGGCATTTTAGGCACATCAAGGTATCATACTTATTTCTTTCACTGAAATTTTTAGTTATACACTAAAATACGCACAAAAAAGTATGTTTAAACATTAAAAAAGAATACTATATTATATTTATAAACAGAGCTGCACAAATTTAATATATTGAAACTAATGAAACAATGATTATTGATATCAAGATTACTCATTTTAAGTTATTGAAATTCAGTTCCATGCTCAGACTTTATTATAATTATCTGCACAGTACACCACCAGAATTTTTTCTAAATTCTCCACAGTTAACCTTTGCCTTTTGTCACTGAGAATCATTTTGAAAGCAGAAAAACTTCTTTCAACCGAAACTGATGTGAGAGGCGCAAATTTTAAATTAGGTACAATAGAAACATCAATACTTACTGGAACATTTACACTTTCCCCCGATATCACTCTTGATATTTTTTCCAACAATGAAAATCCTACATTCTTATTTAATACGTTGTCCCACTTATTTTTAACTTTTTTCCCAGTTTCGCCCAAAGCAGAATGTATGTTCACTTGAGCTTCCTTTACTATTGCTATTTGGCTACAAAGAGATTGTTTTTCACGTTCTAATTGTTCAATGCTTGCAGGTATGAAAGAAAAGTTTGATGTTATGTAGGCAATATCGTTTTTCACTCGTGAGTCATTCAGACAATCTTTCACTGCTTTCACACACGCTGCACTATCAGTTTCAGGTAATTTATCAATAACTGTGACCACTTCTTTAAAATACTTAGAATAATACACCACTGACTGAATCCAGGTTCCCCATCGTGTAACAACCGGCTGAGGTGGGAGTGGGATATCTGGAAAGTTCTCTCTGAATATTGAAATCCTGGATGGGGCTTTACAAAAAACATTTTTTGTGTTAGAAATAAACGAATTGACAAGAGGAAATTCATTCCGGATTGTTTCAGAAACCCTGTGAAGGCCATGTGCTAGACAGGTTACATGCGTGAGGTTAGGATAAAATGTTTTAAGAAGTGGAGCTGCAGCAACCATGTATGAGGCAGCATCAGTACAAAACAACAGAACTTTAGAATCGTCTATATTACCTGAGTATAAAGACTGTAGGCCTTTATTTACAAAATAAGCAATGGCTTGGCTATTCACTTTCGAAAGTTCCTTAACACATACGAGGTGTGGAATCGAAGGTCCATCAGGACTAAGTTTTCCTACTACCATATTTGCTATATACCTATTCATAGGATCTGAGGTTTCATCCACAGAGACCCATATGTAAGAATCACCTATATCCTCCCGAATGGAAGCTAAAGTTTCATTGTATATTCTGTCTAAGTAATTTTTTCTTAGGGTCGACTCAGATGGGATATTTTGTTTGCAGTATTTTTGTAAAAACTGTCTTAAAACCGGATTTTCAATTGCATTCCAGGGAATGTTAGCAGCAACAAACGCTCTGGTTAAATCAGCATAGAAATTGCTGCTGAGATTGGATGAAGTAGGCTGTGTTAGTAAAGTTTGTTGTAGTTGATTTTTCTGCTGAGCTTTAGCCTTATGAGCCGCTCCTTGCACATGCTGCTTTAGGTGGCACTTCTTTTCTTGCGAAATCTAAAAATGTAAAGTAAACTGAATTAAAATAAAATCCTAATTGTTGTATTGCCGTATTTCTATCACAGAGTTAGTGGGTTCGAACAATCAAAATTTTAATGACCTGCAAATACTTTAACTATCGGAATTTAAAAGGTTAAAGTGTAGTGGTCTTAAAAAGAATTATACCTCAGGATAGCTCAGTCAATGTATAAATATTATAGGCCTACTCATTAAAATTAATAGAATTTATATATTTCAACTATTGTTACATACCTGTTTGCTACAAATCTTGCAGAATATTATTTTTCCATCATAAGTGAATTCTGAATATTCTGTTAGCCATTGCCGGATCAATGTAGATTTTGCACTTATATTTTTCAGCATTATCGCATTAAACTTCACAGGAAAACGTCCTACCACTCAAAATTCTCAACACAAATAAGGTGAGGGAAAGAGCAACTGTTAACGAGCATTCAAATGAACCGTTGTTATTGAGATTCAATTGGACAAAAATACAAAGTTCCACTTATTGTTGCATTTCCTGGTAGTGTTAACACTAGGAGGGCCATTCTTTTAAATATTTTGTAACGGTTTACCCTACTAATTCGCAGTTTTACGACTTTTCATAAATATTTCAAAAACACTCTTTCTCCAAAAATTGTGATTTTATGACACTCTGAAGGGCAGTACAGCTAATCGGTTTCAGACCGAAAACAGTCATTTTTATAGTATAGTATATCTCTGAATCGGTAGCAGCACATGTTGTGATTGTTGCCTGCTTCAAAACTAAGGTTGGTTCTTTGTCGGCATTTATGCCTCCAAACATGTTAAATTCGGTGAAATCTATTGCGAGTGTCGTGAGATTCAAAACATTTTGTTTCCTTTATCAATGGTTTCATGGCCGGTGTGAAGCAAACTTTCCACTTTTTAAATGCCTTAAATTTCGCAGTGAATGCATGTATAAATTATAAAAAGTAAGAGTAAAATGCGAAACTTTACAGTGAGTTAGGCATTTTTAGGCGAATATTAACAAATTAGGCTCTAATAACCGTTTTAGGGCATTTTAGGGCACTATAAAACTCTTTGAATACCTTTCAATTTCCATGAAACACAAATATTAATAATTATTTTTACTTTTCTCCTAAAGAAACAAAATAGGCATTTGCCCTAGAATCCGATGTCTGCTCATCACTAGAGGATTATTGTCGACTCTAAACCAATTTGGTATATGTGAGTGAACCACTGAAGCAAGGCCAAATATAATGTAACATATCACTTTTAATTCCCCTTTTCTGTAGATAGAAAATATTAGAAATTACTGCATTACAGATATAGCTGTTTTATCTAAACTTGTAGTTAAACTGTATCAATCAAGTAAAATGGCTTACTTTAGAGATTATAAAGGATGCCTTTCATGTGCAGTTCAGAAAACGAAAGTTTATCTTATTTCAGTGCATATTAAATTATTTCATTTGCATACATGTTTTGAATAACAGTTCAAGAAAATAAATTCTGTGGCCAGGAGGAAAAAGGTCTTAAGTAAAAATTTTATACTTTTCAGGAGAGCAGTAGAAAGATTGAAATTGGTGTCAATTATAGAGTTTTTTTAATTAAGAGGTTTTTCCTGGATATTATTTGTTTATATTTCTTCTAAAATAGGTAATGTTGGTCATTTAACAATTTTCTTGATTATTTCCAAAAATAGCCGCACTTAAGCCCTTTTAAGACTAGAACCCAAACTAAGACCTTTTTCATGTCAAAATAAATGAGAAATGTAAATTATTAGGAATGCAAAATGGGTCTTAACTAATTATAGGACTGTTTACCCTGATGCTTAAAGTTTTAAAAGGAAAGGGCATCAGTATGTGATAAAATGGCTAAAATACAAGTTAGACCTTTTTAATAGGGAAGCATGGAAAGTGAACATGTGATGATTTGTAAGAAATAAAGTATTAAATATTCTTAAGTCCTGTATTCTGTGTGTGCTCGATTCGAAAAGTACTTAGGACATTTGGTAACGCTCTATAAATCCAGTCAGGAGTCTTATTTGACTTTCACCCTTTTACCAGCTTGTAGAGAATTGTTTCTGCTTTCAGAATATATAAAAATCTTATGTTCGCAAAAAAATTGACTTAAGACCTTTTTCCTCCCGGCCACAGAATTGTAAAACAGTAAAGTCATACACACCACACTAAGGAAATTGAATTAATGGAAAATGTGTAGAAATTGTATTACATAAATTTGAAATGACTATTTCGTTTATATGACGTCATTGCATTTTCGACCAATGAAGTGTAATGAAATTTTGAATTCCAACCAATCACAGTCACACTTTGCGATAATTTTTGCAGCTAGATTTATCGCTATCAATTTATCACATGGTCGTTCTTTTGTTTAATCATTGTCGCCAACTGTTCCCCCGTAAATCAATGATCATGAATACATTAAGATGCAACTACACGGTTAAATTTTTCTTTCAACTTTAAAGCAATGAATGCAAGATTAATATTTAATATTAATTAATATATTTACGCAGTGAAGACGATGTTCAAAACAGCACTCCATGTAGACATAAAATCTTCATGCATCTTAATTTAACGTACGTTTTAAACTTGATTCTTTCAATATTCTTCCCAGATTGCATGGATATGCGATAGGAATATTAAACTGTGTAGATGCAGCCTTAGTTCCGTTACACACTACAGCGAGAATGCGTTTGTCGAGCTATAAAAAATTATTTCCTGTAGCACGTAGTAACCGTCGAAATAAGGCACAGCTGACACTGGTCCTGCTCACACAGGTAATCTAAACTTATGACTGTAGCCTATAAAATACATCTTCATCTTCTAATTCCATGTCCATTGTAGGCTATCTGAAAAAAATTACATTCCTTCATTCAGATTAGATAACTGCGTTTTCAACAATTCTTCATTTAATTAATGTATTAATCAGGTCACTGTCATTATATTATAAAATTGTGAATTAAATCATGATTTCAGCAGATAATGAAAACATATATATTATAATAATAAGAGGAAAGTGCAGTATATGTAATTAACATTTTTAAACCTGTATTTTGCTTTTTTCAATTGGCATTACTGAATAATAACATCGAATTTCCTTATTGCAGTAATCGATATTCATCTATTTCAACTTCACAATGTCTGAATAGGTTAAGTATTCGTAAATGTACAATTATTAACATTTTGTGATCGAATTTTAGGGATATATTATTTACATTTTTATTTTATTCACGAAATAGTCCTAATAAATGTCACTCGAGGTCTGAGATTTATCGGCAGATCTCAGACCTCTCGTGACATTACTACAGATAAATAGAGAAATGCTTCTAGTGAAGTATTAATGTACTTAATTTACCTGTCAATTATATTGTTAGATATTTTGTTTGCACATCAACAGCAGTCACAGCAGCAACAGAAGCAGCAGACACAACAGCAACAACAACCTGAAGAAACTCTAAGGAGGTCAAAAGGCAGTAGACGACGACCGATGTCACAGAGTTATCCATCACGGCCTTGGAACAAAGAAGATGCAGAGCGCGCTCTGAAGGAGGAAGCAGTTCACATGAAAGGCTTGCGTAACAAGAGTCTTATTATTCGCTTTCCTGATCCAGAAGTTTCTAAAGATATGGTTAAGGGATTTCACACAGCTATTGACAAAGTTCATTTTCAAGTTCCAAGTGGACCAAGGTAATTAGAGAGGAGATACAACTTGGTTACTGTATCTGATAATATTGCTGTGTCACATGATTATCTTGCTGGAAGGTGATTCCTGTGCACGTGCGAATGATACCACCTTGAGTACTTGAAACTCTAGTTGTTTTAGGAATCTTAAGTCAATTCATGACAGGAGAGGAGAGCTATATAAAATCAAAATTAATTTCACTAACCTCTTAAATTGTAGAAAATTTGATTGACGCCCATTAGTTTTGTTTATATAAATATGTAAGAATAATTTGAAAGACATGTAGGTTAAACATTTTTCATTGTTGGTAATGAAAAGGGAAATTACAGCATTCTGAAGATTGCTGTGTCTTCGTTTCAAGATGATCCAAAGAAGTGGAATGAGAAGGGATTTCTCTTTGGGATTGATACCGACAGCTACATTTGCTTGCTGCAAACCCCAACGAGTAAGAATCCTCTGTGTGTGTGTGTGTGTGTGTGTGTGTGCGTGCGTGCGTGCGTGTGTGTGTGTCCAAGTACAAAATAGATGTCCCTTTTGTTGTCATAAAGACGATGGTGGACTTAACTTTCGAAATATATTCGTTACCAGTAATGAAAAATGTCGAAGTCATCATACTTTTTTCTGCTTCATTCTATTGAATCATTTGCAAAAAGATTAAAAACATATTAATATTTCTATCTGTGGAACTACATTTAGTTTTGAGGATTTAATTCATCTTTCTGTATTGTTATATTATTAAGTTGGTTGGAATTCTCTTCTTTCAAAATCTTCGAGATGAGTTTCTCTGTCAACATTATCATAATTATGTATTTTTATAGTCCATGAAAAGATATTAACAGGTAAATGATATTTTGTTCATTTCTCTATTATTTGTATAGTTGAAAAATATAGTCTGTACAGCTATTTTTTTATTGCATTTATATGTAATTTTGAAGCTGTAAAGAATAATGTTATATCTCTACAATTTCATTTGTACTATCTTTCAGTCAATAATAATTACTACTGACTGCTTAGTAACTAGGTTTTCATTTCGTCACTGCACCTCCAAAATCCGCTGTGTGCATTTAAACATACTTTTTAGGAGAAAAAAGTATTATCACTTTTAATTCCCTTGATTTTCAAAGCTACTCTGTATAATTTCAATCATTACATAAAAAATTATGAAATTATTCCGAAAGTAGCTTTAAAAATAAAGGGAATTAGGAGTGATGTTCTTTTCGTTCTTCTGAAAATCTGTTAAATGCACATAGCAGATTTTCCAGATGCAGCGACAATTTATTATATTTTATATGTTTATTACTTTTACAGGTATTGTTTTGTACAACTCTGTGAGAAGGCAAATACAGAGAAAACTATTAAAGAATTAGAACAAATCAAGTTTGGTTCTGGAAATTTGATGGTAGAAAAGAAATTTCAGAAAGATGACGAAGAATTGTCTCCAGAGGCCATTGACCCATATACGTAAGAGTCTTTTCACACTGTCTTTACATAATATGATATTCCCTTACTGAAGCAAATCCAAATTAAATTTTTTTTATCTTATTTGCAGGTTATATATTGGTAATTTGCCAACAAATGTGAATGTTGCAAGTGTTAAGGAAAAATTTCCTACAGCTTCAAGAATTGACATTGGTTTCGCCCAAAAGATGAAACACACGAGGTAATTAACATTGTAAGTAAATATATATGCCATTGAATAAACTTCGCATTTTGTAATGATTGTATAGTCTGGTCTCTGTTTTTTGTCTAGGTATGCATTTATTCGCTATAATTCAGTAGACGAAGCAATAAAAGCCTATAGGCAGTCTCATAATCTTGTCCTCGAATCAAGAAGTATTATTGTAAGGTTCCGTCGGCAGAGGGGTCATGTTGGACTTCCAGGGGAAAATGGAAAGCAAAAGGTATTTAGTAATCCTCTTTTAAACTATTATATTTGTGAGAAAGTATATTAGTAAAGCTACTAATGTAATTATATTGGTAGAGTGACCAGACGTCCTCTTTTGTCTGGACATGTCCTCCTTTTTAGGCCTCTGTCCGGGGTCTGGGCAGATTTTTTAAAAATCAAGAAATGTTCTCCTTCTCATAACTTGCATGTCTGATATTTTGAAATTATCTTTCACGCCTTTTTAAGTAATTTTCCTGTAGGTGGCAGCAGCATTGACAGAATATACTCTTTGCCAACTATCATAACTTACTCTCTTTGCATAAAAAGTAATATTAAATTCACATTTTGTGTCATGTTTTTTTTATATATATATTTTGATAATAATTATAATTCCTTTGGCTTTCATATGTAGTTAACTGGAAAATCACTTTATATTAATAAGTTTTATCATAAGTATACTATAATAAAATAGATATTGACATAATTTTAAGTATAATATAGGCCTAAGCCTAAATCTAGATAGGGTAGATATTTTCTGTCCTCTTTAATGATTATAGTTCCCTTGACTTTCATATGTAGCTAAATGTAAAAGCATTATTATTAAGTGTTATCATAATTATTTTTGTAATATTAACGTACTTCTAAGTATCATATAAGCCTAAATCTAAGTACATATTTTCTGTTCTCTTTTTTCGAACAATGTCCTCCTCTTTTTTTTTTTTTTTTTTTTTTTTTTTTTCGATGTGAATCTGGTCACCCTACATATATACTTGAGAAGTGTACAGTGCTATAGTGATAATCATGCTTTGATCTTAGATTTAACTTGTTTTCTATAAGACGAAAAAAATTGATAATAATAATCCGTTTTGAATTTTTTTTTTTTTTTAATTTTTGTGTGATTTGTTTTCTTTTCCTAATAAGTTGATGTAAGCTGTTTGAAAACCATTTAGGATATTGAGATCTTTTAACCATGGTGACTGGAACTGCCAGAGATATGACATTTTTTTACATTAGAACAGAGTGTATTAAGTGCTACGTTTACATCAGCAGCCTGATATACGCAATTCCAATCATAGTTATAAAGATAGAGATTCAAGTAATCACCTTGAGTGTAATTTAGAAAGGAACTTTGTTGACTGTGAATAGGAAAAAAGATCATTTAACTTCGAGATGGATAGAATTTGGTGGATGATAAATGTCATGCAGAAGTAGAGAGTGATTGGTCAGTTTGAATAATAATAATAATAATAATAATAATATAATAGTAATAATGAATAATAAAATAATAATGATGATAATAAGAATAATAAAATAACAACAGTAATAATAATAAATAATTATATTCTAAATGGTTTATTAAAAAATCATGCCTTTTCATTGTAGATGTTACATTTTGACCCCTAGACCAGCCTCATGGTCTAGTGGTCAGAGCTTCTGGCTATAGTTCATGAGGTCCTGGGTTCGATTCCCGGTTAGAGCACAGGAATTTTTCCTTAAAGGGGATTATTCCTGTGTTCGTCCATGGTCTGGAATTTAGGTTAAAGTTTAGATTTAAGACCTCTCCTGGCACCACATTGTCATAATCATCCTATCATATCATCGGGGTAATGTAACTCCGCCTTCCAGGCACCCCAACCTCAGAAGTGGGTTACAACTAAGCCACAGCCAGGAGAGAAGACCAGAAATGTCGAAAAGACAACCTGGTGGCATTGGATAAAAAAAAAAACATTTTGACCCCTCATTTTCTTAAAGCATTTGAAAGATCCAGGGGAAAAACTCATTTACTCCAAATTTAGTAATTTTTATATTTTAATTGAATATGGTGGGTAGTTAAAGTAGATCTTCAAAATCCCCTAATCATACAGGAGAATAACTCACTTGGTTCCACATTATAAGCATATTAAGGAAAGACTTACACAGGAAGAAACTGTCAGTTCTGAAAGTCTGTAAACACATTCCTGAAAAATTTGCAAAATATGACGAAACATTTTTTCCCCTGGACCCTTCATTTGCATTGATCTGAACTTCACATCTACACTGAATGACTTACTGTCTGCGGCACTAATAGTTTGGGGTGGAAAAAGCCGCTTCTTCTGGGTAGGACTACATGAAATGTGATATTTATGATCCATCATTCAAAATCTACCAAAATGTTAATTTAGCAGCTTAGTGATTCTTCGTTATTTTGTAGCCAATAGTTTTATTCGTGATTGAAATAATGTTTTCATTAACAATAATAGAATAGTAGAATATCCCTTTAATTGTGACAACAGTGGAATAAGTGACTTTGCAGTGCTGCTGTACCAAGTTCTTTTCAGTGCCGCAGATATAAGTTGCACACTACTTGAATGTATTTGTCGTTGTTCAGTAAGATTATGTATAGTGCTTATTTGTGTTAAGTTTCATTGTATATAAATTTCTTGTGTAGATGATTTTAAATTATAATAAATACAATTTTGTTGCAGCCGGCAGCTAAAGCAACTAAAACAAAGGTTAAAAAAGAAAAGGAGAAAGATGGAAAGGTAAGCCACACCAAGACATACCCGAAATCATTTGTTACTTTTATGACAAGTTACATATGTTTTGATAATTTATTGGTGATGAGATGGGAGGAATTTTTTGTAAGAATATATTTCATTCTTGTTTCACGATTTGCATGAATATTCAGGAAGCATTTAGAATAATGAGAGATCAGTAAGTTAGTCTGTAATATACGAATATAAAATAAGAATTCAGATTGAAAAAGACGTAGTTTCTTTATAAAAAGTATACATGAATAAATAAACATAATCGTGGATTCGAATTCCATATCCTAAGGTATTGATATTGTTTTGTTTTATAAATGTGATTTCCTGGATTGTAATTAAATAAAGATAACATTGATACTGTTCAAGAATTTAAATATTTGGGTAGTATAATTGACAAGGATGGTGGAGCCTTTGAGGATGTAAAGAACTGAATAAAAAATGCAAATAGTGCATTTGTCCAGTTGTACCCAATATGGAAATCTTATATTATATCTAGATCTATAAAAATTAAAATCTTTAACATTAATGTGAAATCAGTCTTATTATATGGCTGTGAGACATGGAAAACAAGTAAAATTATACAAAATAAACTGCAGACATTTGTTAATAGATGTTTACGAAGAATCTTAAAAATTAGATGGCCAGATATAATCACAAACTCAGAACTATGGAAGATAACAAATCAGAAAGAAATCACAACAGAAATCAAAAGACGAAAGTGGAATTGGATAGGGCACACAATCAGGAAAGAAGATGGAGCAGTAGAAAGAATGGCTTTGGATTGGAACCCCCAGGGTAGTAGAACAAGAGGAAGGCCAAAAAGTACATGGAAGAGAACAGTTTTGGAGGAAATTGCTAGGGAGGGGAAAACATGGAGCGAAGTGAAGAAGTTGGCTACAAATAGGGTCCGATGGAGGGCATTCACCCTATGCTCCTCTTGAGGAGATACAGGAGTTTGATTGATTGATTGATTGATTGAATTAAATAAAGGCCCGATGTTATGCTGACTCCATGTCAGAGATCTTTTTTCCAGGTGTATGTCTGTTGTATAAGGTGAACATTTCTGACAATCCCAAAGATTAAACACGGACAAGAGTAAAATGCCCGAGGGGTTTTTGTATGTATGTGTGTGTGCGTGCACACGTGCGTTATTTTTTTTAAAGAGGACTGGAAATATAATCCCTGTTAAAAAAATTGAGGAATTCCATTTCATTTGGGTTGGGGATGTTGCGCATACACACAATGATACAGTATTTACAACAATCAGAAATACCAGAACAAAATGGTTGTTGCTTCATAAAACTAATTTTGGCACAGTCTGGCACACTCATCACAAATAATTTTTTCCTGCCTTATATGTTACTTGTGTCTTATTTTCTTCAGAGACTGTTCTTTGGAAATTAGTCAGAGAAAGATTTAGTAGTGTTGGTGATTTGATTCTTTTAATGGGCTAATAATTGTGGATAAATTTGTGATTAGGATAAGCAATAAAAATGACTACAATTTCAAGTAATGTGTTGGAGATAGACAACAGACAGTGCGAAAGAACAAGAATTTTGTTTGTATTGTCTATACTAGACCAGTGCTTCCCAAACACTCTGAAACCGCAACCCACTTTCGGGTGAGCCTTCTGTTTGTAACCTCCCACTACCATACCAGTTCTTGACGCCATTCGAAAAATACAGATCCCTATCAAATTACAAACAAGTATAATTTTACTTAAGACCAGTGGATACCACCCAAAGTATGATTTTAAATAATAGCATTTTGAATATTTTCCAGAAGAAACTCTGAACAATTACGACAGTCACAGACAGATACTAAATCCACTCTTAGACAGTTGCATTCAACCGATTGAAATTAAAAAAAAAGTAGGGAAGGACTCATTGAAATATGTACCTACTGGTGAAATGTTGAAACTAGATTTGTTTTCGCAGAGTATAGACAAGTTTTGATCAAAAGAATACATCGAGCTTGCAAAAGAAACTCTTAAATTTTATATAACATTTGCAACCTCGCGTTTATGCAAAATAATTTCCTCGCCTATGATTGTTATCAAAACAGAAGCGAGAAATGTCCTTGAACTTGAAAAATCACAGTATGTATCAAATACTTGGTTCAGATTTGAGAAGCTACTTTCTGAAAAACAGATACATTTATCATATTAATTATTTTCTACTTTATAACTACTGAAAGTTTTTTTTAATTTTTAAATTAAACGTTGTTTATGTTTAAATACAAAATGTATGTTCATAAGGCGTTTTTGTCCTGTTTTGTAAATCATCTCATGACCTGTCTCAGCTCTTTACACGGCCAAACTAGGGAGTAACGATCGCCACTTTGGGAACCACTGTACAGCGCATGCATTATGTCCAGACACTCCCCCACTCTTCCTAGAGAGCTGAACACGAGATCGGATGAGTCTACTTACGAATTATAGGGGAATGGGTTTGTCTTTGCCTAGAACTCTGTAGACACATGCCCAATCTTCCCTTCTATTCTTACCCTCTCCACAGAAACGTTCCTGTACTGCACATCGCGAGTGTCTTGACAAAATCACATGAGCTGTACTAGACTGATTATAATTATACGAAGGCAAATGAAATTGGTCAATAGAGGTTGAACACGCTATTGCAACATCGCTCATACATGTGCATGAAGTGGAGAGGGGACGATTTCTGTGCATCATTATTCGAAATCCGAGTAGAAGGGCTCATACAATTATGTTATTTCACTTTTACCTCAATAATATATATACACCACATACCTTAATGATGTAAAAGTTGTTTCTCCATATAAAGGAGTGATGTCTACAGGGAGTTAGCTAATGCATTGTCATTGCCTTCACTTGATTCACTGTCACTATTACTATCATCTTTTATATTCATCACAAAGCATTCCATAAATTTGTCCCATGATACATCTTTTTGAAAATCTTCCTCCTGTAGTTGTTCAGCATGGCGAACTCAGGGAAACCCAGTCTTCTCTAGTAACTCTGTCTGGAGTTTCATTCTGTAAACTTTTTGACACGTGTTATATGGAAAGAACTTTTTTTGTGCAGTCTCATTCTTTACTTTCGTCCAAATTATTTCTATTACACTATATTGACGATGATAAGAAGGTAAACACACTACAAGATGACCAATGCTTACAGCTATTTGATCCAGTTTGTAGACTTTTTTTCCAGGGTTTTAATGTTGCAACTCGTTCTAGTAATTTAGGAATAGTTTCTGTACAATGAAAATCTATGTAATGTTTTTTTTGCAACCATGCTATAATTTCATGTTTATGGGAATTTGTCTTGGGGAGTTTGTCTACCTGAACAGAATGATAGCTGACATTGTCCACAATGATAACTGATCCCTCCAATTAAGAAAACTGTTTACGAATCAGTATTTAAAACTATTAGCATTAATTTTAGAATGATAATTTTATTTCTCATATGTGGACAAGAGCGAAATAATTACCCATTTACTTTCAGAAATAAAGCCAGTTTTCGCTCATCATAAATGTATCACTGTGAGTCTGCTTCCTTTACCTGGTTGGCACTTTTAAGGCTACCCCTACTTGATGAGTTCTGTCATTTGTGTTGTCTAAAATGATTCTGATTGACCTATATTTCATGCAAATAGAAAATTGGGTGCAGAAATATTCTCAAATTGTAAACTGTCCTTAGGAATTTTGTTCAAGCAACAACTATGTCACCTCTTTAGTTAAAAATCTTCGACCATCATTCGTTCTTTTGTAAATGAAAGCAATATTTTTTTTTAATAGAATTTTTTGCGTGGGTGAAGTAGAACCTTTGTAAATTATCTTTCCTGTCATATGAATTATATTCTTTGCTATTGGATATTTTTTCTCATAGAAATTGTAAATAGTTCTACACAACATACTGTATCTTTCGAAAAGTCATCTCTCATAAATAAGTGCTTCATCCTACTGTGATACTTTCAAAGAGACCTGAATAATGGCACATTTATATTTCACATTGAACCTTTAATGTCTTGAAAATTCTTGTAACTGTACATTCACTCATACCACATGCATTAGCAGAAGTCCTGGCTTTTGGAAAATCAATGGTTGCACATTTCACTTCTACTGATAAATTCTTTGAAAAAAGTATAGACTATATAAAATACATCCCTGCGTTATCCTTGAATTTACTTTTATGTTTTTTTTTTTTTTGGCTATAGCAGAACTGCTGCTACCACTAACGCTTGGTTCACGAAGTCTATTACATACACTTCGAACAGAGAACAGACAAAACATCAAAATTCAAAATGGAAAGAATCATTCAAAGATCCAAAACTAATTCCTGATCTACCTCGAAAATCTGCTGGGGCATGTTTACATTGATTACTGGTCATGATTGCCTCAGTAAACACCTCCATCTTATTGGAGTACTAAATTCACCTAAATGCTTACTGTGCACCAGAAAAGAGGACATGGAGATGGAGCACCTGGCTAATTGTGAAACTCTTAGGACATTATTTGTGGACCTTCAAAATATTGGGAAGCAAGGAGGATGATGACTTCATTGTTAAATCCAGAGCATTAGATACACACACACACACTTCGAACAACACACACAAACTGACAAGTATATTTCACATCTTAAAATACATACCCGCAGTCAAGCAAATCAGCTACCAGCGTGGCTCAGTCGGTTAAGGCGCTTGCCTGCTGGTCTGAAGTTGCGCTTGGGCACGGTTTCAATCCCTGGTTGGGTTTTTCCGAGGTTTTCCTCAACTGTAAGGTAAATGCCAGGTAATCTATGGCCAAATACCATCTCGCTATCACCAATCTCATTGGCACTAAATAACCTCTTAGTTGATACATCGTCGTTAAATAACCCACAAAAAAAAAGTCAAGCAAAACTGAAACCAAACTGATACGATATTGTTAACTGTTTTCTTAGGAGGGGAAAAAAAAGTGAAACTCAGATTGAACAAACAGTTTCGTACCTTAAAACAGTAATAAAACAATCATAAAAGTCATGAAATGTGGTCTCAACTTGACTGCAATTTCCTTCGGAACTATATATCGCAAAAATATGGGAATTATTTTATTTTATTTATTTATTTATTTATTTAATAATAACATATACATAAAAACGTTACATTAAAATACCCCGAAAGAGCAAAGCTCGTGTTCGGGGACAGTTCCGTTACATAGATACACATACTTTGTAGACAAAATACTTAAGAAAAAAGCTCACATAAAGATTGTAATAAAATTAGTAAATAATAATACTAATAATAACTGAGTGAAAAAAGAGACGATGTTTAGATTGATGGATTAATATTAAATTATTATTAGTAGTATAATTAGTGCAGGTCATGTTGAGATAGTAACCAAGATAAAATAGAAAAATACACTTAGGATAGAAATAAACTTGTTTTACAATACATGGTACATAATATATATACAGGGAAGTCTGTCATATAAATTTTTTAATTCTGGATCTGAAAATTTCATTGCTTAAAGTAGTCAATTCTGGATGAAATTTTATTATCGAATTATATAGCCGTGGACCATAATTTGTACTGTGTAGTAAAGCAGCAGATGTGAAATATTTAGGTTCAACTAATTTAAGATTCTGTAAACAAAGCTGTTGTAAACGTGTTTCTCTAAGACCCTTATCTATAGAGGAGTAGGTGGGCGGAAGTTTTAAACAAAACCATGTGTCCACAGCGGTATGTAGCGCTTTGGCTATCTGGGCAATAGCACTTAGAGGCACCTTACTAAGTGCCTTCATATGATCTGCTAGTTATAAATACCAAGTGTAAGTGATAAATAACTACACAGGAAATAGTAAAGGTCCTTTCCTCTCGAATCTTTCATTTAAAATTTGTTGTTAAGCCAAATTGTTGTGGACATTCACCAGAAGTAATCTTCGGAATGATAGTTTTAAGGAACTGGAAATGAAGAGTAAAAAAATCTAAAGTATTAAAATTCTGTTAGAGCTGTTTTTACAGTCTATCTACTGCTGTTTTGGATAGAGTACATGCAGTAGTTAAACAAAAACTAGCTTCAGAAAGATTTAATTCCAAAATATTTGTCAGCGCGTAAGTACAGCACAGGAGAGTTCATAACGTGCTAGTTTGGAACTCTCAATTAACAGCACTTAATTCATTGCTTTGAGGCACCTTCAAATAAAATGGTCAGCACCTGTGGTAGAAAATTAATTTTGTTTGTCATATTCGTTAGTGGTCCAAACTGTAAGAAGCTGCTTGTGGTAAAATGTTTTCAAGGTTTATGCATCACATTCATTCTTCTTAATTATACTGTCTACTTATGTGTCATTTTCTGTTTATAAAGCAAGAAACTGCACAGGTTAAGAAAGAAGGTGAGGAGGAAGAAGCAGAAGAAGAAGATGACGACGACGATGATGATGATGATGACGACGATGATGATGACGACGATGATGACGATGATGATGATGACGACGATGATGACGATGATGATGATGACGACGATGACGATGATGATGAAGACGAAGATGAAGAGGATGAAGAAGATGCTGATGGTGTACAAGAGGGTGATGATGATGACCCAGATGATGATGACGATGATATTGATGCCGACGATGATGATGACGATGATGCAGATGAAGAAGATGTAAGTATAGTCATTTTAAGTGATATATTCTTTAAAATCCTATCTTGCATTCACTTGTCATTTAACTTCTATATTCTGCTGTAAATGAAAACCATACTGCCAGTTCTGATAGGGCATTTCACTATTGACATTCTACAGTGCTGTATACAGATTGATTGCTTTTCAAAATATTCATTTTAAGATTAAAACTATGTAGGCTATAGTAATCTTTAAAAATAATAAAAGTAAGCTAACTCATACAACAGTTTTCACATATAGGCTAAATAAATAAAATAATAAAAGTAAGCTGACTCAAACTTACAAAATATGTCCCATACAAATGAGTAAAATAATAAAAGTAAGCTAAGCTAACTAATACAACAAACGTCGCATGCAGATAGGTGAAATAGTAAAAGTAAGCTACCTAATACAACAGACGTCACATACAAATAAGTAAAATAATAAAAGTAAGCTAACTCATACAACAGGTGTCACATACAGATAAGTAATATAATGAAAGTAAGCTAACTCATACAACAGTTGTCACATACAAATAAGTAAAATAATAAAAGTAAGCTAAAAGCAACTCATACAACAGGTGTCACATACAAATAAGTAAAATAATACAAGTAAGCTAATACAACAAATGTCACATTACTAATAAGTAAAATAATAAAAGTAAGCTAAAAGCTAACTAATACAACAGGTGTCACATACAAATAAGTAAAATAATACAAGTAAGCTAACTAATACAACAAATGTCACATATAAATAAGTAGAATAATAAAAGTAAGTTAACGTATACAACAGTTGTCACATACAAATAATTGATATTAGAGGAGAAAAATTCGCTCTGGCTCCAGGAATCGAACCTGGGTCCTTGGTTCTATGTACCAAGTGCTCTGACCTTTGAGCTACAATCAGGATCAAATCCCCCTCCTCCAGTGTTTTTTTCATTTGTGGCCTGACTTCAAGTTCGACATGTATGTTGACATTTATAGTAAGTCAACTGCCATTATACAAGGAGTGCAGTCAGTTGAGTGACTTGGTGGCCTTGATTCCACAGTAATATGCATAGTAATCTGTACAGTAATATGCACTGTTGCTCAGAGAATCTACGTAAAGATTAATTTTTTTTGTCCTACAGAATACATCTGACAGAGGAGAAAAATTCTGTAGGACCAAAAAATTAAAGTAAAAAACACTGGGACACTTGTTAGATGCGAGATATCAAACACAAATTTTACGAACTGAAATTTACGTAATTACAACTGCAAATTTATGCTGTTGTGATAAAAGAAATAAGAATAAAAATTAAACTTGCTCATAATTTTAATGCCAATGCAACAACAACAACAATACATATAATTTACCATACCTTAAAAACAATAAGTTAATAACCCTTTAATCATGTATGTTGCATGTTCCATACTTCTCAGAGCTATGGAATTGTGATATTTCCTATTGACTTTATATGTAAGTATAGAAGTCAAAACAGAAAAGATTAAAATGAGTTTTAACAACAATATTAATGTTGCTTTAACTAAATTTAGGGAAGCACGATTCTTTTCATCAGTGAAATAAATGTTCATAAGGCTGAAAACACATTCCAGACTAGTATTGCTCCCTGGAAGATACAATAAAAACTCAGCAAATAATAAAATGTTCAAAGAGCCTTTGCTGTGGTTGTGCCAGAGAATCAGTCCCATTCCTGGACTTATTGTGGCTTCGTAACAAGCTGTTTTTTACGGCGATGGGTTGTTAGCCCTTCACCCAACCCCCAAGCTGGAGGACCACCCTTTTTCGGCTGTCCATGACTGCTTATTCAATATATTTGCAGCTACCCTCCATATCTGGAGGCTGTCTCCTCTATCCACAACCTGAGGACGCGCCATAACGTGGCGATAGGGACCCACAATACATGGATAAAAGTTACAGTAACAAGAATATTTAAAATGCTTGATAGGCTTACTGTGCTGATGTCAGTGGATCAATATGAATTGTTCCTATAATGCTTTTCACATGACTTAATTCATACGTCTCATCTTCTTCATGGCTACAGTATTTTGTCAGGGCTGCCGAACTTTAATTTCCTTTAAATGTAAATTAGAAAAATATCTTATGATGAGTTGCCAGACCTAATGCTTTTCAAATATTTGATGGAATGTGTTCCACTGTATTTATTTTTATTTTTTTGTTTCTTATTTTTATTGTGTAATCATGTAAATTGTGTTTATTTATCACTTAACGCCAATATGTATCCCACTGTGTTGTTTTTTTATTATTAATCTATTTTTTCGCTAATATGTTTTCGCGGGATATCAGCCGAGTTAAGATTTTGGAATGCTCCAAGCTTTCGACTGCTATCTCTGCAGCCATCTTCAGGGAAGTGATGTCCGAACAGAAAGTCGAGAGGTAATATAGATGTTAGGCTGTCTCAGGTGAAATGGGATTGGTTGGCGGATCGGCCAATCCGGGGCCGGGAATTGTCATCTCTCGTAAGCTCCGCCCCTCCCGGGATTCCTGTGTGAAGTTTGGCGGGCGGCGAGCCCTGTTCCGCCGGTTGGAATCGGTTGCTGTCCTCGGTCCGTGATCTTCATGACCTTGATTGTAAGAGGGCCTAAGTTGGTCCAAGGCCGGTGTCCATGCCTGACTGAGCTGGAGTCCACTGTCTCTGTTAAAGTTGTTTTTCTCCAGCTTGATCTTATGGCCTCCTTGATTGTACGATCCCAGTAGTGGCTTGATTTGTTAATGACCTTGGTGTGGTCAAACAGTATTTTATGCTCCTTTTCTATGCTGTGTTGCGCCACTGCAGATTTTTCCGGGTAATACAGCCTCAGGTTCCTCTTATGTTCTTTGATTCTGTCTTCTATTGTGCGGCCAGTCTGCCCTATGTATACTTCGCCGCACTCGCATGGAATCTTGTAAATCCCTGGAGTCCTTAAGCCCTGACTGTCTTTAACCTGACGTAGATGACTCCGGATTTTGCTCTGTGGTTTATGGATGGTTTTGATATTTACCTTCTGGAGGATTCTGCTTATTTTGTGTGACACGCTCCCGCAGAATGGAATGAAAGCTTTCTTTGTCGGTTCTTGCTTGCTGTCTAAGTCTATTGTGTTACATCTCGTGGTAACTTATTTGAGGGCTTTGTTGATGTCTCTCCGGCTGTAGTTGTTTTGTTGTAGTGTTCTACGAAGATGGTCCATTTCTGCAGGCAAGTTGTTGATATCGGAAATGGCGCGATGTAGTAGACTCGTCAGGACGGACTTCTTCTGCAAAGGGTGGTGGAGGCTGAGTGTATTCAGGTACAGATCTGTGTGCGTCGGCTTTCTATACACGCCATGTCTGAGAGTACCATCTGCTTTCCTGTGTATGTGGATATCCAGGAACGGCAGTGAGCCCTCTGACTCCACCTCCATGGTGAACTGGATATTCGCGTGGATGCTGTTGAGATGTTGTAGGAACTCTTGTAGCTTGTCTTGTCCATGCGGCCAGACCACGAAGGTGTCGTCTACGTAGCGGAAGAAGTGGCTCGGCTTGTGTGTGGCTGAGTCTAGGGCCTGGTGTTCGAAGTGCTGCATGTAAAAGTTAGCAATAGCAGGTGACAGCGGGGAGCCCATTGCCACGCCGTCGGTTTGTTCGTAGAACTCACTGTTGTATGTAAAGTAAGTTGTAGTCAAGGCCAGTCAGAAGAGTTGTAGAATATCATCCGGGAATTGTTCCGCTACCAGTTCTAGAGCCTCTTTTATCGGAACCTTTGTGAAGAGTGAAATTACATCGAAGCTCACTAGTAGATCTGATGGGACCACTCTGATGTTCTCCAGAATTCTGTCAAATTCTGTAGAGTTTTTCACATGATGTTCACACGTTCCAATCAGGGGTTGGAGCATGTTGGTTAGATGCTTGGCCAGGTGGTATGTGGGCGACCCGATGGTGCTAACAATGGGTCGTAATGGTAGCCCTTGTTTGTGGATCTTGGGGAGCCCGTAAATCCGAGGTGGTGTAGCCGAGTGTGGTAGTAGAACTTTTATAGCCTCGGCAGGCAGCGAGGAAGATTTCAGCAGCGTGGTGGTTCTTCTTATGATCCTGTTAGTGGGATCACGTGTCAGTTTCTTGTAGGTCGTGTCTGCTAGTAGTTCAACAATTTTCTGGTGGTACGTTGAAGAGTCCAACACCACCATAGCGTTTCCTTTGTCGGCCTGGAGAACGACTATACTCTCATCTTCACGTAGCTCCCGGAGCGCTAGTCGTTCATTCCTCGTGATATTGGGTTTGGGTGGTCTGGCTGTGTTGATTATTCGGCAGACATCTCTTCTCACTTCTTCAGATATTCCAGGAGGAAGAGAGGAGATAGCTTGCTCCACTCCACTGATAATGTCCTTGACTGGATATTTTCTTGGAGCTGGAACGAAGGTCATTAACAAATCAAGCCACTACTGGGATTGTACAATCAAGGAGGCCATAGAGATCAAGCTGGAGAAAAACAACTTTAACAGAGACAGTGGACTCCAGCTCAGTCAGGCATGGACACCGGCCTTGGACCAATTTAGGCCCTCTTACAATCAAGGTCATGAAGATCACGGACCGAGGACAGCAACCGATTCCAACCGGCGGAACAGGGCTCGCCGCCCACCAAACTTCACACAGGAATCCCGGGAGGGACGGAGCTTACGAGAGATGACAATTCCCGGCCCCGGATTGGCCGATCCGCCAACTAATCCCGTTTCACCTGAGACAGCCTAACATCTATATTACCTCTCGACTTTCTGTTCAGACATCACTTCCCTGAAGATGGCTGCAGAGATAGCAGTCGAAAGCTTGGAGCATTCCAAAATCTTAACTCGGCTGATATCCCGCGAAAACATATTAGCGAACCAACGCCAAGAAAGCCTCAAATCATACATAAATCTATTTTTTGTGTACATTTTATTCAATTGTCGGTTTCTGGTTTAATTATGTAAGTCCTACTTAATTGTAAACTAATACTAATATGTATACTAATGTGTTTATTTTTATTTCTACTGTATACATTTTTTATTGAATTATCGGCTTCTGTTTTTATGTGATTCGTATTTGATTCTAACAACATTAATATGTATTCCACTATGTTTATTTTTATTTTATGAGGTAAATTTTTATGTAACTACCTCTTTTGATCTCATTATGTACCTAAATTGTATCAGTATGTAATTACTTAATTCTGATCCAGTTTTATGTTCAACTATGTAAGCAAGTTTTAATCCTGGTTGAGTGTAAGAGAAGGCCTTACGGCCTTAACTCTGCCAGGTTAAATAAAGCCGTTATTATTATTATTATTATTATTATTATTATTAAACTTCCCGTAACTAACAGCGACTGAGTCTTAACATTAAAATTAGGCAACGCTGCTTAAGTGCGAATGGTTCGTGTTGTTCGTGGCAGCTAAAAGCCGCAACTTCCATGAACTAAGTCACATAGAAAGGGACATAATAATAATTAATATTAGAATTTTTCTATTGGATACATTTTGAGCATTGAATCAAATTTAGTGAAATTCAAAGCTCTCACTTTCAACTGTTTTCTTAATTGGAGCTGCATTATTGCACAGCACTGAATTTCCATGTAATAAATTATATTTATGTGACCCTATAGAGTCAAGCTCTATCACCAGTGCTGTTTGGAGGAAGGATGTGTATGCCTATTTCTTTTTATATAGCACTGCTGGTGATAGCCACCCTGCTTATATTGTATGTGTGTATTCAATGTCTATCCACTTCACTTGGATGATTCGAGTTTCTGTAATTATGTCATTCACATAGGAAGAAATTAATCTAAGTTTGACTGGTGAATTATCATTGTAATGCTAAAAGAGTCATGAACACATTTAACATACATATGTTTGTATACTAATGGAATGTATTTCTCTTTCAGCACTCCAGCAGTCTCTTCCAACAAATTGATACACAAATTGTTGACCTGAATGGAACACGATTTGACATATAATTGAAATGCTTCAGAAAATGAACTTATGTGAGGGGTGTTAGAAACTTTCCACAAAAACATTTTCAAGACTGCATCAACTGAGTTATAATTTATAAAACAAGTTTTAATACTCCCAGAAATAGTTTCATTGGACTACAGTTTCCATTGGGATTATTGGTCTTATAGGATAATTGTTGTTCCTGCAGGAAATGAGAATTTTATTTTCTCACACTACAGGTTCAAAATCCTGCTGAATGTAAAGGATGTTTGCATGTGGTTTTTACACCACAATTCCGAGTAAATTCTATGATTTCTTACATGTCACAATACTGTATATTAAACTTATTCATTCAGTTACTGTATAGTTTGTGCAGGAACATTTCATTTTGCAATATAGACATGAACTTTTGTACAAATAATCAAGTCCCAGAAATCTATAGAACTCAGGAAGACGAGTTTTTTTTGCTGCTTTTCCGGTTGCTGTTCCTGTGTAGATAAATCAGAGTTAAATGCGATTTTAGCAAGATCAATTTTTTGCAATTCTACTGTCTTCACAGAAATAGTGAAAAGCAAGAATGAAGGCATCAAGTTTGATGAAGATATGAATAATCAATCAGTAATCGTTGTGTGAAACTCAATCCTTAATGAATGAAGGAAGCTCGATCTGGTGTTCTCACATTATAATTTTATATTATTTGACGAGTCGATTTTTTTATTAAGTTATTTATGATAACTTTCATGGCAATCTTTGTGTTTTATTGTTTTATGAATAATATTATGTATATTTATATAAATATTTTATCTGCAGTAATATGTTGAATATTTAAAAGAATCGTGAAGTTGTAATTAAAATGGCATCAGATGAAATATTTTAAACCTATAAAAACTTTTAAAGTTTTGTGCTTTCGTTCTCTTATAAAAGACATGTAACTTTCTTCTTCCTTTTGTCATGTATGTTAATAAATTATATTTGGAAGTTCATTGATACATTTTAACTTTTCTTTGATGTCTATAAGAAATATATATATAATTTTGACTGGCAGTTTCGTAGACAGGAAAAATATAAACTGTAAAGTATTTAGAAACTATTATATTTTTTATATCGCTTTAATCAGTTTTAGAATCATCATACAGAGAGTCTTTGGAATTTATTATTTTTAACAACCAGCGCCTTGTTTTTTTTTTTTTATGCATTTCTTTTCTGGATACTGATTCATTAGATTTATCTTCTCACCAAGATGGTTTTGTTACAAGAATGAAATAAGAATAAGAAAGTGGCAGTACAGAAGAGAAACTATACTTACAGATATCGGATTTTAATTTTTTAATTTTGTGATTTTATAGGACATGGTTGACTACATTATAAATGCATTGTACATAGTTGGCTACATTATAAATGCATTGTCCAAACTAGAGAACTGTGTTTTCTTATTTATCAATAAGTGATCAGGGTTTGATAGTGTATCAGTTGAACTTAAAATGTATAAAAAAAATTTTATTGTGTTGTAATTTCTTGCTATTGTTAGTATACATTCTTTTACTTTTTGAATATTTGTAACTCTTGACTCACTTTTTAGTAAGCCTAGGTACAAGAAAACTTCATCTTGTGTACATATTTTATTAGATTATGTAAAATGCTAGCATTGTTAGTCTTAATGGGTAGTTCCTGAATGACTGTGAAAGAAATTCATTGAAAATGGACTAGAAATACTTTAAAAATAGTGGAAACACCCATTAATTAAGCCTGCATCTGACCAGGAACTCATATTTATTAAGTCTCAAGAGACTATGGGCAAATGATTTTAATCTAGTTAATTATGGACTTGAATAATGAAGCTTATTGTGAATGTTTAGTTTTTGTGCAGTCACTATTGAAGTGGGGACAGAAAATGCTGAAGACACAATTCTAGAAGATCAGTTTATACATTATATTAATATTTTTATAATATGCTGTGTCTTATGGCAACCCTAAATTAAAGGCAGCTATCCTCCTGGTTTATAACAGCTTATAATTGAAGCGTCGGCTGGAACAACGTTGTAAGTTACAAAATTTTCATTCGGTGTGTTTCCGTGTAATAATGCTGTATGTCATGTTACCTTGCTATACTCTTTCGCTTGCAACTGTCCATCAACGCAGTACGTGAAATTTGTCCACTCAAAAGTTTGCTATCCTATAAGAACAAAGTTGTACGTGTACACATTTTTGCAGCTCCTGTAAATTTTACCAAATGTAACTTATAACGTTGTTCCAGCTGACGCTTCAATTACCGTCTTTCGTTATTTGATCAGTTAAATGGAAATATATTAACTCCAACACCTAGATTCCCAAAGATACAATTTAAAGCGAAATGCCACTCAAAATTGATTGCTTACATATCTGAATGAAAAGTACAAGCACACTGCCACTAGATATTCTGATTGAATTAAATTGCATTAGAAAATTGATTGCATTTGTTTCATAATATCTGAATGAAAATTACAACATGCTTGCTGACATTCTGCGAGTTGTATGCAGCCTCTTTAAAAAGCCGAAGTGTACTGAAAAACTCGAGTAAAGTCATAAATAAGCTCTGAGAATCGGCATAAATATCCAATGCACTTTGAATATAGTTTGAACACAAATGCAAATAGGTTTAAAATGACTAAATATTTACCAGGGAGAAAAAATTAATTGTGGATGTGATGATATCTTTTCAGTACAATCTTTAGCAACATTGCTCAGTTTCATTATATATTCTGTACAAGTGTTGAGATATATTGCCAATGTAATTTTGTGGTGTATTATAATTTTATATGTGAACATTTTAAGACCTTTATTATGCCATTTTGGCCTTTGTGTACAAACTAAGCCAGTTTCTTCATTGTTGCTGATATAAATGCTCAGTTTTGAAATATTTTTATTGAGCAATTTTGGTATGGAGTTAAGCTCAGGAAATTTAACATAATGTCCACACAGAATGGTAAAATATATCTTTAGACAGACAAATTTATATTTTAAATTCTACATTGTAAGATATAATCTTCTATGGTGTAGACTGTCAGAGGCATGATTTATGACGAAAGGCCTAAATGTACAAAAGCATACAAGTGTCTGAAATGTTCATACAATAAATGTCCAAATGATGTGAAGGTCCATTATATTTCTTCATTTCATAGTCTAATCTCAAATGAAGATCAATATCTATTTGCTGAAATGCACATATTGAATATTCAAGCAACAGGAGACACATAAATACTAACACTCTGAATTACTGTATTACATTACACCCTAGATCATATATGTAACAGATAACTCCTCGCTATGTTAAAATCGGCAGCACTTTAAAGAGAACAACCGCCAGGATCGCCACCCATCCGCTGTAAATGAACACGAGATGGCAGCACAGTCAGTAATGCAATTCAAATGGGAATTATGACGTGACTCCTTATGTAACAACTAGATGGCAGCGTAGTAAACCTGACAGAAGTTGTTAACCAAATGCCTATAAGCCCGACATATCTGTTATATATATGATCTAGGATTACACTAAGTCAGTGTTTCTCAGTCTTTTCTGTAAATGTACTCTCTTAAGTTTCTAAATGTTCTTAAGTACTCCCATAGTAAATACTATTAATTGTAACATGCTAATAGCCATTGACATAGCTCGCATAGTAATGCATTTGCCAGCTGATCCAGAACTGCGATCAGTCTCGGGTTTCATTCTGGCTTTGGGCTTATTATTTGGTTGAATTTTTTTCCGAGGTTCTTCTCAACTATAAAGCAAATATCAGTAATTCCATAGTCAATCCTCTGCCTCATTTCACCAATCATCTTGCTATCACCATTCCCACAACACTATATCACCTACTAGTTGATATGACGTCGTTAAATAACCAAAAAAATCAAGCTTATCTTAAGGTGATACAGCCATTATGAATGTTACTATAGTATGTACAATCATAACATACCAGTACTCATGTCATTTTATACTTACACAACAACCAACGCAATGAATAACAACATATGCATAAGCAGAGAGAGAACCATTTCCTTGGGGGAGGGGGGGGGGAAGGAAAACCATAGAATCCCCATATAACAAGGTTATAGGAGACATCATTTACCTCCTTTCCCCGTTATAGCTTGACCGTGGTACAACATATGGGAATATGATTATTTAATAAAGGTATTTTCGAGGGTATGTTTCTTACAGTGTTAGTTGCACATCCGCGATGTTTCGGACCGAGTTGTATAAGACTTGTACTGTAGGTCTACTACAAATTACAATAGGGCATAACTTAAAACAATCTCCCTCTTTTTCTCTGTCGTACAGAAACACATGCATACATCAATAAAACTACGTAACAGTGCTAACAGAAACTTTTTTATATAAAGTTTACCTTCCTGAAGATATAATTATGAAATGGAAACTCTGATTATTTTATTTAATCTCGTCTTTAAGTTTACACATTATACCGGGATCACTTTTATTTTTCCGCATTGTTGTCCAGTATGTTATTCATATTTCTCCAAGTGGCGGCCTGAACACATGCAGACTTATACAGGCTGTTACAAAAGAAACATTACAGTGCTTCCATTCCTCAAATGAGGTATAGAAATTCTTATACATTCAGAAATTTAAAATAAATGTTATAGTCCAGACACATAATCTGAAGACATTAATTCATCAATTTAAGAACAGAAACTTAATCATAAACAAAAGCAAAAAAGATCTTTTGAATTCAATATTTTCTAACGTTAGTGGAAAAAAAAATTCAGACAAGTGTGCCCCCTCCCCCCCATAACTCCGCCTATGAACATATGAAATATGAAATTAACGTAGTGATTTTATTTACTAAACAATATAGGAAAAGTAGGCCTGCTTCCACAGTAATTATTATTATTTTAAAACTACATAAAATTAAGTAAGTTTAGAGCCTTGCTGAAACACTTTACAGCATTAAAAATTAATGAAACGTTAAGAAAACGTAAGGGTACTTACAAAAAAAGTTTACTTGATGGAAAACCTGAGCTTGTTTTCGCGGAATATGTTATCTGTTCTCGGCCTAACTGTATTTATAGCTACAAATAAATCGTTTTCTGAATTTAATCGGTTTCATTCTCTACTTTTAATTTCAATAAGATGTGAAAAACTGGGCTCTTACAAATATAATTATGTGGAGTCAGAAGGAAGAAGTTCCCTCAAAGCTATGTATAACAACACAAAGTCTTAATTCTTAATGTGTATACAATATTAGCAATATCATGGGCCTCTCCAAATATTCCCAGAAGTACTGCCTTAGACACAAAAAATTACCACTCTCTTGTAGCGTGAATTTTGTCTAAGTCCACTTTGGGGAACATCTGGTTCACACGACTAGGGAAAGGATGTTTATTTTGCACCTAATTTATTCCTTGAATATATCTTTGTTATAGATTATTCATAATATTTGACCTATAAACAGACAGAAAAAGCAACAAACAAAACAAAGGAAAAACAGAGGGGAGTCGTGCATAAGAAATTCCTTCATGTGTAAACGTAAGCTCTCACAAAATCAACTGAAGTCTTCTGAAGGGGATTTAGCGTAAGGCAGTTTTTTTTTTCCTAAGACTGTACATGTATCACTGACTGAGAAACACTGCACTAAGGTTGTGGGTAAATAATCATCTTTGTTATCTATAATCAAACTTCATTTTAGTGTTCAGATCCGTTTAATGTTTGTAACAGTCATCATAATGTCTGAAGGATAATATTTTGATGCACTCTTGCTCATGATTGCTTTTAATTACTCCACAGTTCCAACATATATAAAGTGACTTTCAGTTAGTACATCAGGATGTCATCATTGTCTTTGTACTTTTATCAACTTTCTACAAGATTTAAAATACACTGTTGATATTGTATGTATTATTTGCTTAGGTCCTAGATGAGAAGCCCTTTAGTTCCACTCTGGTTTTTAGAGGTGATGGGTAAAATGCCAGATACTGGATTTTCATATACCACACTGTTATTTGTAGATATCTGGACTTCTTGGACCCTTTATACTACCGACATTTCA